>NW_024359832.1:928346-1528346 GCF_014805655.1 Passer montanus | reverse complement strand
TTTTAGATGTGTTACTTTTCCTCTTTTCTAAGCCCACAGGAAAAAACAACAGCTATGGTCATTTCCATACTCATATTTGACAAATCTTTCAAAGACCTTCATGTGAGCAAGGTTTCAAAAAGTAGAACTTGGATTTACTTTGAGATGCTTTGCATTATCTCAGTGTCAAAATATGTCACAGAGAGGGATGTGGGCATCTCTGGAGGATATTTGGTCACATAATAGAAACTGATTGCATTTAAAATATTTCATCTTGTTTATTATATTTGTACCATTAGAATTATTTTCAAACTTGCATGTGTTACTGTAACTCTAGGTGATGCTTTACAGAGATGGAAAAACTGACTCAGCTACTGAGTGCTTGTAGTCCAGTAAGTTAAGAGTGGATACAAAACAAGTAAAAAGGGTTAAAACTCAGTATGTGTTCACCTCTCTCTTCTGATCCCAGCCCTTTCCCAAATTTGCTCTCTGATATTTTTTACAGCGAGTGCCCTTTGACCTTGAGTTTTATGAGTAGAGCAGGGGTATCAGGTGGAAGGGAGTTTATGCAGAGTGTAAAGAAGTGTGTGATGTCAGAGCAGCAGTTAAGGAGGGGAGATAAATGCGGTTTGGTCAACATGGGCTTCCTCTGACTCTCATTGTGGACTTCCCTTAACTGGACAGTCAGGGCACCCTGTACCAAGCTGCTCGCAGGGATCCAAAATTTGCTTCAGCAGCTAGGAAACAAGTATTTAGAGCTGCTGACATGGACCCCAGCTTCCATCCACGCTAGATAGACAGACCCTGGCACCAGTCAGATCCAGGACAGAATTTCTGTTCCTTGGTCTTGCCACTGGACTGGAGCAGCTGGAAGGTGTCTGGTCTGCCAAAAGACACTCTGTACAAGTAACATTTTCTGGAGTGATGTTGCATCATGAGACATAGCACTGACTGGTCCCTGGGGCTGTCACAGCTGCTGCAGCCCCTCAGAGAATGGCAGACACAGCCTGCACTCAGTGTCTTTCCAAGGCTTGCAAACTGCATACTTGAATAGTTTTCACTTGAAAGCCCATCTTGATGTCATATCCTGCAATCTACAATGCATTAAATTCCCTTGGCTATAGTTCTGTTTAACCATCCTCACTAGCACATGGGACCTTGTGATTTGCCTGGCCACCTGAGTCCCCTCTGTTCTTTGTTCTGGCATGTAGTAAATGGTAAATAAATTCCAATGTGGGTAAGTGATGTTTCAGAGAAAAGGCTGTCTCCTTTCTCTGTGAAGTTTAATCATGTTCACCTTGTGTGGCTAAATTTGATGTATTTCAGCAGTATAATGAGAATAATGCTTTGTATTCTCAGCACAGTGAGACAATGTGTGATTAGTGTGATCAGTCACATCATGGTCTGGCAAATCCTCGCCTGGAACCAAAGCGGCATGAAAATGGGAAATAGTTTCTTCCCTTTGCTCTCATTACCTAAAGGCAAGATGTTTTGAAAGGAAATATCTGGTTGTCTTAGTTAGGAATAGAGAGAGTTGTGCTTTTGTGCAAAGGGCATTTTGGATTTGAATAATTTTATGTGTTTTTTTAAGTGTTTGGGTTTATAAATGTTTGAATATCATCTCTTTATTGCTGCTTCTCTTCTCCTTTTTAATTTTGCTTCTTCATGAGTAAATTCTAGCCTCATAAAATAGGACAGTGAGGGAGATTTCATTTAGCATCACAGTAGTATGATGGATTTTTTCCTATTTTGATGTTACAGAATTTATAACGAAACATTTCTTAATATTTCTACTTGGAGTAGAAATCTTACTTGGTTAACATTTGAAACATTTGAAATAACACTGCTTCTACTTATTAGTGTTATATGTTATTATACTCAGTGTTAGCCAAATAACTGTGATGGCAAAGTACATCTGAGTGTTCTATGAAGTGAGTATTCTAAGTTTTGCAAATATCAGAAGAAAGCTATTGAAGACTTTTTATCTCTTAGATATTTATAGGTAGGTCTAAAAGGTAAAATTTCATCAGATTTCTCTGTTTTCCAGTCAGTAAGTGCTTCAAGTGATGTTTCACTCCTCTAGTTTTAATTCTCGAAAGCAAAGGCAAACCAATCCCCTGAATCTTATTATTCTGTATATTTTGATACATTGATGACAAGATGAGGAATTGAGTCAATTAGAAGCTCCTTTTCTAAAGCAGACCTAGTGTTTGAGAAAGTTGCCAGAACTTCAACCTGAAGATTTTCAGTCTTCTTTCTATGACAAAAATGTTTTACTTGCATCTTTTGTCTGTTCTTGGCCTGGGTGGTGAAGAAAACCCAGGGTGAGGGCTCCAGTGTGGATGTGGAAAAGCAGGTAGATGTTCCTGGTCCTGTCTTTAATTTGCTCTTTCTGTGTAAAAGTTGTTTGAGATTTGCCTCTGTGCCTCAGCCTGTCCCTGCTCACTGTATGGGAGCAGGTGATGGATCAGGAGCAGCTAGGTTAGGTGTGTGCAATGCTAGTATAATTAGTGATTAATTCTGATGATCAGTTTTATCTCCATGCTCAAAATCTTGTTTCTGAGATTGCTGGTAACAGTGTTGGTTAAGTGTTTGCTCAGGTAGAGCTTTTTTGATAGCATTGCAGTCAATATTAAAACACTAATTATATCCTTCAGCTGATAGTGGTCTATGTTACAAAAACCAGCAATTTCTAAAAAAACTGGAAATGGCCATCTTACCCTGGTGCTCAAAAGGGTGCCCAGTGCAGACTGGAATAAGGGAGTGCCAGCAGGAGAGGTGGCAGTGCGGCACAGGGGTGTTCTCTGGGCCGTGCCAAGGTGAGGCTGTGATGCTGGGGACGAGAGAGGGACAGGAGGAGCTGCAGGCTACACTCAAGAAGCTGGCTATCCTCTCCTGCTGACATGCCCAGAACAACATGGAGAATGTCTCAGTGTTCTTCTGCTCTTCCTTGAGGAGGATGATAATTTGGACCTGTGTATGCAGTGAAAGCTGCTCAGACAATGAAAATCCAGACGTTTGCTAAATAGGTGATTTCCCAGACTCAAGACAGATGCCCCAAATCTTAATCTGGCCACAATATGTGTCGATATCAGAGGATTTGATTGTCAGAAGGAGCAAGTGAGCTGGGCAGGGTGGTTGGGAAAGGGAAGGGTGCAGCAGGAAGGCACAGGGGCAGCAGTGAGGAGCTAAAGGTGTCCTTCTGCCACAGCTTTGCACAGCTCCAGGGGCAGAGATGGCTCCAGGTGAGAGCACAGTGCTTCCAGGACGTGGTGTGGAGCACAGAGCAGGTTCTTCAGCCCCTGTGCTGCTGATTGAAGTTATTTCCTGTAATATTTTGGGGATATGCCAGTCTGGGGAATGAGTGCCACATTTCCTTCTGTCTATATTGCCCAGCATTATAACGAAGTTGAGGTTTGGCTTCCTTCAGAAGTTAAAAAAACCTCAAGCACTCCACAAAACAGAACTGTTCCCAGCTCCATGCTTCTCTTCACTCTGGTTTTCACCATGCAAACATTGATTTTGGCCTTTGCTTTTTACCAAAGCTTGCTGGAGAATTTGTGATTGCTATGGTTTATACAGCTCTTTTCTTAAAGTATTGTTTGTTTTCTTTATTTTGCTCTGCAGCTGCAAACCACAACAACATGATTTAATTCTGTGAAATCAGAGATCAGCACAAGTTGTTTTAGGGTTTTTTTAGATACAATCAGCCTGACGACAGATTTAGCTTGGCTTTCAGGTTGCTCAAATAAGGGGGTCTTGAGATGCATTGCAAAAATTAGAGATGATCCTGAAATTTTAGTTCTTTAAATCTGGGGAGGGGATGTGGATTTATTCCTTCTGTTCAGCTCTACCATTATAAAATTTAATTAAGAACTTATTAAATTAATTTGTCTGCTGAAGTAGTTAATAATTTGCTTAGAATAAGAGCCCTTTTACTCCTGTGTTTTCCATATAACTTCGTAATTCTCAGAACTTTGAAAGAAAACACACAGGCATAAAGTAATTGTTGGGGTTTTCCCCTCTCCTAATCTCCCTCTCCTTCATTTAGAGCTACATGTAGAACTATGTTGGAACTTTTAAAAATGTATTTTTACTTCATCCTTGACCTGCCCTAACTCAAAAGGTATGTTGATAGTTTCAAGAAAACCCACTAACATCTCTTATGACTGAGGAGTAAGTAAATTCATGAAATGAAAATTTTAGTCTCTCCATTTAATCTGACATTTAAAATATTCTAGCAGTTAATCTGAATTGCAAATTTAAAATTAATATATGTTTTTCTGTGTAAAATATATTACACTAAAACTGTGCAAAAGTGAAAAAAATCACTGTGAGTATATATGTCTGCACTGGTCTCATTTTGTGTTAGGCATTAAAAGCAGAAATAAAGCATCTGGTTTTGCACCATGACATGAAATTTGCATGCAATAATATTGTCTTTATGTGACATTTACAAGACAATTTGTTTTGTGCTATAATGACTCAGTAATGTATTTGTTTAAAAAAAAAAGGAAAAAATCCAAATCCCAATCTAAAATATATTGGATGCACCTGCTTTCTTACAACCTTGATTTATTAGCCCCTAGTGGTTTATTAGTCAGTGGGCTCTCCAGCCCCCTGCTTGGGCAGTAATCCCTGCCACTCCTGGAGCCCTTTCCAAAGGAGGACATTTAACTTTTACAGCAGCACCACAGCGCTGGCTTACAATTATCCTGTGATCAGCTGCAGTGGTCACATCTGTCTTCTCACCCATTTCTAGCTGATCTGGGACATCTCAGCAATAGGCCCTAAAGGAATGAGTTTGTACATAATACTTTGGCTCATTTCTATCCCAGTTACCCCAGTCCTCCTCCAGCCATCCAGACTTTCTGGCATAGCACTCTGACTTTCCTTTGAGGTCAGAATACGTCTCTGCTTTTTCTTATTGATAGAACTCAGCAGCATGCTGATAGCATTTCTGCCTTACCACTGAAGAGGTTTGGTCTATGCTCTCTTTATGAAAATTTCATGAAAATAACATTTTCTGTGGTAGTTTCTGTGATGGTGAAATGCTCCTCTTCTTACCTGTGGAAAACTGGAGGTGGTGTGGATGTAAAAATGTTGACCAGTGCAATACAGGATTTATTTAGACCTGGAGAGGCATAAAAAACTGTTCCTGTAACACAATCCCTTGCAAGAATGATCTTGTAAATTGTGATTTGAGTGTAGGATCCTGGTCTGTCAGCCTGTGCCAGCCTTGAGGAGGTATAAATGACTTCTGGCAGCTGGGGAGGGGCAGTGGGAGCTGTTTGTGCAGTGCACGTGGTACTCCTTGGACTTTGGACTGCTCTGACATGGGGCCTCAGGGAGGTAGCTTTGCCTTAGGGAGGTTTATCTTCTCACTTGCAGCATGGCCAGGACTTCTTTCAGTCAGGAGTTTTCCCACATAAGAAATTAACCTGCTGACGGAATTCCATGTTTTACCTTCTTTTTTTCTCTGAGAAAAAAATTATGCTCCAACATTTCTTTATTGCATTGACATCAAGTGCTTAAATCAGCTCTGGAAACCTTAGATAAAACCCAGCACACCAAAAAAGAGGTCCCATAATTAATAGCTTGAGTTAGTAAGCCTTGCTCTGGTAAAACAAAGCTTTCTCCCTTCTGTTATGTAACATTTTGGTGGTGAATCAGAAGCTATTGCGGTCTCTTCCTTTCTAAGAGTCTCATGTGCACCACTGTGCCCAGAGCTATAATAAGCAGGTTTTATCTTATCAGCTATGTTCTGCAATGCAGCCCAGCGTCTTGGGAGCATCTATTGCATTTACTTAACCCTTTCTCAAATGTCCTCATGGCTATGAGCTCCACTACCCATTCTTACTGTCCTCAGATGTGAATTCCAACTTTTTTTACACCCTCTGGCTACTCACTGTGTAGCCTGTAACTGGAGCTTTCCCCTGGAAGAAGGGAATTCCTGGGCCACGGTAGGGTTTGCTCCTGAAGTTCATAGTAATTTTCTCATACTGTGTTCCCTGATGGGAGTCTCTGCTATCCGCAGCCTACTTCACACATTCCCAAAGTGAGCTATATGCTCCAAGTCTGGTTGTGTTTTTTGGAGGGCAGTGTCTTCTCTGTTCCAAAGGTGCTACCCAAGGATGGCAGTGGGATGGATTAAGAAGGCAGAATGTCAGTGTTAAATCACAGTTGGATGAATGAGGCTTTCTGACGACTAGGACCAATCATTGTGATAATTGATGAAAATAGAAGGCGCAGAATTACAAAGACTGGCTGTGAAGACTTTGGTTAAAAGGTGGGGAAAAGAGGAGAACAGGAGCTCAGAAATGAAAGGAGACTTTTGCCATAGTAAATGAGACTGATGAAGTGTATATTTATATAGCTCTAGTTCTTCTAAAGAAGAAATCTTTGTCTCCAAACATTTTGAAAATTTTATTTACTCCTCCTCTTCATTCATATTTCTTTGTTGCTTCTAAAGAGCAGTGTGCCAAGCCTCATGCAGTGGAGATTAAGTCCTTTTCCCTTCAAGAGGTATTTCCTTGTTGTATCAAGAGAAGTGTCGAAAGAGCTCTTTCCTTGCTCTGGATGATAAAGCATGTTATATGCTGCTTGAACATTAATAGACTCTATTATGATGATTCATAAGTGTCTCCTAACAGCTGACTGTCTCAGCTACATATGGTTTCTCTGGAAAATATGATTTTTGGGAGGAAGAAAAACCAAAAAAGTGGGCTGTTTTTTGTGGAAATGTTTTTGCTTCTGCAGATGGCAAGGGAAAATAGATGTTTCTGGAAAGTAAGATTCATTCCTGCTGTGTTATGGATACTTTAGGTAGTATTACTAGTTTATATCAGGTAATCCAAGAATACCCCATCCTCTCTGGGACAAGGTTTGCAAGAAATAGTATCTCTTGTAAGATCACCTGATACTCTTGGAAAAACAGGCAAGTAATGGCCCACTATTTTTCCTTTGCTTTGCCTAGGTGTTTCATTAGACCATTGTGGCTACACCAATTTGATGCCTTTGATACTTCTCAATCTTGTTTTCATTCAATGTTTCTCAGGTATTGATGTTATGTCAGGTAATATTATCTCTGTCAGCATGGGACTATTGCACACTGTCAGCTTTATGACTGTTATGTGCTATCACTAAATGTCTCACAGAGGTGAACCCATTTCTTGGAAGTTACATTATTGAATCTGAGCATCAGCTTTTTTTTTTTTAAACGTCAGTCTTTATTCCCTGTGTGTTCTTTTAAATGTTTCCTTGGGTTCTTTTGTGTTTGTGCCTGCTTTGTATATCTGGGCTGTGTTCATCTGTCAACCCCAGCTATCTATGGAAGAGAGGGCAGTGGATTGCGGGCAGGTTGTGAAGGCAGAAAATGTCTAGAAATCAATTTTCACTGTGAAATCAGATGTGCTACCACAGGTACAGAAGCTCACACCTATTTTTAAAATATGGGAACATGGTTAGGCAAAGCAAAGCCTGCTTTCTTCCTCCTTGATCCCAAACAATTTAGTCTCCTTTTCTGGAGGAGTGGAAACACTTCTCCAGGGAGTGCTGAAAATTTATCAGCAAAAACGAGCATCTCTGGCATCTCACAGAAATGAGATGTGGAGTGGGTGGGAAAGCTGGAAGCAAGTGCCAATCCTAGTTTGTCCAGAGAAGCTCTATGCTATTGGAACACACTGGGCAAGGGGAGAGAAGGCAGCTTTTTTAGTGGAGACCTGAAAAGCAAAGAACTTTCTGCAGATGCCTGGCCAGCCCAGGGCTCAACAGGGCAGTGCTTATTGTAGTGGATACATCTGAGTTATTTTAAAAAGAGCATCAATAAGCAAACCATTAGCTTAAAATTGAGGTATTTTTTTAATAGTGTGTCTGATAGTTTTTTTTTAATAGGCAATGTGTACCATAGCAGTCTTTTTCTGTTGTAGAGATGCAATGAGAAAGGTCAGTCAAGCTACGCTCTTAACAATACCTTTTAGTCTCCTTTCCCAGCTTGGCTGCTGTATTGTGCCTGCAGCCAATAGAGAGGACCCACTTGTCCTCTCTGCCACACAGTTCTTAATGCTACATCTATATGGATTTCCATTCCCTAAATTCATTATAGAAATATCTATTCAATTAAATAATTCATATTCTCATTAAACTAGTTTATTACACCATATTTTATAGCCATTAAATTCACTAACAAAAAATGCATAATTTTGGAGACAGCTCCTGTGCAATATCTCATGCTGTGAGAAGTGTCATAGAGAGGTCCTGCATTTCATACAATGAGCAAAAAAGCCCTGTGAAATCTTTACAAATCCCAGTTCAAAAATGGGCCTTGAAAAATCTTGATCATAATAACTTAAAATTCAAATAAACACTACAAATCCCTCTTCTATCTTTTTTTCCCCCCTCAACAATCATCTTTCTACCCACTAGCTGATGCATGTGCTTGGTCAGCTCTGCACAGAGAGAACCTGTCCCCCAGGTTTCCTCACCCACACTGCTGTGAGTGCCCCTAGCATTGCAGCAAATAGGAAAAGCTGCAAGGAATCAACACCCTGTTAAATATTTAGGTGTCTCTTCTTGGATTATGTGAGTCTTTCTGTTTCTCATGTTAAGTTTGCTTTGCTTGAAAACTGTTTTTCAGATATTTCCAGGGGCACTGACATCTCCTGTATCCCATTAAGTGGCATAACCTCACCCCTGCTTGTTGTCTGGAATATATTGCTCACTCCTTTTCCAATAGTTTAAAGCTCTTCCCTCTATAATCATGGTAGTCAAGTCTTTGTTTGGCCTGTGCTTGTGTTGAGGATTTTGTGCTGTTTTTGAAGCAGGGGCACAGCCTGGGAATCCCAATGGAATTGAGCAGTTTAACTGCAAGCTATTTTATGGGGAATTTTCAGCTGGCATGGTGATACAACTTTGCCAGCTGGAGTCCAAAGGCTGTGCTTGATTTCCTGGCAATAAAGGTCATTGCACCCACTGTCATCCTTCTTGGAGAGGACAAAGAGAGACTGCTAGAGGAGAAGCTGCTCCGCTCTGTCATTGGGAGTGGAGGCACCATGTGCTGCCTACGTGATGCCAATTCTCTCTGCTTTAACTGGCTCTGAGTTACACACTGCATGTCTTTGTGCATCTGACAAATTATATGACAGGTTACAGATTATTCTAATCTGCTCTGCTACTCCTCTGGTATCTGAGAAGGGAGCGCCTGCCATATGTGCTGTGTTATCCTAGCTAGTGTATCCAACCTTGTTTATCTGTCGCCTTCACACCTTATGTTATTCTGTGATTCAAAACTGGTTTACTGTTAACTGTTTACAGTGATTTGAACAAGACACACTTGTCAAATAGACAGGAAAAAAGGTTTAATTGCTTATTTCCCCCAGTCTCCTGGGGCTGGATCTGTAGGATTCCATTAAAGTGATTAAGGAGAGAAGCAAACGGCATATGTAAGCTGACTTGTTTCCTGGCTCTCCCAGCAATTGTCCTTGCTGCAAGTTGACACCTTTAAATGTCCCAACTTTCATCCTTTCCTATCCCACTTTTTTTCTCTCAGCAGTAGAGATGGACAGGAGGGATGAGTTGTGCTTGAGAATTACAGACTCAAAAGGCTATTGTGCAAAGTATTGTCTGCTGCGCTGCTGATGTTTGGAATACTTTCTGTACTTGTTTTACTGTTACAGGAAGCATTTCACCCTGCAATGTCATCCCACATCTTCTTCCATAAGATCTTGTGAAAAATTTACATAAACAGACTTTGTCTTAGCAGTCGAGCACTCCCTCCTTAGAAACCTGGCAGGATGGAGAACAGCATGTGCAGCCTGTGCAGGGCAGGGTGTTCTTCGGCTTTGGAATGAGTCACAAAGCCTGATTTAAAGAATTCATGCTTAGTAATGTGACAGCTGTGATGATGGGTGTGCAGCAAGGAAATAGCTAAGGGACATGTTAAGTCACATGGGGAAAAGCAGATCTTGGCTGCAGATAAGTGTGTTGGTTTTCACCCATTTTGATGAAATGAAAGCTGTGTTGACCTGTTACATTTGTTCAACACTAGACTCATGGTTGGTGAATCAGTACTGTAGATTTAGAGTCAATGAGGCAATTCACAGTTATATATGAAGATCTCAAAAAGAGGAGGGGACACGAGCAATGTGATGAATGACGTGAGAATCTTTTCTAAAAAGTGCTGTAGTTTCATTGATCTATACAGTAAATTACATTAACCAGCAAAAATGACATAATGCAGCTTTCCCTTTTGAAGAAAGCTGGGGAAACAAGCGAGGTGAGAACTCTGAACAAATAGCTCTTCTGCCTAGTCTTGTGTCTGGTACTGATGTTTTCTGTCCTGTATGCTCTACCATTTCCTTTTTGGTGTTTTGCAGACAGTTTCTGAAGTGCATAAAGGGTCAGAGCAGCTGTGGCCAAGAGCAGTAATTTCGTTCTTTCTCTGCATGATTGCCTGCCTGTCTTTTAGGGGTTTGATATATGGATATATTCTATTACACATAAATACATTCTACATATAGCTGAAGTCAGAATTAGGCAGCAAGAAATTGGTCTGGCTGGAGATGCGAGTTTCTCTGCTTACGGAAAGCAGGGCTGGGAGACAGGTAATCTTCCATATCCCGTTTTCTTCTACACTGGTAAAACTGCTGTTCCAGTTGTTGTTTTTCTCATCTGCTTATCGTGAGTCTGTGATGCTGGACTGGAAAGTTCTGATGCTGGGGCTGAATTTGATGTTCGTAATTCAGCTTTTTATTTTTATGCTGCTGCATGGATACCCTGGTGTTTTAACAAACTTGCACAAATTCTGTGTATTCTGACTGCTCAGGAAGAAGAACTACATTTGTGTGAACTTCTTGTGGATCTGTAAAGGAAGTGCAGAATCACTCTCTCTTGTGTCTTTGACTTTGTACTTTCAATGTGGATTTCTTATTTCATCCATAAGCAGGTGCAGATTGATGAACTGTGAGTAAGTTTGATGCCATGCTGGGTTCAACTCGGGCTCTCTGGTACTATGCTAGTTTGGAAACCACTGGAAGTAGCCAGGTCAAAATATGCTTGGGCACATTTTTTCCCCTCTAAAAACCCTGCAGATACTCTTCCAGTGGCTACAAAGGTGTGTTACCCAGATGTGGCTTTACCCTGCTTAGGTATAGCAGAGTGGAGTGTAGAACCCAAGGTGGAACTAAAGAATGCTATTGAACTGCAGAAGATACTCCGGGTTTCCTGGTCAAAAGTTCCTACATGCATGTACTTTGCAACCCAGCCAGGACTTTCTGCTGAGCCCCAGCCCACAGGAAGAGCAGAGCACGCTGAGGCAGTGTGCACACAGCACATACAGGAATGTAATTAGCTCATGAAAATATTTGCTACCAGTACAACATGAGGCTTCTCAAATTAGTTTATGATAGGAGGCTGAATGCTGGGGTTTAAAAAAAACCCCAAACAAAGAAAAAATCCAACTACCTTGTTTTAAGTAGATTTAATGCAAAATTAAGGTAAAGGCTAAGAGGAATATAGTGCTTTAACAGTTATTATGTTTTAATGTATTCTCTGATTCATCCCAGCCCTGAGAAATTAACCCATTCTTGACAGCAATTAACAAGAAAGTCATGGTAATTCTTTTTAATAGATGGGGAGACAGCAGTTTGAAGTTGCCTTTATTTTTTCCAGACACTGGTGGAAGAAAAGAGGTTACTTTTTTTCCTGGTTAACTTTTTTATTTCTTGTTCCTGTCTTCATGCATGTATTGTGGTTTTGTTGTGCTTTTTTTAGTGTAGCTTTGAAAATTTCAGTGTCTTGAGGAAGAAATGCTTGGCCAAATTATGTCTTCAGTTACTTGTGGGGGGAAAAAAAAGTCAGAGAAATGTATTGACTTTGCTGGTATGAAGTTGGATGTTTTTTGAAGTAAGCCAGTACGAACCAACAGAAATTTATCCTTTTCTCTTTGTTCGTTTGTAAATTGGCTTGTATATAGCTAGTTATGAGGTCACATAACTAAAACACAGCTCTTTGTGTTTTAAATTCAATTTAAATTCAAGGCAGAGGGTCCAGCCCCTTCCAAAGGGAGGCGACCAAAGCAGCGTTTGTCTATTGGTAAAATGGTCAAAACAGTGATATCAAACCTAAAACCACCGCAGCGTTACTCTCTGGCTTTGCAAAATTATCCCTTCCATCGATGCTGGGAGGCAGGAGCCCTGGCGGCGGCGGGGCCCGGCACGGCCATGGCGAGCTCCGCGCTGCGCCGGGCGGCGGCCGCGCCCTTTGACCCCGCGGCCGCCCCGCGCTCCCTCAGCCCCGCGCCGCTCTCTCGTGTCGTCCGCAGACAAGAAAAAGGCAGGCAAGTTCCAGCCCTTCAAGAAGCTCTTCGGCAAGAGGAAGAAGAGAGAGCCCGCCTCAGAGTGTGAGGAGCCCAAATTGAAGCCCAGCCACTCCTTCGGCAACATCTGCAACGGCGCCTTCTCCTCGGATGACGAGCCGGGCGGGCTGAGGTGAGTGCCCCGCGCCCGCTGCAGCCCCGCACACACGGCCCGCGGGCTCCCCGGCTCTGGCGGGGCTAAGCCTGCCTTCTCCCTGTGCCGGGTGGCAGCAGTTTGTGCACTGCTCGCTCTGCAGCGTGTGCAGCTCTCCCTCCTCCACCTGCTGCTTTGGACCTCAGAGTCTCGCTGCTTGAGGGGCACGTGTGCCGCTCTGCAAATCGGAAATCCCGGGGGGAAGCAGACATGGATTTGAATCCAGCTCTGTGATTTAACACAGAGCAGAGGTATTAATGGCACCCCTGTTTTTCAAACTGGGAGGAGAGAAACTTGAACTGGCTGCTATAGATACTTTATTGCATGCATTTCCCTGTGAGGTACTATCTTTGGGTTATCCTTTTTCACTCTATCCCAAATAATTTTTGCATGGTAATTGGGGTCAACAAACAGAATGCTTTTATTTTAAACCAGTTTGAATGTGGAGTAGAAAAGGGGAACGAGGGGAGAGAGGCACCTGAAAATCAGATCATATTCCAGTGACAAAGGAGGATGACAGAAGGACAGCATGAGAATTTTCTGTGGGGATGGTGGGAGTACGAAACTGTACAGAGGAAACAAGTTAGCAATCTCTAACTAGGAACAGGAAAACAACCCCAAGCAAGCAAACAAAACCCAAACAAAAAACTCCTTGCCCCAAGACCAGATGCACAAACTGCAAGAGTCAGTAACACTTCTATTTCACTTTCCAACTGCTCATCTCAGAGAGGTTAGCTGACCCCTGATCAAATCCTGCTCTTTTGGAACAAAAGGAAGTGTTTGCACTGGGAAGTGTATCTGGAAGTGTAACAAAAAACTCTGAAAGGGTAAAAAAACTATTCCAAATTCCTCTGCTCCACAATGAATCAGAAGTGTATCAGAAGTATCACCCTGAGCAGTATTTCTAATGGTGTCTATGAAAACATGATTAAAAAAATTATTTATTTGGGGGATTTTTTAGCTCTGGGTTTTTTATTCCATTCTGTGAAATTCCAGGTTTCCTTTTGGTTCTGTGGTGTAGTTTTGTACACCTCTTTTGCTCGTCCCAGCTTTTTCAGAAAATCAGTACTGAGTGAAGCCACGCTGTAGCTGGAGGTGTGACTGAGCACTGTTGTGACGCATTGCCTGAGTGCACGATGCCAGGCCACTGTAGAAGGTTTTAGTTTTAAGGTTTTAGTGCCTTTTCCCTCACAAGTAAACTCAACTGCATGGTCTCACTATCAGGCATTTCCCACTTGGCATAGCTGAAAATGCAGCGCTGCACCCAGAAACAAACAGTGATATGGGAACTTGTCCTGTTCCTCAGCAGTGACATGAAGGTGTGGCAGACCTTGTTTGAGACTGTTAAATGTTTGCATTTTTAAACCTATTAATTTTTCTAATTAACAAAAGCATTAAAAGTTAGCTTCTGGTGGAAAAATCAGACTGTACAATTTAAATCAGAGGGGATTGGTAAATGTGAAGGGTCCCATGTCTCATCTCAAGTGGACCATTTCTTTCTGTGATTCCTCAGAGGTTTTTGTCTGCTAGAAATACTCAGTCAAAGCTCTGTTTTTCCTGTTGGTTTTCATGGAGCAAATATTGCTGGGATTTGATGATAATTTTCAGTTTGCAGGTGGTTTTTGCCACATTACTCATTTTATAACAAGCATAAGTGTTCAGTGCAGTGCATTAAATTGCTTTGATAGCTTAGTTTTGCCACTCCAGTCTGTTTTCAACATCTTCCATCCATTAAATTTTTTTGCCTTTCCTGTAATTTCAAACGTTTATGAATTGAGTGCAGAGATAGGCTGTCTAACTAAAATAATACACATCATTGTTTACAATTTATCTAACAGTAAATGCATTGCCATACTTTCCACTATTCACACAGAAACAGACTAGAGCAAATACAAATAACCAGTAGTATATTTACATAAGCAAAACCCTGAGAAGTTTTGTAAAACCATTTGCTTCAAATTCTTTAAGAATGTACAACTACCATATAGTGAAAAAATCTTAATAAAAGGTCCAATGTTCCCATTCCTTTAATAAGCTATATTTCTTCCTCAGCCTGTACATGAATTTGTTATCTCCAGATGTGTCCTGTGGACATTTAGCTTTGTTTTGGGAAGAGGAGATGGTTGTTTTGAAAGTATGTTAAGGGAGGAAGCTGCTTCAGGAAGGTAGAGACAAGCAAATGAATGAGTGTGGGCTAAAAAAGACATCTGTATTGCTTCCAAGACCCAAGCTAGTATTTCACCTGGTGCTGTATTGGCTTACAAGCCTGCTCACAGCTAACACCTGAATCTCTAATGGAGGCTGTGCTGACTGGCTGATGCAGACGTGCCCGGAGCAAAGCAATTGAGGTAATCTGCATGTGGTGTAGATTGACTAGCTGAGTTGGAAGCAGCCTGAGAGATCTGCCTGTCCATCCTTTCTTACATCCTGGATTCATCAGATGCAAATAACTTACTTGGTATCCTGATGTATGCACACTTCAGCCTCTTTATTCATCTATGTTATTTTGCAATACCCAGGTGGGAGGTTTCCTGCTGCAGTTTGTCTGGAATTCCTTTTCCTGTTTCTATATTGCCCTTCTTGAGTTTACAAAGTTAAAACTGTATTAATTAACTTTCTGCCCTAACCATAAGGGCTGGGAGATAGAAGTACTGACTACAAGAAGTCTCCACAAGTTTGTGGAGCTTCACTGAAGTCTCCAGGAGCTTCTGTTCTGAGGCTATGATTTGGCACCTTAAAAGACTTTGTATCTGTCTTTTTTGTCACAGTTGACAAATACTCAACTTCTGAGAAAGCACTGTGAAGACAGACCTGAAAGGGTGCTTGTGCAGTGCCCTGCTGAAGTTTGTCATTCTGGCTTGATGTGTAGAGGCAGTGGGGAATTAAATTTCTGTTATTGGGGGTACAGTAGAGTACCTCTCCTTAGGCTGAATGCAGTATTTCAAAGGACCTGGAATTAGACCTGTCAGGTGTTTAGGACTCAAGTGTGACATCACTGACCTTCCAGGAAAAAGCCTCTGAGCAAACTTCAGTGTCTTGGCAGTGACTGCCACAAGAACAGGACCCCTTTACTTGCAGCATTGGGCAGTTCTGTGTGAAGCAATCTAGATCAACGGTAAAAAGTGATCTGTCTACCCACTTTGAGTTTCAGAGAGGTACCAAGAAATTTTCTCTCAGTAACATTCATTTTTCATACGCTGGATATCTTTTTTTTTTCTGTATATTAACTGTATTTCTGCAATTGGCATTTGCCAGCCTTAATTTCCTTTCCAAGTGCCTCATTTTGAGTGCCTTGTGACCCCAGTGCAAGTGCCTTGTTGCTGTGGTAGTCTACCTTCTCCTAAAGACTTCACCTTATCAGAGCTCTGATTTCAGCAAGTATCTCTTCAAGCCCAAGCAGAGCCAAACAACATAGGAACATTGTAAGAAGTTTTGTTTCAGATAAAAAACAGGCTTGGGTTTTCCTTGCTTGTTTCAGCTGACATGCAGACACCTAGAAAAAGTTTCTTATTTCTGGGTTATGAGGTGTTTTGAGGCTGTTTCAGAACAGAAAAGATTATGGCTGCAGTTTTCCATTTGCATTGCTTTTAAAAATAAATTTTATTACAGGTTTTGGTGAAATTAGAGTTGTTTCTCTTTTTGTAATTTATATTGCAGCTGAGTAGCACAGAAATAGGAGCCACAACCACCCTATGAATGGCCATTTCTGGCATGGCCAGAGCAGAGTAGGGAAAGCCTTCCTGAAGTGGTTCCTGGTGTGTTGAGAGAACATAAGGCTCGCATCACACTCAGGATTTCTGCTGACCTTAGCTTTTCTTGACACCTCAAGTCTTGACTTCCTCCCTTCTATTACAAGCTTGCTGTAGTTTTTGTGCTCCAGAAGTTTTCTTCTCAGGTCTAATAAAACTGGAACATTTTACTACTTGTTCCAGTTTTATCACTTAGTAGAAATTTGCAGTAAATGCCTTTAGCATGCCTTTTGTTTTTCGAGCTGCTACTCGAGTGCTAAGCTGCCTGTAGTTTGTATATGATCCTGAGAGCCCTTCAGTAGAGCATGTTTCTGCAAGTGCTGACATTTTGTATCAGGTGCTGCTCTCTTTCTCCTTTTTAACCGGTCTTTTGTCCTCAGGCCTGACTATGACCAGCTTCATTTTCACCTCAGTAATCCCAGAACTGTTTTCACTCTGGTCTTCACTTCTATCCCATAGGCTGTCTTGCTGTATTCTCCTGGAAAGTTAGGCTGTCTCACAGCCTACTTGTCCTCTCCCTTGCCTCCCTTTTGGTTGTTTTTGTTGCACTCCCCCTCCTAATCATCATGTGCTTCATATCCTTTCAGGATTCTGCATGGCAACTGTAATTTTCAGCAGCTGGTGAGGTCTAGGGCTGGGCTCTGAATAAAACAGATTTGTCACCTGTAATGTAATGTACTGTCTTATTTCTCTTCCTTGGCTTCCTTATCAGCTAAATGCAGTTTCTATATAACACCTATTCCTGCCAAGGCTAATGTAGACTTTTCACTTACTTTTCTGTACATTTTGCCATGTTTCAGGGCAAATTTTGTGTAAACATATGCTGCTATTTCACAAAATAGTGTCACATGCAGTGGATTGCCAGGTCAAATGTGGAAGCTGGACCATTTAGAGCTCTGTTCCTTTTACTAGTCTGCATAGTTTTATGCTAACTGGTGAATTATTCACATCCTCAAGCTGCATTAGGAGCCACTTGCAGAATTACTGTAAACCAGGGCCATACTTTTCTTTGCACATGCTGACACCTCCTGAGATTAGACAATTAATGAATAATTACATAAAATTTGTTTGCTGAGAACTGTATAGTCCCACCCAATCACCCTCTTGTCGGGCAGCAGCAAAGGCAGAGCCACTCCCTCAGGGAAGGTGAGCAGGACACCAGGAGGATCCCACAGCAGGAGGGGTCCATGGTCCTGCTGCAGGTCCATAGCTGGGAAGGCAGGGCCAAGGGCAAGCCAGGAAAATGGTCTGCAAACTGAGGTCTGGATCCAAGTCCCCATGACCAGCACAGCTCTGTCTGAGCTGCAGACCAGCACTTCTCCAGCATGCCTCAGGCAGGGACCAAAGCCTCAGGTGTGATCTTCAATAGAACTCCTGGACCTGTGTGTGCAGGTGGAGGCTCCAGATGAGGCTGATCAGGGACATTAGAGCTTGTTAGTGCACTCAGGGCCTTGATACTTCCCATGGTTAATTTTATGCCCCTAATTATAATAATTTTAGTTATATTATTAGCATGATGCATCAGCTACTTAAGGCTAGGCTTGATCTCTACTTCTTAGAAAAATAAAATTATGGTGAGTTCATAGGTTCCATGTCCCTTGATGACACCAGACTGGAGCTTTGCATTAAGATAATGCTGTGTGATATCTTTGAAGAGAGCAGGACTACTCTGAGCCTGGCTGCACAACTCATTGTTGGCATCAGTGGGACTCAGATGGGTCATAACAGGGGGACTGTGCCACTTTCCCAGGGTTGGTGCCCTGAAATTCAGTGGTTCCTGAAGGTGATATGAATATATATTTAGAATGAATGCAGAAATTATCTCTAAGTTTACTTCATGAAAAAGATTCCCTGTTGAAATGTCCATTCAGACTGTGAGGCCCATGTTTGTGGATTTGTTAATGCAATGAATTCATGTGCTGTCTGGGCACAGCTCAAACTCAGAATCATGTTGCAGCATGAACAATATTCCCCATCCAGGCGTGAGTTAGAACCAAAACTCTCCTTCCAGCAGATGAAAAAGAGGATGCTAAAAATATATCTCAGAATTACAATCCATTTTCCTCTATTACAGTATTAATGCATCTTTGGAATGACTAGAAAATGCAATTTATGTTTTTCATCTCTAGCTGCCCTGGAGACATTCATGGGAGATGCAAAATGTTGAATCAGATTTCGTTTTTAAAACAAAACATCAAGTAGAGGCAACCTATCACTGCACTTGTCATTTCCCTCAGACAATATTCTGGGAAGTTGTTCTCAGTTTCCTTTGAAGAGATTATATGAAGGGTCAATACCTGGCTAAACCAAATTCATTCTTGCTTTGCATGCTTTTTGAATTTTTTATTGTTTAAAAATGGCTTTATGTTAAAAAGTTGACTTTGATCTTTAACAACTACAGAATTGGTTTCTAATGGAAATCTAAAAGAGTGAAAGTCATGAGACTCTGGGTTTTTTGGACTCAATCTTTATAAACATAAAGGAACAGAAAAACTCATTCTTTCCCTTTATTTTCCAGTTTCTATTTCTAACTCTTTAATATCAGAGTGGGAGGAACATTTATGACACACCAAAAAGGCAACTGGTGGTGTGAGATTTCTGTACTTCAGTATTGCACCAGCATGGGATTATATAAGAGCTGATGTCTCAGTATTCCTTTCTGGAAAAGCTTCCCCCTTTTAAAGGATCACAAATTTGTCTTTAAGAGAAATATAGCTCTGGAGAAAAATGGGGTCTAAAAACATCGTAGCCACCAGTGTCAATACAATAATATTGTATTCTGTGCATAAGTGTCCCTGCACGTGCTCTGATGCAGCTAAGGTGCAGTCCCACAGCAGTAAATGCTGATTGGTGTCTGACTCTTTCCAACAGCTCTCTAGATATGCAGCTAGAACATTTCTCTGAATTGTTTCATGTGAACAATGGCCACTAATAAGGCCAGAAGAGGTGATGGGAACACATGGAGGAGAGGATAAAGGGTGTGATACCTCACTCAGTCCTGACTTGAGGTACCTAGAGCTGATGGAAAATCACATCCTAAATAGATCCGTAGCAGTGGATGGTGAGGGAGGCTCCAAAGAGGGTCTCTGTTGCATTTCATGGGAAAGAAATAAGACTTTTCCTGCAGCTCAGGGTGGCCCATTCTACTGTGAAGATTTGTTTCACATCTCCTAGTTTCTTGGCACACACAGACACCTCAGCAAGAATGAGGAAAGAGCAAATGGAATTTAACTTTGCTCTCAGTATGAAAAAATTAGTTTTGAAAATTTGTGTATTGCAATTGAAACTGGAACATGATATTTGGGTTGCAACACATCTTCAGAGAGAACATGTTAAAAGTGCTTTGTATTTTGATATAACACATCCATAATTCATGTAATTTAGTCAGGTTTCTGAAAGCGAGTCAGATGATGATTCAACTATTTTCAGCACAAACAGCCTCTGAAGTGTCATCACTGGAATTATCAACAGAAGTGCTCATAAACTGATGCCCCTGTTTTCCCACATCTCTTGGAAGTGATATGGAAGTTTGAAACTGTAATACCTTCAGCCATGGCTATGACTGTAGCCCATATCTCTGTCATGCTGTGAATTTGTTGAAATCCACTCCTGATATTGACATCCTGATATTCCTTTTAACTGAAGGGAGAACAGTCTATAAATGTGGATTGTGAGGATGTTATTGTATAAAGACTTCTGAGAAAAACTTCAGAGATGGGTAGCAGCAAAGGAAATTCTATTATTCATACTGTATTATGACTTAAATTCAGTCTTTCCAAAAGTAGAACATGAGCAAAATAAAAATACAGTTGAAAAAGGACCTTTGGGATATAATCTGTCAAATTCACAACTGGGAAAATGTGAAAGGACTGTGGTCTCCAAGGGAGTAAAATAAGAGACCTTTCAGAAAGTACAAGTGGCTTGGAAATCACCTTAACTGCTATTTAAACTTGCCTGTAAAAGGAACTAGGTTACTACGATGTGTGAATATTTTTTTTCCAATGTTCTTTAGCCTACATAGATATTTAAACAAAATTCTTGAACTATTTTTACCAGTTGTTGGACATGTGGCTAACAGAATTGCTCATTCACCCACTTCTTAAATATTCAGCATATTTGCAAGGCATTTCAAAGGGATAGAGTAGAGAGCAGTCTGGCATTAATTCACTGTGGGGTTTCTTGTGGCTGTTTCATGTTCTGACAATATGGAGTTATGTTATATTACAAAGTCAACAAGAAAACAAAACCAGAGACAAAACCTTTCAGATACGTTTGTCCTCCCTTTTGTTATGAAATAAAAATGTGTGTGCCTTGTAACAAGGGGGGTGAGAGAGAGAGCAGTTGGTGTCTGGGAGAAGCTGGAGATGCTGTAAATGCTTAGCATGGTCCTAACCTGCCCCTGGTACCATTGTGGGCACTTGTCAAAGACAGGGCTGGATTTTCAGTGGTGATGTACTTATGGTTGCAGGTCACATGGAGCTGCCAAGCTGCTTCATGTGACATGGTGTCCCTAGAGGAAGTTTTAAATTAAATTTAGGCAAGTTTGCAGGCAGGAGGAGAAACTAGATTCCTAAAAGCGTCCTCAGCTCTGAAGCAGATTGGGGAAGATTTTCACTCACAGCCATGTCCCGGGCAGTGCACCAGAACTGACCTCAGCTGTTGCTCTTTTCTTCCATTTCAGAGATTCAGGTGTTACCAGGCAATTCCTACAGTCAGAGTATTCCTGCTGTTGGTCAACTGCAGTTTTGGGGTTTGAACTGCTGGAAAATTCTCTTCAGTTTCAAAGCTGCTGGTTGGCTATTCCCAACTTCAATATTAACAGTTCATTAGTAAGGTCAAGAACAGCTTCCAAACAAGTCACTGAACTCTTTGGTGCCTGAATTGCAACCCTTGCCTACTAATTAGTTGTAACAAACAACACAAATATACATGAGGTGTCTGATATTAAGTATGAGAAGTCCAACCCACTGGAGAGCAAAAGAGGTGACTGGTGTTGTATGCACAGTGAGTAGCTGTGAGACAAAGCCACAAGTACCTGAGCCACAGCATAGCTGGAAGAGTATTTGAGAAAGGAGAACAATGTGACCTGGACTATGCATTCTCAGCAGATCTCTCAGCTCAAAGGTAAATAGCAAACAACCAGTTCCCACTGGCCTTGCCTTCTGCACCTGCAGCAGGCTCACACACTGAGCAGTGCCAGTGCCAGAGGGCTCGCATGGGCTGGTTTGTCTGTTTGTGTGTGTGTCCTTCCCACCTTGTTGAATGCCATGCTGGAGCTTTCAGTTCAAACAGGCCTACACAATTATATGAGAAAAGCCACCTTTCACTCTGTTTCATGTCAAACCATTCATTTCCAGGCCTGCTAGGAATTTGTCTCTGTGTAAGGGACGCTTCTCAAGTTGTGGTTCACTGGTTGACTCCTGGCTGGCCAAGCAAGGTGCAGGTATTTCAATGCCATGCAATTTTCCCACAGCTCTGTGTACAGACTGAGACACAGTCATTCGGTATAGAAACCTTTTTAGAAGCAGGTTTAAAAATATAATTTTATGGTTTCTCTAATAAAAGTTTTCTAAAAGAAACTTTAAAGGTGTACTTTAACAGCCAGAGGCAACAGAGTTGTGGGTTTTATAAAAAAAAATCTAACATAGAATATAGCATCAATTGAATGTTCCTCTTCTTCCATGGCTAAAAGTGTTGTGGAATATTGACCAGCTCTTTGCCTGACTGTTTGTTGGTTTGTTTCAAATTAAGCATGTTGCTCAAATATTAATCTTGATGAAAAGAAGTTTTTCAGTTAATCTGTGATTGTATGGAAGATTAAATGATTCAGAGAACTGTGTGTGTTCTCCCCCAAAAATTGATTATTTTGTGAGTGCAAAAGATCTTACATATAAATGAGAGAGAGGGAGAGGGTTTGGTGCACTTTTTATCCTGTTATTTTCAGGTTCTCTCTAAGAAATTCTGTTATGAAAGTCAAGAACAGTCTATCATCTAATCAGTTTCAACAAGGTTATGTAACCCTATATGACACTCTCCCTTTGTAAGAAAAGATTATTGTTTTTACTTAAAATACCTCAGGGGAAAATGAGATTAAAATGTAATAAATACATTCCTCATTTATTTGTTTCCAAAGTATAAATAGAAATATCTTGAACACTTCATGAACAATTAGCACATTTTAAAAGGCAGAAAAGATAATATACTGATCTTAAATGTGTGGAACTTAATTTTTCTTGTTCTTTTACTTACATCTCTTGCTGGAAGTATCATCTTCCTTGCTTTTGCTGAAATATTTATTTATAATGTTTTTATCATATGTAGAACATTATGTTGGATAGATCTGTATCAAAACTGTATTTTTTTTCCCCTTCAAGTTGTTTCCTGAAACTCTGAGTGGGTTCTATATGGTTGCCAACAAGTTATTAAAAGTAGAGATTTAGGACCTCACAGTTCTTCTGGTTTTTTTAATTGTGGCTTTATCATGATTATAGATTATGAGCTTTTCACTTACCATGGAGTATTCGAGGTAAGACAAAACATAACTTGCAAACAGATACATTTTTCCCTCAGTGTGCCCCCAAATCCACTAGCCTTTTAAAAATTTTTTTAACTCTAAGTTTTCTTACGATTAAATTCATTAGAACGATTTCTGGTAAATTAAACCCCTTTTTGTTTCATGCCTTTGCCTGTGGACTTCAATCAGAGCCATATAACAGGTTCATGTGTGACACACCCTCCTCCTTGGCATCAGTGTTCAGTTTAGCAGCAGCACACGGGCATTTCTTGCTCTTTGTGGCTAATCAAGGACACACAGCTTGGTGCCACAAGCTTCTGAGCAGTCTGGGGGTTTGGTGATAACCTTTTATTGTCAGTGTCATCATGCTCATGGCCATAGCAAGTGCCGAGTAATCAGCTAAAGGAGGCAGCTGTATAGAAGAGGCTTCCTGCCCTGTAACACTTCTTTTTGTGTTACAGAGCTCCCTTTGCTTGGCACCTGCTGTTTTCTTTGACCAGGAGTGACAGTGTGTCACTCCCAGGCAGGGGCACTGAGCATGAATACACTTTCTTAGACGTGCAGTCTGGCAATGTGTGCATCCTCACCATCTAGTTTGTATCCTCAAATAAACAAAATCAGTTGAACTTCTCAACACTCCTATTAAAAACACACAACTCTAGGTCCTTCCAGGGAGGCAGACTGTATATAAAGGAATCGTGCACCTCCATTAAACTTTTGAAAACAAAAAGTGTTTGGATACCTCTCCTCTGAGAATGTACAAAGGTTTTGTGTAGAGGACAAGGTGGGGGCTGAATCCATGCGGGACAACTATAATATGAAGAGTCACTCTCATAAATTAATTGCAGTACTTACGTGTTGACTGTTTTTTTTTTTAACAGATCCTCCCATTATTCTATGGGCAGTAGAGCTTTTTCCCATGACAGTATTTTCATACCTGATGGGAGAACAGAGAGTGAACAGGCCATTCAAGCAATGTCACAGGAGAACGTTTTAGGAAAAGTCAAAATTCTTCAGGTAAGAAATTGCCAGTGGGAAAAATATTTAAAATGTGGAAAATGGTCTCCAGAACATGTTAAATGTGCATAAAGATGGGTTGCTTTTCCTATAGCCTTGAGACTGATTCTCAGCCTTGTTAAGTTCTCTGGCCAGAAGCCATTGC
This sequence comes from Passer montanus, assembly GCF_014805655.1. Classification (NCBI taxonomy): domain Eukaryota; kingdom Metazoa; phylum Chordata; class Aves; order Passeriformes; family Passeridae; genus Passer; species Passer montanus. Next base: position 1,504,436 of record NW_024359832.1, on the reverse strand, counting down.
AAGTAATTCAAATAATCTGCAGAAGTTACAGATTTTGGTCTTGAAAAGTACAGCAGTGATGCTGTAAACCTATCTGCAGAAAAATCTGCACCTGTGGGATTCATCTGAATTGAACTCATGGTTTTGGCGTGTCCTGATCTGTATGCCTAAATCATATAAATGTGGTAATGAGAGAAAAAAAGGAAGGCAGTGTTGAGGGCAGGGAATGGCATGCACAGTGAGACTTCTTTGCAAAGCCAATTTAATTATATGTTTATATGTATTGCATTTTTTTCTCCTTTTTCTCTCTGCTCTTTCAATGGTTTTGATGGAAGGTGGATTTGTTTATCTCTCCAAAGCATAAACAACATATTTGAGTATTTGCTTCTAAAGAGCATTATATGATCCACTTTCCCTTCTTTTCCAGGACTCTCCCATTAGTGCTCAAATTAATTTTTTTGCTTTACTCCCTGTATATCTGTAAGATTCACAGCTTTATGCCTTTCTAGACCTTGAGAGAGCTGTCCTTCAGAAACATGTTGCACTTTGCTGTGCAGGATGCTGACATATCCTGCCAAAATGCTGATGAATTTTTAATGCTGTGCAAGTGCTGTTACCCTGAAGATGACTAGCAAAATACCATTGATTTCTCTTACCTCTGAAGTCTACCCACAATCCATCTTTCCTGGTGAGTGAGAGGTCCTGAAATTAGACAGCTGTGACCTTCAGGATTGGAGCTGTTCTGCCTCCTGCCTGGTGCTGTCAGCACACGGAGCACCTGCCCAGTGCCAGCTGTGCTGACTGTGGATGGACTCTGGAGTAAAGCCACACTAGGACTTCTCCAATTCCTCTGTGCTGGCTTTTCAGCTTGAGTTTCCCTGGGTCAGGTAGATTCAGTGCATGCTATTTTCCTGGCTGGAAACCACTATATTTCAAATGACTGCTGACTCTGGGCCAAGACCTGAGGTATGTGGGCCTGTCCTGCAATGTCCCACAAAGCCCCCCAACTCTTTCAGGGAGCTGTGCCCTCCCTGTCTGTTGGATTTGCTTCCTTAGCCTCCGTATACTAGCTTTTCTCTGAATAACTTTTCACTTCCAGTGGTGTTTTCTATCATAACAAAACTCAGCTTAAAATTCTTAATGGAAATTAGTACCTTTGCTAAACTAAGCCATCTGAGAAAAAGTATAGTTAATGCAGTTGGTAACAACCATGTTCACTAAGCAAATGCTAAATCAAGAAAATTAGAGCAAAATTTCACCCTTGAAAGTCACAAAATAAATAGCCAGTGGTACTCTCTTGCTCATATTAACTTTGCATAAGCGTTTTTTTTTAGTGTGGTTAATTGCATGTATTTTAAGGGGCAATATTGTTTCAGCTGCTTGATGTAAAAAATGTGCTTGCCTTTTTATTTAAAATTGAATGATGGTAGTTCATTTTTCTCATTTTAGTGTAGCTGGAACCCAGCCTGTAGCATACCAGATTCATTTTTCAACTCTGATGATGGTGGTGAGAGCCACTTATTCATTCAGAAAAGGAATGCATAAGGAATGCAAATGACACTTTTCAGTATTTACATGTTCACACAGAACAGTCATACATTCATCTAAATGTCCATGGATTTTTTTTGTAAACCCATAGAAAGCCTCCCTGTAATAAGCCCAGGGACCATTTCTTGTATCTTCAAAAATTGCTGCCTACCATGTAACTTTTCCCATTTCTCTAGGCATGATTTCTGCAACTGTTCCCTGAGTTTTAGGAAAAAGTCATGCCAAAATCCCATTGCACATTTTAAATTGACCTTAGAGTTGAGTCCCAGGTCTGATGAGTTATTTGGACTATCATTCCTGTTTGAAGGTTTAATGCACTATATACCCCATCCTTTTTTTCCTGCTATTCTATGAGCCAGTGCTTGCTATGTGAGTCACAGAAAATGTTGATGCTCTGTCTCCTGATACCAGAAGCTTCTATCATCGTTGAAATCTTTCTGCAAGTTAACTCCAGCTGGGAACATCTGTATTTCTTAAAACAGTGGATTAAGAGGAGACAGTTCTCTCTTGTGAAGAGCACTCTTCTCCCTAAGGCCATTCTGTGGCCAGCCATCAGCATTACTGTGGCTTTGCCAGGCTTGTATGTCAGGGTGGAAGCACAGCACTTCCAATTTCCATTTACCTGGCAACGTACTCTTCAGTAAAGAATTGTTGCCAGGATTCTGTGCCCTGTGCTGACTCTAAACTTGCTGCATTCCAGATAGAGATCAAAAGATCTGCAGATTTTAACCCTTTTTTCAGGAGTGTTTTTTTGGAGGAAGTACAGAAAATGTTCCTGGAAAACTTAAATATTTTTTTTTTTGGAAAAGTCCCCTCACTTACAAACCTAAGAGGCAGCATGGTGAAAAAGGTTTTGAAGTCAGAATAGCAATGCAAGCCATTTAATACTGATGGTGCTGGATCTCATTGTGGGGATCACCAAAGTGTTTCTTCCTTCTTGTCTTGCATTTCTGCTGACTTCACAGTGTTGATGAACCCACAAAATTGTTGTGTAATGGTGCAAACTCTGTAGTAATCTGGGCAGCTGGCCAGCCCGTGCACTGGTTCAACTGCTTATTGTGGGAATTCTCTTTCTAATTATGCATGAAAGGCAAATTAGTTCTTTCTGGAATTGCTCTCATTTGGTTTTATTGATTTTCAGATTGGCAGTATTCATCTTATCATGCTTTCTGTAAATGGATTGGGTCATGTTCAAGGGTTTTACTGTGTGCTAGAACTCAGGCTGAGAATAGCCTGACCTCTCATAAACCTCCAGCAGCCCTTTTGTATCCTGAAGTTATTTTGTGTTGGCTGAAGCCATTTGGTGTTGTAAAAGCAGTCTTTTCCTTGTTCTTTGGAACTGCTGAGATTTATCATTACCTAATTTTTAAGATCCAGGGCAGAAAACCAGAACCTGCTCCCAGCAAGAGGTGGTACACAGGGACTGGTACTCTTAATGTTGAACCCTTTTAGTTTCTGGGGATCTGTTGCTTTACTTGTCATACAGGGCTGTGAATGAGACACAAATAATGTTTAAAATGTAAATCTAGCAGTGTGTCAGAAAAAGCCCCATAACCCAACTCTTGGAGCTTCATTTTACATCCTTCCCTTCCAGAGGTTACTGGTTGGTTTTCTTCTCCCATCCAAGTGTCTTCCTGATGTTTTGTAGCTGTGACTCTTCTTCCTACCTCTGATATTTGCCAGAAATGGTCATCAAATGAACAGAAGAGGGTTTTTATTTCAGCCTCATAAAAACTGCAGCAGGCAAAATGGAAGCTTGTTTAAAACATTGTTTCGTGAAGTGTCTACACTACTCTCTGCCACTTGCTGTGACAATGCCATGGTCTGGCACTGCTGCTGCCTTTGTTCTCCACTGCTTGCCTTCACTGAAATTATCTTGGGTCATCTGACATCTGTGCAGCTGCAGCAGTCAGCTGCAAGAAATATTAAAGATTGACTGTGACATATGGCTTATGGCCTTTAGGAACTACTGGGTCACATCCTTTTTTGTTTTGTTTTGTTGCTTTGTGGCCATGTAGTTTAAAACAAACCCTCTGCTCTGTAAAGCACTTATTTATTATACAGATATGAATTATGAGAAAACATTTTTCCTTAATCACAACTTCTCAGTCAAATGCAAAAGGACCACTTTTAAAGTTAATATTTCCCTGATTTTGTAATGATGAATGACCTGTGTCATTTTCTTCTTGTCAGACCTTATGACTGTACAGTTTTGAATTATGTTTCTTTTAGTCTTTAGCATATCTTGGCTAATGACCAAGCCAGTGCTTCTCTCACTCTTCTTTGCACATCTGTATTCTACCAGCCACTCCCAACGTATCTTCTGTTTCTTATTGCCCAGATCTCAACAAAGCTACAAAGCCATTTTTCAAACCTCAAAACAATTATCTTTTACCATGATGCTCTGAATTTTTCAGAACTGGGAGTGAATTTTCACTTATTGCCTTCTAGCTTTGTATTTCTTACAATTAATTTATTTATTGCCATTATTTCCTAGTGCCACTGCAGACAAATCGTTTTCCTCATATTTGAAAATTCTTTTTGCTTGATAAACTGAATTTATAATTTTTTTTTCTATACCATTCTAGCATTTCTTGGGCAAGCCCTCTTTTTCTTACAATCATAGTAATCCCTGAAAATAAGCTTCCTTTCCAAGGAAGGAGAATTTTCCTTCCTTGCATCTGCTTTGCTTTAGGAGAGACTGATATGACAAATGCCACAGATGCTGTATCTTCAAGCCTCTCCACAAAATCTTCTTTACATGGGAGCATGTGTAAATGATCCATCGTCACTGTGCACCAAAATCTTCATTCATGTCTCGATTTGTTGCAAATACACATCTCTAGAGGTCCATTTACAGTTTGCTCCTTCACTGTTCTTCTATTTTGGACCCTCCCAAAAAGTTTCTGCAAGTGTATAGCCCCTAACCACATGCTGCTCCAGCAATGGAGAGTGGAGTAGTTTCTTCCCTGCATCTTGTATCCAAAAGGTCTGTGCTAATACTTGTTATTTTCCTAATTTTCTATAGGTTTCTTTGTTAATTTTATACCGGGATTATTTTCTAAAGCTATACCAATATAACTTTTCACATGATGCTTTCTAGTTTATTTTCTCCTTGATTAAAAAAAGCCCAACCTTATGTGGGGTATTTAATTTGTCTAGATATGCTGCAGATGTTCCTGTTTGGATTAAGAAGTGGACTCCCACACTTCACCATGAATTTGGTGAACTCTCTTCTGAGCCTAGAAGAGAAATTATAAGAGAGAATATGATAGAGATGCCTGAAATCATGAGTAGAATTGAAAAAATGAATAGAGAACAATTATTCAGTCTTTCACAGCATGAGAACACATGAGCAACAGCTGAAACTAGTAACACTTCCAAATCAAAACAAATATTTCTTTAAGCAAAGTTGGACTGTATAAAAATTCCTCAGATGCCACAAATCATTGGAGCATTTACAAGTATGGGCTCAGTGTAAGCTCACCCTGTTCTTATGTATTCCCAAGGCATTTGATTTTTGGGTCATTCTGAGAGACTGTACAGGACCAAGTGGAATTTCAACAGTGTGCCTCTTTTTAGGACAAGTGTTAATTAAGTCATTATTTTCCATTTATATATAACTAGAAAACTTTTAATTAAGTTTCGTTATATTTAGGCATTGCAAGCAGATATGAAGAGTAGATCTTTGAGTTGAAGGGGAAGTATGACCAGCATTTCTTGTAAGCCTTGTTGGAATGGAATAAGTTGAAATAGTACACTCTGTTTTAATGATTTTTAACCGAAGAGAACAAGCAGCTCAGTGGATGCAGTTTTGGATTCAGTCCAGGCGTGAAGCCCTAAGAATGATGTGGTTTCAGGGGCCTGAATCCAACAGACATGCAAGCAGGCATGTACACAGAAGAGGAGCCAAATGGAAGTGAGAGAGGAGATGTACAGCCTGATCTGGGCACTTTGCCAATTAATATGGAAAACTTGTTCTGTGGCATTTTCTATGCAAATGCAAAGAGTGCTTTGAAAGTCTGGGCTTTTTTTTATTAGCTGCAGGTGCCAGACAACGCAGAACAATTTTACTTAGGAGCTTTATTCCTTAAGTTATTAATGGGAAGCTGGTGTCAGCTAAGTAGTATCACATTTTAGCAAACTATTTTGCATGAAATAGAAGTGGGCCTGTGTCATGGTCCAATTACCAAGAAAGATTTTAAAAACTGAATGAGTATGAACTTATAATTATCTAAATTCCTAGTATTTATTTACCAGTATTGGATGTGCAGACATCACTATTGCACTGACAGCCACCGAATTGTGTGAATAGAAAAAATATCAGGAGCCTTACAGAAACCTCATGAATCTTCCACAAAAAAAAAAAAAAAAAAAGTGGATGAGGTAAACTTGGCTGGGATATCATCCTATCATCCTAAAGCTCCCTTGTGTGTGGTATCTCCAGCCCCTGCTTCATGGTATAGGTACTGTGTGGTAGCTGAGCTGTTTTTTGGTGGTGAGAAGGGTTTGTAAGTCCTGTGGAAATGTTTTCCCACTGGCTGCAAACAGAGGGACCAGGAGTGCCCACTGGAGCTGATAAGGCTGGAAATGGGTGGTGCAGGCACAGGAAGTTCATCTGTTCCAGCTGCTTCCAGTTGACAGATTTTAGAGCAAGATGGTGGTTTCTGGCTGCTAAATTACAAGTTCTCTTGAACAAACCAAGAGAGACCAAGGTCCTTGACTGAGCCCATTGTGCATCTGTGGAGATTTTCAAAAGGCTATTTAGCCACAACATGCAACGGCAGAAGAACAAAATGTGATGCCTGCAACTTCTGATGACTGGCATTGCAAATAATCCTCCTTAGGCAACAGTCATCCACAAACTGTCAGCACAGGGAATTCTTAACTACAGAGGATTTATAGTTATGTGTTCAAAAATATGTGTCTAACTGAAACTTCGGAGCAATTTAAAGCAGATGCTCCTTTTCAGGGTTTATGGCCTCTTCTCAAAGGTCTTCCATCTTAAACTGGTGTATCTCCATCTCTGGGTGAGACTATTTGAGTATTCTCCCAAGTAAAATTTTTGGGTTTTTTATTTTCTTTCATGGATGATGCATTTTTAGAATTTTTATGATTGACCAGGTAGAAAATCCATCAGTGTGGAATTTTTCTGAGAGGGTAATTGAATTACATTGCAGTTACATTCTAAGCACATTCTAAAAAAGACCAAGAAGCAGGTTTAGCATTACTCTAACAGCAATAAGAATAAGTTTGCTCAGTAGTTAACAATGAGCTATTTGAGATTTTGGCATTTGCTCATTTGGTATTTAGTGTCAGCTTTAGAGATTAGAATGCACCAAAAGAAACTGGCCAGTGGAGAACTACTGGTGGAGCTTTTTGTTTTTTAAGATTTTTTTTTTCAAAAAAGGCCAATAAATAAATAATACAGAGAAGCACCTTTTGTTCTGGAAGGGTGAGGGTTACTGGAGTTTATTCCTCAGTCTTCAAACTAGTTTATTCCAGTCTGAGCAAGCAAACATTTACAGCTTTGAAACAATTAAAAACAACCCCCAAACCAAAAACCAGTCATGACTGTGTACAGTCCATTAATATCGAGGAAAGTATATTTCTTGGAAATATCAGGAAAATAACATTTTAAACTTTTGTATACAGAAAAACACACTGTTACTGCAGAGCCCTCAAGCACCCTTGATGGTAATTAAGAAGACCATCCTTTTTCAAGCATAGACCTTTCTCCACAACAGCTCCACCACCAAACTCCCAGCAAGCACTGCACACCCACACTTATATCAAGAACTTCAAGAAGATCAAAAGGGTAGCACACCATCCCTTCATCCAAAACACACTGCAAGCAATATGTTAACGTGTGCATGTTCCCACCATGAACAGATGCACAGATCCTTAGTTTCCTAGCTGGTTGCTCAGCAATGCTGATAGTTCTAGTTTTCTGCCCAGGACAACTATTTGTCTAGGAATATGACTTTAGGAAGAAGAAAAGAGCAATCTCAACTTTGAAAACACATCCTCAAATTAATACTTTTTTTTCTGAAATAATTTTATTCTGGGTCTAATATTGAGAAGGCCTGCAGGAACAGAGCAGAATTAAAGACCTCACATGATCTCATACAGACCATTTTGCCCCTTCCAGCTCCCATGTACACAATGGAATCATGTGAGATTTCAAGTCAGAGAGCTGCACTGCTAACACAAAAGCCTGCAAGGATTCGCTGAAAGCCTTGCCTTTAGATTATGCCAGGTGGGAATAAAAGTTTGCCATTCAGAACTGTCCACTATGCCAAAATGCATTACGATATGAATTTCACTACTTTCTGCCAAAATTCAAAAGGGCATAAATTACTAACACAGTGACGAGACTGAGAAAAGCTATTCTAGTTTAATAACCTGACTATGAGGAGTTTCTGCATGTAATTTTTCTTTTAATGGTTCAATACAGAAAACTGTTAATGTTTTTGGGATAATATGGATAAACTTGATATGAGTCTAGCCCACTGGGAGCTATGGCAAGAAAGACTAATCTGAACTGAATTCCTTTAGAGGATATCTTTCCTTAACAACTCCTCACGTGTGCATTGTGTTACTGATTCTATGCTATAGGAAAAAAAAAATCTTTGTTTTACTTACTATCTACTCCAATCTTCCACAGCTCTCAGCAGCAAACTTTTCTTAGGGTGCTGTGTAAGTACCTGACATTGCCCTGAATAGAAGCTGCACAGTTGAATTACTTGTTCATAGTATCACAAGACAAAAATGGGAGATCCCCTTTGGAGAATTTTTTGTCCTTGGAAAACAGCAAAGCAGGAAAATAACTCCATGGTCCCTTCTTTCCTACTTGAGAATGATTCCCTGAAATATTTCAGGAAAAGAATATATTCATAAATGTTCCTTGCTCCATTTGCTCCTTCTAGGGAATTTCTTCTCTCTTTTGCAAAAAGTTCTTATTCAAAGTCTGTATGGTACATGTCTCTGCAATAGCCAGGGCTGCAATTTCTTTAACTCACCCTGCTAGAGGATGCATAGTACATGCTTCTTATTTTATTCATCTTATGCTTGATGTAATTTAAGAGTACTTCCTTGTAACCCTTGACAGAAGATTGCTTCAACATGGAAAATAAATGGTGGGAAGCTTTTTTATCCATCCATCTCTTGCATGTCCCCTGCCTAAACTCCTTTGTGCAACAGCAGTGAGTGGCAGTGCTCATGAGCATGAGCAGACATGAGTTTGTATATTCTCCTATGAGATCAAGCATATAAAAGAGCTGGGTTTCCCCTGCTTTGAGAATTTGCTTCTCTAAGGCAGGGTTGTGCCCAACCCTTAACATTTAAAACTCATGATTAAACATTACAATAAAGATACCTTTTAGAAATACAAATGCATGAGGTGCAGGGTTTGGGGGCTAAAAAGAAAAAGGTTGCCTTTTGGGGTAGTTTTAGTTTCTCACTGTACACTTTTCTCATAAGCTTAAATGTCACAACTAGAAGGCTTCATAACTACCTTTTATAAACAAAGTCTTAAGCTAGAACATAGATTTTAAAAAGAAATTGACCATTTCAAAACTCACAGCAAATTTTCAAAAGTTGGCAACACTGTCAAGAACTTGAATTGATCATCCAAAATCAGAAATCATGTAGTAAATTCCTCACTTTAGTCACCTTGTGGGAAGAAAGAAGAGATGGTGCCCACCACGTTGCAACAATGTGAGCCTCAGGAGGTTGTTTGGTGTTTTTGTTTGTTTGTTTGTATTTTTTTGTCCAGAGTCAGAAGTTGCACAGAATATTTCTGTGCAACTTTCAGGCAGAGAAGGGGCATTGGCTTGTTTTGCTTGTAATATAAATACCTGTTTTGTTTGTTTTATTTTTCTTGTTTTTCAGCAACAGTTGGCCAAAAATATAAAATTTGGGCAGCCTCCACAAATGACAATTTCTGCAAGGACGATGGGGGAAGCAAACGCCAGTACAGAAGATGATGCACTGCTCAGCAGCCCCATGGAGACTGAGAGCCAGCAGGACACAGTGATCTCAGACTGCAGTAATAAAGTAAGCACTTAAATTGATGTGTCCGTGGCACTAGAGCAGTGCTAAAGCAGCAGAGTTCACTGAGGTGTAGCAGATGTTTCCAGTGAGGCGTAGCAGAGCTCAGTGGGCTGTTTTACGTGGGAGGGATCTCTCAGCTTGTGCTTCTTGGCCTGGTGGGAAGCATGCTCCTGGCATCCTGAGCCAGGTCACACAGAATTACTGGTTTGAGTGCTTGCACTGAGCTTCCAGCAGTGCAGACATTACTTCCAGTGTTGCTAGAACACCGGAATTTTTTCTAATACAGAAAACATTTTAAAATATGGACTTCCCAGCAAGGATAGTTGTTCACAGCATCAAATACCGAAAAGGAAAGTAATTTCAAAATAAGAGGGGTGTGAAGCCTAAGCCTATAAAATCCTAGGTCTTAGAGTAAGTACACATATTTCTCAAGGACAGGAACCAAAGGTGAAGAAGGGAGAGAAGCATTTTGAATGCTTCCTAAAAGAAAACTTCCAGTATAATTCAAATAATTGTTCAAATTATTCATGGATGTTTTGATGCTGTGGGCATCCAGGTGTCCAGAAGGCTCCTTTTCAGACAGTAAAGAAACATGGTGAGTGAGGAAAGGTCTCTGGAAAGCTTCTAATGCAAAACTGGTTGAGTTTGTTGCTGTAATGGCAGAAGGGAGTATAGTGACAACCTTCCATGCCAGGAGGCTGGCTTTGTGCCTGGGAACCCTTTGGGAACCTTCTATGGTCCTTAGGATCTTGGGACACCGGGGCGTGAGCCTGTGCTCATGTTCACTCACACTACGTATAGTGACAACCTTCCATGCCAGGAGGCTGGCTTTGTGCCTGGGAACACTTGGGGAAGGCATCCAGCAAGCCAGCACATACACATGGCCCTTAGGATCCTGGGACACGGGGGCATGAGCCTGTGCTCATGTTCACTCACACTAGTGCTGGCTGTGTGAAAGGCCAAGGCAGCAAGGGTCCTGTGCAATCCATGCCTGTGTTCAGCCAAACACACTGAAGGCAGGTTTATGGCTGAGCTGGCCCAAATTCTTCATCAGTCTTTAAGGGACAGTATAACTCCTCTGTGAACACTTCTTTCATGGTTGTGGCTCAAGCTGCCAGGGAGTCAGGCATTTGGGTGGGATCTGCACACTCACTCATCTCCCTTAGCCATCTGGAAAGACAAAAATTAAACCAAATTAAGGTATATTTTTTGCCTAACAAGTACTCCTTCTGGTGTGATCAGATAAGGTGAATCAAGAGCATTCCATGTGCCTCAGAGCACAAAGTGTGCAGTGGGACTGTGGGCAGGCTTTGGCGATGCACTGTCTCTACCCTGGTGCTAGGTGAGTCTGTGTTTGAGACAAACGCAGATTCTCTGCAGACAGCCTTCTTCCTGGGTCCTGCAGGACACCCTCGTGTCACCTGGTGACTTCCAGCTCAAAGGATACAATAGTTCAAGCACTAAAACCCACTAGAGTATTTTTGTGTAACACAAGGGAGAAATTCAGTTCTTACCAGCTACTCTTTAAAATATTATGTTTTGAAAACAAAATTAACACCCCTTTATGCAATTATTTTTCCAAATACTGAAGGAGCAGCCATCCCTACTCAGAGGCAGTTGTAGACATAAACAAACCAATTTTCCATGAATAGTGTCAGCCCCAGCCCTCAGTACTTTCATTTGTTTCTGCACACTACTAATGACCTGTGTTCTCAGAGAATTCTGGTGCATGGCAGCTTCCATGGTTTCTGCTCTTGTCTCATCTGCTGGCCTTGTAACTCCTTGGCATGTCTATCTGTATATGTCTTGGGGGATGGGATGACTTCTGTCAAAAATTGGTGACTAGGACCACATAGATCTGCTCTACTTTGTACAGCTTTCCTGTGATGCCCTGTGACTTCTCATTTTTCTAACTGAGTAACACAGATTGGGGGCAAGAGCTCTGGCTTTAAGTTAACCTGTAGTTGTGTAGCTGAGCTTTTAGCCTTGATATTGACAATCATGTGGTGTAATGGGATCCCAACACACATGAGGTTGTGAAGTATTACTGTGATAGAATGATTAAAACCAATGTTTCTGGACATGATGAATGCTGCTTAAAGCCCTCTGCCTTGAAAATTCCTCACCATGATGGCTTGGAGAGGGACAGTAGCTAAAGAGTCCTAGTTCTCCAAGCTTCCATGGCTCTGGGGGACTGTTGGCTCTCTGAAGAGAGTCACCAAGAACATGGAGTTGAAACTCCTTGCAGCACAGGTAATGCCTGAACAGGCTAGTATATTTTTTCCTTATGTGTAAGTCAGGAGAAAATAAAATCATTAAGACCTGATCAAAATCCTCCAAAGCTGTGCTCTTTCTTTTGTTTTGGAAACTGATTATCTTGTTAAGGAAGCCTGAGTGTTTTGCCTTTAGTAGTGCTGTGTAGATAGCAGTGATTCAAGGAGCAGTGAAGACAAGGTCGGAGCATGTAGGGACAAGAATTGCTTATCCATCAGTCCTGAAGAGATAGGAAAGAGGGAAAAATCCTATCCTAACATACACCATTTCACAAGTCATTTGAATCATAATTAATTGATCCTTTCCATTTTAACACTTGTTTGTGGTAATCTTTTCTAGTCCACTGACACTCCAGATTTCTTGAGAAAAATGAATTTTCTTGGAACAGGACATGAAATGGAAGAAAAGGTAAAAAAAAATCGTACTTGGTTTGCACTGAGTTACATTCTGATTGTAGATATTAGAAGCCTGACAGTTTTTGTTTTCATACATTGTTTCATTGATCATCCAATATTTTGTGAATGCTGTGCAGTTTTGGAACTAGTAGTAACTAAGATTGAGAAATCTTAAGAGCTGATTGCAGGAAACAGCAGAACCCAGTCTCTGCCAGTCTTGCAGCATTCCTCTATTTGATGTATTAATCACAGAGTCATAATTTTCATAAGTACTTCTAATACTTTGTTATGCCTGCATGTAATTCAATAAGCATATGCAAAGCGTTCCCTCAGCTTTTAAGTAATTGGTTCCCTGATTAGCATATGTTTAACCTCAGAAGATTACAGAGCTGTCTTGAAAACAATGTATGTGATTTCTTTCCTTACAGAAGATGTTTTTCCCCCTTTTTTTTCCCTCTGTCTTCTTTTTCCATTTGTGTTATGCCAAATGCAATTCTTGGGATGATAACTTGATGACTTATGGAAGAGACGGATGACAGGCTCATTCTTACATGCCTAGACATACAGTTCCACTATTTATTCACAGAAAGAGTCTCACTGAATCACTTTGCTTATATTTGCACTTTCTGAACCCAAGTATTTGAAGGGCATGAGAAATAAAGCACCCATCAAAGCCAGTGTTGTCTTACTTTAGTATTTTGCTGTTTGGAGATGTCTTGGAGAATTCCACGTGACTCTGGAGGGAAGGTTTTCCACAGGCACTGTGCCAGTCAGAGATCCAATGCTGAAGCCATCTCCCACGCAGAGAATACAGCTCTGTAGCTTTCTGTTATAAAGCTTAGATAAGTCAATCTGATTTGCTTCTGCCTAAAGTGTATAATCTAAATTATTTAAAGATGCAGATCTTTTTTCACAGTAAACAAACTTTAAAATGTCCCAGTGTTTGATGTTGCTTAAAACCCTCCCTGTGCCTTTCCCATTCCCAAGTTCAGAGTGGAGCTAAACTGTGAAAAAACTTCAATAGAATGGTTTAAGTAATTTTTATGTGAAAACTACAAACATGTGTAGTACTGAAAATGGGAAAATATTAGAACTGCAACTTTCATGTCCAAAGTTTGTAATTTGTATAATGGAAAGCCAGGGTTTCTAAATTTTTCTGCTAATAATTCCTTTGAATTCAAATCTGCAAAGATGTGTGTTTATGTGTGTGTGTGTGTGTTATTTATTTACTTATTTAGTTAATGGAACAAATATCTTGATAATGGTTTCTTGTGTTTATGATACAAACAGGTCACTCCAATGAAGTCAGCTCGGCCAAAAAGACAGTTTTCCTGTTCTGGCACAATTGAAACAATCAATTTGGATTCAGTTCCCCAGGCTCTTGCTCGTCTAGACAACAGTGCAGCTAAGCACAAACTGTCAGTGAAGCCAAAAAAGCAGAGGATGTCAAGGCAGCACAAGAGATTGACAAAGGTATTAAATGACTGGCCAGACAGCGAGAGGAGGGAGATTACTTTTGAAACTGGGTACAAAATAGCCATAAATGAGTGTACCAGGATCTTATAGGCAGGGGATCTGATTAACGCTGTTATCTCTTTAGCTGGAGAGAAGATGCAAAGAAGTTTTAATATTGCCAGTTGAGACAGCTACTACTTAAACCTGAAGTACTTCCACTAGGATTTTACATTAGGAGAGTTTTCTGATTCTAGCTTTTCTAGTAAAAACTTTAGGTCATAAAGGCCTGAAGATATGTGCTACTGTTAATGCTGCTCTGATATAGGCAATGAGATGGTACAAAATTTGGTTGGAAAAAAAATCAGATTCTCTAAATTGGGCATGGATTCTGACAGGGGTAATATCTTTGCCTTATAAGAAGGAATAAGACTTAAGCAATGTAGCTCTTGCAACAGCTATAGAGAGAAATATAAAGTTGTAGCTTTGTACACTTACTGCACATCTGTTTTAATTTTTATCCCGACATCTTATTAGTTCTTGTAAATGGGACAAGACTATTCAACTATATAGGGCTCAGGAGAGGCCACTTCCTTTCTTCTGCACCACTGTACTTGCATTTATCATTCTTGTAATAAAGAAATTAAATTTAAACCTCTTGTTTATACAATGGTTAACTGGAACCAAACAATGACTCAACAAATGATAGCTAGACAGGACATTAACTGAGCTGTTTCCCTAAAGGGAAATACTCTTCAGGTACAGAACAGAGCAGTATTCCTGGGAAGCTCTGGCTGTGCTGTCCATACATGTTCCCATGGTTCCTGCAATAGCACTGGAGTCTCAGCACAGCTAATGAGGAAGATATGCTGGCTCAGGATTTGTGAAAAGAAAGCAAATTGTGTTTCCCTGAGGAGTGTTCTTTCCTGGCTAGCATTTTAGAGCTTTTTTCTGCAGGCAACAGCTCTGTCTCTGCAAGTATCAGATTTGCCATGGGAGAACTGGCAAAACAATGCCCCTAAGCAGGCATTAATTATTTCAGGCTTAAAGGATGGAGTTATAAGTAGCAGAAGAAGAATGGGCGTGTGAAACTCATGCTCTGTTCCTTGGGCTTCTGCAAATTTAAAATGGCAGGTCTCAATGTACACCAAAAGGTGATTCAACGTTTGGCGTTATACTGCAGTCACTCTTGGGATGTTTTCTTTCTTTTAAAGGCTGTCATCCAAACAGGGGAGAGACATGGGATCTATGATGATGTAATCCATAACTGGGGTGGGGTATATAAATCCAACTGGGGTTGGCTCATCTCAATCACTGTTTAATTTTTAAATTTTTTTGCATTTTAAACTCTTGGTTCACTGTGAAGGATAACAAGCCAACAGGCAATGTTCAATAATTCCAAACTTGTCTCCAATTTTAGGGATCACAAAGTTTAACAATAACAGAATTTGAGCCAGAGGACCTAGAAACTCAGCTGTATGAGAACATATACCCAGGTTATAATGGACGCTTCACAGCAGACAAGCTAATCCAGGACAGAGATGAGCAGAAGCAGCTTCAGCTGGCAGAGGAAAAAAGAATTGAAGATCACTGGGGTATCCTTGAAGCTGAAAGGATAAGACAGATTGTAGAAATGGAAGAACAAAGAGAAATGGAAGAAAAAAGGTGCCAAGAGCTTGAGGAGATGAGGAAAGAACAGGAAAAAAGACCCTGTGAAGAAGAGAGGAGGCAATACCTCCTCGATGAAGAGAAATTGAAGACAGAAGAGCAAACATGCCATAAAGATGAAAGAAGACTGATGAAGGCGGAAAGAAGGCAAGAGCTGGAAGAGCAGATGCAGGAGTTGGAGGAACAACATAGACAAAACCTGGAGGAGAAGAGGCACTGGGAAGTGGAGAAACAACAGAGACGAGAACTAGAGGAGCAGAAGCTCAAGGAACAGGAGGAACAGAGACAAGAACTGGAGGTGCAGAAGCTCAAGGAACAGGAGGAACAACAGAGACGAGAGCTGGAGGAGCAGAAGCTCAAGGAACAGGAGGAACAGAGACGAGAGTTGGAGGAGCAGAAGCTCCAGGAACAGGAGGAACAGAGACGAGAGCTGGAGGAGCAGAAGCTCAAGGAACAGGAGGAACAGAGACGAGAGTTGGAGGAGCAGAAGCTCAAGGAACAGGAGGAACAGAGACGAGAGTTGGAGGTGCAGAAGTTCAAGGAACAGGAAGAGCAACGGAGACAAGAGCTGGAAGTCCAAAAGCTCAAGGAAGAAGAAGAACATCAGAGACGAGAGCTGGATGGGCATCGACACCAGCAAAGGGAGGAACAGCAGAGACTAAAGCAGGAGGAAGAGAAGAACCAGGACCAGAAAGAGCAACAGAGACAAGAGCTGGAGGAGCAGAAGCACCAGGAACAGGAAGAGCAGAGACATCAGGAATTGGAGGAGGAGAAGCATCAGGAATGGGAAGAGCAGAAGCACAAAGATCTGGAGGAAAAACAGAGACGAGAGCTGGAGGAGCAGAAGAGATTAGCACTGAAAAAATTAAAGCAACATAAGACTGAAAAAGACAGTCAAAAGGAAGAAGAAAGAAACTGGCTAGAGCAACAAACAGAGCTCAAGAAAGAAAGTAAGGAAGAAACACAGCAACAAGAACTAGAAGAGAAAGAGCTTGAAGAAGTTGAAATAAAACTAAAGCAGGAGAAAGAGCCTGAGAGCCTCAAACAAGAGAAGGAACAGGAGGAACAAAGACAGCATTTGAAGGAGAAAGAAAAGACAGAGAAGGAACAACCCCAGCAAGTGACAGATAAGAAAAAGAAACGGGAAGAGCAGAGGAAACACAAACTCACAAAACAAATGCACATGGAAAGTTCAGACTGTGTTCTACAAGATGAACTGAAGCAGCAAAAGGAACAAAACGGACATGAATGGAACAAGCTGAAAGAGCAGAAGGTAGACACAGAAGGACAAAATCTTCAGCCAAAACAAGAAAAATCCTTGGAAGAGCCACAGGAAAAAGATCAGTTGTGTTCTGCTGGAGGGGCTGCTAGGCATCCAGCAGAGGAGAGGCTCCAAGAAGGATCAAGTTTCCAAAAAGTCAAACAGCCAGAAAAAGGGACTAAAACAGCAGAAGAAATTCTAGCCCAGAAACTGAAAAAAGAAGTTGAGGCTCAGGAGCAAAAACGCATAGGGGAAGAACTTCGGTGGCAAGAGGTAGATGAAAGACAAATGGCATCCAGACCCTTCACATTTCAAGTGTCTTCTGGAGATAAACAGATCATATTTCAGAAAGTAAATCTGAGTCCTGTTATGCCCATCAAAGGAGCAGGACTCTCTTCTCCATCTGTCAAAGACTGCAAGGTGCACACTACCAGTAAGGGCTCCCATTCCCTCCCATCATCAGTGTGTGTACCCCACACAGCTATTTTGGTTACTGGAGCACAGCTGTGTGGCACAGCAGTGAACTTGAACCAGATTAAGGACACGGCTTGCAAATCATTACTTGGCTTAACAGAAGAGAGGAAAAATGTGGATATTCCCTCTCCAGAGAAGTCTGAGAGAAAAAAACAGGATCACAAACCCAGCAGCAGTAAAATGAAACATGCACAAGAGGCATTGAACAACCAGGCTGTACTGGCTGAGTGGGCCTCTATCCGCTCCAGAATCCTAAAGAATGCAGAAAACAACAAATATAATGAGAGGGACCGAGTGACTGCCTGCAGGCACAGTGATGACTGGACACCCCGAGGACGCGGTGCTCCCCACGGCAACTTGAGAAAAACCCTCTCTGCAAATGCAAAGTTCTCGATAACACCAGCATGGCAGAAATTTTCAGACGTTTCAAAAGCCAATTCAGATGCTGAGAATGTAAATGTGGCAAAAGGCAATGAAACAGTGGCTGTGGGGAGAACTGCTGGCTCATCTGCTGATTCAAAGGAGGATGTGGTTTCCACTTCTAAGGATAACTTAGCTGAAAAGCCTAAAGAGAAAATGGAAACCCATAGGGAAGTGACAGACAACACTGAAGGCTGTAAATTTGCAAAAGATCTTCCATCATTCCTTGTTCCACATTCTATGGGGAAAGAATTACCCCAGCCAGAACTTCCCAATGCTCTGGAAAATCAGCAGAATAACAACACAAAAAAAGCAGATAAACCACCACCAAATGGAGAAGAAAATGTTTCTCCTTTTGGGATAAAGTTACGAAGGACAAACTACTCTTTACGTTTTCATTATGATCAACAGGCAGAGCAAAAGAAAAAGAAAAGATACAGTGCAGGAGACAGTTTTGATGGTGTGCCTGACCCACTCACCTCAACAGAAGGTGAGAAAGAATCCTCTGTTTTCACTTCACAAGAAAGTACCTCTCCTGGCACTGGGAGAGCAAACATCCCTGGTAATTTAAAAGACTCTTCAGTTACTGTGGTGGAGTTTTCAACACCTGTGGGCACACCAGTGGTCCCACCAGCCACGGGCCAGAGTGCTCTTCCTGCTCATGAGAAACCAGCATGCAAGTCACTGGTCCCACAGAAGCCTGCTTTAGCTCCAAAGCCCACCAGCCAGACCCCACCATCATCTCCTCTCTCTAAAATGAACAGATCAAACCTATCTGAAACGCTGGGGCAGAGGGTGGCTAAAGCTGAATCAGATGGTGGCTGGAGAAAGGAAGACAGAGCAAATGCAGCCCAACCCATACCATCCAATGACTACAAAAATGAAGAGGAAGAAATCAAAGAAAAGAAGTCATTTTTCCCATCTCTAAGTATTCCATGGAGAGAAAAAAATGACAAAAAGCCTGAGCCATTGAAGAAAGGTATGTATTTCTCAAAGCAAATTAGCTGTTGTCTACATTTCCAAAATGAGATAGTGGAGGTCCAGAGGAAGACATTTGGTCTTAAGTTATAATTTTTACCGGGCATGTTACTTGGGGAGGACTGTCACTTTGCTTAGGATTGTCTGAATGAGTGTGAATTCCCATGCCCACAATTTAATTCAGAAGCCCATAAATTCAGTGTGACCAGTGCAAACTACTTAAGAAAGTTAATTTCAAGGAGGTAACAGTAGTGTGTGTGTTTGTGTTTTTCCTTGGCAGAGATTTTACCTCTGCCTCTAGGGATGGTCAGGTGATGGACTCTGTGGTCCATGCATAATGGTGTCATCAGAGCAGTAATTTTTAAAATCTACATTCTGTTGCTTCTTTTTTTAAGGAAATGCTATCTAGCTTAAAGATGTAGGTCCCCTAATTGTGGGCAAATTCTTTATTTAAGCAATGCAGCTGCACACAACAGTCTGTGCTTCAGAGGCAGTCTTCAGTGATGGAAACAATTAGAGTAGCCATAATGTCTCCTCAGAAGAGAGTTGAAAGCCCCTGTGTCCTGAAGTGGTATTCTGTACACGAGGGAAAATTACCCTTTCAGAGTAAGGGCACTCAAAAAACCAAGGCAGGAATTCAGCATTTCATTGGGAAATCCCAATTTTTTTCATTCTTGAATTTTTCAAATATCAGGACACTTCTAAAACAGGATCTCAGTGGAACCACTGATTATTTTTTTTTCACACACACACACAAAAGGATAAATTTGGACAGATGGGTGAGTGTGTCGAATTAGGTCTTATTCCTGAGGCATAAAATCTGTTTCAGGATTTGTTGTGCAGTCTGCAAAGGTCTGTGACTGACATGGCATTCAATGGGCTTAGCTCCAGCATTTTCTCAAGGCAGTTGTAGGGGTTTCCTCAAGACAAGAGATGTGCATTACTCAATCAATTCTTGTCATGTTTTCTTTCAGAAAAGCCTGTCCTTCAGAGCAGGCACTCTGTAGATGGCTCTAAATTGTTGGAAAAAGTGGAAACTTCACAACCACTTTGGATTACATTAGCACTGCAAAAGCAAAAGGGATTTCGTGAGCAGCAAGCTACGAGGGAAGAGAGAAGACAAGCCAGAGAGGCAAAACAAGCAGAGAAACTGGCTAAAGAAAATGTAAGCAATCTTCAGAAACCTACCCACTAGAAATGCTGACACCATAATTATAACTGTTAGCTAACTTTGTTATGGGGGAATATTTTATTTTAATGTTTGGTAAGACTTCATGAAAGCTAAAATGACAGCAAGTAAAAAGTATTCTGAAAGTCTGGAGTTCCCTCTTGCAAAACTGAGACTTCCAGGAGAAAATGTGGTGCAATAGTTTGGCAATTTTAGTGTAAACTCTGATGATATCAGGTGGTAGTTAATGACAGTCATAAGCAGAACTACTGTGCAGGGGATGGAATAGAAAAATTGTGTGCAGTGTTGTTCTTTCACAGAACATCTTACGTGAGATGTTAACCTTTAATGCTTAGGGAATAACAGCTGGAATATGCAATTATAGGTGAATATTATTAAGTCAGAATTTATTTTTATTGCAGCATGTACTATTGGGTAAAATGCAGATGAACAAAAGAAGTGAACAATCATGATACATCCAAATGCCTAAAGCAGGCACTGAATTCAATCACTTCTTTCCTGTTTTCCAAATAGCTTTTTACTCTCCACGGCTTTCTATTATTAAGGGGAGCATTTCTACTTGCAGTACCAAAGTGACACTGCACAAACAGTGATGTTGTATATAAATATCAAAGATGGCAAAAAGGCAGAGCATGTGGATAACTAAATATATTTTGCTGTTTGTTATGAGAACCAAATTTTTGATGGATTCATGCATAACCTGAGACATAGACAACTGATGGAAGAAAACAGCAGTGGGTGTGAAGTTGCCCACAGATGTACACTATGTTTCAGTGCTGTATTTAACAGGGAGGGCTGGCTCAAATCAGTATTTTGATTGAAATAACAACATGACTAATTAATCTTTGGTTTCAGTGCTGTATTTAACAGGGAGGGCTGGCTGAAACTCTTCAGTATTTTGACTGAAATGACAACATGACTAATTAATCTTTATGGTAGGTTTTTGCAGTCTTTAATAACTGTTGGTTTTAGAAGTATCAGTGTTGTGAAACTTGGCTAAAAAGGAAGGTTAAGGAAAGGACAGGTGATGAATGAAAGCATCAAGTGTGTCATCTCTTAACTTGTAGCCATCACATGACAGACTTTCTCATTTAGCAGTTTTCCTTCTCTGTTCTAGGCTGCTGTAAGTAATCAGTCAGATAACAAAAGCAGCAGCAGCAAAACAAGCACACTGCAGAAATCTACAACTCAAGAAGGAGAGAAGAAAATTGAGACTGCTGTGTCAAGACTAGAAAGAAGGGAGCATCTAAAAAAGTCGAACACTCTTCCAACTTCTGTGACAGGTACAGTTGAGAGATTCAGATTCACTCTAGGAGTAATGCACTTCAGAAATGGTATTGCATGTTTTTGAGAAAGTGAATGAGGGGGTTTCCTTTCCCTCATATACTACTGCTAGAATTACAAATGCATTCCATAGAATAACACAACTATTCCCATCTCAGGTGCTGGCCGTTATGATGGAAATACATAATTCTAACAGACTTTTACCCGTCTTTACCAGGTTATTAAGGCTGCACTGCTGCAATTCCTTAGAATTGCCCCAGTTCAAGTTAACTAAATTAGGCTGTCTCCCCAAGCCATATCCAGCAGTATTTTTGGAACATGACTAATGCACATTAGAGGGATCTGATTTACCGTAAATTGCAACTGCAGTACTGTTTTGCCTTTAGGTTGGGGATAGCGCAGGCAGGGGATGATATTTAACTTCCACAAAGTATATTTGTACAGGAAATGAAGCATGTTGTGTTCTCACACCTCCCAGTTTGTCAAGGAGAAATATTCACACCCCAATATTAGAAATAAGTATTCTCATTTGAAAAATGCAAAAGGGAATCAATTCAGTTGAAGGTACTGTGTTACTTTGCATCTAGAATTTCTCCCTCCCAGTTAAATATTTGGCATGGTAGGTTGGAACCAGAACCTACTGCTTTATCTGTTACTTCAGTTAGGCTGAAACTATTTCATATTCAAAAGGCAGGCAAATTAAAATAAATACTTCCCCAAAGGGCATATTATTTGGGGTGGCATGAGGTGATTGTTGAAATACAGACTTGCATATATTTCTCTAGCTAACAGTATTCCTAGAGAAAAGGTCTTGGAGTAGATAGATGTTGAAGAAACCTTTTTAAAAGTTGTGCAAGTAAGAAGTATTTTTGAAAGTAAATACACGTATCAGCTGCATCTATTCAGTATCACTCTAACCAAGAACACTGAAATGCAACTATTGAAAGCAATTAGGTGACTCAACTGATTTGTTAAAGGCTAAACCAGTGCTACTCCTGCATTGCAGACTGTCCCAAACTGAAAAACCCCTACACCTGCCTGTGTGCAGTTGATTCAGCAGCTGGATCTTCACACTGCAGCTGCACACCAGAGCAGATGTCCCTGAGAACTTGGAACATCTTGGGTTGGTCAAATGACCTTTAAAGGTGCTTTCCAACCCAAACCATTCTAAGATTTTACATAAATTGCCCAAAATATTCATGCTTTGCAGCATTCCTGTCAAACTCTAAAGGGATTGCAGCCCTACCCCCAAAGACTCAGCATGGTTTTGTTATGCTGTACATGGTCAGTTCTAGCAGAAATCAAACTCCATCACAATAGATGATGACAAATTAGATCAAAGGGCCAAACCCCAATTATGCAAGGTCATTCTGTCTGCACCAGACTGACATTTCAGAAGGAGATTGAGGAGGAATTACCAATCATGAAATACCTAAAGTGAAAGCCTATTGGCCCTTAAGAAATAGTGACTGGATTTCCCTGTGGTTGCTGACTATATTTGGAGCCAGGCAGCCTTTAGCAACTACAGATATATACAAGTGTTTGTGGGTAATAAGACTGATTTGGGCTTCGCACAGTTAGAAGAGCATTTAAGACAAAAGACCAGCCTAGGATATGTTCAGAATGGAAGTCTGCTGAGTCCTCCTCTAAGGACATTAAAAACCACCCAGTTTGAAGGTGGTATATTTCAAAATTGCAGCTGTGTCATATACAACAAGAACCGGTAAGAGTGTGGGACCTTTAAAATAGCATAAATTACCATAGTACTTAAAATAATTAGCTTTTAAAATTGTCCATCTACAGAAATTGCTGCTGCTACTGTTAATTTACTTGCAAAAGATATATTACGATTAAAGATGCACTAAAAAGAAAAAGAGAACTTTTTTGCATCCATGCAATTTTAAAACTTCTACACAACTTTAAAGCTTTTATACACATTCAAAATCTCAAAATAAAATGCAACTAAAAGTAATTGGGAATCTGAACATTTAACAAAAAAAAAAATTGTCTCCTAAAAAAGAAAATGTGTAAGTGGGGGGGTGAGGGGGTAATGAGTGAGAGGTTCATTTTGTAACTAAGATTTTTAGAGTTACTCCATATGTTTCAGACAGGACTCACTTCTATTTAGATTACCTTCAAGGACATTCACTGTCTCAGAATTTATTTTTCCATTTGACCTCTACAATACTTCCATGGTTCTGCTCTGTGAAGTTGCTTCTTAGAAATCATTTATTAAACACATTTTATTAGGAAGACAGCTTATACTTTGTCTTATACTACTTGGAAGAACATGTGCCAGAGAGCCAGTGGGGAAAGCAGGTTTTTGTCAGGACATCTTTTGGACAGGGTTAATTGAGGCAGGAAGCTATGGGATCACCTTCTTCTCTGAAGAGGGAATCTAAATAGTACTGAATACATTTGGTTTACATGTGGGCAGCAGCTGCATTACCACAGAGAAAAAAACCCTAGCTTTGTTTCCCATTGTTTGCTATGGTGCAGATGTAATTAAAATATTTAATTAAATTAAAATGACTACCAAATTGGAAATTGGTAGTCTTGTTGTTTTCTTCGGATGTCACAAGGACTGAAAATTTTGTCCCTGTTTTTGTAAGTTGGATTACTTGGCATTACCTCTAAAAAAGGAAACTCAGCTCCTCCTAACTTGATTCATTTTGCAAATACAGTAAGATTTAGCTGAAAGTGTTGGAAATAAATATCTAATGTTAGAATATCTTCACATAAAAGTGAAATCTTTAGAATCCTGCAACAAAGCACAGGATTCAACTAATGTTGTTTTTTTTTCCCTTTCCCTATCCCATAAAAAAGTGGAAATTTCAGATTCTGTTCCATCAACCCCAGTGACAAAGGAGGTGGCCAAGAGATTCTCTACACCTGATGCTAACCCAGTGTCAACAGAACCAGCCTGGCTTGCATTAGCCAAGAGGAAAGCAAAAGCCTGGAGTGACTGTCCACAGATCATAAAGTAAACTGTAAAGTTACATCTCTATTGCTGACTATTAATTGCTTTCTTTTATTTATTCTGCTTTTTACACATGACAAAACTGAAAATGCATGTATTGGAAGGACTGAAAGCTGAACTGATTACCATTTTGCTCTAGCTCACTGTAAAGTCTACTCAAGTCATATATTCATTGCTTTGACAAATAGCTAAAGGAGGTCATGGCAAAAATCTCACAGCCAGACTCTCTCAAAAACTTCAGAGTGCTCAGATAGTGGATGTAAATTTTAGCAGGTATCATAATAAGGGCCAGAACAGAGTAAGAGTTCAGATGCTTCTTAAATTCTATTAGTATTCAGTTCTGGAATTTTAGATCTCTGTGTTTGAGATCTCATTCAGAACTTCATTGTTGAAATTAAGGAAAGATGCATGTTTCCTTCTCTTAAGTCATAATTTATTTAAACATGTTAAACTGTATGGACTGCCAGTTCTGCCTGCTATTTTAAAGCTTTTTCCCTAAGGAAGAGCTTCAGGATACACTGTTCCACATGCAAATGATAAGTGATGGTACCATCCAAATGCTGAGGTAATTCTTTCATCATAGGATTAATACACTACATCTACATGCCCTCACTTCTAAGAAGAAAACAATTAATCCTACTTAAAAAGCCACAATTTTTAAACAAATGTCATTAAGTTCTCAGAAAGAAGTCAGGGATTCACTGTTTCTTCTAGTCATTTAAGTGCATCACTGTTTGTGCTTGGCCATATTTATGCTGCATAGAGACAGTGATTGTGGATTACAACTTGAAATCAATTGACCGGAATTAAACTGTTCCTGTGCAAATGCAAACTCCTGTAGAATCTGTCTCAGGAAGTTCCCACAGGAATAGGACTGGCAGAACTGAAGTTAACTGAGAACTGAGAGGTAAGTCAGTGAGAGTTTTAGGAGTTTTAACTCTGCATTCTTCCTGATTTTACTCCACATGCAACTTCAGTCAGTTCAGATAACTTCCTGTACTTTGACCAATATAGCCAGAACACTTCAAAAAGAAGTTTACTTACCCCATCTCAGGTATCTGGTGTGGCAATTGAACACTTTATTACTTCACTAACTAAAACAGAAATGTCCACCCCCTCCCTCTTACAAAAAAAGGATGAAGTCCATAAATGGAATAAAAATGTCACTATTCTCAACATCCCACAGAAATCTCTAGGCCTGCATTTTAAAATGTCACCCTATTAAATAAATCAACTGAGTTTGTTTTACAAGGAAGACTTGAAAAAAATTTGAAAGCCTCTTTCTTACAACCATAAGGCTCAAAGGAACCTTTAAGCCTACAACATCATAAAGGGAGACATTTTAATGAAAAGAAATTCCATCATTATAGAATGATACAACATATGCTTCATGGAAGTGTTTTAGCCAAACTGCTGCAAGCAGCATGAGAAACAGCATTTTAAACTATGCAGGAAACAGAATGAAACCTGTTGTACACTCTGTTCCAGAATCAAAAAGGAGTTTCAGCAAAAATCATTAGCAAGTACAGCCTTTCCCACCAAACAGAAAACAGGGGCTCAGTATCATGGTTACAGCAGCACAAACACAATGGATGTGTTAGATTGAGTACATGTGCAGCAGCAAGATGAGCTTTCTTGGGTGTCTTAAGCCATCAGTTTTGCTCAGTTTCATATTTAAAACCAAAATCTCTAAAGTAACCTTTACCAGGAATAGAAGTAATATGTTTTAAGCAGAAATGAGACAATGCTGCTCTCAAATGCTTGGGAAAAACACCCAACTTAATGCCTTCAATATCTGAAGAAAGAATTGGCCTTGTAATTCCTTTTGCTCTGCTAGCACCTGGAATTAGTACATCTTAAAGTTAAATTTATATTTTTTTCCAAGTTTGTTTGCCTGCAGTGTGGATACATAATAACTAAACTGCCTGAAATCCATCTTTACAATTATTTATTGGGAGGGGGAGCCAGGTAGAAATACAGAGAAGGTGGAGTAAATCAGGATTAAAGATACTGGTATTCTGAAAAGCATAGCAAAATTAGGTGCTATTGTGCATGACATAAGGATGCAATTTTCCAATACAATTCATTTATAGCACATAGAATAGAGCTTTCATTAAGGATGGTCCTAAGCTAAAGCTTCAAAGCAGAGTTTTTTTCCAACCATAAAGGTATCTAGTGTAACAATGGAAACTGTATTATGTACAGTACTTGATAGAAACATTTCTCGAGTGTTCATGTGCAACAGTAACATTTCATGTTAAACTAACAAAGATTTGCACTAAATACCAATGAAGTGAAGTTTTACTTTGCTTTAGCTTTGTTGCAGCCATTTCTGATAAAGTATTGGAAATCTGTAAAAATAAGTCCAAAACACTACTACCCAGTTTAAAACAGCAAAAATGTTTTAAGAATCGAATAAACCACTATGTAGTATATTGTCTCAATTTTTTGTAACTTATACAAACACAAAATACCATTTCTTTTGACAAGGTTATATATGATTAACCTCTATGTTCATATAGTAATGTATAAAAACTACAAGATGTATAATTGTGGGGTATTTGTTGTGTACTTTTTTAATTTTTCAAATGTTTTAAAGTGCAATTGTTTATTATACTGTCATTTTAAATCTTATTAAACTATAACCTGGTCAAAATTATCTAATCATTAATATATGTCCTTTGTGTCTCATTTTGCTAATCATGTAGTTCAGGTTTGCCTTACAAATAGAACTTTTTACAGTGCTACAACTGTACTACATACTACACAGGATTCAAAGTAGATGGCTCATGAAAGCAAGTAAGATAAGAGTTTCTACTACACTTCTTTTAGAAGACTCAGGAAATGCTCTCAGTGAAGTGTACTTTTGCCACTGCAAGTACTTGATTTGCATTACCAAGACCACTGGTACTTATTGCTAAGGTGTTAAAGAACACAAAACCCAATTTACACAACCTTTTATTAATAGTTCTTTTGAAGACAATGTAAACAGCATTCATTCAAATATCTTAAAAAAATTCTTTTACAGTGGTTAATTTGAGCAGTGCACACTTCATCTTGGAACTCATACTGTTCCTGTCATTGAAATTTAATAAATATTTATAGTGTTATTTCTACTTTAGAGTACAAGAGGCAACTCCTACTGACTTCAATGGAGTCTAAGTATCTGCTAGATTAATTAAGCCATGATAGGCTTAGGTTCACAAAAGATGAACTATTCTGTTTGTACAAACTGTAGTAAACAGGTCACTCCTTACAGGTAAGGAAATTCAGGCTATGTCTCCAGAAATCAAGTTAAAAGTTACGTTCAAAAGAGGACCTGGGTTAGCTTGGCTGGCACAGAAATCTTGACAGACAGACAAACACTAGTCTGGTGCAAGGAAGAGCCAGGCACTGGCGAGGAGGCAGAGAAAGCACTACACTCCTCCATCAGAGATCAGCCTGCCATCCAAGCTGTGGAATATGGCACCTTACACACTTTGTCCCCTCTCTGGCAAGATGCTGAGCAGCCGTCCTCCCTCCATACTGGACACTGCCTGATGCAAAATCCACCTGATAAGCCTGCAAGGAGCATCTCTTGCCTGCAGCAAAATAGGCAGAGGGGTAGAGAGCACCTGTGAGCTCCTAGTTTTACAAATGTAAACAACAACAAGGAAGCAGCCTAACATCTTAGCTGTTACTTTTTCCTGCTATATGCAGATCCAGACAATAAACATAATCATTTCTGCAGCCAACAACAAGCTTTGTTCCCCATACTACGGGTGAAGAGAAAACCTCCCCTGGAAGCTTATCTATTCCTTCTGCTGTTCCGCTCTTGGCATTCAGGATCCACACTTTGCCATCTGTAGATACTGCTGCCAAGAGAATTTTGTTATTTAAGTCATCACTTTGGAAAATGAATGGTGTTCCATATACACTTGAAGTGGCTTCAAATTTCCACAGTAAATTACCCTCCATGTTACAGCAGTAGATAAAGCAGTCGTGAGAGCCAAAAAATATTTCTTGCTTAGTTAAACTTGAGAGGCATGGAGATGAAAACACTGGCCCATTAGTGGAAAATTGCCAAACCTGCAGAAAGAACATAACCACCCATTATCAAAGGTTTTTTACATTATCAGTTTTACAGCAACTGTAATTTTTAATAGACTCATTGTTGATAGGAGAGCATTTCATTTCAAAAGCATACTAGATTTCAGCAAGGGCAGGTAAGTCTTTGTCAAATTATAAATAAGGTTTTACACAGAGAGTAAGCAATAAAAGTCTCATAAAATAGATGTGGAAGAGGGAAGAGTTACTACCTTCAGTAACACATAAAAATGGCCAATCTGGGAAAAGAATATTCTTGGGCTGTTGTAAAATTAGTAATGAAAATCAATAATCCTGTTAATATGACATTCTTTGCCAGAAAGGCATATATTCCTTTTGTAATACAGATTTCCTCTGCTTATGCTAACATTCTGCAGATTCCTCCTCAAGAAAGTATCAGGTCTGCAGCACTGCTGCAAGCAGAGAGCAGTGCATGGATGGACTAACATGTATTTTATAGTCAGCAAAGGCTCAGGAATCGCCATGTATACGGCATCTCAGGCCAACAAATGAACAGTGTCAGTTGTTTTAATACCAGATACAAACTACATTTATCTCTGAGGAACTAAAAAATTACTTCCACTTAATTCAATGTGAAGACTTACACACATTTTAGCAGAATTATGATTTGGCATTTTTTTGACAAATGCATAAAAATTCTAAGAAACCTTTACTTCTGAATAACTACCATCTTACAGAAGAGATACCTTAAACCTGCTTGGAAAGCTCCAAATGAAATAATTTCATTTGCTGGCACTAATCTTGACAATTTAATTTGGGTATAAGGTCTGAACTAGAAATTCTCTTACTGCATCAGGCAACTTGAGTTTGTGATTTTGCCACGGACTATCCTAGGCAAACAGTTTTTCTACTTTCTCATCTCTAACAACAGGCACTTCTGTTTGGTTCACAAAAAGGTATATGTCAATCATTAAGCCTCAGAAAAGTCCTAATAAAGTATCTTATTTGGGGTTTTGTGATGGACATAAAAATCCAACAACACTTTTACCTTTTCTCCAGAATGAGTGTAACAATACAGGTTTCCATCCACACATCCAACACAGACGTAGTTCTCATTGCAGTGAGGAGAGGAGAAGAGTGGTTTTCCAAGGTTGCTCTTCCAAATCTTATTCCCTGTCACCTGTAAGTGGCAGCATGGAATATCTAATGCTTTACACAACTATAAGAAACAGCACAAAACAACCCTTCCATCACTGCCTGACCCAGCCCTTATGTAGTGTGGAATAAAAAGCCAAACCCCCAAACCACAACAACAACACCACCCACACAAGACAAAAATGTAATGAAAACCTAATTTTCTTCCTCACTGTAGGCAAAGTAATGATAATTAATAGTGTATTAGTAATAGTTCTAATAAATGCCAGATTCAGTTTTTTATTTCATTCCCAGCTGCTCAGTATGTGACAAGGACCAATGAAGCAGATACTTTGGAATCAAGTTATATTGATACTCTAGGACATGTTGGAACTCACTGTCTATGACTGTCACAATGCATTCCTACTGCACATTTCCCAGGAATTAGGATTATTCACAAAAATAGGAAGGCACAGACTCACTTGTGGGTGGGTTTCTCAATTACCTCTTATTGTGGATTACAGAATTTAAAAAAATACCTTTTCTTAAGCACAGCCCACTCTTGCTGCAAAACCACACACTAGTTTTCTAACAGTAGACTGGTTACTACTGAGGACAGTTGTAGTGGGAGGAAGGTAAAGGTGATTAGGATTGATGCTCTGTGTTGTGTGAATGCAGAAACATTACCAGTACCAGCTGCTTCTAGTCCCTGTTCCTTTTATCAGGCAGGACCAGCTGTAAGCCAACAATGCCTCAAAAAACCATGAAATTGCTCCACATCTATCAAGAATGCCATTTCCCCAGTGCAAAGAACAGAGCTGCACACTGAATTAAAAGGACAGCTCTTAAATATGGGGAGGGAAGCAGTAAGAAGAATGAAGGGGTATCTTTCTGCATTCTGTTCTGATTTCTGTATTTTTTTTTCCAGTCCTACTGTCAAAGGAGGAGGGGGCAGGAAATAAATCTATAGACTTGCTCTCATTCCCTGGTAACTGATATGGGAATGACAAGAAACTGAAGAAACTGACTGCAATTTTGGCCTATGGTTAGCATGTGAATTCAACCAAGTCACTGCAGTCCTCTTTATCACCAGGTAGATTTCTGAAGTATGGGAAGCATTATGGTAACCTTGTATAGCATTATAATGCCCCCAAGTGAAAAATATTTCATGGCAACATACGATCATCTTCCCTTTCATAAGAATAGCAATCTTAACTTCAGAAACACATTTGGCTGAAAGACACATAAGCAAAGGTACATACTGGGTTAACAGCCAGTAACAGTCCTCCTAGTGTAGCAACATAGAGATGATGTGGAAATGAACTTAGGCAAGGAGATGAAAACACAGCTCCACCTTCGCAGTGTAACTTCCATATACACACCTTTTTCTGTAAGTACATGAAAAAAGAATAATAAACAATTTTTCAATTGTAGTTGGAGCTCATCATGTTTACAAAGACCTTTCAATGTCAACATTACCAAGTACTGTGTTTACTCAGCAAATACTAGCTAAGAAGTGAAGACAATCTACACACCATGACAACAACACATGTGCCATTGGCTTTCTCTTCCAGTAAATAAAATAAATTCAGCCGATGAAAAAGTAGTATACGCCCCTTCTATTTCCCATCTGCCTCCATCTTCTCATTTACAATGTAAGATTGAAAACCACAGTTCTATTTCTAGCTAGGCACCCTATTCTGAAACACCTATGGAGAATTTCATAACTAAGAAACTTAAGATTTGGTTTCAAGCAGGGCTAATAGCACAAGAACCACAACTGAGAATACCACATAATCCTAACTCCACCAAGAGCAGGCCTAACTTTCAGAAGTGTGACTGTGGACTCCTAAGAAAACTAACACCAGTGGAACTTCTTCTGGTGCACTATAAATAGTGTCCAAATTGGGTATTTATTGTCTACAAGTAAAAGTGAATCAGTTTTCTTACATAAATATCCAAAGCATACACATGTTGGTCATGTGATCCAATGTAGACCAGTCCACTGGAAGGGTCTACAACTGCAGAGCTTTTCACAGTGTCTTCTGTGACAAAAGTCCAGTGTATTTCTCCATCACTGCTTTGAAGCACATACACCAAGCCATCATAACAACCTATGTGGAATAAAACATGATGGGGGAAAAAAAGAACATTGATTATTTGCATTTATGGCGTGACATATGCTGCTGGTTGCATCACTGCTGGAAAGATATAAGATTATTTGTAAGGTAAAGTTTCAAAATATTTTTGAAAGCTCCTCCTGTGTTTTTAGCTCAAAGGTTTTTCTGATACAGTCAAAGATGATTGCTCTGTGTGTTTTTTCTAAGTTACATTTAGAATATATTTATTTCACTACCTTTCTATCAAATTTTTCAGTAACAATTTTAGAAAACACAGCAAGTTGCCGAAAAGGGAGAATACAAATTTTTTTAATTACCTCTTTGTCTAGGTTTTGTCTCTGAAAAAAAAATGTGTTAAAAGAATAAAATTTGTAAGTTTTCTATTGAAAACTGAACTGTCATCATAGAAACTTCTTCAGGTTAATGAAATATTCAATTTTATTATCAAGAGAGAACAGTAATCAAAATACAAACAAAAAGATGGCAACATTAGAGTTGCATTAAAAAACCTCAGCACTTGGACATCTGTGCTAACCAGTGAGGTAGATGTATTAACTAAAAAGATGACACCAAGATAAATAATGGCAACTCTGCTGACAACAGATATGACAAAACCAAAAAAATTTTCCAAACACGTTCTTTACATTTCCAAAAAGAAGAGTCCAATGAGATAATTAAACTCTGTGAAAAACAGTATGAGGTACCATGTACTAATTTCTAACTCTATCAATTTACAAAGATATTTTACGACTGCATTACTTTTCCATACTAAAAAAAAAAACCAAACCAAAAACAACAGCTTAAATGTCACACCTTAATCTACTACTTAAAAAGAAACTGTAGCCATTGATTATTCCTTATTAATAAACTGGGATATAATAAACCACAAGTGTTTATGTTAGATAAGCTCCATCACTAGTTATCATGAAACTTAAATTACTTCTTCCTTCTGTTTCTATTTAACAATAAATTAGTTCTGAGGCAGATATGGAAGTTGATGGATGGAGGACAACCAGAGATAAGAAATGTGATTCTTTGTCATTCATCTTGTATTTAGTAGAAAGAATAATTGAGAATAAAGTCTGAAACACAAGACGTACCAACAACAATGAAGTTTCCACACTTGGATACACAGGCAGAAGACTCAATACGATCTCCAAGAGTCTTCTCCCATTTTATTTCTCCCAAATCTAGATCAATTGCCTGCATTGCATGGGAGTGAGAGCCAATATACACAGATGCAGATACTTCTTCTTTAGCTGGTATTATAACCAGTGGTGATGCATCAACACATTTTCTCATGTTTGACTTCCACCTCTCACACAACGCCAGCTCTGCCACTGATGAATTGCTACATTCTGCATGGATGTGCTGAACAGAGGAATGGTCATTTTTATTTGCCTTGTTTTCAACTGTTAAAATTCTATTCTCCAGTTCAGACCCTCGCACATGGCTTTTCATTACACCTGGAATCTTGGAATGCAGAGAGGATGGCTGCTGTAGTGGTTCCCCTCCTACCTGCACTGTATTTTTGGGCTGCATAGAAGACTTGGTGAAATTCATAGAGAAAAAATGATTTCCTCTGTTAAGTGCAACAAATGGAATTAATCCTGAAGCAATCTCAAGACCTCTTTCAGATGTCAGTTTAATGTATTTTCCATGGAATTCCTCTCCATTGTTCCCTCTTAATTTTCTTTTCACAACATTGTCAGGATTCATTAATTGTTCTTCATCTGGAAACAGCATTTTAAGAATATGTCTGTAAACCTCTTCAATTGAGTGGCCGAGAATAACTTCAAGGAGTCCAGGCACAGCTTTGCCTACTAACATCTCAATTTCTTCATAAAATCGTAGTGCCTTTAGGGAGTCTCCACCACTGTACAGAAATACTGCATCTTTAGAAATTCCAGTGGAATCACATGGAAGACCGAGGACAGACTAGAGGAAAAAAAGAGGGAAAAAGAGGTATCAGTCCATAGGTGTTATACTGTGTCAGTACAGAAATACTGCATCTTTAGAAATTCCAGTGGAATCACATGGAAGACCAAGGACAGACTAGAGGAAAAAAAGAGGGGAAAAAGAGGTATCAGTCCATAGGTATTATACCGTGTCACACACAAAACCTCAGGTGGGGTAGAATCTACCTGAACACCTGGAAGTCGTGCTAAAATGAGCAATTGAGAAAATTCACTACTCTGCAGAAAATAATTGAAAAATGTTAGTGCCAACAGCGGGACTGAGAGAACAAGAATTGGGGAGGAACAAGGAAATAGGGACATACTAATTCTACTACTTGCTCAATTCAAATTCTGCAGTCTATGGAATTAAAGGAAATTGTACTACATATTGATTGGCCATTTTCAATATCATTTATCAATGACAACTTTGCAGATAAAACGTAGATGTCTTTTGATAAAATCGGTTTAGGTGTTTCCTTTTAATAACAAAGCTTATATAAACTGTTGTTTTTTACTTCTAAATTATTTAAGTAACCTACTTACCTACCTACTTTTGCAGTTATAAGCCCTTCAGTTCATGAAAGATTTTGCATTTGGCATTGTTACTACAACAAACAGCAATAACTGAGTTGCCTCTTATCACACTCCCTTGTTACTAAGTCTGGATGTCAAATCCAAACCCTTTGGTTTTGGAAGCCACCTTCTGCTGTCCATAATGGGTCTAGGACACAACTAATCCCCTGGGTTATCACTTCATTCATGTGAAAAGGATCGGCACAGACAAATAAATACACCACATTTACTTGTTCGAGTCCTAGGACACAGCTAATCCCACTTTCAGGTGAAACTTGTAAGTCCACTTTGGAAAAACAAAGTAGTATTGTTTGGCATCATATTTCAATACCTTGAAAAACAAGTTTTTAGCACAGAAATTTAGAAACAATCCAGACAGGCAGTTCAAGAGACAGTTGTGCAACTCTGCCATCTATTTAAAAAAAAGAACTCTTCCATTTATAATTATCTTGAGAAACAAGAAACTGTAACAACACAGAAGCTAATTTTTTTTACAAAGTTTCCATGTCCCAGTTCCTTGTTTTCTTTAGTGACACCTTCTTTTGGCATGTGAAGCAGCATTCAAAAAGCTACTGACATTACATTCTTTCTATGCTAATTGCTTAC
This sequence comes from Passer montanus, assembly GCF_014805655.1. Lineage (NCBI taxonomy): Eukaryota > Metazoa > Chordata > Aves > Passeriformes > Passeridae > Passer > Passer montanus. The sequence continues at coordinate 1,470,041 of NW_024359832.1, read as the reverse complement.
ACCTCATAGCCTGCAGTTTTATCTGATAGAGAAATAAAAATTACTCCCTCTTTGCCACTGCAGAGCAACTATATTTAAGTATTAACTGAATAGAACAGAACTGTACTGCTTAAATCTATAGGCAGCTAGAATTTTCTGGTTACATTAGTCATACTTCTTAAAACTGTTTAATTCCTGACACATGTATAATGATCCACTTGCAAAGATAAAAAGGCAGCTCAAAATACTACCTTCCATAAATACTGCAATCTTTCCCACAATTCCTCTGCGTCACTCAGCTTACTGTCACGCCTTCTGGAGTTTAGATGGTTCTGGTAAATCTTGTTCAGTTCAGATTTATCAACTTTGCCTTTGCAGAAAATAAAGGATGATTTTTTTCATTGCTCTTTTAGTATTAGCACTTTCAAAACTTGCTCTGCCCAAATAGTCACTACATTCTTGTATTTATTTCCTTATTCATACTCTACTGCATCTGTATTTTTTTACACAGTTGATCAACTACCTGAAACCCAGTAAGGTTTTTGAAAATGTACCCCTCCCACAGAATCCCACCTTCAAGGCCTGCTTTTTCCTCAGCAGAAGTGAGGGTGCTGTTGCAGACTGCAACAGGAGCAACTGAGGTAACAAATGTTCAGTGTTAAAACTAAATTGATTTTTCCACTACTCTTTGCCTCTCAAACATCATCAAGAAAACATAATAATACATGGCCATTATTTCCTACTAGGCATTACTTATCTAATGTGCATATTCTAAAAGCATTAATCAGATGCTGGATTTTGGTCAATAAAAAATTATTAAAACAAAACAATGGATACCATAAAAACAAGTGGCAAGGGTTCTTAATAGCTTCATTTACCATGCAAAGTTAAAGGCAAAGCTTTAATCACTACAATCTCATCAGGGACTGCATAAGCTGGTAGATGCTTCTGGAGTTCCTTAAGTGTTTCTCTCTCTTCAAAATCATCTTTGGGTAAAACAAACAGGATAAGTTTTTGTTGTTGATACCAGGTAACTGCACAAGCTTCTACCTGGCAAAGACCTTCAGCAACCTGTAATTAAAAAACATTTCTTCTTTTGAAATGCATTACACCAATAGAGTAAAAGAAGCAGAAAACAATGAAAAAAACACACACCTTTAGAAACTGTATCTTTCTCACATTCCTACATAACATCCTATGAAATAGCTTCTTTTATAGCTGAAACTTGTACTTCATATATAAACAAACTCAGATATATATATATCATTTGCCAGAATGCCATGAACGAGATATAATCCAGGAGTCTGACACTCAGTCTTGTAGAACAATCACTACACTCAGTACTTTTCAGATCATTATACATTTTTCAATTCTCCTGGATGAAACCATACAATAAAACAGATTCCCAAGAACTCAGAACAAACTCCTCCCTAAATTATGTGACTAGATTTTTTATAACACACCTACCAAATTCCTTGAGACTCTTAAAAGTAATCTGAAAACAAGCAAATACCAATTTCTGATGATAAAAATGTGTTTCTTATAGCTGCCTTTTTATAGTGGCATACTCTACTCTGTGGATGGGAGCACTCACCTGCTGCAGATATTCAATATTAAAACGTTTGCTGTGACGTTTAATCTGATTGTCCTTCCGGCCCAAGAAGAACAAGTCTGCATTCTTCACTCTTACAAAATCCCCTGTTTCTCTCATTGTACCCTGTGGCACAGTTACTTCATCATCAAGAAAGCAGATTCGTTCTTCACCACCTAGACAAAAAAAGATTGTGGTCATATACATTAAATAGCTAACTGTAAATGAAAATTATGAAGAATGTTTTATCAAATTGTCTTAAATTTTACCATGAATTATAAGAAATACTGAAATATTATTATCAACATCCAAACTTCTACAATGTGCAATTTTGGCTATGCAGTTAATACACAGAAATTACTTCAGCTGAGAATGTCAAAATGCAAAAAGGGAAAAAGAAATCAATACAATGAAGGCATAGTCTGCAGATAAAATTATGGTAATTTCCTGTTCATCATTCCAACAACCTAAAATACTATCAGAAGGTTCCCAGTCCAATCAGAACTTAAAATGTGATAGTAATCTGTATATCACAGGCAAATATCAAGTAAAATAATCAATATATTAAAAGTCAATCAATTAAGAAAAGCATCTTAGAAGAATTAGAAACATAAAATAACCTATAAATATTTGTCCCTCGCCTTCAAGAACTGCAGATCCATTGGCATCTCTGACCTCAACTTTTGTTCCAAGGAGCGGTGAACCCAAAGGTACAGGAAAATCCGTTCTGAATATATTAGAGAGAAACAGTAGAAGTCTTTCTCTTCTGAACACAAAACAACTGCCCCAGAAATCAGCATCATGTAGTTTTTTAAAAGACTGGCATTGGAACAAAGGTACATGCTTGGGACTTCTTTCCATAAATGCTTCTTCTTTAAAAAGGTATCAATATATTAAAAATTAAATGCCTTATCAGTGTGCATAGGTGTCACTAATATATACCAGAAGACCCCACAGAACTACAGAAAATAAGGCCTGAATAGACCCTGAAATACCCTGAGAGAACCCCAATTATTTTAGTCAACTTTTAAGTCTCCCAAGATTGAAACACCCATCAAGTCAACCAATTTAAACATCTGTAACTGCTTTCTAACTCATTCTTCCCTGCTTAATTTGAGTTTTTACCCTATTTTAATAAGTACAATTAAGAAAAGTTCAGAAAAAGATTTAGAAAATGTTCAATTCAGAAACGACTAAAATAAAAGAAATTGTCATTTCAATGTCACATATCTATTATAGACTTCTCTTGAACTACTGACCAACTCCTTCCTTTCCCTTCATTCTCCAGCCTCTTCAAGCAGCTGCAGGACCTCATTTGTTGAATATAGAAGCTATTTCTGAGTGGGACTATAGAATTATATATTTTCTTCAGTAAAGCAAAACTTAAAGCAACTTTAAATTACTTTGGCATGAATTCCAGTTCAATTTCTATTTTAAAGTATTACATTTTTTGTTTGAACTCAGAGAAAATTAGTTTTACATGGGAATGTAATAACACTTCATGACAATCCACCATTTTTAGTCTTCAAGTTAATATATCACAGCCTTTGTGCAAACCATCCCATTTTATAGGACACATTTAACTCAAACTGCATGTATAATTATTATGGCATGGAATAATCACACATTTCAGAGAGAAAACAGTGAGATAATGGGAAGTACCTTTCACAACTCTATAAAATAACATGAAGAAAAAATGCCAAACAACCAAACAAGTCAGAAACTGAGTGAAGTATGTATGACAGAGTGATAAATGATGAAAAGAAAGTATTTATTGAAGTTTAAATTACTGTGAAACCTCGGGTGAGTCACTTTGGACAAATTTCTGTCATCCACAGTACTAAAATAGGGGAGAGGGGGCTGTAGTGGCTCATGAGACAATGGATTAGTCTGTTTCTACATAAAACCCAAATGTAACTTCTACCAGTATAAACACTCATGAGGACTCAGTAGCCCTGGTAACAGGAGACTGAGGTTCTATTTCTGGTGATTTTCAACATTCACATGCCAAGCCACTGAGAACAGTGAATTTTCCTACCTAAAATCAGCACTAAAAACCTCCTCGGGAATCTTGTAGCAAGTGGCCCAGCTCGACACTTCAGTAATACCATAGAGATTAAAAATGCTTGTTTTATTCTCCTTGTGCTTCCAACTTTTCAAGAGACTCAGTGCAGGAAATGCTTCACCACCAAGGGCTAAGACACGAAGTGAAGTATTTGCAGACAACACTCTTGATTTAATAATGTGAGCTCCAAAACTCCTGAGAAGTGTTGGTGTTGCCTGAATGATACATATTAAAAAAAAAAAAGACCTGTTACATTTTATCAGTGTATGTGCACCTCTCTTCTGTTCTCATTATTGTAAAAATTACAAACATTTTACCACCCTATTAGCACTGGTTTAAGTTGTACTGTTAGCATAAAAACTAATATTAAAACTTAAGACTTGTTTAAGACTAAATACTCCAAGATCAAGCCCATTAAAAAGTAATTAAAATGTCTGTAACAGTTTACTCTATTACCAGATCCTTCAGAACAAAAAGTTTAATTAACAGAATTATTGATTTAATTCTTAATAAGTAAAGCTTTCTTAAAATAATCTTCAGTATTCTCTATCACAAAATGTATGAGGTTTTGATCAAATAGTAATTTTCTAGACAGCTAACAGTCTAGAAAAAAAGGATAGCTATTGCCTTTGAGCAAAACCACTCCTGTTCTATTAACAGTAGATTCTAGGCTGACAGAAAAGTAGTACACATTAGCAACAGTGAGAAGCAAGACACTGGAGACACTCAGATTTTGCCTACCTGCAACACAGTCACGTGGTGGTGGTGAAACAGAGCAGCAGAGAGCTCCACAGGCATCATCTTAATGGTGTTTGGTACGACAAGAATAGAGGCTCCACTTGTCAGAGCCATGAACAACTCAACCACAGACGGGTCAAATGTGAGAGGAGACGCCAGGAACAGCACATCATCCTGTGTGATCTCAAATATAGATCTGAAATAAGAAAGCTAGGAATTACAAACCTGTTGCATGCACTCAAAAAACCCTTCCCAACTAAAAGAATGAAAGCATGAAAGAAATGCATTAGCAAAGCTCAAATCTTAAAGGCTCTGAATACGTAGACATGCAATTTGAGCAAGAGCTCCTGGACTGCAGCTGTTGATTTCACTAATGATGTGTTTTATGAAGATACCCACCATATTACACACCAACAGAGTTCACTGAAAGGCATATTTCAACTAACAGATGCTCATTAAAAAAGGATAAATATAAAGAAAGAAAGAAAAAGCAAAGAAGAAGAAAAGAAAACACAAGACAGGAAAAATATTGTATTTTCCATAATAATTTTTTTATGTGACATGAAACAGAAGATACCTGGCTAGCCTAAAAAAGAATTATGAATTAAGAACTACAGAACACAGCAAATACAACTGTGAACAAATGATTAATTTTTTTGTCTATGTCTTTTAAACCACAAGCCAGATGTTGGTACAAAACTTAGAGCAACAATGCACTATTTGAAGCACAGCCCCCAAAAATGAGGGCAAAGCATAATTTAAGTATAATACTGATAGAGAAACAAACTGTTACATGATTCTACTTGGAAATAAAAGCAAAAAAACCACAAAGGTGGATAAGGAGGAAGAAGTGAAGCTGTGTCAGCAAAAACCCTACACTGCTCTGAAGCACTACAAAAAAGTCCTAAAAGCATCAAATTCGTAAAAGCATTTGAAAGGAAAACTGAAAACCATACTTACTTAAGATGCTGAATATTAGGCACTATACATTTGTGAGGCACTCTGACTATTTTGGGGATCCCTGTAGTTCCTGATGTATGCAAGACATATGCTAAAGTGTCTTTCTGGTCAGCATCCGTGGATCCTGCTTCTGATGATTTTACTTCGGTTTGATCTGGGCAAACAGTATATTCTGGCTGTGAGTTACCCACAGCTTTGAAAGGTTCACATTTACTTTTCATATTGTCTACTTCTGAACTGAAATCAGTGTTGCTTGAGCTCATTTGGAAGAGAGTTAAACCAATATGTTCTATGGCAGAAGAATTGTGGTAAAAAAAGTCAGCATGGGACATCTGGAATTTCTGCAAGAGAAAATGAACAATTCAGACAGTGGAACTCAGAAGGTACTGTTGTTGTTCTACTGTATGCAATGAGATAGAAAACAGCATTTCATACAAACAAGCTGTGATTTTTCATACCTCTACTTTTGGAGGACACACATCAGACAGTTATAAGATGATGTATTTCTGTAAATTAATTATGAGTGAACGTAGACTTCATAAATGCAAAATAAACAGCTGAGCAAATGGAAAAAAAGAAATGGAAAATATACAAAAAAACCCACTGCAGAAGACCAAGGAATCTGAATTGTAACTTGTCTATTCCCTTTGCAATGAGTGAGGGAATAAAATTTGGGATGAGTTAGACAAAGAGAAACCCAAGTATTAAATGCAGGAGCTTTTTTAACTACTGCAGATTTCCAACTCTTAGCACTGACATATAAAGTAACAAGTCTGGAAAAGTCTTCCAGTGTCCGTGCCCAACAAGGTTGCCTGAACAACAGTGTAACAGGAAAGAAGGTAATTGTTTTGGAGAGAAACATTTTGTACTTCTGATTTTAAAGATGTTACTTTCTGAATAAGAAAGATAACCTTTTACCACGAAAGAACAAAAGCACTCCATCCCAGCTTATTAAAAGAGAATTCTATTTGCATATCTATATGCCTAAATTGTCCTTTAATGCTTCCTATAGAAGCCTGAACACTTACATTTATTTTGTCATTCTCAACAAGAATGTACTGAAGGTTGCTTTTCTTGATGAAGTAAGTGGAGATGGTTGGTGGTGCATCTGGATCAATAGGTGAATAGGCAGCTGGAACTTGAAGGATTCTAGTAAAAGACAAATGTTTTAAAACAATTAAGAATATAAGAAAATCCTCTTAGATTTTGCTAAAATTTCTTTTATACCTTTATAGTTGCCTGAGCTAGAAAATGTAGTCATAACATGACTTCTAAATCTCTTGTTGGTAACAAAGTAGGATGAAAATCAGTATTGCCTTTTGGTCTTTTACAGCAAGGGAAAAGACTAAAGCTAGATGAAAACATTCAATATTATTTCAGGCCAAGCAAGTCAGTGATGACAAAAGGCATCAGTGACACCAACAGCATCACATTTTAAAACCTTCTGATATGGACTAGAAACAGAAATATAACTTTTTCATTTACCCACATACAACATGTATAAACATATTCTAAAAAGCAACAAAAGCCTGCACGCTGAAAACACTTTCCTACCAGTGCAAGGAACGCATCATGAGGAAATGTGAGCAGGCCCTGGGATGTCTTTCCTACAAGGCAGGCGCAGGAGCTCCAAGTGCCCGCGCTCCCGGTCCCTGCCCCGCAGCAGTGCTCCGGACAGCCACAGGCACTGAACTTGTCACCACCCCGAGAAACAAAGCGAGAAAGCAGCGACTGAAGCATGAACTGTCCCCAGAACTCCTAACTTCTGCTCTGCTCTTGGGTTCTGTACTGTATGTACAGTTTATTTATTGCACTTCCTCCCTGTGCAAGTGCCTTGTCACTGCAGTAGCGCCAAGGTCCCGAACGGAGCTGTATGCATCAGCTGAAAAAAAAAGGCTTGTGATCCTGTGACTGTCTATTCCTACATAAATGCTAGGAATACAAAAGATACCTATATAAAGGATACAAACATTAGAATCCCTCAGCAGAAGCAAGATTTCAAAAATTCATGGATTAACATGAGTGTTGAGATCACAAGCATTTCAACTTCCTAGCCATCAACACCACTTTAGTGTTACGGTGCTCATTACTTCTTTCCTTATCTACTTAATATTCATAATATACTATAATCTAATTAATATTCATAATGGAACATTAAATGTATGTTCATTTACCTTAAAACGTGGAATTTACATTCAGAACATCTTTTTTTTATAGCAAGCAAGACCATTCATTAAAAAAAAAAACCTGCACAGTCCTTTTCTCAACAGATGTTTTCTGTCAGATCACTTCCAGTTTTAAACAACCAGAAGAAATATACAAGTCTGATGGAATGTTGGGGGGACACAAGACAGATGATGGACTTTAGACCTGGTTAACCTAAGAGATCTGATAACAGGATGCCTTGGCAAAAGCAAACAGAACTTTGAAAATTAGACCTAGACTGCAAAAAGATTAAATCAAACTGGTTTACCAGAGAAAGGAAATCCCACTAAACACTGCAAGCAAGAGATGTTGTTATATGCATAAATGTGATTTTAACCTAATCATTGTAGTACACATTACTAGTCTCCCTGAAATAGTATATAAGCATTTGTATCCCACAATAAAATCAGAATCTGATCACCAAGTCAGTCTCTGTCTCTCTCCATCGCCGACACAAGTCATTCGTTTTTCCATATTTCTATAAACATGCTGAATCACTTCTAAAGAAGGGATGCAGTTACAGGCAGTTTACAACTTTAAGGCTTAAGATTCAGAAATATTGTAGCAATGGCTTTTCAAATGACTGTCATATTGCCATCTTTTTTCCTAAATGCTGCAAGCCTCCAGCGTGCATCATTTAGGATGCCTCCGGGACGGCACTACTATGCTATTACTACATTTTTGTTGCTGTTAAAAATACAAACCATAAAATTTGCTTTAACAGAGACAACCCTTAAAAAACCAACACATGGTGCAAGCATTCAAACCATTACCCCAAGATCCAAGACGGCAGGTTTATCCCTGGATAGCAGTAAAGGCCGATTTCACGCGTGCCTCGGCGGCCGCAGCGCTTCTGAAGGAAAGCTGTCAGCTCCTGGGCAAGCTGGAGCACCGTGGCGTAGGTGCGGAGGGCGGGCGGCTGCCCGCGGCTGCCCTGGAAGCGGACGGCGGCCCGGCGCGGGTGCCGGCCGGCCGCCCGAGCCACCAGCTCCTGCAGCATCGCCCTGCAGGGAACAGCCGCACACCGCCGCCACTTTGCACTCCAGCCCGACCGCAAAGGCACGCGAAGCACCGCCGGAAAGGAGGGGAAAATAAGATCCGTTACAGAGAATGCACAGCTCTACCACGCCTCACACTGCAAAGGGTGCAAAGCCGGATTCCTGACTCGTACTGAGGTAGTTTGTTCCTCACCGTTACAATTTTTATTTTTAAAGCTGGGCGTCACCGAATTAATAACTTCATTAACACAGCATAATTAATTAGTAACTCTTTCAATGGAATTGTGAAATACGAATCCTTCCTTCACAAGCAGAAACCCCCAACACGTGAACTTCTGAGGCTCTGCTCGTGCTTGTGCCCGTTTCTGCCCCGCCAGCCCTCCCGCCAAAGCCGGACCGATGACCGAACGAATCCAGACTACGGCCCCCGCTCTCCTCTTTCGGGTTACCCCATTTCCACACGGGACAGACGGACACGGGACGCGGGCGGACGGACGTGCACCTCCCGGCGCTCCTGGGGATCCCCGCGCGCGGCACTTCCCGGTGCCCTCCTGGCCCCGCCCCAGCCCCCCAGCGGCGGCGTCTCCGATTGGCGGGGCTCGGTAATGCCGCGCTCTCATTGGCCAGCGGCCGCCGCGCCGTCTGGGTACCCACAAGCACTGCCTGCTCCGCCAGAGCCATGCGCCATTGCTTCCTGAGGGAGGGAGGGAGAGAGGGAGAGGAACAGCGAGTGCGCCAAAGCCTTCCCCGCTGTCCCCGGCAGACAGGGGAAAGGGGCTAAAAACGAATGCAGATGGCTCGGGCGAAGGGCAGGATTCCCCGCTCACGCTCACAGTTCACCCGTCTCGGTCCCCGTGTGCCCGTCCCCCTCCGGCCCAGAAGGTGGTACGGGCCCGGCCGGGCGGGGGTGTCACGTCCGGGCTGCGGGGCGGGAGCTCCGCCCTTCCCGCTGCTGGAGCGGGGGGACCCTGGGAGCCCTGGCCTGTGCTCTGGAGCGGGCCCTGCAGCCAGCCCGTGCCCTGCTCCCGGCGGGGCCGGGCTCCGCCCCGGGTGCGGCTCAGGCCGCCAGCGGGCAGTGAGGGTGAGGGTAGCGGGAGCCGCGCTCGGGGAAGGGGGCACCGGTACTGCCTGAGGACCGCCTGCGTGACTTAATGACACAAAGTCACAGAACCGTGGAATAGTAAGGACTGGAAGGGACCTTAAAAATCCTCTAATTCCAACACCCTGCTGTGAGCAGGGACACCTTTCACTAGCCCAGGGTGCTCAGTGGCCCATCCAGCCTGGCTCTGAGCCCTTCCCAGGGACGGAGCATCCACGCCTTTGGGCAGCCTGTGCCAGCGCCTCACCGCCCTCACAGCAAAGGATTTGCTTCGGCTCCGAGGCGCATCCAAGGTGTCCTTATTAAATAAGCCTCTGCGCCTGGTGCCGGTGATGCCTCAGGGAGAGAACGAGAAGACAAGTTCCCAGCCATTTTAATGTTTGCATGGGAGAAGTCAGACATCAGCTTTCTGCTGTTTGTCACATCCCCTAAGTGATAGTTTGGCACAGTTGCACGTTGGTAATACAGCAGAAACGGTTTCACAGTAAAATATTAATGCAAATAGCGACACCTAAAGCCAGAGTTTCCTTCTTCAGCACACTCACTGGTGTGTGTGTTGGATGTATGTGATAATCACAGTGAAAGCAATTTCATTCACAATTGCTTTATCACATAAAGTGACAAAGCAATTAGCAGGAGACTTCAAAAATAGCATTTTGTTGAAAGCACATTAAAAGAGAATTTGCACAAGTTTCATTTCCAGTCCTCTGGACTATTTCAGACAGACTGGTTACACTGTGCATCTAAATATTTATCTCACATATAAAGGGCTCCTTTTTTATTTGTATTTGATGTTTTCGTAATCTAAGAGCTTAACTTAGCCCTTCTAAAAATTATTTTCTTTCAATTGTGGGAAAGAAGAACAGTGAAAAATGTTCACAACATTTTTTTCTGGGTTTTTTTCATACTTCTTCCTGGTTAACCTGGAAGTTATTTTCTTTCAATTGTGGGAAAGAAGAACAGTGAAAAATGTTCACAACAGTTTTTTTCTGGTTTTTTTTCATACTTCCCCCTGGAAAAGGGGGTGGTCACTGTCCACCCTGCTCTGGTTTTGTTCAATTTACTGTCCAGATGGACTGTTACGGTTCTTTTAACAAACCAGACTTGCTAATTAGAAGAGATCCACATACATCCCCCAATATGCAGATCTGGGCGCTGATAAAGCCCCATGCTCATCACATGGAGGTTCTCCCACAGGTTTGGCTGCAAGTGGGTTCTGATTCCACTGCACAAGTCACAGTCCTGACTTCATTAAAGCATGTGTATTTACACGCTTTTTCAAACTAGGACTTTTGTGTTGTGATTGTCAATGAGGCACAATTTCTACAAATCCCACATTGAACTCCCCTTTGAATTAAATCAGCAATCTTGTAATTCTCCACTATATGGAAAATGATGGGGAAGGAAGAAGCTTTTAAACTTTTCTATTTATTTTTTAACAGTGTCACAAACAATTATAAGGCCAAAATACACAATATTCAATAGAAAATCTAAAATTAAGTAGCTGGTATTCGGTGAGAAAGACTGAGGTATACAAACTATTTTTAAAATTGTGCGGAAATTTACAATAGTTATGAAAAGGTGCTTTTCCATTTCCAGCTAGTGGTTCATTGTCCAAGTGATCTTCCTGTATACCAGTAACTGTAATTGTGGCCAGCTGAACACAACGCATTCAACAGCTAATGGTTCTTCAGAACACTTGCATTTTTTTAAACATTACATTTATTCTAACAGCAGTAATGTAGTAAAATAAGACTATAACCAAAATAACTCAGGATCTTCATTTGATACATCACTTTTGCTGTTAAGTATGGAAAGTTTGGATTTTTTTAGCTTACTTTAGATATTGACAAATGAAAAGTACACTTCAGAAATTGTCAGGCTTATCCCAGAGAAAACAAGGCTTAAAAGAGAAAAAAAGAATGGCAATGCCAAGTATTTTTAGTTCTTCCACACTATATTGGCAATTGAGAGAAGCACACAAAGATAATGTAATTACATGACTTTGAAACAGAATTTTAAAGTTACAAAACTAGAGAGCTTTTTGGCTGAGCATTTCCCTGAGTCTTCATTTTAAAAAATCATGTTAGACATCATATGCATAGGATCTGTTACAAAGGCCTCAACTAAAAAAGGCTTTATGCAGACGTTCCATACTTCTATTCTTAAAAAGCCTAAGCAACAACTGCTGAGGAAGCAATTTCAGTCTTCAGAATCTGGTATTTTTCTTAAGGAGAAAAGCAAACTTCAGATTTTGCACTAAGACTTTGATAATTTGAAATTACATCATCACACAATTTGTGCTTTGTGAACAAGTCTAATGGGGGAGCTTTTAGGGAAAGACCAAACAACAAACTTTGGGACTTCTACATAATTAAAAAACCTTTGGCTTTTATAGCATTTTGTGAGAAAATAGAAGGCACAAATGTGCATCAAAACTATATGATTTTATATTTTAATCTACTTACATTGTTTTCATCAGCATATTGGACTTTCTGTACGTCTTTACTTAAAGATGTGTTTTAGTAACAGTAATTAGTTAACTGTCATAAGGCTTCTGTTTGCCCTAAATGCAAGAAGGCTATTTAGCAAGAAGGCATCATTGAAAAAGGTACATTCAACAACATATGAATGATGTCCATCCACTAAAAGTTCACCATTCTAGCTCAACAGGATAGTCTCCAGTGAGACACGCTGTGCAATGACCAATCTTTCCAATAAATGACTTGTGGGTTTTGGGGTTGTTGTCTTGTCTTGCTTTGATGCTTTCTTGCACAGATGATACCAACCCTTCCACAGAAAGATAGACAACACTGTCTGCTCCTAGAGGAAATAAAGGATCATCAGTTAAAGCTGCAATATTGTACCAAATGCAATGCTCTTTGGAAATGCAGTCATATTATCATATAGTCTATGAAAGAGAATGACTGAAAAATTTTAAGATTGTCATATGTCTTGCCCTTCTGAAATGCTTTGTGCAAGGAGCAGACTCACTGATATCTAGACAGAAGGTTCTGTTGGGAACAAGTACGTGACACATAACTGCTAACACAGAACCAAAGTCCAGAGTGTGTACTGAGAGTCCCTGAGCTCCCTGTGGTCTCCCAGAGTTAACCTTAGTTCAGGTCTGGAAATAGATGTGTGTGTGGCTAGTGCTTCCCAAATCTGAGCACCAAGGACTACCAAGCCTCTCTGGGACCTGGAGGAGGGGAAGACCATCATGTTAAAAAGAATTATTATGCAATTAATGCAAATTTTCTAGCAGTAGGAATGTTTGATTGCCTTTTCATATTAGTTTTCTATCCTTTACACTCATGTGGTGAATAATACTTAAAAACAAGTACAAACTTGAAATATTTCCATACACCTTCACAATAATTTGGGGAAAAAGATTCCATCACAGCATTAGACACTGAAAGTAAGTATTTAACACAGGAAATCAGAGTTTACAGTGGAACATAAACTGTCAATCTTTCTTTTGTTCTGCTGCAAACACAACTCAAAATTTCAGAAGGTTTTTAACATTCTTTGATTGGTTTCAAAGTAATTTCTTTCAAAGTGAAATATATAATGCAGTTAAAATTATTTACATAAATGTCAATTTGTAGAAAATTCAGTGGGTGTTTACAAATTCTAAATGTATTTTTATGAATATCTCATGCAAGTGAAACTACATCCACTTTTCATTATAGGACAGATTTTCACTGCTTATTTTCTTCCTGGTATTTTGACTGCAATAGCTTCTTTTTGTCAAGTTTCTCAGAAGGAGCTTTAATTATTGGAAAGCTTTGTTGTCATACTTTATTTGCAACTTAAGCTAATGCTATTATTCTAATAGTTTCTATTGTTTTGACCAATACAGATCCCTAACTATGTTAAAAAAAAAGTATGTAGCTGAATTGGTTTGATCCATAGAGTATTCACACTGCAGAAACCTAGCTTACCAACCTTACTATTCTTTGGTTAGTTTTGTCTGGTGCCTTGGTATGTTCTGCTTTATTTTGAAATACATTATACAACACAGTTGACAACTCTTACAAGAGGGAAAAAAAAAGAAAGTAGCATTTACCTATATAGTTTGCAAGATCACGAAATTCAGGTCTGTTGGCAATGAGTTCTTCTTTAGTTGGAATGTTTATTCCCATGTAACAAGGAAATTTTATAGGAGGTGAAGCTACACGGATGTGCACCTGAATAAGAATAGTTTCAAAACAGGCTGATATAAGTTGATGGTCAGCAGATAATAGCAAAGTCTCAATTCTGCACAGTGATAATGAACAAAACAGAGCATGGCACAGAAATAATTGAAGGGTTAAAAGTAAGATAACGTTTTTATCAGATGCCAACACAGCAGGAGAAGGTAAGACAGTTTTAGAACTTTTTTTTTTACAGTATTTCCTAATGTTCTTAGAAGGTTCCGTCCTGATTTTACTCCTCTTCTGTGGTGTTCACTTCTTGATAAACAAGTTTCAGCTTACAAAATCAAACATTTTACAGGACATTTTTGCTCCAGTGACTGACTTGCACACTGTTTTTTGATATCTTTATCAATTTAAAAAATGGTGCTCCGGTGACTTAAGATATGTGATATTTACAGCAGTATATGGTTGTACTCTTGACTTTCTGATCTTAACTGATTTGTATTAAATTCTTTTTTTATTTGCCAGATAGTGCTTTGTAAGCAGAGACCTATTCCTGTCACCCCAATCACCCAAAAGTCGCACTCATAGAAAAGAACCTTCTTGACCTATCTTCACACTAAACACACACTAGCCATTGTTTTTTTCCACATTTGCCCTTTTAAATGAAGAAACAATGCACAGTAAAATGAAGTCAACCCCTGTGCTTTAACCTCCCATCAACTTCCATTTACATCTATATTGTACTGACTTAAAATTAACTTACCTCTTTGGCTCCTGATTCTCTCAGTAGTTTTATTATGGGTGAAATGGTATTGCCTCTCACAATTGAATCATCAATGATAACAACTCGTTTGCCTTTAAAATTATCAGACAGAACACCAAACTTCTTTGCAACACCAAGCTGCCGTAACCTCATATTTGGCTGGATAAATGTTCTCCCTACGTATCGATTTTTACAGAGTACTTCCACATATGGTAGCCCACACTGCAAACAGGAGACAATTAAACAGAATTAATATAGAAGGACTTGTTAGTCTCAGGTACTGTTTTTTAAAGTGACCATAGAACTTAGTATGACTTCACAGTAACCAAAAAATGTTTTTATACCTTAATATAGAGGAATAATGACAGAAAAAATAAGGCAGGGGACTCAACAGGAGTAGCCTACATACTGAAGATATAGATCTTTATCAATATGCAACTCTTAACAGCCAACATCATTATAGTCCATTACAAAAAGAGATGTGTATAAAAATGCTTGGAGGGAAAAAAAGAACAAAGTAACATTTACCTTTTGAGCATAACCAAGAGCTGCTGGGGTTGCAGACTCTGGAACAGTGCTGACCAGGTCTGCTTCCACAGGTGCTTCAATAGCAAGCTGCTGCCCACATCTTTTGCGGACTGAATATACCATCTGACCTAAGAATAGAAAGAAGTGTTTTTCTTGGTATGCATGATTCACACTTCCTCTCAGTTTTCTGTATGAATTTCTGTGTCAAGTTGAAGGCATAGAAGTCAGTCAGAAAAGTTGCAGAACTAATAAGCAATCACTTGCATAAGGTCACATTCTAACATTCACATTTGTATCACTATATGGAGAACTAAAATCCAATTTGCCCTAATTGGGTAACTAAGTAAACGTCCTGTGGATGTTACAAAATCTATCTGCAGGAAGAAACAGAAATTATGCCTGCCTGTTCATAACATACACATTCTATTTTTAGACTGCTTTTTCCAACAGACAAAATTTATGTAATCCTTCTGCCTGCTTCTGTCCACTTACTGACTTTGAATCAGTTGGCAAAATCCACCCTGAATTTAGTAAGGACATAAGGGGACTCAAAAGTTTTTAAGGTCCTAAGAAACTTGCAACGTGGGAAGGAATTGGAAGTATTGTGATGAGATGAGGCATAGCAAAAGCTACAGTAGCAGTACCAAGGAATATGAGAAGTAAGGATACTGAAGGGTAAGGTGATTGTGAAAGAAAAGGAATTTGGGGTGAAGCTGGCTTTATAAGGGTGGGAATTGTACTGGATCAATGGATAGCTTGTCCCTAGAAAGCAATGAAGAGGTTGTTTGCCAGATATGAGAATCATGGCTAGTATTTTGAGAGCTTTTATTGAAATAATAATAAAAGCATGACAATGCCAAGTACTTAGATAATGCATAGATTTACAAGTTAAATTACAAGCATCTTCCTGAAACGACACTTATTGCAAAGAAAAATATCAAAATAAAATTATTTTCTAAATCCTATTTCACCAGTCTAATTTTTAAAATGTTTCCTAAGAACCAATAAAGTTCCTTTCTTCAGTATTTCACTTTTAAAAGATATTTCATCTACCTTAATCATGTTTGTGGTCCTTTTCACCCCTCCCACAGAAGTATGCAGGCAGCCTATCAGGCTGTACCCACATCCAGAAACAGGAGGGTAATGTTACATGCTCCTCCTGATGAGTTTTATCTCAAAACCTTTGCTAGCCCATTCTGTCCCAGCTGTGCTCTGTAAGCTTATATTCAGTGGTTTTCTACTACGATCACGAGTCACTGTGCTCCAGGATAACATCTTACACTATTTAGGGAAGAGCTCTGTATGTAACATTTTTGTACCTTCAAAAATACTGTCTGGTCTTGCAAAATAAACGTATTCAAAGATGCAGAATGCTGAGGGATCTCCTTCAGATCTTCGTACAACATCCAGTGTCTGGACATCATGTCTGGATATTTTCACAATCTCCCCAGGAAGGACCTCCCGATAGTACCTTGAAGAAGAAACACAGAGAAGTTAGAAATGTCCTCAAGCTGAATGGTAATTCTGAATTACAAACAAGAGTCAACTGATGGGGAGAAATGTTTCTGAACATCCTAACATGACAACTTGCTTCTATCTTAGGATTTAACCTGACGCATTTTAAGATTAACATGCTAAGACAACTGACCCTTACTAAAACTAAAGTCTGAATTAATATCCAAAAACAATAAACTAAGTAAAAATGCTAAACTTGGTACCAGGGAATTATGGTACTTGTCCTATGTGTGAGACATAGTGTACAGGCTTAATTGAGATTGAATATATTTTTTAAATATAGTCCTGCATCAATACTAGAGAACTTTTCTATGAAAGCTAACAAACCTTACAGTGCAATATAAGAAATATAATCAAGAACAGAGGTGGTATCCAAAATAATACTGCCTCATAAACCAAATCTAGAGAAGTATTCATATACAGATGACATATAGCTACCCCAAATGACATAAAGCTGACTAGAAGTGTACCTTCTATTTCTTAAATCTGCAGAAGTATGGAATAATTATTTAAGTATGGAATAGTTTAAGTATATTATGTTTAAGTGTTTAACCATATCAAATATTTTTCTGTATTCTTTAGTTAGTCCTCAGGTGGCCATTCTAACATCTAAATCTATCCCAAAATACTGAAATATTCTGGAGATACAAATCTGAGGTGAGCAAATCTGTGTTTATTCACTGGTCAGAAACTAGCAGTAGCAAGCAGTACTAGCTACTCAATAAGTTTAGACAAAATTGCTTTACTGAAAACACACAGGATTCAGCTGATTGTCCTACATAGTGAGCTTTTCTTAACAGAAATTACAAAGTTTCAGAAACCAGTTACTTTTTTTCTAACAAGGAGGCCAGCTATCAAACAGCATATGCTACAACTCAGGTTATTCTAGCCTGTAAACTACCAGTACAACTTTTCCATAGGTGAAGAATTATTTTGTAATGCAACTATGCTGCTGAAAATGAGGGCAAAATGAATAAATTATATGGGTAATCAGGTATAATGCAACAAGTAAGATGCATTTGCTTTGTGATAGTAGTTGTCTTTACTGTTACTGTCTGCACACATAATTCTTTTTTTACAATCATCTGTTTGAGAAAATAAACTGGCAAAAACCAGGACTGGCAAAAACATCCTCCACAGCACACTAAACCTTCATGTTGTTATAACTGTTGTGTCTTCATGTTGTTATAATTATGATATTTGGCAACTTGGGATTTAATGTTTAATCACTGTCTAAGAGTTTTCAGATAAAGTAAGAATCAGGCCACTTACTCAGCACCAATAGATAAAAAGCTGCAGGATTCAGAAGAAACAACCCATCCTTCTGTTTCAGTGTTATCTTTTCCTGAAGTAAAAGATCTCAGTTAGAGTCCCCCGTTTTTGCTACCATGACCCCCCAAATCACATTTTTGCTGCAGTATCTGGCTTGCTATGGTTTCCAAGTGTGCAATTTAAGACTACAGTAATTTCTAATTAAAATGTATAGCATTCCACTGTTTCCACCTTTCCATTATTTAAAAAAATCCCAACCACATCCACAAAATAAACATCATAAACCTGTTCTAGGCAGAAGTGGAGTAACAGCATTGTATTCACAGCTCATGAAGAGAAACACTTCAGGTAACTATCTTTGTTATCCCTGCACTATTTCAAACTTTTCAAATTCTAGTTCAGTGACTTTAGCTAGACATAATTACTTTTGTTAACACAAGAAAATCCTTACTTAGTCCTATGCTAAATAGGTTGATACAGAGATGCTTTTGATTACAATGGATGCTGGACTGAATTCCAATGAGAGTTTTGAGAATCAACCATAGGAAAGATATAATTGTATCACATATCATCAGGGTAGGAATGTCTATATTCTTTAAAAAATCTTGGCAATTTTTATTGTGGTTAAAATTAATACATTTTCTAAATATATGGAAGAATTTATTGATTTGCCTTTGAATTATTTTAGTTTGCAACAAGTGAAGAAAATAGTTGATTTGCAGGCTGAACAGGAACACAAGGAATTTTTCCCATAAACTGCTTGTGTAATGGTCCAGTCACCACATGTGACTGGGCTGCTTGGAGTTCATTGCAAATGAACTGCTTGGAGAGATACATTGCAAATGATCCAGCACTTTTTGCCCACCTTACTATAGGAGAAAAAAAGGAAGAAACCAGACTTGTTTCTAGACATTGTCCTGAGCAACTGGTTTTAAGTGGCCTGGCTTGAGCAGGGATTTGGACCCACGGCCTTCAGAGCTCCCTTCCAACCTCAATCTCTTTGTGATTCTATTCATCACTGCTTTCTTGTTTAAACAATGACATTTATTTGAATTGTATTACAGTTTGGATGCTGAATTGTGCCTATCATTAGGCCACTAAGATTCCCTGTATCTGGGAATGGAATTTTGCACACTTCCTAGAGATGGTTTTTTTTCTTACCAACTTTTTTATTTTTCAAAACTGATTTTTGCATCACATATTCCTACTTACACCTCAGGAAGTGTACCTTTAATTACTTACATCAGTGATTTCAAGCACACACTATGCATATGGAGATTCATACATATATGTATATATAGTTTACCTTTTCCATTCATGTCCCCTACTGGAATAAGGCGACCAATGCAGAGCGGGCGATTCCCATACGGATCACGTACTGCATAGATTATGTCTTTATGCATAATTAGCAATGAATATGACGTTGGAGTTTCCTTCATTAGGTTTTTTATTCTGGAATGAGACATAGGTGAACATAACTGTGAGCCACAAGAACAGCTGTGCATTTACAGCTGCACATTGAGGTGCAGTGGCTGGGGTTGCGTGTGAAGCCCGTGCTCCTCACCTTGCCACCCAGTCGGCCGTGTCGTCGTTTTCCAGCGGAGGTGTGAAAGCCAGCAGCTGGGTGATCAGTTCACTGTCAGAACTGGTTGACAGTCCCACGCCGTGCCGCATAAGCTTTTAAGACACAAGCCAAAAGTGTTACCAGCATTAAAAAAAAATATATATCTCACGTCACACTGCTCAGATTTGAACTTAGCACCTTGGTGCAAAGAACAAATGTTTTACAGTGCTTCAGGTGATCACAGCATAATAATGCCAAGTTTCTTCCAACAAACCAACTATGTAAAATGAGGTCAGACAATCTTCTACAGTAACACCACATTTTTCCTTTTTCATCTCATTCCTTTGCTCCACATGCAACCAAAAGTAATGCCACCAATATTCAGGGCATAAATTCATGTTTGGGTGATTTAATTAGCTTTGTGCATGCTCTAGGAAGGGAGTTAAAATATAAAGAGAAATATGAAATTGCCTATAACAGATCTAGAAAGAGATGTCAAGGCAGAATCCACTTCACAGGATTTTTCGCCCCCAAAACGATTTATTTTGATTAGGGAGCACTTTCATAACCCAAAACAATCTGGTACTAAGCAAAAGTCACAGCAGCCATATTGCTCACTTCTGCCTCACACTCAGAAAGAAACAATGCCAGAGCCCACAAAGGAGGTACTAACCTTCCTTCTGAGTCGTGCAGCATTTGTTAGCTCCCCATTGTGTGCCACAGCGATCTTCCCATGAAGAGTCTCTACAACAAAAGGCTGGCAGTTCTGAAGCTCAGAAATTCCTGAGGTGGAGTACCTTGTGTGCCCAATACCAAGGTTTGAAGGGTACAGCTTCTTCAGGCTGTCTGCACTGAAGACATGGTTTATAAGACCCATTCCCTTTGGGAGGAAAAAAAAAAGAAAAAAAATGTTCTGTTGGTTTTATTTTCCTGGTGACTTTGTAAGTTCTTCTTCTGCTTAATGCTGATACAGTAGTATTAATGGAACTTTAAGAAAAAGGCAAATAATCTGAAAGATATGGGAAAGAAAGAAGCTGAGTAGGTCACAGTGCTGTATCACATCCCTTTAGTCCTGTTTTTAAATAAAGCAATCTACATTTTTGTGCTGAGGATTTTCATGGAACGATCTATTCCCTGACTAAAAATAGATACTTTTGTGGTCATTATGTGCCTTGTAACAACCCCTGTGATTCTCTCAGCCCCAGAAAGTGTGTGTGACCTTCTCGGGCCTCCATTCTCTCTTAGATTCTATTTATTGCTACCTCTGGGTAAAGTAATTGCCACTTCCTCAAGTCTCACTAGTGTAAGATTTACTCATCCATCTCCTTGTGCATAGTCTGTAACAGTATTTTTTTCCCTTTTAAGATCAAGAGCATGAATGCTCTTCCAAATCTGCAGAGTTAACACCTGAGGTGCAGGGTGACTTTGGTAAAAAGTTTTTGTGACATCGTTAGCATGCTCTGGGTAACTTCTGTGTATCTGCCACTGTATGCACAGAAACACCTATCAGGACAACAGCTGGCAAGTTTGTTTTAAGCATACACTCAAGACAGATAACTGACAAAATCAAAACAGCCCATCAAGCATGTTACTTTTGCTCTAAATTAAGAATACAAAAACATCGTATTATTTGCATTTTACCTTGTGCACTTTGAATGCCTGGGATGACTCGCCATCACTTGTCACAATTCCAGCACTCTCCTGGCCCCTGTGGACAAAATAAAATTAACATAAAGCACTGACATGATTACGAAACACTTTAACATTTCAAAAATGCAATGGATATGCATTTTTAATGGAATTTTAATTTGTTGTTTTATTTTACAGACTTGTAATTGCTGCGTTAATTGCAGATTTCTTGCATGTGTTATGCTTTATTTCAAGACAGTCATAAGGTCTGTGCCTAAGTCCACTAAATTCAGTGGAAATCTTCCCACTAATAAGTACTGGCTCAGACTTTTAATGGACTTCAATTTCAGTACAGGCACAAAGTAAAAACAGCTGCTTAATCAGAAAAGCCATTTTTAGAGGCATAATGGTCTAAGCGATAGTACTAGGTCCTATAATGCCATTCTATTTCTGCTTTAGATTATCAGATGTTATTAAAAACTGATGGTGTTACTTAGGGGAATGGATTGTCTTTTCCACTGACCACCTATGCTTTTGCATTTTTCCACTTACACAGACAAGCTAGCATTTACACCTCTAAAAGCTACACAGACCCGCCAATGAAAGCATCTGAGTACATAAACTTAATGCTGGGCATCTCAGCTTCTGAACTCAGGCAAAACAAGTCCAAGTGTCACTGCAAATGGAAGTACTTCTCTTAAGTACACAAGCCTCGGGCTGGCAGTAGTGCTTTGTTGAGCAGAAGAGGTGATTCAGCTGAAATGCATGTGTTTTCCCTGTCCTGCCCTTCCCCTGCTGGGTCCCCTGAGTGTACCCCAGATGCCCTGATGCTGCTCTGCCCAAGGCAGGCAGAACACTGTACACTTGTCCACAGTTTGTAATCCAGTCCTTATCCATTGAAAAGGTCTGCTTTGTAGACTGGATTTTTATTTTTTTTTGTGAATAACAATGCAGGCTGCTCCATCTCCCTTTAAAAGACTTCCTGAAATAAGGCACTGTGGCATACAACAAAACTGCTGCTATGTGCCTGCCTGTGCCTGTAATACTCATCAGGATTGGTGGATGGGTGAGCTCTTGCTCACTCTCATACATAATAATGTCTGAATGGGAAAGATATTTTTCTTAAAAAGGGAAAGACGATTAACATCCTATTTGTGCACTGGACTGGTTTAACTCAGTTGAAGTCACTGGAATTATTTATTACAAGCAACAATAGAATTGGGCACAAAAATCAATAGAATGGATGCTAATCTACAACTGACATGCTAGATACCAATTTTCTTCAGTTCATAAAATCCCTTTATTTATTACTAGTCCCAGTTGGATGTAAAGCAAAAATTTTGAAGAACGCTTGCTTACCGAAAGCAAAACAAACCAAACTTCCCACCTATCTGAACAAATGTACCCTGTTAGTGACACAGTTCTTCAAAGAAAATAATCTGAGATGAGGATGCTCTTAAAGCTATTTACTGTCTATAAAGAGAAAGACTGGTAGTAAGATTTAAGGGTTGATGCACTGCATTCAGCAACTTATACTTGCAATGTTAATATTACAGGAAGTTTCCATTTTAATACTGTCATGGTCTCTTTAAATAGTAACTCAACCACTAGGAAGAGAGAAGCAGACACCCCAAGGAAGGCCCTGGTCAAGGCATTGGATTACATCTTTCACTTAGCACTGACAAAAGGCATGGGGTCTCAGTGTCACTACCACAATGCTTGCACCACGTTACCAGCGAAGCCAGACTTGAAGTATGCCAGCTTTTATTAAAACATCGCCAATATATTAAACGTGTCTCTACGGCCCGCAGTTCAGAGGCAAAGAACGCACGGAGATGTGAAGATGCAGGGCAGCACGACCCTAAACGCGACCCTTGTGGGGAAGGCTCGGTCCCGCGGCCCCTCGGGAGCAGCGGCTGCCCGGGCCTCCCGGCAGAGCCCAGGCCACAAGGGGGGTGTGTGTGACGTTGCTTTGTTTTGCTGGGTTTGGGATTTTTTTTTTTTTTTAAAGGAACGAAACATACTCTTTTTGCCTCTCTTCTCACACCCTGATGCCCCCACTGACTCCCGAAGGAGAGTCACAGCGGTCAACCCCGGCTCGGCCCAGCCCCGGCCCGGCCGAGACCTCCCCTCCCCGCCGGCGGAGCCGCTTCCCTCGCGCGGCTCCAGCGCCGAGCCTGCTTATTTGGCAGCGTCTCAAGTTACTCCCCTCAGGCAGCTTGAGCCAGTAAAACTAGATCCTTTCATCTCGGCGGAGCTTACTGACAACCAGCCGTCTGGTTTCCTAGGAAACAAAATCTTGGCTAGAAATAGTGAATCATTTCCAGGTCACTTTCAACATGGAGAGTGGAGCAGGGAAGCATTGGACTGAGGAGGAGGTTAAAGCCTTGTTAAGCGTCTGGTCAGAAAAAAATATCAGAAAGCAACTGCACGGCACCCTGAGGAATAAAGGAATATTTATCTACATTGCTAAAAGGTTACAGGAGTTGGGAGTGTGCAGGGACTGGAAACAGTGCCGTGCAAAGTACAAAAACCTGAAGTACGAATACAGAACGGTTAAATATGCCCACAACTCTGGGGATGTCACTAAAACCATGAAGTTTTTCCATGATCTGGATGCCATATTGCGATATGAGCCTGTCACACAATTAGCAGCAGAAGAAAGCGGCAGGTGTTCTGCGACTGAGACGCAGCTGAACACAAGCCCCACAACAGACAGCACGCAAGGTAAAAAAAAATATTTTTGCTTCTATTTTTCTCTCGTTGCTTAAAACCCAAAGGGAACAGAACCGAAGCCTGACTTTGCTGGCGCTGGAGCGGAGGCTGCTCAGCCCCGGCAGCGCTCAGCGCTGTTAGAAGTGACTGGATGCACGCCTCGCGCAGGGGAATAAAATGTTAGCACCCACCAGTGTCGAAGTCTGTAAATACAGCGTAATTCCAGCAAAATTACACTAACTGCCTCTATTGCAGCCTCGCTGAGTACTTGCTAGTGTCCAGGCTCCTGCACGGGGTGGAAATGCTGAACTAAAATAAGCTGCTTTCTTTCTCTTTGCCTGTCATTCATAGTACTTTGGAAGATTTGCAGCGCTCCAATTCAGATGTAAACGTAGTGAAAAAGAAAATAAAAGGTTGAAACTGTCAGGGTGTTGTAAAAATCGTTATTTGTTGTGATACAAGTGAAATTTAGGATTTTTGTTCTAATTTCTCGTATACATATCAGCTTGATATTTAGGTGTGATGACTTAAGGTCTAAGCAGTTTAACATTGAAAAAGCACATGCGTAATAATCTCTCATTAAAACTAGTTTAGCAGTGAAAGTAAAAATTATTGTATTTATCAGACTGTTTTGCGGCAGACCAAGTGAATACAGCTGCCTTTATTTTGAAGTGGGTTTTACTAAATTATTTGCATCTCTTGTTTTATTCAACCTTCTCTGCATATGCATTTAAGCTCTGATTAACATTTCATTAGGGTCAATCTGCTGTTTGACATCACTCAAATCTCCTTGTCACATCCGAAATGTCACTGAAGCACAAGCCCTAGTGATAGTTATAAGTACCAAAATAAGAGGACTAAAAAGAGAAATTAAAAGCTTAATTTGTTCCCATGGTACATAGCAATTTATATTAATTTTGTGAATATTTTTTAAGAAAACAAGAAACTCAACATTATTGCCAGGAGTCATTGTCAAACGCATAAAAAAGAGCTGGACATTGAGTTTGTCCTTGTACCATTCAACATCTCCCTCTACAATGCTGTTTTACAGATCTGAGGAAAAGAAATTGCCATTTTTCACTGTCACTGTTTACCTTAACAAAAAGCTTGACCTTAATTTGTCATCACTATCAGAAAGCCTCCACTCTGTCAAAATCACTTCAAATTAAAATGGCAATTTTATAATACTGTAATGTGTTCTGTGCACTGTGAATTGCAATTCATTTTTAAATTTAAACTTAGAGAACTGAGGCTAATACAAGCTGATACACTTTGAAGACTACATGAAATCAGGATAGTGTCCTACATCTGAGGATCTGCCATTAGATTATCCTCTGTGTTTTGATGTAGTTTGCACCTAATTCTCATGTGCTTTAGACCTCTAGAAAATTGACATCAGCAAAAGTTAATTTCAACTTTGAATCCTAAACTACAATATCTATAAAAATAATTACCCCTGGGTGAGACATGCCTTGTTTTGAAGCACTAGGACAGTCAGGTTTTAAAGCTGGCATAATTAAATATCTCTCTTGATTACACAAGCACTTCTGTTACTATCTCCAGAAAAATAAAAGCAAACAAGTTTTACGGATAAACAAAAATAAAATGCAGCTAACTGTAATAATGCAACATTAATGCAAAAATTCAAATGCGAAGATTTTTGCAACAACCACAACCGAGCCACAACCAAAGCACACTAAGATAGAAATGTGTCCTGCAGCTATGCAGAATGCATGCATGCATCCACCACAAGGGGCTGAGGGAACAGCTGTGAGATCATCAACTTTCTTATTTAAGAATGCAAGTCAAGCAATTAACACTGTACTACAGGCCTAGTCCTATTCCACCTGCAGTCAGAGTCCAATGCCTGCCCAGGCCAGTACTTTGAAGAGCGCTTGTAAGGCAAAACTGGCATCAGTGGCTCTGCAGCTGATGCTCTCAAGTCCCTCTGCAGGGACAGAGCCACAGAGGGAAAGGCAATTCCTGGCATAGGCCAAGGCAGCCCCACCATTCCTGCCCCAGCAGTGACTGCAGGACCCCTTAAGGGCTTCTCCCTTTCAACCACAGTGTGTTACAGGAGAGGAGAGAAAAATGGTCCCTCTCACTTCTTTCAAAAGAGGCACACATCTAATTTTGAGGGGGCTGGAAGAATCAAGGGTGTCTAGGCTTATGGCTTGGGTAGCAAGAACAAAAATCAGCACAAAAATGTGACTAATAATACATGCCCACCATGAACATCTCATTTTATTTTAAAAAATTGGTTGCTATACTGATTTGTCTTTTTAAAAAGCATAACAGGGCATGTTCTGAAATAATTCACCATGTATTTACCATTCTGCTTAGCCTCAGTCTCAATATTCTTATGCCTGCTTAATGTAAAGATGCAAAGCATGTCTTTACATTATCTCAGCTACTGGGAGATTGCTGGGAAGGGGGAGCAACAGGAAGGGAAGAGACTAGTTTTTTTTACAGGACTGAATGGTATTTCAAGTGTTCCCCTGAGGATTTTTCATACATGGTAGAATCAGTTTTCTTTTGAAAGTGTACTTAAAGAAATTCTTACTGAAAATCTTAATCAAATCTGAGAGGGGTGTCTCAAGACAAACCTGGTAGCAGCACATACCAGTTCCCAGCTTGTTCATGAAAAGGGAGCACATGCAGAAATGTAAGCAGAGACGTTCATTCTACCCTTTGATCAAATCTGAGAGGGGTGTCTCAAGACAAACCTGGTAGCAGCACATACCAGTTCCCAGCTTGTTCATGAAAAGCATAAGAACATGCAGAAATGTAAGCAGAGACATTCATTCTGCCCTCCCAAAACACATTTCAGAGGCAGAGTTGTAACTTAAATAATCATTAAAAAAGATACAAGTCAAAACATTCACTTCTCTTCAAGTATAGTTTGTGTATTATTGCACTAATCAACAACCAAAAATATCTACGTGAAGTGATGGTGCACTATGAAAAATGGTATCTTTCATTACAGTTCAAATGAATGACCTTCCCATTTTGTTAATAAAGTTAAATCAAAGATTAATAAACTGAATACATTATTTAAAACATACTTGTGTAGTAATTTAAGTTGTTTACAGTTTTTATATTTCTTTATGTTTAAATATTAAGACAGTGGTCACCTTGCTTGACCTTCACTTTACCTCAGCAAATGCAGAAAGATTATTGCTGAGCAGAAATGCATCAGCAATGACTGGCAGAAAACTCAGCTACTAAAATGCAGGAAGATCTTTAAGGAATGCTGACAATAAAGTGGTTACACATGGTTTTCCATGTCTGCACTTTTCAACGTGTCATTGACGGTATTTTATATTGGGTTCTTTTAAACAAGTGTACAATAATTTTATTGAGTAGGTTTTCTGGTATAGTAATATATTTTTGTGGCAACTGTTCTTACTAAAAATAAAAGAAGTTTCTCTTTTAATATAACAGTGTAATTAACCTTGCACATGCTAGTGCCTTCACTTCAGAAGCCTTCCAGCAGATAATTTATTCTCCTCTCCCTGGTTTGCTTTGCTGCTCTTAAGCAGCTGATATGCCAGTCCTGTCGCTAGAGGTGAAAGCATGAGCAGCATCTCCTGCCAGGGAAGCCAGGCAGTCAGAGATCAGGCCACTGCATCTATGAGTCACAGTGAGCCTTGCTGAAAGCCAGGAGGATTGAAGATAATGGTTTCAAACGCAGTTTTCAGACGTCAGGGGTAGGAGATTGCATCCTAACTGCACCTCATTACTGCTCCCCGTGACGAACTACCGCAGAGCTGTGAGCTTTGATCTGGGTGCCCTGCCTGGCTGGAGCTCACAGAAGCTCAGCTCCCATACCAGGAAGCAACATTTCAAACCTCCTGTCAACATGGTATGTAGAAAACAGCACACTACCACAGGACAGCTTACAAGTCTGTACTCTGTGAAAATCTAGCTGGTTCTGAACCTGACGTACATATGCTGCTTTTTATACTTACATAGCAATTGCTATAATGTTCCCTTTTACACAAATGTAGAAAGGCTGTGTTGGAAAAAGCTAGATTTAATCCTGTCAGCTACAAATATGCCTGTTGTCAAGTGACAATGAATATAGGTTCCCTCCCCATACTATTAATGAATTCCATTGATTTCCAGAGCTCTTTACAGAACATCCTGATTTTCTTCATACTCTTCTAGGAATTTATTTTTCTTACGTAAATGGATTTGTGATTTTGTGGATCTGTGTGAAAAGTTTGCCTTTATTTGTATGTCTCTTACTTTACATCATTATTTACACTGAATACTGAGTCATAAGAGCATACAAATCACTAGAATCAAGTCAGTTTCAACCAGAATTTTTAAAAGCATTTCAAACAGGCTTCATATACAAGACATAAAATGATTTGCCTCCTATAACTCATGTTCCCCTTATAGGGACAGCTAAATTAATTTAAAATTTAATTTAACTACAAATTAAGTGTCAAGATTTCCAAGTTAAAGATCTTTTCATGGTGTATGGACATTTAAACTGCTAATTTAGTCCATATCTATTTTTCATCTAAAAACTCTTTCTTTCCCAGGTGAAATACCAGTTTCTTTAGAAGATGATGAGGATGCTCCAGGAGATCCACTACTTTTTATATCTCATGCCAGACCAGTTCAACTAGGTATAGTATGATGGTACAGAGAGATCAAAAACTAGAGAAGCAGCATGGGTGTCAGAGCACTTCCCTACCTATCTCAGAAACCACTGAAAGAAAAATGTTGACCCCTTTGTATCTATAATGCCTAATATTTTGTTTTTATTTCAGCAGATTTCTCAGGTTTGAGGAAGTTTAGAAAAAGATTAAATACAGCATAAATACATCTTTCAGATTAAAAAAATAATGTATATCCTGTTTAAACATTTTTTAAAAAACAAATTAGGACTAAAATGCTTTTAAGATATTAGGAAAATTTTTGCACTGACCATAACAACTTTGTTTCAAAGCAGTACTTGCAGGCAGGATATTTTGAATCAGCATGTTTTTTAAATGGAATGAGAAACAAACAAACCCACCATTTCCCACTCTACACACAGCCGAATAAGCGAGCAATATACCAAGTCACCAGAACTCATTTGAAGTAATATCTACAACCAAAAGTGAGCTCAGTTGGAAATGAACTGACTAGTGAGAAATACTGGTTTATGCAAAGAGTAAAGAAACTTTATTTCTCCCAGATGTCCCCATGCTCTATGGCTTTGACTGGGGAGTGTAGGGAGCACCTCCCTGCATTCTTCATCATGTCTTCTTGCCATCTTCCTAGGCCTTTCCTCTCTGGCCTATCTGATATTGGCAGTAATCATCTGTGACAGTTCCTACGGTTTGATTCACCAGTAAATCAGCATTTTCTTTCACTCCCTCAGGAAGAAATGGAGGAAGCATAATTGATGTGCCACCTGAAAATTACCATTCTCAACTACGCGGCCTATGAGCTGGCTGCTGCAGGCCTGGTTAACCCAGGACTATAAGGAAAAAAAATGCTATCTGTTAGAGCAACTTATTGACAACTAGAATGAATTATGGAGACTAGAAAAGAATGGCTTTATCTAGGACAAGTTTGTCCCCAGACAGGTTGTTATAAACATGCTCCACTGAAGCTCTGTGCACAATCAAGGGTGATACTGTGGCCATCACACATATCTCAGTGGCTATTAAGGATCAAACCCCCATAATCTGGTTTGCTCTTCCAGAAAAAGACACTAACAAAGGCATTTATCACTGTAATATGACTGTAAAAACCGGTTAGTTACTATGCATTTTCATGCTGCTTTATTTGGTCATGCCCTGGAACTGATTATGGGTTTGTTTATTTGAGTATAGTTATTTTTGCAAAGCTTTAGAAAATGCATGAGAAATTCCTTTCCAAACGAATCTTATAACCAAAACAAAGTCTTAAAGCAAATTCATAAAGAGAAAGAAGGAAACATTAAAAACTAAAATATATAATATTTCAGTGTTTTAAGTTATTGCGTGGGGGGCAACTTTTACCTCATAATGTTAAAAAATAAAGTTGTAGACCAGAGAAAATGGAAAAGTATCTTAGTTTTGCACAGTAAGACAACTCACACTGATTTTCACTAAAAAACCCCAAATATTTCTGATTGACCTGCTCTCAGAAAGGTGCAGGTTCTGTGCCATGACAACTGGGTTCTAGCACACAAATGTTTTACTTAAACAAAAGTCTCCATTCCTCTGCTCTCCACAGGTGGGGTGCTTCATTAAGAAAAAAGGATCAAATTCTTTAGATCTTTACCCAGGTTAAATCTCTCCATGTGTGTAAAAACGAAAGTATGGCATGAATGCAGAAAGTTAGGTCTTGATGCTAGTGTCAGTGACTTGGGGTCAATTTATCATTGTGCTCATGCAGCACATCCCACCTTTCCAACAGTTCTCTTCTCCTCTCTAATGTCTGAAGGACAAAGCAGCTCATCAGTTGTACCCAAAGGTCTTACAGGTAAAAATTCAGTGTATTAGGACAGAAGACAGGAATGCTCCTCTTAGATTAATTAAATGTACATGTGCTATCTTAGTATATGTCTTCAAGTGAAAGCAAAAATTATATCAGAATTAACAAAAATGTGGACAAATTAATAATGAATCACTTGATTTTAATGTCACCCTTCTCCGTCTTCTAACAGTGTCCTTCATTCCCATTCTCTCTGTCCTTTCCCCACCCCAACCACCCCATGCAGGTAACAAATATCTGTGTCTCTCCCCTCCCCCACACAATGCAGGTAATCCAGCATCAGCAGTAGAGGCTTCCAAACCACCGGCTTTCATTCCTACAGTAGCAAATGAAGGAGGAAAACACTGGACTGTTAATGAAGTCAGAGCTTTGATACGCATATGGTCAGACAAAAATATCCAGCAACAACTGGAGGGGACAGTGAGAAATAAAAGAATATTTGAACAGGTTGCTGCTAGACTGCAAAAGTTTGGAATTGATAGGGACTGGAAGCAGTGCAGGACAAAATATAAAAATCTGAAACATGAATACAAGAGTGTAAAAAGTGCCCAAGACTCAGGGAGTACAACTAAAAGTATGAAATTTTTTAATGAACTGGATGCTATTCTGGGGCACTGCACAATGGAACAAGCAAGTAAATCAGATAATGATGAAAGTGAGAGGCCTCCAGAATGGACAGAAGCAAAATCAGAAAAGGATTCCGTAGGTAAGTACTTCAACTACCCATATATCACTTAAAATTTTTAGTTTTCCAGCACTAGAGAGACCTTAAAAAAACCTCAAAAATCACAAACAGAGAGATTAACTGATTGTCTGGTTTGGAAATACACTGAATAGAAATTTACTGTTCTGTCCAGTAGTTTTGTATTTTGTTATAAAGTTCAGGTTATAAGGTTTCAGATTGAGTGATTTCCTTGTACTTTTTTAATAGAACTGAGAAGCAAAAAGAGAAAAAAAAGATGAAGACATAGGATAAAATGATACAGAGAGACAATTCCAGTCAGAATCATGTCAGAAGAGACTGTTTCCAGTTTAGATAACAGAAATGGACTAGATATAGGCTACATTACTGGAAAAATTAAGACATTAAGCAAAAGAAATCTGTAATAACAGATATTGGTTAAAAAAAAATTGTCTTTCTCTTATGGTCCCAAATAGTTCAGTTTGATTTGCCTTTGGAGCAAGACTCCCAAACTAGTAAGACAATAGCAAAAGGAAAGGTGAAAATTACAAAAGGAACAGCACTAAGAATGTGGCAGAGCCTGCCTTTGGTTGTGGGTGGTTATTGACAGTGGTAATGGGTGATCAATGCAGAATTAGAGTAGACTGATGAGCCTACCCTACCCAAGAGTTAAAACATTTTTATTGGTATGTACAACCAGAAACATGCTTGTTGTTTAAGAACAGAATTAAACATTAAACTTTTTGTTGAGGTGAGGGGATGATACTGTGTTAGCCAAATATAAGACTAGAAGTTAGTAAAGTAATAGGAGAAGTAAAAAAAAAAAAATTACACAAGACAGTCTGGCTGAAAACTGTGAGAACATTTTGGGGGACGATTCACTCTTCAGTTGCCATTTCTAGACATTTTGCTAATGCATTTACTTTGTCTGCTGAGGTAAAGAATATCTGTGGCTGGATGGACTTTTTAATTTGATACACCACAGCTGTTCTACAAAGTACAGAAATTCAGTGCCATAATTAATTTAACATTGTTTACACAGAAATGCCTGGAGACACAGGTGAAGAGGACTCTGTTAGTAATACATCAGAAGACCTACAGGTTGCAGATATAAAGAAAGTTTCTGATTCAGGTAATCTGAGAAGTCTTCTATTTTATATAAATACCTAAATTTAGTAAATTAAAATTAATTTCTAAAATAACCCCAAACTGTAATTACAAATAGAAAATTCAGAGACCTAAAAAACCTAAAAGCAAGAGATAATGTCATAGAGATAACAATCACCTACTTACGTACACATTTACAATGTCCTGCTAAATTAGATAAAATCAGTCCAGTAAGTAATCATTTCAAAGACTTGTGACGCAGAATGTAGAGAAGAAACGACTGGTTTAAGCAAGTTGAGTACAATGTCCTACTGCATGTACATTTACTTAAACTATGTTATTCCCAAGGATTAGGATTGTTCAGTCTCCTGGGCATGAACTAGTAGAGCATCTCTTTTTCACACTACGTGATCAGGATATAATTGTGTAAATGCTCATGTCAGGGGATGAAAACTTCATTAAGGAGTCTCACTGAATATGAAGGTCATATGCTCTGCTCTTTACAAAGAAATGTTATGGTTTACATCTGAAAACAAATTTCAGGGGAAGCAGAAGTTTAACATTCAGATGGAGACACATAAAAGTCTCTCAGGCTGACAGGTTTTATTGTCCACAACAGAGCACCTCATGTTTTCTTTCAGTAGTATGAGGCAGAACATGGTCTAAATTAAGCATTAAGGAGTAGTCTTACAGAATTTAAAATGGTCTAATGTGAACTTGAAAGATTTTAATATCAAATTAAATTAAATTTGTTTTTTATATTCAATAGCAATTACATTATTAAATTAAAATTTTCTAACAAATAAAAAAGAAAAGCGATCTTTTACCAGCTCACCATGGGCACTTGACACATTCCATGGAGAAAAACAGGTTGTCATGAAAAGTGCATTGCCTATAGAGACCTCATTTTCAGAGAGACAAATATGAAAGAAATAAACAGCATTTTGTGGAATCCAGTTAAGACTGCTTAAAAATGCATTTAATTCAATTTCTTCCCATTGACAAGTAAAATTACTACATATACATGGACAGTAGTAAGACACTGTAGTAATGCAATGATTCAGCAGTGCTCCTCAACTGTCATCTGGCAGTCTTCAACCACCTGGTGCTACATAATATTGTAACTTCTTGGACTGCACCCTTCCAAACAAGGTATTTAAAATTAAGTTAAATGAATATTTCTAGTGAAGTTCTGAGTACAAATTTGTGTCATTTAAGATGAGTGTAGGTGTAAATATATCTGTAGTTTACCTTGGTTACCATCTCCCTTTTCAAATATGTGTATTTTAATTTCATAGTTTCTTTGTTTCTGGGTAATTTTAAATGCAGTATGATTTGTGGGGAAAAATTAAAATAGCGAGTGGTTCAAAAGTGTCTGTGGCTCAGCCTCTCCACTCTTAAGACTATTTTACAAATGTCTGTGGGGAAAAAATCAAAACCACACTCCAAGGCAAAACCTACAAACAAGTTCAGTTTGCAAAATTCTTTCTCTCATTCCTAAACAAACAATACACACTCAAATTATTTTTTTACAGGTGGTAAAATACACCTAGTGTTTCATTTTACTAATAGTGACATAACTAAGTATTGCATAAAGCAGAGAAAAGATGCAGACTTTTTATGTTACAGTATTGTAGACACCCTTTGTTCTCTAATTGTGGTACATGCCTTTCCTAGACAGTCCAAGTAATTCTGAAGTGAGAAACTGGTACATAAAGAGATTGTATGTAGCTCTGTACTCATAAATATATACGCTGATAAATAGTGAAAAGGCACTGATACATTACATTGGTTGTTTGATATGAGTAATGTCTCACAATCATTGGCATTGAGGATGTAACTTATTTTAAAAGCTCCTGCATATTCAACAGAACTTTTTTAGAAAAGTATTTCTCAACAGGCATGGAATTATTAAATTTATAGGTATTTGTGTGCCTTGAAAAAAAAATCTGTAGAAAACCCCAGTTTAGCATAAATGAGAATTTAGAAATTCTGTTAAACTCATATCTGGGTATCTTCCTTATCAGTATATGCAGTTAATCTACTCTGCAGCCAGAGCTGTATATGCACTTGCTCATATACATACACATATATGTGAGTTAGCTGGGCAGGCATTGCCTTCTAGCAGCTGCAGTTGTGTAAATGCACAGAAGATGCACAAGCTGCTTCAGAGTGCATGTGCTTCTCATGATCTTACACATGAGTCTGAGTTAGGAGCCACAGTAACACTCACCACTGCCAGTCTTTATAAACAGCCCATTTGGGTTTGCCATAACCTATTAAGAAAAATACTAAGGTGGTGTTAGTCAAAAGACAAATACACCAGTTTCAGAACAACAGCTAGTTATTTGATGTGCCATGGTATTGTTTTTCTCCTCTGCCCTTATGAATTTGCTATTCAAAGAGCAGCAAATGCCCACCTGAGAAGGAGAAGACAAAAGTAAATAAACCCTCACAGCTCCTTGCACAGCCTGTCCTAGTTCCTGACATGTTGCTGTCAGCACTGCCCAGCTGGGGGAGCAGAAGGACCACAACAGCCCGTGGGTTTTCAGCTAAAGCATCCTGTGATAGGCTGGGGACACTCCGGGTTGCTCTCTCTTTTGGCAAAACATACCCCACATTGAATCGATCTGCAAATAAAACCTTATTTAGTCATTTTCACTGATGTTTTCATTTTCGTGGGATTACTTTTAGTTGTTACTAAAAGTAACAAATCTGTTCAGAAGAGCCAATTTCTTCAGTCTATGCAGTCTGTCAGTCCAAACTCCATGTACATTCCACATGCATCAGAATTAGCAGTACGACCACAAAGTGTATGTATAAGTGTTGAATTAAATTTGAAGTGCTAGGGAAAAACAGTGGAGATGAAAACAGGTTTCTAAGAAATACCAATAGCCTGATGTTCTTAAAAATACCTACAGCAAGTATTTTATGTAAAACAAATTCATTGTCTTTATTTTCTTAGGAATCTTGATACTCCATACAATTTACTATATGTCCCTCTCAGAACAAATTTGGAGTAAATAGTGACACTTCCGAGATACATTCCTAAGCAAGGGCTTTTTAAAAACCTGTTGTTTAAAGTTAAGATCTTAAGTAGGTACATACTCAGGCACTTAACACTGGCTTGAACACTTGCTGCTGTGTGCAAAGAATTTTAAAATGTATAGGTATAAAGTCAGAAGATGTTTACATACATATGCCCCAGGCTAGTGTTAAGCAGTGTTTCAGAGAAGTGCAAACCCCAAAGTTCTTGATTATTCACTGCCTTAGCCTAGGCATATTTGGGCTGCAGACATGAAGTCTTAACTGAGCACCCACAGTTTTCTGTATCCACTCTCATAGATCTGTATGACAGAGCAGCAACTTTGCAAATTGTTGGGAGTGTAAACATAAGCCACACACTAATATTTTCCCTAGTTTTAACATATCCCAATTCCCTTTTATACTATTCAAGACACACATGAGAGTAAGGATTAGGAGACAAATTACTAATCTTGCCTTGTGAGCCAGAAAACAAGATAATTAGGATGCTGACAGAGTGCCAAAAGAGAACAGAGCTTGTATCAGTCTGAGTGGGTGAAAGGAAAGACTGTGACAGCATTGCTCGGGTGGCCTTGTGAGCAGTGCTTCAAACACAAAATAGAGATTAAGCATATTTGCTGGCAACTGTCTATAGCTTCACTAACAATTCAGCTGGAGTCACTGTGTTTTATCCATGCCAGAAACTGTTGATGGCTTGTTCTGTTTGGCTCAGTCTTACTCTTCTTGTGCCCTCCCTCCAAAACTCTGAAAGGTGCCTTAGAAAAAAAGCCAGGGCCACTACCCACACTCCTGGGTCACAAAAAAAAAAAAAAAAAAAAAAAAAAGGAAGGGGGTCCCGTGATGCTAGTCACATCATAAAGAACATCTGATGCAAACAAAGCTGTATTGATCTGGGGGTAATTTTTAATAAAATGGCTCTAGATTAAACTTTATTGCTCAATGTTTGGGGGCAATATTCTTGAATGGACTGAGAACAGGCTGGGAGCCAGAAAACTGCTGTCATTGATCCAGGATGTGGCCTTCACCATTTAATCTCCGTAGAGCAGTGTCCTCACCGGGAAGCAAGGATCAGCCAGACCACTTGCATCATCCACCTGCCCATACCTCTGTCCTAGGGCAGAGGGGTGGAATTTTCCCTTAACACCAGCGGGCCAATGGCAGAGGAGTGGAGATCTCCTCCCCATGGAAGGGAGCCCAGGGACACCTCTGTCACCCAGCTGTGTGATGTAAACCCCTGCAAGCTGCAGCAGCAGAGATGCTCTCGGGACAGACTTTAGTACATTGTCTCCATTAGGCAAGCAGCCTTACAGATCAATTGTCTAAGCACAGCACCCTGATATGTCAGGGTCCCTTGCTCCTTTATGGGGCTAATTCAAACATTCTTGGCATCAGTCACTTGGGAGTCTTTCAGTAATTTCAGTATATATTACACCCTTGATGCAAGTCACTGTCTTGCCTGTTCTGCTGCATGAACATTTGTCAGTAACTAGATACCTTACACCCACCATCAGTGAACCATTCTACAAATTCTGATCCAGGTTAAAATAACTTAAGAGTTTGCACATGTAACCCATAAACTTATATACTGCAGCTGTTATGTGATGTTCTGGATTTACTACTAAGCATGTACACTCTGTTCTTAAGCCTATTACTGCAGATAAATGGCAGCTTTAATGTATTAAGAGAGGAAATCTCTGTAGTTATCAGCAACATTCTGAGTAGGTGATTCTCAAGACATTACTCGAGACTTGTATAGTTAATAAGAACTCTGTAAATTATTATTTTTTACAGAAATCCTTGAAGATGAGGGGGACTTGGCCAACTCCACCCCAGCAGCTCTGGAAGCTACACAAATAAAGAAGGAGACAATTCATATAGGTAGGTTAGGACTTTGTCATGATAGTTTTAACAGGACATTCTACTTTACTGGGCATTGCAGATTCCAAAGGTTCATGTGTTATTGCAGCAAAGTATACCTGTTCTACTTCTAGGTTATGATAAATTATGGGTTTTGTTTGATTTCACAGTGCAGAAATGTATGAGCACTTATTTCTCCTTCCCATAATTATAAAAAATCTTATTTTCCCAAACAACATGCTCCTTTTTCTGATGAGTATGGTTAGTCTGCAATTGATTGTGACACAAATATGGTTTTTCTTACACAGTTGTTAGAGAGGATAAAATGGAAAGGTAAAAGCTGTCTCAGAAACTCAGAACATTTTATACATCATCTGTATTTTCAAATTCATGACTGCACTGCATTAAGCATCAGATTATTTACTATCAAGCAATTTCCATATATGTATTCTGTTTTAAATATAAAACTGAAATCAGCACCTCAGCAATATGCAGATATCATATATTTGATGATAACTGATCAGGAGAAGATTTGTTTTGTTTAAAATGTTAACATTTAACATTGGAATACAGTAGGGATATTAATATTCTGGAATAAATGAGCATAAAACCATAGATGATCATGAAAAAAAGACATCAGAGAAAATAATGATGCCATTGAAATATAGTGACCTGACACCCTGGATCAGAATATTCATTACAGTAATACTGTTTGTATGCAGAAGTTAATAGACAAAAAAAAATTCAGTGATTGCCTGAACAGCAATTCTTTGGCCTTTGAAAGTTTCCACCATAAGAATATTTCTATTGTATGCATCAGGCATATTCAAGGCAAGAGGTTCCTTTGCAGCAATTATGTTATCTGTAGTTTGGATGTTGAGACATCCTATGCTAGACACCCTTCACAACTGTTTGCATTGGCTGATCTTGATCGTGAAAGACAACTGTAGTGACTGTGACACTGAGGACATCAGAGCAATGCCATCATAACAGTGACACACAGGAGCACAAGTGACACTAAGGATAAGGTAAATCTGTGACCCTGAAAGTTGAGACACAGCAATGCAAAGTGAAGAATAAAATGTTACGCAGCTCAGCTGACTGCCTCACACACACAAAGTCCCTATCATGTAATATCCAACTGAACACAGTAATCATGCAAGTCAGCACTACACAAGTGCCACTGCCAAAGACAGGAAGAGATCAGAGAGCCAGTATGGTTGAGAGAATGAGCACAGAAATGGAAGCCATGGGGAGGTTGGTTAATGGTTTGAAAAAGAAAGGAATCTCTCAAGAACCTAGGAGTAGACCTACAGCTCTGTTTTGGCCCATTTCCAACAGCTGCTAATGTTAAGGAAAATGCAAGAATTTTCTCAAGAGTTATAGGGTGCCTGTTTATGAGAAAACCCACTTTTTTCCTAGTATCCCAAGTAAATCACATACACATGCTGATGAGAGTATGATTTCTAAGTTTTCTAAGGTACAAAATATATTCTTGCACACAGCTTATGAAAAACAAGTGTTTGCCAAATGACTGAAGAGAAAACAAGTTATAGAACAAATATGACTTCCAAGCACTAGTTTGTACCAATATATGTATTGGCAAGTACCATTATAGAAAGCACATCAAATGAACATGCTTATTTACAAAAAATCTTTATTTCTGACAGAGCCTAAGTAAGCACTCAGATTTTCAGAATATAAAAGGAGTATTTATTTCTACCTTTTACCAAAACCAGTACTGAACATAATTAGTCTATGACATCCCCTACCAAAACAACGAGAACTAATCTTTCTCTTCCTCCCAACCCCAAAAGTAAGTCCACACAAAAGTGAACTTTCAGCTGCACAGTAGCTCCAAGCATGAGCAAATGAACACAGAATCAGCAAAGCTGGGTTTTGATGTTCATAGACAATTTCAGTAATTTCTCAGTAGGCAACAATGAAGTTGCAAATAAAAAGATACTTCAGGGCATTGGAACAACTGGTTAAAGGATCAAGAGCACAAGTAGTCATCTCTTCTCCAGTTGCAAAGAATGATGTGGGAAAAGACCAGGAAGAGCCAGCAGATCGCTATCTGGCTCCAAGCCTGGTGACACTGGGAAAATACTGGATTTTTTAATCATGGTTCCATGACACCAGACTTGTTGGCACCTATCTCAAAGGGAGGAAAAGGGTCTTAGCACAGAAGTTAGTAGAACTCATTGAAAGAGCTTTAAACTAAATTTGCAGGTGGGAAGAGATAAAACCAGACTTACTAGAGAGCCTGGGGGCAACATGCCAGTGTTTGAGGGGTGGTGTTCTAGAGAGGTCCTTCAATCTTCTGTCTTAGTAGTCAGAGAATGGAGATCAGGAAAGACATACAGGGGTTATTGATGTGTTAGAAACCACAGAAGCACCTGAGAATGACCATGTAGAAATTAGAGCTTTTCACCCCCAAAAGGTGGTGGGGCCAAAAGCCCAGCTGTGGTGCATCTACACCCGTGCAGACAGCACGGGCAAAAACAGGACAAGCTGGAAGCCATTGTGTAGCAGGAAAACTGTATCAGTTTCCAACTTGAAGACACAGAGGGATGACTTGCACAGCTGGAGTGCTGTGGGATGGAGTGGGACGGCTATAAACTTTGCAGAAGGGACAGTCAGGAAGGAGAGACTGTGGGGTACTCTGTATGTTAGAGACTGTTTTCATTGTCTAGAGCTCACGATGGTGACAATAGTGTTGAGGACGTATGGGTAAGGATCAGGAGAAGGCAACAAGGCAGGTGTCCTGGTGGGAGTCTGTGTTTGCCCACCCAACCCGGGCAAAGAGGCAGCTGAAATATTTCATAGGCAGCTGGGACAAGTCTCACAGTTGCTGGCTCTTGGGGGGGACTTCAGCTGACCAGATGTCTGCTGGAAATACAACACAGCAAAGAACACAGCCCAGGAAGGTTCTTGGAGTGTGTGGCTGACAACTGCCTGACATGGCTGGTGAAGGAGCCACCTAGGGAAGGTACCCACTGGACCTGGTGTTTGTGTACAGCGAAGGACTGGGGGTGGCCGGAGCCTCTTGGCAACTGCAGTCACAAAATGGCAGTGTTTTCAGTTCCTGGTGAAGTAAGGAGGGAGCTCAGCACAACTGTCACCTTGGACTTGAGCAGTGGTGGAGTCACTGTCCCCGGAGGGATTTAAATGACACGTAGATGTGGCACTTAGGGACGTGGTTTACTGGTGGACTTGGCAATGTTAAGTCCATCCTAAATGATTAGTGCTTCCATCCTAAATGATTCCATGATTCTGTGATTCTTCAAGTCTATAACTAATGGGTTAGACTGAGGGCTTAGGACGCTTTAAGGTGGAAATAGGTGTTTCCTACAGAGGATGACAACAGTACTAGCAATTTAGTTGTCTAAATCCAAATCTATTTAAAACTGTGTGTTTCTATAGA
Organism: Passer montanus; assembly: GCF_014805655.1. NCBI lineage: Eukaryota > Metazoa > Chordata > Aves > Passeriformes > Passeridae > Passer > Passer montanus. The sequence continues at coordinate 1,429,677 of NW_024359832.1, read as the reverse complement.
TGATGATTCTATAAGCACTACCTCAGAAGACAGATCTTGTACACCAGTAGCAAAACAGATGGTTGGGACAGGTGAGTATGAATTTCCATGCATTTATTATTAAATAAATCACATTTTCTTTTCAGTACCAAAGCTGGAGCAATCAGATCTCTACTGTAAACACAGCTCTACTTTTCTGCTCCTGATTCCATTCTAGCTTTATTAGTAAACTTAAAAATTAGTTTCATAGCTCTTTTCCTTTCATGAGCAAAACCTGTATTAATACTGTAATTCAACTTTGCCTTCTACACATAATCTAATGAGCAACATCTGCCTACTTCTGACAATTTTCGAGTCTGAAGTTATTTTCTTCTGTTGAATCCCAAGTAGCCTTTTCATTGGCACATTGCCATTTTAATTTGAAACCACGCTTCTCACCAATGCTGAGATCTTTAAAGCTTAATGATTACTGCTTTTCTACATGTAACACTCGGATACATCTGTCTTTAATTTCACAACAACAGTGGCACAATTATAATGACAAAATGTTGAATTTTAGACACATTGGAGAAACAAGAGATTCCACTTGCTACATATTTTGCATACTTAAGAGAAAACAATTGTGTATGGATACTAAAATTAGAAAATATTTTACAATATAAATATATACAAGACATAAAATATTAAAATACATAAAACATTAATCATTAACTGATTAATTATCAGTTGCAATTATGCTTTCATATATGTATCTTTAGCATGCATTTATAGCATTTACAGTTAGTTGTTTTTTTATTTGTATTTCAGACAATCACATTCCCTTAGAAGAAGCACAAAATCACTTTAAAGTTATTACAGTTAATGATACTGGAGCAGGAAAACACTGGAGTGATAATGAAGTTAGGGCTCTGATAAACATATGGTCAGATGAAAAGATACAACAAATGCTTGAAGGGGCCACAAGAAATAAAGAAATATTTGAGGAAATTGCCAGAAGATTAATGAAACGTGGTATAGACAGAGACTGGAAACAATGTCGCACAAAGTACAAGAACCTAAAATATGAATACCGTGCACTGCAGAAAGAAAATGAGCATCTTGGAAATCCCAGGAGAAAAATGAGATTTTATGATGAAGTTGACTGTATCTTAAGAAGACAGCCTCTGGGAACCTCAGGCTGGGGATGTGAAAGCTCAAGTCTCCTATCAGGTACTAAAAACTTCAGTGATGAGAAAAAATGCTTCAAGTGAATTTTCTAAAGTCACGTGTTTGAGCCATGCTGTAGGTGTGAAATGTGTGGCCAGGAATGGGGAGGGAAAATAACTGGGGAAGCTGTATTTGCATGGTCATATAGGGAAAATTCAGGAAACTCAAGGGGTCTAAGGAGACATGTAGAAGTGAGAATATTAGCAAAAAGTGAAAGCACTGAAGCGTTCAGTGTTACTGGAGAATCTGATTTTGAAAGCCTAAGTGACCTACATTGAAATCTTGCTAGAACACATGGCAGGTTTTAGAGGTCATACAGCAGGCATGTAAAGTCTGATGCACAGAGAGCTGCAAGCTCATGCTGTTTGGAACTGTAGAAATCAGTAGCAATCAAGCCAAGTGCCTGGACTCTAAAAACCCCAAAGTATGTTATTTCAATACACACTGCAGTCGAGAGAGAGAAATCCAGGACAGTGATGGCTATTTGAACACTTGTAATAATTTTACTAATTTTGCTAAAGCAGATTCGGTTTTCAAAATAAAGTTTGCTTCTATCTTTGTATCCAAAACCCTTTGATCTAGGAACCACAAAGCTAATCTTGTGTCTGCTGTTCTTGTGACTGGCCAACTGCTTCAGACCTCAGGGTCATCTGCCCCTCCTTAATCTACTCCAGGCAGATTAAGTGCACTCATAGAAGTAACTGAACCTCTGCAATTTAAGGTTCAGTGACTTAAGGTAAAGCAGAACTAGTTGCGATTGTTCTCAATATGTTAAATAGTTTGCAACAGCACAAATGTTAGTGGAGGACTTGCACCATTTCTGCAGCAAAGGCCAGGTGGACGGCTTGAGCAGAAACTGCTGGAACCAGCCTTAAGCCAGCTGTCCTCAGTCAAGAATCAGAGCCCTAATGTGGTGTCCAAGGGCACCAACCAGTAGTGCATTATTTGCAGCTGGAATGACAGTCATAGAGCTGTGGGATGACAGTTCTCCCCTGCCTCAGTCTTGTGCTCAATCACATTCTCAAGACATGTATTTTCTTCCAAATACAGAAACTGAATATATTACTGCTTGTTTCTACTCTCCATGAGTAGGATATGTCAACACCAAGAATGCTGTCAACACCAACAACCAACCTGGCTGTTTTACATTTTAGCATGCTGGAAAAGGACTGTGTAATCTGTGAATGCTGATGCAGTGGCCAGTAAAACAATAACCTTTCAGAAAAGAAGCTTCAGCTATTAATCTGTTTGAGGCATCTGCCAAATAAACGTGTCTTGTCCTAGGGTATTTGCTTTTGCAGTATAAAACCTTTTGGTGTGTGACTGACTGTGCCATGAGAATCTCGACAAAAGCCTTAGTCACGTTGTTCTTCTCTTCTAAGTTTCAGTGGGAGATGCTACAGCAAACACAGGATCTTTGAGTACCAAGAGAAAAACATGGAATGATGGTAAGAGCCCCTGACTTTTAAAAGCATCTATACACTGCTGTTGAATTGGATGCCAGATTCTTATATCCAGTATTCAAACAGTTAAAAAGACATAACCCTAGAACTTAACACCAAGCTCCAAACTAACATTCTCCTCTCACCAACAACAGCAAAAGAAGAGTTCTGATAAAATTGTAGGCCTAAGGAAAATTGCAATTTATTTATTTCAGTCTGCATCCCTGGTATAAATGAGATAAACATCAGGAAAAACTTACTTGATTTATAAGAATCATATGCAAAGAAAACATAGTATTTAAAAAACAATGTCTCAGTTGTGTTGCTTCAGGTAAAGTAGGAACAGACAGTCATGGATGTGATTTCCTCATATTACACTACACTGTAAACACGTCTAATATGTTGTACACAAGAAAACAGGTTAAGACAGGTGTGTCAAAGACAAGATAGAATAGAGAACCATGGAGAGAGAAAAATGATGAGGATAGGAATATGTGGCATGTGATCTGATATGGGGAAGGTCAGCAGCTTATTTCTCTTCCTGCAAAACTGACAGGCCCTAAATAAAATCAAACAATGAGGAACAATAAACTTAGTTTTAAGGAGCTCACCCTATTTTTAATACTAAAATGATATCTACAGACAGAGGAAGAGAAGTGATCTGAACATTACATTTTTTAATTCAACCCATTTAGTTCACCATCACAAACTGTAGTAACTTTGTATTTAATCCCTCTGTGTGATTAAATAGACTTTCATTTATTGCCTGTTATGTAAGTACCTCTTGGAGAGGGCTCTAGCTAGGCAAAACTGAAAGTCTGAGATATAAGTGATTTTTACAGGGTCTGCTGCATTCATACTCTCCATTATACAATGATCCCTTATACAACAGCAGGCAATGCCTGCCAAAAGAGCAGATCAGAAGAACAGCTTTAGGAAAATCCAGCATGTGCTAAACTTCAGTGTCAGCAATTCATTGACTTGTGCACTCTAACCACATACTTTACTTTTGTCCACAGAGGTGTCACCTGTTCCACTTAAGAAAAGTGCTTCTGAAAATACCATACTCCATTTCCAAAAACTGTTAACACAGAGAGTGCACACAGTAACAGAAGGCAAAAAGTTACTGTTTGAAAGGCTTTGTAAGCAGGAAGAAATGCAAGACCTCGACAGAACACAGCTGTATACTGATCCATCAGCCATACAACAGGTTGGTTTCATGAACTTTCTGTGAAATTAACATGCAAATAGATTCTGTCAGGTAGCATGAAATGAAATACTTAAGAGTACAGGTTACCCACGAGTACATGCTTGCTTCCCTTTAATATAATCACCTTCAGTGATTTACACTAAAATGAGGTGTGAGTTTCCATCATAATCCTTTACTATGAGCCTTTAGCAGTGATGTCAGTTAGTCAATATATGACCTCTACCTCAGTCACCTACATTTCACAATTAACAGCCTTAATTGGAAGAAAATAATACTTTAACTCATCGAAGAAAACATGTACAGTTCAAATTTCATCCCATCATTTCCAGTTACCATCTCCATGGTCTTCCTAACAAGTTAGTCCTCTGCAATTACCAAACAGTTGAAGCCATAGGAGAACTTTTTAGTTAGACAGGGCTGGTGGGAAAAATACAACTCTTAACTCCTTAACCAGCATTTACCCTGGGTCAAAGTACTGGGCAATTTACTCAGCAAGGGGTCTGTTATGTCCAGTAACCCACAGAAAACACAGAAACAGTGCAGGGAACAATGACATGCATGACATGCTAAGAGACAAATGCCATACCATAACTTATTCTGCAAAATCCTACTAGCCACTACTTCATTTTGTGGTTATATAAGTACTTTAAAGTCTGTATTACATTTACAGGGTTTTTCTTTCAGTGTATTCCAGTAAAACAACTTTCTGTGTTGTCAAACAGTCAAGTCCTTATTGCAGCAGCAACAGCCACCAGCTTATTTACACACAGAGGCCTAAATTCCATCTAAGTCCCTCTTCATAAAACTTTACATTAAAAATTACTGTATATAATGCATTATTTCCTGCTCTATGCCTAGTTATTTCCTAGTCAGTTCTTTCATGAGAGACATTATGAAAGTGAATACTTTCCACCAAGGTGGATTTAATCTGCCATTTGACAGATTTTTAAAACAATTCTGAGAAGTTTGGAGAGAGATCCCTAGAAAATAATAGGTTTTTGATCATGTTAATTTATACAGTGATATATATGGATATACAATTTTCCCAGTGTATGCTTATCTACCACTTTTCACATTTTACACTGACTTCTCAGTATAAACCCTCTTTGGTTTGTAATACTGGCACTGAAACTATCATTTCCAACAATACTAGTATCACCACTGGTTTAAAAATCTTTCTTCTCTCTCTCTTTACAATGGATTGGTTCAAAGGTACATCCTTGAACTTGCATTGTCTTACTTGCATTCAGGAGTGCTGTCTTTGGAAGGAGTACAAGGTTTGCCCCTGCTATCACAGCAGTCAGGTATCCCTACAGAACATGCTGAGTCAGCTGAAGACCTCATCATTTCCACACTACTAAAACCACAGGTTTCTTCTTCCACATGTGAAGCAGAAAATCATGTGACCCAACTCTAATTCACACCAGTACATTTAAAAGTTTAGTTTAATTATGATTTAAATTTTTTGTAGTAACTGTACTGAAAATAATATGGGTAACTTACATGTTTTGCTCTACCTTCTCTGTTTCATGAATGCAAGGCTGAAATTGACTTGATAACTCAACATCTTCCAACAGGAAGATTCCCCTTTTCCCCATGCTACTCTGAGTAATCCAGTTCTTGCTGGATGCCCTATAAAAACCAGTTCATCTCACTAACACAAGACTAGTCCATCTAGTAAGAAAAAACCCAAAATGTGTTTTCTGTGTGAGTTGAAGGAACTCAGCAAGTTCTCAGATGTGCCAGGACTAACTCTGAACAGCTGAAAAGTAATTTTTGTTGCAGTGTGCCTCTCCTTTTAGAAGAAATACTAACTTGAGGAAAGCAGTTAGCACTGCAGAGATGACAAACTTCACTTTAAATTCTGCATGATGCACAAGGATACAAATCTTTCCAAATCTTGCTGTCATTCAGTACAACGGCCCAAAAAAAATTCCTTTATTTCCTTCCAGAAAGTAAAAAATAAAGACTTTTAATTCATTAAAATCAGCAGACCTTTCGAGGATATGTGTCTGTTTTTAAATGCTGATATTCAGGTGAGAACAACACAGGAGCACTGAGGCAAACGACTTGCTGAATTCTTAGCAGGTCAGAGCAGAGAATTGCAGAGCACACTTGCAGTCTACTTGGAAATGGTTCATGTCAACACTAGGTGGTAGACATGAAGCAAGAACTGAGAGAAAAGAAAAACAACACAAGTGTGTTTACTTTCCAAGTAAAGGGTTTTTTCCCTCAGAAAACTTTTCAGAGAGCAGGATTTATCTGACAAACAAACAGAAGAAGCTAGACTTCCCTTTGTGTGGGATTCCTCTTCTATTTTGCTTTGTGACTGCAAAGCATAGCTTGCTTTTTGTAAATGTTTTGTCAGAAAGCTGTCTTCTGTCCTGCTGTTCATTTATTTTTGACCTAAGATGGTAAGATCAGATGCAAGATGGGGCATTTGGCATCATCTGATATTTGTGCCCTACTCCCATTTATACAATAATAGCAATTAATTTACTTGAGACAGATAAAGTGATATCAAGACAACCTATCTTCACTGTGGTTGTAGTTACAATTTCACATAACTTTTTGCTTAGAGACAAAATTACCAGGAATGTTGATGTTTAGAATTCTGGTTGTCTAGAGCAGTCTAGACAAAAATCAGTCTCCTTTGGATAGCATCCCCAGAGGTAGTGACAATGGGCTAAAAAGAATGTTGCTAGGACAAAGGATTACTCAAAACAGTCCCTTCAGAGATAGTTAATCCAACTCATCCTTGCAGTGTATTTTTATACCACTTAAGTTTTCACTGTGGCTCTTCTGTCTGTGATCACAGCATTACCTTTATTACAGTCACACAAGACACGCTTACGGACCAGGGACATGGAACGTGGGGCACCATCTGACACATGCTAAATGGTTATGTGTAGGGAACTACCACAGGGCTGCAGTGGTTTGGGAGGAGAGCCTTTCTTAGACATAGATCCTCAACAGAAAGGCCAGATCAAGTCAACATGTCCATGTAACTGATCCTGGGAATCTTAATATAAATTACATTATGAAAATGTTCCAGCTTAATAATAAAAACCAAGTAACGATGGCAAGAGCATCAATCCTATATATAACAGAAACTTTTGGTCTTCTCCCTCCTCAACTATCTGCATTACTGTCAGAGAGCCATTAAGATTAAGGTGAGGACAAATCTGTCTCCTCCCCAGTTTGCAAATGGCAGTACTGAGATTTTTCAGTTGTAGCAGATAAATGGAACTATTACCACTCTGACTTACATTAAAAAGCTTCATTCTTCTCTAAAACACACTCATTCACTAAGATGAATGGGTCACTTTATACATGTTTGATAGACTGTTGGAAAGTCCTCTGCATGCCCTTTTACATTATTTGAGAAACTGTTTGGGCCAAAGGTTCTGGGAATGAGCTTCAGGAAGCAGAAATGCTCGCACTGATGGTGAATCCACAATCACTATCTGCATCATTGGCTTTAAAGACTCTGCCTTCAGTCATCCTCTGTTTCTTACACAGCTAGGTCTCCTTTGGCACAAGCATCCACGTGGCCAAGTGGCTACCCAACTGAAAGAACAGATTTAAATTAAAACTAACCTAATAAAAAGCCCCTGCAAAAACTTCTGCCCTTTTTTTTTTTAATGGGAATGGTAATTTAAGACATGGTCCAACTGAAAGAACTGATTTAAATTAAAACTAACCTAATAAAAAGCCCCTACAAAAACTTCTGCCCTTTTTTTTTAAATGGGAATGGTAATTTAAGACATGGCAGATAGTGAAGCCAGGAGAGTTCATATGAACTGAACTAACCACTGACAGGAGAGGCTGCTGCATACAACCTTCCCTCCATGCATGAGGCTCAAATTTAAGGTATGGGCAGACAAAGCAACCAATCAATCCTGTAAAAATTACTGGAGAGTTGTATAATGCCTAGGTGGATGACTTATCTACAAAGTACAGGAGAGTGAACAGTCTCACCCCAGCCCTCTAGCTAGGTTAATGTAATGGGAAGTCTGTTGGCCACAATAAACCTAATGGCTGCCTCAGAAATGTCCTCTTGTAGCTCATGTTTCTACCCAACTGAAAGAACTGATTTAAATTAAAACTAACCTAATAAAAAGCCCCTACAAAAACTTCTGCCCTTTTTTTTTAAATGGGAATGGTAATTTAAGACATGGCAGATAGTGAAGCCAGGAGAGTTCATATGAACTGAACTAACCACTGACAGGAGAGGCTGCTGCATACAACCTTCCCTCCATGCATGAGGCTCAAATTTAAGGTATGGGCAGACAAAGCAACCAAGCAATCCTGTAAAAATTACTGGAGAGATGTATAATGCCTATGTGGATGACTTATTTACAGTCAAAGTACAGGAGAGTGAACAGTCTCACCCCAGCCCTCTAGCTAGGTTAATGTAATGGGAAGTCTGTTGGCCACAATAAACCTAATGGCTGCCTCAGAAATGTCCTCTTGTAGCTCATGTTTTGCACCATTTCCCTCCTGTTTTCTCCACTCCTTATAAAATTATCTCGTTCCAGCTGCTTACTCCACATTCAGAGATAAAAGCTTAGACTGAACTACATTTTGTGACATGTACATTGAAGAGACTTCAACTTGGTTAGAATGAAATCTGGCTTCTCTTCACTTTCCCAAAAATGAGTGTGCAGGAACCTGAGCCCTGCAGGATGTTATCTAAAACAACCCAGCAGATGGAAGAGCTCACATAGCAAAAATGCCTTTCTCCTCCTCTCTTGCAGGAGCAAGCTTTGCAGAATGTAATTAAGCCAGGCTGTCATCACTTGCAGCACAGAATGGCCTAAAATGTGAACCAAGATAGAACTGAAAGAAGGGGTTTTACATCTACATTCTGTGTCTGAATGTACTCAGGAAAGGTTTACCAGCACATAGAGCATTAATGTTATCGTAAAGTAGCATATAGGTTCAATAACTAGCTAGGCAAACCTTGGACCCTTATATCCCATAGGGGATTTACAAAGATTAATTACAAAATGTGGTATTTAGATAGTTAGGACATTTGACACTGCATTTCTTGCACCTGGGAATAAGGGATATGTTGAAGTCATAATGTGTTCTTGAGATGAAATGAAAAGATAAATACCTTACATACCAAATTATCAGGATCATTGCCTGCAGTATATCTGAGTTTCTCCGAAAATTCCCATCCAAATACCATTGCAATTTTAAGCTTTTTGATTGAAAGATTCACAGTGTAAGTTACAATACCAATGGCTTGCTAAATAGACTTTAAAAAAACCCCATCTTGTAGCCAAAATGTTGTATATAAAATATGGATGAACACTGATTATGCTATATTGAATGTCGGTATTTGGAAGGATGGCTAATGGGAAGCAACCAGTGAATTTACTAGATTGAAATAGAAGTGTCTTAACTTACATTTGTGATTATCTGGGTTCTTTTATATGAGTTTTAATAATGGACAGTAACAGGAAAGGCACCAAAAAACGCACTAGCCAAGCCTCCACTGGTAACAAGTTCCATACACAGGCCCAGAAGAGACAAGGAATATTTCCTGACTTAATGGGACTTCCACCTTCACAGAGGACAGCTTTTAAAGACTTCTTCTAAAAATGAGTACAAAGCTGGTACACTCAGGTTTCAGTACACAGTATTACTGCCAAAAATATTTTCCAGAGAATTTTGCAAAAAGTTAACAGAAATCACACTTCCTCGAAGATTAACTTCGCAAATTTGTCCTGGTCAAGGACTCAAATGACGTCTAATAGATTTGTAATTCAGAGTAACTCCTCCTCCCTCCCTCACCACCCCCAAGAAAATCCTCTCCTTACCAACATCCTCTGATTTTATTGTGGCATGCTATCAGTGGATTTTGCAGTGACTCTGTTCCCTGGCTTACAAAATTCAGAGAAGATTTAGACAATCCACTTTTAAGCCTTGTTAATGTTGATGCCAGAGTAACATGATTTGCTTGAGCAGAATTAAGTTAATGAGCATGGACTGCTAACATAGCTGTAAAATGTTACTATGGTGTCAAGTTAAATTGATAAAATGTTCTAAGTGTGTTGAAGGCCTAGATTAGACTGTGAGTAAGGATATACTGTTTTGTTTTTTTAATTCACAGTTCAACATTATAAAGTTAAAACCAATAAAATGCTGTGTTCTAACTTCTGCTAGAAAGGAGTGAGAATTTAAGCCTCCACAACTAGCAGCTGCTTTTTAATTATTAAAAAATGCAACCCCAAACAACTTTTAAAGTTGTTTCTGCTAATATCACAATACTGAAACTACAAGTTTATCTTCTGTCTTTGATTATGAGTCTGCTTGTGGGCTCTCAAACTTTGTTTACATATACACATCAATTTTTCATGCATAACAGTTTCAGTGAGTGAGGCAGCAAGCACTGCTCATACACATCACTGAACACATGCTTAAATATTTTGGTTGCTTGATGCAGCATACAGAGTTTCAAGTTTTCAGCTGCAAACACCCACACTGAAAAAAATCTCTTCAATGCCACAGTAATAAAAATGATCAACTCATTCTTGGCCATTTATCAGAAACAGCCAAGTCCTTCACTTTGCTGCAACCAGCTGTATCAGAACACAAAGCACAAAGAATTTATGCTGCATGTTTTTGTGGCATCTAAGAATACTCTGGATTTTTACACATACAGGTAAGATTTCAAAGATTAGAAATTATAACATGCTCTCCTCTTTGTGGCCCAGGCATCTCAGAAATGCAGCTTGATACAATGCCATACTTTAATATTCTGAATTTTAAAATCTAAGACAAATTAAGGGCCAAATTCTGTAATTTGATTTATTGCACAGGACTAATTTGAATGTAGAAGAACATGCTTGTATCAAAGGGCAGTAATCATTACATAAATATCCTTACTAATTTGAAGGTGATGTCTAAGGACTGTATTTTCTAGTAGCCACTCAAATTTCTGTTAGTCACTCAGGATAGTGACTAACATATTAATGGACTTGGATAGCCCATTAATGGACTAACATATTAATGGATTGGATAGCTCATTAATATTTACTATAATCTTCTTTCGCATTTATTTATTTTTAAAGGCCTATGGTTAAGAGACATGTCTTTTTTAAATTTAAAACCATGGGACTAATGCAGTTTACTGATTCAATTAATGCTAAACTTTAACTCTGGTTTTCAAGAGACATTCCAAAAAGTAAAAAGAAAAATAGCTGTTATCCTGTTACTTCCTGATCAGGATGCCAGCTCTTCTACCCATCATAATAAGAAAAATTGAAAGAGAGAAAGATTAGCAAAGAAAATAGGAACATTAACATCTCCGCTACTGAACAGAATTTTATTGAGTGCTTGCAAATATATACCTAATGGAACAGACTGTTTCACTTTTACAGGTGTAATGTTTATGCCTTTAGGAAAGCATCCCTTAAAAATTTTGACCATTACTGAATTAGATCAGAGTCAGAGGTAGTGCATATATGCCTCTAGGTGTGTAGCTTCCTGTAGAATTTATGAATGAATGATGAATTTCAATCATGGTATGAATGTTGGAGTGTACAGTTGTGTCTTCCACAGGGGATATGTGATATTAAAAAGGTCAAGCAAATTAAATACATTTGTAAAGTGCCCATCAAAGAAATTAAAAAAAAAACCCAAAGCATATTGAAAAGTTGAACTAAGGTTGCAATGAAAATTGAGATAATACGATGCAAAATAATGAAAATACATCCATCATTTTATTTCCAGCTAAAATACTCCAGGTCTACCAGTGTAACTGTAAGCACAAATAAGGTGACATTATTTCCAACCTCTTCAGAGAAAATCAATGCAACCTAAATGAGACTGTTGTTTCATTTTACATGAAAACCATGGCTTTGTTCCTGGGACTTTGGCTGTATCACTCCCAGTAAAAACAGTTTTGGTGGACACTGGCAAAATATATATACCAGCATTTGAAAGAGAATTATTAGCATATGAGAGTCAGTAGGAATGCAGCATTTTACCAGGAAAAGTATATGAAACTCTACTGTAATAAACAGAAAATCTCCACGTAAACGATTTCCTATTGTTGGTCCAAAACCAATTTCAGAGCAACATTTGCATGTCTGTGACCTCAGAAATACAAAGAATGTATTTTATCTATTCAGTGCATGTGTACTTACCCATGCCTAGGTTACCCAGGTAGCCCACCTACCCAGACTGTCAGGAGTGTGTGTACTTAGCACACTTTTTCCAGCTGTGAAATCGAGCACAGCAGACAGGCTCAGCATGTACTACTAAACGATCTTGTGCTTGCCTGCCTGTGCATGTGTTCCCACCAGGACGATATACCTTTCTGGCATTACTGAAAAAATGACTGGTATATGTCAGTCCATAACGTTATTATTTTGAATACCAACCAAATGGAAGTAGAACCCAAACTTAATTCTGTAGCTCTGCATCCACACGGATGAATCCGGTCTGTTGTACACGGCTGTAGACACGACAGGTAGAAGTTTTATTGTATCATGATGATGAATCTAAACCACTACCGCTAGTAGGAGTTCAAAAACGCTTAAGAACTGCTCAGTTTCCGTAGCCTCGGATTGTGTGACTTATATTCTAAGGTGAGCATCTCGAGAATGACGGCCGGGCCTCGCCGCGACGCCGGCAGGAGGCAGGAGGTCACCGCTCGGCGTGGCTGGGACGGGGCCGCCGGCGCATCCCGCCGCATCCCGCCGCCCGGGGCTCATGCCTGGCACCCGGGGCTCATGCCCGGCACCCGGGGCTCGTCCCCGCCGCCCGGGGCTCATGCCCGGCACCCGCGGCTCATCCCCGGCACCTGGGGCTCATCCCCCCCGCCCGGGGCTCATGCCCGCCGCCCGGGGCTCATGCCCGGCACTCGGGGCTCATCCCCCCCGCCCGGGGCTCATGCCCGGCACCCGCGGCTCATGCCCGGCACTCGGGGCTCATGCCCGGCACCCGGGGCTCATCCCCGCCGCCCGGGGCTCGTCCCCGCCGCCCGGGACGCGGCCACGCCGCGGGTCCCCTTGCGAACGCCCGGGCCGGTGGCGCGGGCCCGGCAGCCAGAGCGGATGCGACTCCGGCGCGATGCAGCCGAGGTCCAAAGGCGTTCGACAGCTCTCCTTTGGCGGGACCGGCTCGGGAGGCAGGAGGCGGAGGGGTGTTCCATGCACTTCGCCTCCGGGATGCTGCCGGGGCTCTCCGCCGGGGCGGAGCGGACGGGACCGGTCGGGGCGCTCCCCTCCCCTCCCGCCGCCGCAGACCCGAGGCCCTCAGGCTGCACGTGCCGCCGCACGGCCGCGAGCAGCCGGCGCGGCCCGCTCCGACACCGAGCCGCGTCCGGGCGGCCCCGTCCGCGCACGCCTCGCCCCCGCGCCCCTCTTACCTGTGCTGCAGCCCCACCAGCCCCAGCGTGATTACGTGGGGCACGTCCAGCTCCGTGGGCCACGCGCCGGAGGCGATGCAGCCGAACACGCCGCACTCCTCCCGGATGCCCAGCTCCTCCAGCTCCATGGCGCGGGCAGCACGTGGTGGCGCGGCGGCCCCGCTCCAGCTCCCGCTCCCGGTCCCGGTGCCGCTCCCGCTCCAGCGGCTCCCGCGCGCTGCTGCCCCGGCGCGCTCAGCCCACAGCGCCGCTCCGCCTGGGGATCCCGGTGGCCCGCCGGGCGGCTCCCGCCCTCATTTACATACGGGGGGGCGACACCGCACCCCGGCCCGCTCCACCGCCTCGCCGGCCCCGCCTCTCCTAGAATCCACTCGGCCCGCCACTCCGCGGGGCGCGCCAGGCCGAGGGGATGTTTGCCCGCGGGGTGAGGGGGCGGGCGGCCGGGGCCCGAGCGCGGCGTGGCGTCGGCATTGGCCGGGCAGAGGGCCGGGGCTGTGTTTGCACGGGACGGGGCGGGGGGCGATGCTGCCGTCCGGGGTTCGCTCGGGGGGCTCGGCGGGGCCGCCCCGCGGCGTAGGGCGGCGATTGGCGGCGAGCGTCGCGGCCCGCTGCCCGGGCTGCCCGCCCCTTCCGCCGGCCCCTTCTTACCCCGGCGGCCGAGCCCTGCGGCGTGCGCTCAGGCTCTCTCCTGTGCCCTAGGTGCCCGCGCCCGCTCCCGCCGCAGCCATGGCCCCCGCAGCATCAGGTAACCGGGCGCCGTCGGGGGTGGGTCGGTCGGTCGGAGGTGCCGCTCTCGGGGCGCCGGTGCCCGCTCAGCGGCTTGGGGTGTAGGTGCTTGAGAACCAACTTTTTTTCCCGGAGTGATTTGAAATCTTTTGGGTTTTTTTAATTTTTTGTTTTTCCGTGGGTAGTGGCTCGTACGGAGGGTGGGCACGGCTGCAGGAGAGATGGCGGGGGCAGCTCCAGGTGCGGGATGCTGGGGGCGGCAGCCGCCCCGCGCCGCTCGGAGCTCCGGGATTTCCCCAAAGTTTGAAGAAACAAAAAGCAGCGGAGCTCTCGGCCGCCGCGCTCAGGCGGCCGCTCCCGGCTGCGTGGGGCGGTGGGGCGGCTGGCAGAAGCCTTGAGCCTGCTCTCGGCCTCGCTGCTGGGGAACGTGGCCTGAGCTCCGTGGGTCGGGACTCGGGAGGCTCCTCGTGGTCGGGGACCGCAGCGCGGGGCCCTGCTGGATCCCCGTGGACTCGAAGGTGGTGGCTGTGCGTGCGGAAGTAAACAAGTCTTTGCGATGCAAAAATGACTTTTTCTTTTCTTTCTTTTTTTTTTTTTTTTTTTTGTGTTTTGTTTTTTTGTTCCTCTAGACCTGAAGCTTGGCAAAAAAGTTAATGAAGGCAAAACGAAAGAAGTGTACGAGCTGCCAGATATCCCGGGATGTGTTCTCATGCAGTCAAAAGACCAAATAACGGCGGGAAATGCAGCCAGGAAAGACCGAATGGAAGGGAAGGCTGCCATTTCCAACACAACGACAAGCTGTGTGTTTCAGCTGCTTCAGGAAGCTGGTCAGTATTTTAAAGGCAGACTGTGTATGCTTGTATGCTACAGATGTTATGAAATAGTTTTGTTTTATAAAAGAGTTTAACCTGCCTTGAGGCTCTTGTGGTTTTCTTAGTCTCTTTTTTATTAGCTTTTAATTATACTTTTCTCTCTGTTACTTTAGTGCTGAGTGAGTGACTTGTTCATTTGGAACAGCAGAGTATCTGCAGTAATCTGGTGTTGCAGATAACTGCAATAGTTTCTCCTGCTTGTTTGGACATGCCTCTAATCCTCTCCCCTCTGCTTTTGTCAGTTCTTCCATACCCTACAACTCCTTACCTGTAACTGGGCTGGATGCATCTGCCTTGCTTTACTACATCTGCATGCACAGAACACACTTCTAGCTGGTGGTACGACCACACTGTCTAGGCACTGTGAAATCTGTGTATGTAAGCTGAAACATAAAACTAGAGTGTCTTTTCCCCCCCTCAGTTGTGTCTTACAGCAGCATAAACTTCCTGTAAGCTTTGCAGATAAACACTTGTGAGGACCACATTGCAAAATGCGTTTATCAGTCTGTATTGAATGTATCACAAGCTTAATCTTTACTTTAAAAGATTCAGACTGTTTCTGATGCTAGCAGTGAGTTTCATGGAGTACACAACTTAAGTCACTCAAGTAAGTTTAGCACCACACTTCCAAAAATGGAGCCAGTAGCTTTGCTTTGAGAAAGCATTTTACAGTGTCTTTGAGTAGTTGGCAAGCTGCAAGGAGGAATTAGAGGTGTCTGATAACAGTACTAGAATACAGGCACTAGTAAGCTTAGCCGAGATTGCTTATAACTGTGTGCTCCATGTGCTTTGAAACTTTTGAACAAGGGAACCAGCTGAGTTACTCTAGAATTTGTAGTATTTGTTTACAAGGTGTGGTGATAGCTAATGGTGAAGTCCTAGCATGTTTTGTATGGGGAAGAGAAAGATGGTTTCTCTAGAGTTATATCTTTGTCTCAGCGCATATTTTAAGAGCTGCTTACACAGAAATATATACCAAGTAATTCACAAGCCTGTTGTGCATACACTACTAAGAAGCCTCCTAGGCTTTGATCACTTTTGCAGTTGATTAAAACTTCTAACATTCGTTTTGGAGCAGTTAGTGAGATGTTTTGCCTAATTCTTGAATGGCAATCGTTAAGATAACAGTCAAAATACTTAATATCCTACAGATGTGCACTTTTAACATGAAGAAGCCATTCTGTTGACCTCTCAAAAATCCATGAGTGGCTTGTACTCATAACTCTCACAGGTGCCATGGAAAAACATGCAGAGTTAGCTGCAGCTGCATTTTAAAACAACAAAAGAACTTTTGAGGGTTCTTCTCCAGTTTCCTTATTTCAGTGGTGTAAATGCAGATAGTGGGAATGCCTTGTTGTAGAGGGCGTTTTGTTTGTTCGCCTTGCACAACTCTTCTTTACCTGCTCTTTCAGAGGTGATGATTTACGAAGTTCTGTTAAAGTTTCTCTCCCTTTTAGAATAGAGCTAATGTCAGCCTAGCAAAAGCACACATCTGCACTGGTGAAAAATGTAGTAGTGAACCAGACAGGGGCCTTAATGTGCATTTGATGTACTCAAATTATTCTGCCTTTGAAGGAAATGCACCAAACTTGGAAGAGTCAGTGTTCATATTTTAAGACTTTTTATTTCTTCCCTTATGGTTCTGGAAGTGGAATGGAATAGAACTGCTTGGTTTGACTGAGTGTGGCTCCTCTGCCTTCTGTTTCTGGCAGATGCTGGCTGGCCTTGGCAGTTGTCTTGCCCTGGTCAGGTATGCGACACAGAGTGCCCAGGCAGGTGCAGGGAGAGCTGCTTTATTGCCAAAACCAGGCCTTAACCAGTTAGCCCATTATCAGCTACATAGTTTTAAATCATAACAAACATAATTCAGCCAACCACCATAGCCCACGATGTGAACACCGATGGTTATATGACTTGTTTTTCTACCTCTAAGTCAGCTGAGTCACATTCCCATAGTCCTTTTCTACTTAGCCAAAGTAACAGGCCTGAGCCATGATTTTACAAGGCCTTCCTTTTGTAAGGTGTTACTTATCTGCAACAGTCAGGGAGAAAGGTGGGACTCTCCTCCAGAGTGAAATTGAAAAAAGAGCCATTTTGCACTTAGGGTGCTGATCTGCATGTTGGCTGTCCCTGTTCAATGTGGGGACCATCATCTTACAATTATGTAAGAAGGTTGACTTGTTGCAGCAGGTTCGAGTGCACATGCTTCTGTATCTGTCTTTTGCCTAATAAATCATCAAGATCTAGTGTCCTAAATAACTTAGTTTGTGATGAAAGCGAGGACAAAGCCATTCTCTTTGTCCCATCTGCTTTTATTAAGCAAAGTAGTAAAGACTGCTGTGCTGTGCTGTGTTACTCCTTTGAAAGGCTCCAATTACTGTTCGATCTATAGTGAATCTTTCACCAGAGAACATGGTTGGGTACTTGGTTGCTGCTAATTATTTTTTTTAAACAAACAAAAGCATTGTGAGGGATAGATTTAATTTTTTAAGAGTCTGTGAACAAAATTACAAAAGTAGGATTTCTGAGTTAAGAGTTATTTTTGTATGATAAAATCGGCAAAACTAATGGCTTGTGGAAGATACTTGGCAAGGCTGGGCTTAAAATACTCTGAAAAGATTGTGTGTCCTTTAAGTCCATGGAAGAACAAGATTCAGATGTACTTAAAGGTATTTGTGACTACTGTTTTAACTGTGGAGTGTGCTTACTAATGGAACTAAGCTGCCATCTTTTTATTTAGGAATCAAAACAGCTTTTGTCAGGAAACAGAGTGACACAGCATTCATAGCAGCTCACTGTGAAATGATCCCAATTGAATGGGTGTGCAGAAGAATTGCTACTGGCTCCTTCCTCAAGAGAAACCCTGGTGTCAAAGAAGGATATAAGTTTTACCCACCCAAAATTGAGATGTTTTACAAGGTAAGTTTCCTTTCCCATGATGTTAATCAAACTTAAGCAGAGCTAGAATTCTGTATTATCTCCTTTAAAATGCTGACAGATAAAGCAGTTAGTGCTAGTGGCTGACCAATCCTCTCACTCTCTGTAGTTTTGCCATTCTAATGTTTTCTTGCATTCTTGTCCAAAGCTGTTTTGTTCCAAGTCCATACAGTAGTGGCTTACAGTGCAGTCAAAGAATAACAAGCCAATACTTTAAACTAGAAAAATATAGGTATAAGGGCTGTTTAGGTATAAGCTTAATGCATCAGTTGAAACAGATGTGTTGACATATTTGAAGAAATTAAAATAAACAGTGGTTGCATGGTGAGGGTAAGTAGCTAGCTAGTCATTTAGGATTCTGAACTCCTTTGGGAATGTGTGCTGAAAGATGTATCTGGTGAACTGTAATCTAAAGTGTTTGTGGTGTGTACCCTGTTACTCTTAAAGATGGTCAGGTGTTACAGCAAGTGTTTTCAATGTTACTGTTATTTTTTAAATGCTAATCATAAAATACTAGTTTGAAGCCTGTATTTGTTTTTTGGAAAAAAAAAAAGCCACACAAAACCATGGTTTTGTTTTTAATGATTAGTTTTCCTCTTATAGCAAGCTTAAATTACATCATGTATTTGTTCTGGTTTTCTTAACAGGATGATGCTAATAATGATCCACAGTGGTCTGAAGAGCAAATAATTGAAGCAAAATTCTGTTTTGCTGGACTTACTATTGGCCAGACTGAAGTGGATATTATGTCTCGTTCTACTCAAGCCATTTTTGAGATCCTGGAAAAAGCGTGGCAGCCACAAAACTGCACTCTTGTAGATCTGAAGGTATAAGAATCTAATTTCTCATGATCCTGGTTTTGACAGGAAAAATATCACTGTATAGTTACTGAAATAGGATTCTTACTGTCTTTTTAGATTGAATTTGGTGTTAATGTGCTGACAAAAGAAATTGTTCTTGCTGATGTTATTGACAACGATTCTTGGAGGCTGTGGCCAGCAGGAGACAGAAGCCAGCAAAAGGACAAACAGGTGGTGCTTTAATCTTTACTTTCTAAGTGAGCAGGAGAGAAGAATGAAGAAAGTAAAGCCTACAGTTCACCATCTGCTTTCAGAGTGGCTTTTTCTAGGTGGTCTTACCTTGTTGCAAAGTACTTTTGTAGGGTGCCTTGTGTCCAAGCCTGTTCTCATTAAATAAATATCACTGTATAGTTACTGAAATAGGATTCTTACTGTCTTTTTAGATTGAATTTGGTGTTAATGTGCTGACAAAAGAAATTGTTCTTGCTGATGTTATTGACAACGATTCTTGGAGACTGTGGCCAGCAGGAGACAGAAGCCAGCAAAAGGACAAACAGGTGGTGCTTTAATCTTTACTTTCTAAGTGAGCAGGAGAGAAGAATGAAGAAAGTAAAGCCTACAGTTCACCATCTGCTTTCAGAGTGGCTTTTTCTAGGTGGTCTTACCTTGTTACAAAGTACTTCGTAGGGTCCCTTGTGTCCAAGCCTGTTTATCTGGTTTATGGTAGGAAAAAAATCCTCTGTCTGTATATCTTCAGCTGGAATACCCAACAGCACTGTTGACTGGAGCTGTCATAATGAAGTGTGGAGTTTCCAGGAATAATAAGGATTTCTGACTTGCACAGATAATAAAATAGTTGATTACAGATTGGTGGAAAGAATAGAAGTTTTGGTTCCCAGGTCTGCCTCCAAGTTTCTCAGTTTATTCAGAGATTAATTATTATTATCCTCTACTAGTAGAGATCTGGTGATACTTAAGAGGGAATTGCAGTGAGGATGCTTTTCTCTGTTATTTACTTTGGTTAACCATGAATTCAATAATGCTTCCAAAAGTGTTACTAATAGACTGTGCCCACACATGAGGCCTGCAAACAAGTTTGAAACAGAACTTGTCCTATATTTAAACTTACAGCATTTATACTTCACAAATATCTCTGAGTTACCAGATGACTAGTTATGAAGGAACTAGTTTGGGAATGCTGTTGTCAGGAGTTTGCCATGGTTGTTGAGAGTACTGACAGAGGCCCTGTGAAAGTGTTGCAGGTCACAGGGGAAGATGTCAAAGTGTACCTGGGAGGAAGGGTATTAATTTTAAATTGGGAAGAAAAACTGCTCTGTTGTTTACTTGACCTGAATTATGTAGTAGCATGCTTGAGTTAATTGCTCTGACAGTCCCCTAAAATAAGGTTCATGATAATATAATGTAGAATCTAGGTTGGTACAGTACTACTGCAAGCAATCCTATCATTACAAATCCAATTTTAAAGAAGTTGTGTGTTTTTCCTTAAATTTTCCCTGTGGAAAGCTTCCAAAACCTTAATACTCCTGTGGCTGAAAGTCTTTTTGTGTTGTAAATGGGCATAAATTGCAATGTAGAAGGCTGTTTATGCCTGGAATTGCTAGAAACTGTGCAAATATTTCATTTGGGGTATAATAATAATTCTTACCAATTATGGTAGCAAAATAAGTCTTTTGTGTACCCAAATCACATTAACTTTGTCCGCTGGTTTTGGCTGGAGTAGGGTTATTTTTCCTGACAGTGGCTAATATGGGGCTGTGTTTTGGATTTGTGCTGAACACTAGGTTGGTAATATCAAGAAGTTTTGTTGCTGCTGAGCAGTGCTTACACAGACCCCAAGGCCTTTTCTGCTTTTGGTACTGCCACACTGCTGAGGAAGCTGGGGGTGCATGGCAGGCTGGGAGGAGACACAGCTGGGACAGGTGACCCCAGCTGACCCAAGGGATATTGCAGACCCTGCTCTCCTGGAGATGGCTGGACACCTGCCTGCCCATGGGAAGCAGGGAATTAATTCCTTCTTTTGTTTTGTGTGTACAGCTTTTGCTTTGCCTGTTAAAATGTCTTTATTGCAACCCATGAGTTTTCTCAATTCTATCTTTCAGATTCTCTCCCTGATCTCTGGTGGGGGAGTGAGTGAGAGGCTGTGTGGGGCTTGGCTGCTGGCTGGGGTTAAACCACAACACTTCAATGTTTTATTTTCCTTTTTCCAGTCCTATCGGGACCTGAAAGAAGTGACTCCTGAAGCACTGCAAATGGTTAAGAGAAACTTTGAATGGGTTTCAGAAAGAGTGGAGGTACCTGTTTTTATGAACAACACATCTAGACTTTGATAACTGTGTGCCTTCAATCCTTTTAACTGCTTTTATTACTCCCCTCCCTCTCCACTCTTCTCTAGTTGCTTCTAAAAACAAAGAGCCAAGGTAGAGTTGTGGTGTTGATGGGATCTTCTTCTGACCTCAGTCACTGTGAAAAAATAAAAAAGGCATGTGCAACTTTTGGAATTCCTTGTGAATTAAGAGTGACTTCTGCTCACAAAGGGCCAGATGAAACCCTGCGAATCAAAGCAGAGTATGAAGGTAAATGCCAAGAAATACTGGTTTGGCTTGACACAGCATCATGTTTCAGAATGACCTGGCAACTTAAAAGATTCATGTGGGGTTTTTCCATTTTTTGTTAAACAGAACACCAAGCTGTGTTACAATTGTGTTTCACACTTGCTAGTAGCATGAGTGCTTTAAGTAATTTTGGAGCAATGTATTGTCCTACTGTGCTGCCACACCTTCCATTACTCAAAGTCTAACCTCTGTTTTTATCCCAGTGTCAGAAATGCTTTGCCCAAGCCCTGATCACATTAATAGATTTATTGTAGCACCTTGCTGGCAATGCCAGCGTTTCTGAAACCAGGGAGGGCAACATTTTTCTCTAGCTGACTGAATATTCTCATGTGTCATATTAGGCAGATGTTGCTCCCACCATGTTTTTTCTGTTTGATTAAAACATTCTTGCTTATTTAGATGCCATGAGAAAAAGATGCTTGCTTTAAATTACTCTCTTTGCTAAGACGATTTCACATCTCTTCAAAAGTGTTTATGACCTAGCAGAGGAGATACAGGCATTATTTCTGTGGGAGTATACACATTCTATGCATACCATTCTACTTGGTGAAACTACAATTGTGGTAACCATAGTTAAAACACTTACTTTGAGGTGAACTCTTTCAGATTTAAGGAGAGGAATACTTCCAGATCCAAGAGGTTTAATGACTGTGTTCTCTATAAAGCTAAGCAGCACCTCTTCCTCTGATAAGAGACTTCCCCTCAGAGGCAGAATAAGAAATGCTAATTTCAGCTGTGTGTGGTAAACATAGCTGGGATTTAAGGATGTAAGATTTCTAAGAAGATATTTCTGTAAAGGAGGAAGTTTTGGACACAAAATATTAGTGCCATGTAATGGAATTGAAAAGATCCCTGCAAACACAGTTGTGAACCCATGAAAGCAAGTGGTAGAGAACAAGGTGGATTGCTTATCTGTGAATGTCTTCCTCCCCACAGGAGATGGAATCCCAACAGTGTTTGTTGCAGTAGCTGGCAGAAGCAATGGTTTGGGGCCAGTAATGTCTGGTAACACTGCTTACCCAGTTGTCAACTGCCCTCCACTCTCAGCTGACTGGGGTACTCAGGATGTGTGGTCTTCTCTCAGACTACCCAGTGGTAAGATGATCTTCAATTTATGCTCTTGATCTGATCTAGCTCTATTTTTCTGTTGCTGTTGTTCTACTGTGCACACAAGGGGCAAAGCATTAGAAAAGCAGCTGGTCCAGTACCAAGCAAAGTCTGTGGAAATATGTCACATTCAGGCTTTGACTTCTTAATGGCAAAAAGCCCAAGAGACACAGCAAAGATTACATAGGAATAATCCTTATAAAAAGTAAACCTTGGCTTATCCTTGCTAAACATTTTATTTTGAAATGGAAAATAATACTAATGGGAATTTAAGTAATTGAATTTTGATGCATTTTCCTTACGATCAAAGATAAATAAGTGTAGGTAAACCTCAACACTTAACTACTAATTCAGTGCATTTTTACCTGCATTATTTTTAACTTTGTTAGTGACTTGAGTGGTGGCCCATAAATCTTTTACCTCTGTATAAGGGAGTAATTTGCATGATGGCTTTTGGTGTGAAGTGCCACAAAGCAGTCATATTAAAAGTAATGGAACACGTGACACTTCACTGGCTTTAAAACTGAATCATGTGGCTCCTGGAGGCTGAAACAAGCCTTGTCTTAAATTGTTCTTCAGTGAAAATGTTTTGTTTGATTATAAATTATGCTTTTCTAAGTGGCATTCTCTTCTCTGCAGGTCTTAGCTGTCCTACTACTCTGTCACCTGAAGGAGCTGCCCAGTTTGCTGCCCAGATATTTGGGTTAAACAACCATTTAGTGTGGGCCAAACTGCGATCAAACATGTTAAACACCTGGATCTCCCTGAAGCAGGCTGACAAAAAACTTAGAGAGTGCTCCTTGTAAGTCACACTGACAAGTAACTGTTACTAGTTACACAATGATAATGGCGTGTGCATATTCATTCATATTAGGATTTACCCCTGGATGAGCTCAAAGGTCCTGCATCATTTCTTGCAGAAGAAAGCATTGTTAGAGCAGAATAGGAAGTTTGTTGTGTCATCATCCTTCCCTTGTGTATTTTTTTAATATAACAAGTAAGTAGAGATGGGGAAGTAGTATTTTAGGTACTCTTAGGTGCTCTTTCTGTTGCTCCAGAATGCTGCTGTTCTGCTTTTTAGTGTATACTGTTAACTACAGACTGTCAAGAGAATGATATGGTGCAGTCTAAATAGAATTCAGCTAGTCTTCTGCATTTTTCTGTAACAGTAACATTCTTCCACAGTATTAATGTATGTCTTGAACCTTATTAGCCGAACTGGACTGCTGACAAAAGCCAGTGTTGATGCTGTTGTGCTTGCAATGATGGTATGCTTTCTTTAGCAATAAAATGGCAACATATGCTGTATTAATAGGAAAAGAGTGTGGAAAAATGTTTTAAGAGCCTGAAATAAATACATGCCTTATTTTAAAAATGTATATACATACATGTATATTTTAAAAAAGTGTGTGTATATTTACCCCATTGTAATATCTTTTGGAATGATGTGATGAAGTTGACACCAATTTGCTTGTTCATAACAAGCCATAAATACAAATGGCTTGAGTGACCTGTAACTTGGCTTGTTGCCTGTTTGTTCTAACCCTTGCCTAGACCAGGCTTTGTCCTTTTAAATACTAGGCAGATCTACCTTCAGTAGTTCTATAGGGGCTATGTGATGATGTTGGACTGTCTTCATACACTTCCAATAACTATAGCTATTCTGTGTCTATATTTCCTCACTCTGTTTCTGTGGAAGTTTTACTGAACAGGGGAACAAATACTAAAGCAACAAACTTCTGGGGGGAAATCTAAGCATGACTTTCTTGTCTTTGCACACACCAGTCTTCTGAGTAGGTAAGATTCTAACAAATATGCAATTACTCAAAGTATGTAACACCTATGCTTTTACAATTATAAATAAACTGTTGAATGCAAATCTGCTCCATGGAGATTTATTGAATAAGTATACTCAAAAGTAGCTATCAGCTGTGGTATGTAACTTCAGGACTGCAAATTAGGTAATAATCTTGTAAGAAGCTTATGCACTAAAACCTGCATGGAACACTATTAGCTGACAGCCTTCTGAAAGATACTCTTCTGCTATTTGATTGTCTCAGGAGTGTTGCTTTGTTTGTGAAGTTCTCCTCTGTGATGGTGTGGTAGGTCAGATTTGCCCTGTAGTGTGAGTAACTGGATTAAATGTTGCTGCTGGCCTTCTTCACTGGCACTGACCACATATCATGTGTATCTGTATAGAAGAGCTCTAAGCAGTGTTCCCTTGAATGCAAGGGTTTAAAATTGGTCAAAGCTTATCCTAAACTAAAAGAACTCTTTTCTTAAGCATTAGGGCAGTTGCTTTTCTAATGAATCTCTAAATGAAGTATCAGTAATAGTAAGGATTAGTGAAGAACAAAGAGGCTAAAATTCCTTTGTGGCATGATCTAGATGTGGGCATTTAGTCTATTATTTGCAAATAACATCAAGCTGGGTTGGCATGTTGATCTGCTGGAGGGTAGGAGGGCTCTGCAGAGGGGGCTGGATTGATGGGCTAGGGCCAGTGGTGTGAGGTTCAGAAGGACCAAGTGCTGGGTCCTTTACTTTGGCCTCACTAACCTGATGCAGGACTACAGGCTGGGGGTAGAGTGGCTGGAAAGTTGTCAGAAAAGGAGCTGGGGGTGCTGGTGACAGTGTCTGAACATGAGCCAGTGTGTGCCCAGGTGGCCAAGGCCAGTGGCATCCTGGCCTGTTTCAGCACTCATGCAACCAATAAGACTTGGGAAGTGATGATCCTCCTGCACTGATGTGGCTGCAGCTTGACTGCTGTGTCCAGTTCTGGGCCCTCACTTTAAAAAGGACATAGAGGTACTGGCATGTGTCAGGCAGGGGCAACAAGGCTCATGAGTGCTCCAGGAAACACGTCCTGTGAGGAACAGCTGAGGGAGCTGGGTTTGTTGAGCCTGGAGAGGGCTCAGGAGGGACCTCACCCCCCTCTGCAGCTCCCTGAAAGGCGGCTCGAGTCTCTCCTGCTGCGCCTGCAGTGAGGGGACGAGAGGAGATGGCCTAAGGCTCAGACAGGGGAGATTCAGATTAGATACTGGGATTTATTTTTCACTGTTAGTGTTGTCAGGCACTGGAATAGGTTACTGGGTGGGGGGGGTGTTGGAGTCACCATCCCTGGAGGTGGTCAAAAGGTGTCTGGATGTGGTACTGGGTGATAAGGTCTGATGGTTTAGGGGTTGCAGTGATTGTGCTGGGTGGATGGTTGGACTGGGTGGATGATCTTAAGGGTCTCTTCCAACCTAGCTGACTCTATGATTCTATGCTGTATTTGTGGAAGCATTGACTTCCAAGTAAAGATCCTCAGGACTGTGAGTTGTTTTTAGCAAGTAAACTACCAAGTTAGTACTTGCCTGCATACTTGCTGAGGCACATCTGAAAGCACGCCAACAGCTCTTCTAACAAGACACTGATGCTAGCTTCAACTAGCAGGAGAATTAATGGGTGAAGAGTCCATGCTCTTTTGTTGGCTTGGGTGAGTGAATTGGATCATCTTATCTTGTAATCAGACAAGCACCAGAGCCAACAAGGTAAGAGATTGCAGCATTTCTTCCTCCTGGAGGCAGCAGTCTGCTCACTCAGCTGCATAACAATACACAACCTGAGGGTGAAGTTACACAACAGGCGAAGGTGTAATTTCCTATTCTGCCCTACCCAGCACTACACTGGGTGTTGGCTCTGATGGACAATCAACCTCACAAGCTTACCAGCCACCTGACTACCCTAGCACCATGCTGGGATACACAACTACAGCCAGCCACTGGTGTCTCTTCAGCCCATAGTGCTGTGCTGTCTGTAGTCTTCCCCTATGCAATAACAATTAGTAACGAATAATTATATGAGTTCTAGCACCTGAAATACTCAGTTTGATCTCTAGATACTTTACTCACATTACTTTAACCCGGATTATACTAACTTGATTTGTAGAAGAGTGCCAATTTACGTGAGGCTTGAGCATGCTAAGTGCTTTAGTTGCCATAGCGATGGTCATTCTTCAGCTTTTGGATGGGGTGGGTTGTTTGGGGGGTTTTTGTGCAGTCTGTATTGAACTTCTAGTTACAAATCCCTGCTTGAGCAGTTGCCTTGCACCAGGACACAGCACCTGACATTAACAGTGTGCTGCTGTGATCAGCAGACAAAACTTGCAAAGTCTGTCGTATCTGCAAGGATTTTCTATTGCTGCCCTAAAGGTCAGCTGTTTAGTTTAGCTGAAACTTCTTCACAAAGCTTTTGCTGTGGAATGAAAATACAAAAATACTTCCCTTTGATTTGGCATTCTAACTATTACATTGATGCAATAAACTGAAAATTGCTGCAGTCAGAAATTGCTCTTGTAGCACTTTTGCTTTTTTGGTCCAATTTTAAAAACAATCCTAACAAATTATTGAATAAAAAAGTGCTTTTATCTTCACAGAATTATTATGTAGAGCACTTAATGAAGTTTATTTGTATTTGGCAAATTGAGTTGAAATACCTGTAATGAAGGTCTTTTAAGCACCTGCTGTGGAATTAGGACCCTGAATTAGATCATGTGCTAGTTAGCAGTTACCTGCTTAACAGTAAATATTCTTTAAAGATATCAGCAAAGAACTGTTTGGACTTAGCAGAGGGAAGGGCTGATGGCAGAACTTCTTTTACATCCCACATTGCTAAAAGATACAGGTGAGTGGCAGCTGATGCTCAGCCTTGCTAACAATTTCATTTCCACAAAAAAAGCCATACCCAAAGAATCCCCATTTTGAAAAACTGAGGAAAAAATCAGTCATGGCTCCCACAGGTTTGTTCTCCATCCACAGCTCAAAGGTTAAAGCTTCTATCCAGAACACTGAAGGTATGTTTTTAACATCTGCTGCTGTGGGGAGCTGTAAAAGTGAATTGAGGGCATAGGAGAGAATGTGCTTTATACTTATTGGGGATGGCATTAAGGCAGTCCCTGTTTTCAAGCAATTCACACCCAAAGAAAAATAATTATTGTTCCTCCACTGGAGTGCACATTTGGACCTTTTCTTGCAGCCTCAGTGATTTTTTTAGACCTGCAACTTAATTGTGAAATAGGGGTGGAAATTCTGAGCCATGTTTTAAAATAAAATCAGAGGTGCCAGTTGTACTGTAATTGGATTGTGTTGCAGTTGGCATTTTCATCTGTGTATTTTCAGATGACACTTCCTGTTCAAAACTCCCAAAAGCTCACGTTTGCTTTTTGGGCTTATGTAAAAATAAAGTGTAAATGTTGGAACACTCAAGACTTTTTTCAAAGTACGTACTAGAGGAGAAAGTTATAAAAGTTTCATCAGGGGTTAATTAAAAAACAACAAAAACAACAACAAAAAAACCCCCAAACAAACAAAAAAACCCCCACAAACCAAATACAAACTCAGAATTTCCTGCAGAGTTGAAATACCTCTAGAATTGTGCTGCATTCACAGTTCCCAGATCCCTGTTCCACTTGTGATCTAAATGTGTGCACTCAAAGCTCCTCACTCTTGCTGCTCACTGGCTACCTGGGTGACAGAGACCTAAAGCCACTTAAGCATCTCCTTGTGCACTTTTGTAGAAGCATTTTAGGTCTTAGCAGGGCAAACCAGCCTCTTAGCAATCATCCTTATCAGGATACACAAAGTTAGTGTTCCATTTGGGACTTCAAAGCACATCTATCCACACAAAACCTAACATGCACTCTACATGTTAGAACAGCCACCCTGATTGTAAGCAATTTGATCTCCTTGCTATTGGGGGAAAGAACAAAACATAACCTCAGCCTCAATTCTTAGAAGTGCTTTAACCACCACAGGCATGCAGAGATCCGTGGGAAGGGAAGATGACCACCTCCCCTTTTCCCCCACACTATCTCAGTTTGTTTCCTTAAGTGAGCTTGCCTCTAGAGCTTTGGGTTTCTGCCTTGGGAGTCTCTTAGCAGGCCTCAGGCAGGTCCTGTTATCCTTCTGTATGATGACTATGAAATGTCAGTTCAGCTTTCTGCTCCCCAGCAGAAAGGGATCTGACAGGATTTACTTCTTGAAGGGTGTTCCCTGAGTGCAAAGGTGATCTCAGACAGACTTGTTGTTCCCTGTGGGAGGTAAAATTCAAAACTTCTTTAGGAAGGAATCAAGATGCATTTGCACAGAAGTTGGTAAAAGACTGAACTGTAACAGCTTTTCTCTCTCTCCCCCCTCCTGATGACAGATGTCATCACCAGTAGGAGGATATCTTCACAGAAAAGTAGTACAGCAAACAAGCTGCCAGAAGCTCAACAGATGCTTGTGAATATCAAGCATTAAGTTCAAGTCTTGTTCAATGACAGAGCTTTTCACAGAAAAGAATGGGCTGTCGTTCACTTGGTGCTTTCCAGACCCCAGGATTTCATCCATCAGGCAGCTGAAGCATCTGGTGAACAGGTCTGATATGCTGGCAGAGGAAAGAGGATGGGCTCAAGGAACCCTCAGTCAGAATCAACTGAGGGCTGATGCAAGCGGGGAACAAAAAAGGGAAGAAAACAACAACAACAAAATTAAAAAAAGAAACATTGCCCCTCCCCTCACAGCACTGTCAGGGAGAAGCTAGTAGACCACTTTGCCCCTCCTATAGCTCTTTATGCTGATAAAAATATTCTGACAGACCAGAAAGTTCTTGAGCACAAGGAACCAACACTCACTAATAGACAGTATAATTAAGGCCCCTCCTATAGCTCTTTATGCTGATAAAAATATTCTGACAGACCAGAAAGCTCTTGAGTACAAGGAACCAACACTCACTCTAATAGACAGTATAATTAAAATACCAAGCTCTAGGGAACTTGTTTGGATTGGAAAGTGACTGTATTTATCTTAGTATGGCACAGCCTTTGGTTTCCCATTACCATAATTTCCCTTTCCTAACACTAAACATCAACTAAATGGTCAGTTTCATAGCTAGTACAGGTTTGCAATCAGTATGCTTGAAAAGTTATTTCCAATATAGGACATCCTTCCAACTTACCAAACAAAACCAAACCCCTCAACTGGAATTGTGAAGACTTCCCTACCAACTACCTCTCTAACACCCAAAACATTTTGTCCTAGAGCCTGTCATATGCTCATAGGCATTTCTGATTTCTGACTCAAATTTAACTACATCAATTCTATAATCAAGAGTGGATTTTTTTTAAATCCGTGGTGAAATCCTGCTACTTGTGTTTGCTCGTAAAAGCAGTGGCAGTCATGAGCAGACAGGAAAGCATAACTCCACAAAAAACAAGGGTCAATGGACTCTATTTTGTTTTGTTTTGTTAAAGGCCTTAGAATATCTTAAATCCTATGATTAAACATTGTGCAGCTTTAGGTTTTTTGGTTTTTTTAATTGTAGAAAAGTGCATAAATGAAAGGATAATGGATGTATTGCAGCATCATACCATGGATATTATCTTCCTTAAACAGGTATTTCATCTACTAAGTGGAAACCCTTCCTATTATAAATCCAGTTGTAGATAGGTATTGAAAAAACATCACAGCCTTGGTGAGGTGCAGACCAGGCAGATGTGGTTTGGCTGCTGCTCCTGACAGTGCTCAAAGGCAACCATTCTCTCTGGGAACTGTCCCTGCCCCAGTGTCAGCTGAGCAGAGCCTGGTACTGTGGGGCTCCCTCCTGCTGCTCCCCAGGACTCAGCTGTGCAGGTAATCCTACCCTACTACACTGTCTCATTTATAATTAATGCAAGTGAGTCTAAAGCACAATTTCAGTATCTATCAGATATTTACCCCACCCCACATGTACTGATGCAGAGCTCTAAGGAATGGAGCTAAAAAACCATTGCATATAGCAATGTTTGAAACTGACGTCATCTTTCATGGGGTTCAGAGCAAACATCTTTCTAAAAATGTTCTAACATCCCTTCAAGTTTCACTCCCATCAACATCTTACAGTCATCTTTGCACATTGTCATTAAAGAAACTTAGGGCCAGTAAAAGGCCCACAAAGGAATAACTTCTTCTAATTAATGTGACAAATGCTTGCCAATCGCCAAAATAAAAATTAAGTTAGATGGAGAAATATGAAGTTGCTATTTCATACCAAGAAATGGAAGTTTCTAACCTGAATGTTCATCAGTACTCATCCAAGGCAGCAAGCTGCTACAAGAAACAACATTTGGTAAAATGCTGGAGGTAAATATTAATCATAAATTAGGAATTTCAGTGAGACCTCTGACCATAATTAAAAAAAATTGTGAAGAAGTCCTTGCCAAAATACACATCACTTCCTGGCAGGTATTTCTGAGTATGGTGACTTCACCTCATCACACTGGAGTTTATGAGCTCTCTCCTATTAACATACATGTATAGCTATTTATGGATCGCCAATCTTTGAAGACATACTGAATTTTGTTCTTATGCTTACACAAAGAACATTTCTACATCAACTTGTCAATCTTATGACTGAACAAAGAAGGCACAATCTCATAAATAAGGTGCTCCAACAGTAATTTAGGGCAGCTTCTGTTGGCTGGTCCAGGAGTGTTGCCCAGCAAAGGAGACTCCCTTAAGCCTTGAGGTTGGCTCTTGAGAGGCTGACTCTTTTGTTGACTATTTCTCATCATCAGGTAAGACTCATCATTAATGGTGTTGTACCTTGCCTACACAGGAAGTGAGCTTTCCCTTTTTCCCCAAGTCTAGATCACCTGCATTCTATTCAGGCTTAATTACATTGATTTTGAACCTTACTATAACAATATAAGGTGATCAAACTTTGTTGTTTTATTGTTTGATAGCTAAAGAACCCATGCTGTGTGATGGGGAAGGGGAGGGGAAGAAAATTTTAAAAATACCTGTAAGAAAGTACTCCCCACATTCAAAATACAATGCACAAAGTGCAGCATGGTACTCTCTCCAACCTATTTACAGAAGGGGCTTTGCAAACATTCAGTTGAGTTTGTTGTTCTGCCCCACTAACTGCACAAAATGACACAATATTATACACAAAATATCCAGTTAAAAGTTCCTATTTGAGAAACCTCTTAAAAATCTTTCATCTCCAATCTCAGTTTTCTATCAATCCCAAAAGCACCTATAATAATCACATCTGTGGAATGGTTACTGAAGAGTGCTACTTTAATGCAGCATTTGTTAAACACAGGAAATTTGCTTTTTATATCGTTGCTGTTTTTCTTCAGTAAGTTTTTGCCTTACATAGTTTATACAATTCCAGAATAAACTATGCACAGGGCAGTGCAACACAATTGACACCTGAATTTTTACTATATTAAGAAGTCATGGGAGCTTATAAAGACATTTAAAAGCCACATCTTTCGGCAGACTATTTCAATTTCAATCTCAAGCTCTTGGCAAGAATGAAAAAAAAAATTACCTGTAGTTTATTTGGGTATTTCAAGCCTCGCTGCAGGGACTTTTCACTGCCAAGGAAAAAAAAAAATCCTGCCACCTGCATTCTTAAGAAGATCGTGTTGACACAAAGATTACATTTCCAAGGGTATAGCATACAGAAATGGAAAAAACAGTGGATTCTTTTTTTTTTATTATGCAAATAAAGCTTTCCAAATATTCACCCAGGACTTTAGTCATACCATAAAGGGGAAATTTATCCTCAATAGAAACTGATATTGGAAGATGACCCAGCAGATTTCAGACTGCCTGTAATATCTCCAGCATTGAACTCCAGAAGAGAACAAGGCTAGAGTATCTGACTAGCAAACTGGTGAAATACCTCACTGCTTTGCAAGGACAGTTTCCTACAACTTTTAAGTTTTGCAAAATGCAAACTTCATACCTGATTTAAATAAAGTAGAAATAAAAGCAGGACGCGAGGAAAAACTTGTCTGACCAATAATCAGTCTGAGACAGGTTATGAACATACCAGTTTATGTCATGAAGTGCTCACGACCCTAACATAGGTTAAACAGCAGTTTCTGGATTTACTTAAGATCCCAGAATAGAAGCATATGGAAAAGGAAAGTGATTTTAAGTTTCTGACAAAGTTAAAAATATTAAAAATTTTTAGCTTTTATTGAAAATTAAATATATTAGCAAAAGCAAGATTTAAGAAATATTTTACAAATGATTTACATACAAGAAAGCCAGTATCAGACATATTCACAAATATGCAAACCTTTAATTACAAAAAGTACCTATTGGCAGCATGATGCTAACCTTGCCACTGCAGTGTGCTCTACTATTTATATGAATAAGGCATAGAACTCACATTTGCACCAACTTAAAAAGTTCAAATAAAACTTTAAGCTTTTGAATCCTGGATGCACAATCCCCGATAGACACACGCACGCGCACACTTAACATTTCTTCTTCTAAGCTCTACAAACTAAGTGTGTGCTCTGGAAGAACAGCCTGAAAAGCCCAGTAAAAATGTAACTGGTACTAGCATTTAGATTTCAGTTTCCTCTTTAAAATATACAGGCCTAGGTATGTAAACCATATTCACAGTTTAAGTATTTTTAGACAGAAGTACCTTTTTTTCTGCATTTGTTCCTTAAAGTTGGCTCTCAGTTCAGCATACAGTTCATGTCACCTGTTTTGTGATGCACACATTTACAAGATAACTTAAAAAAATCTGTGCCATATTCATGGTCAAGTTAGTTAACAAGAGTAGTAATATCCAACTGTGACATTCAATACTATATTTCAAATATTTGTGCAAACAGCAAAAAAATAGTTGTTTGAGGCAAACATTTGCAAAACTTTTATTACCTCCTCAATGTTGTAAACTTGGACTGTCAGCCTTAAGTCCTGCACTTCCACAGCTTAGAAAAGTCAATTCCTAAAATAATCAAGTCTCAAAAAGGTTATTTTCTACATAGTGCAAATTTTAATGTAGATAATGTGAAAAATGTATCTAGCTGGATTGACTTTGTGCAATAGTCAGTGGTCTTCTCTCATAGTTGAAGAAAGTGTGCATCCAATGAACCAGGGGTTCAGGAAGCCAGGAGGGTGGAGAGAAAAAACAGTTCCATTACACTTCTCAAACCAGTGCTAGATGTGCAAAGGCAGCAAAAATTCCAGCTGCTACTACAACCAGAACAGAGTAACTTTTCAGGAAGACCCAGGCGGTTAGTCACTTGGACTGGTCTCTAGAAAAATAGGTGAGTATATGTTGGATTTTTATCAGTCGGTCTTTTAAAGACATCATGGAGAGAACTGAGAGCTGGTATCTGGGGTCTACTGGGAGAACAGCTAGAAGCCACCAACACCAAGCAGGACCATTGGGCATTGCCTAGAAATAAAACATAAGCTGGTTACCAATAACCAATGTCGCATAGTTGACTACCATGAAGATATCAAAAGACAAAGTCATCAATGACCAAGACTACTTTAAAGTTGGATACTAACTAGAGAATTCCAGATCTATGAGATCAGAAGAGTGCTGAAAGGATCTCTTCTCTTTAACTGAGAAATCAAGCAAAGTACACTTAAACTAAGCTTTATGAAACAATTATTTTTAAGACAACATAGGAAGCTCATAGATTCCTTGGGAAAAGATGGCTAAGTACAGGACAGCCAGGCAATGACAAACCTCTAAAAAATTAAATCTAATACTTGCCTTGCTGTTCTTAAGGATGGAATATTCTTGAAGCCTAATGTTTTCATTATAATTACCTTTATTTGACAGACTTCTCTGTCACCTTCCCATTCCACTCCATTTCTCATTACCTTCTAGACAGAGCAGGACTACTTATTTGGTTTCTTCTAAGCAGTTAAAACTCTGTAACTTTTTCCTGTACTTTAATTACCAACAACAACCATTAGATGTCAGGCCTTGAACTGGACTTAATACTCAGTAGAGGTCCTACCACTGCAGAGAATATTAAGCACCTCATATGATTTGCAAAATTGTTACTGGTAGTGGTACACTCCAGGATAACATTTCCTCATCTGCAGCCACTACCACACAACTGACACATTTTTGTCCTACTATAAATCTCAGGTACATATCCATAGTATTGCTACCCTGCTAATTATTCTGGTTTTGAACACATATTCCTCTTTCCTAGTATGCTGTTTTAAATCTATTTTTATTAAATTGTTCTAGAAATCCCTTCTGACATCATGCACTGGCCTCTACAGCATCTACAGTCCCCCCCACATAGGTTAATGTGGTAAGACCCCATAGAATAGGGTGGCCAAAGCTCTGTACACTTTAAACCATCTAACAATAGTGCAAAACTCCCAAAACCCTGTCATGTGAAATAATTTCTTATCACTACAGTCCTTTAATGATGTCCAAGTTATCTAAACCTAAGGTGTTGGTATGGGACCTCATTACTAACAAAGGAGAAAGCCCTTAAAACCTTGTGCACCTGTGCCTCCAAGTGACAAGCACTTCCACAGATGCCAGAACTGGATGGGTACCTGCTCAGTGTGTGTGACCTGCTCAGTGTGTGTGACCTGCTCTGCACTCTGCTCGGGACTGCAACCAACAGCACCTCCCTGATGGCCCCACAGCAGACCCCGCAGAACAGCAACCAAAACAACCCTCTGCACCAGCTAGATAAAAACCTAAAACCTTTGGAATGACAAGTCACCTGTGACTTCACCAGGACCTCAAGAGTCGGACACTTTAAGGACATTACTACCAAAAGGAAATGCTACCTCTGATAGTTTTTAAGTAGTTTGTCACATTCAAGTTGTAAGTTATAAATAATTAGCCACCAACTTCCACGTGGTGTTGTCTCTCTTTGTCCCCTAACCACAACAGGTAAATACAGTTTCATAGTAGTATGTAGCAGACGGGTGAGGGATAAGCTCCCCCAAGATCCCAATTCACATAAAACTCTCTGCTCTGAAAAGCAAATCGTACTTATTTTTAAATGTTACTTTTCTACAGCCTCCACTCCCTCTGGATCTCACCTTCATTAATTGTTTATAATAACAATCAAGATAGATTGCTGCAGCTAGTTTCTTAAGAAACGTGTCAAACGCCAGCTGCTGCAGCACTAGCCCAGAAAGGAGGAAAGTGTAATTTGTGGTTGTCTCTTTAACAAAGTTAACTGCCTGCACATGGCAGATTCAGTTTCTTTACTTTCACAGGGAGAAAATAGAGAGCTTTTTTACTTTGAATTCTAACAGCTTTACACAAACTAAAAGTTTAAATGGTCCCAGAACTTAAAAGTTTTCAGTTTACTGGTTTTATTTCCACATCAGCATATCATCCTTTCCTGGAGAAACTGCTGACCAGTGACAGAATTGCTTTTTATTGCTCATTTTAAGAAAAACAAGGTCTAAGCCTTATTGTCTTTGAAGCTTGAGAAAAAAGTGGGAGTTTTGTTTTTTTTAATCCTTAGCAGTTGGTTATAGGGCTTTTATTTTTAGAAATAAGCATCTAATGATGAATATTAAATGATGTCTCACCTGTATATTTTCCTCCCTGTCAGGCATTGGTCCGAAGTGCTGAAGAATTTGAGTGCGAAACTTGTTTCTCAAGTTTTGGAACCAACTGCAGGCCTGATTGTAAACGAAATTATGAAGCTCTCTCAATTTCTTTAGCTCTTCATCAGCAACCTGCAGGAGGAAAGTTATGAAAATATGATTAGTGATAAAGAAACAATTAAGGGGTTTAAGCTAAAATCAAAAAACCCTCAATTTCAAATCTGTCTAGATGCATTTCTGGTGTTCTTTGTAACCTTGACTGATATTGACTGAATGGTAAAGAAGTATTGTGATATTTTTAAAGTTACAGCTTTAAACTATTATTGAAACAAAAATTATGGTTATCTTATTTCTTTTATAGTAATAAAAAAATGAAGCTAGTTTCTAGGGATCTAAATATTTGAAAGAGAGCTTTCAAGAACAAATCAAGCAAAAATCTTGGTCTATTAATAACAGTAAGTATTTAGACATCATTCTGGATACCTTAACATCTTCCAAATATTCAATGTCTGCAGTGCAGTAACCATCTTTCATCCCTCTCCGTAAAACTCTAAATCTCTTTCCGCCAATTGTATCAACAACAGACCGTCCATCAGGCAGAAAATGAACGTTCCTAATCTGCAGCATGCAACCATAATCTGCAAAACTAAAAAGAGACCTTGTCAGTAATGCAATTACACACTTCTGAAAAGATGTTTTTTGTAATTAAAATGGCAAAAGAGATGGAAGCTTAGAATTAGGACATAAACCTACCCATTCTGAGAATCACTTATGCACATCCCAAACTGTTTCGTTCCAGTTTCCATACTCCTGCGAATCATGAGTCGGTATCTTGGCTCAAATACATGTAGAGGACAAGGCACAGTAGGATATGCCATAGTGCAAACGAACATTGGAACATTCTTGGTCAAACTTTAAGAGAACATAAAAAGAAATATACGCCTTCAAAATCCGAACATTGAGCTATGCCAAGACAATACATTTTTTTCAGTATGTCTGCTATGTTTGAGGTCATAAAGCACTCTTTTCGAAGTCAAAATATGTTGTAGAAACTTTCATGAATGATAAAATCACACATCAGTAACAGCGGCTGAATACCTATGTAATTATTTGCATACACACTGGACAGTAAGACTCACTGTTATCTAGGTAGTGAGTACCTAGTCAGAGAATGAAGGGCTCTGTTTTGGGGTGGGGGTGTCAGCTACTTTTTAATTTTTACTTTAGTTTGAGCTATAAAAGCAATTCAGCACTCAGAGACACAGTTTTCCTATAAGTAAAAAGATGTGCTAGTAACTACATAGCAGCTAGGTCACCATTTAGTTTATTTTCAGATCACAAGATGCAACCCAGTGTATAATTTGCACCTTGCAATATGCCTCAGCAGGCACAACTGAAAAACACAGTATTTTTTATTCCTATTTTATCAAGTATGCATAGCTGATAGTAGATACAATCGAGTTATCATGAAAACATTACTGGGTATTTAATTTTAATGCCTTTCAGACTATAAAACGTAATGCTACTGGATGGATTCTGTTGAATAAGTTGCATGAGCTGTAGTGTTAAACAGTTTTCCAACATTCACATTTACAATACATCATGCTCCATGTATTTGAACAACTCTCTGTGAGATAAACATGTTCGCAAAAAATCACAACATTTTTTTATTATGTCTATCTGTGTAAGATAAATGTCTATCATGAACTGCTTTTCAAGGAATTAAAGTCTTTGAGACTCTGCAGTCGATTGAAGACAATTTCATTAACAGCAGCAAAGCTAAGACCAAAGCTCCCTGATGGCACACGCAGAAAGAGGAATGGAAGGGGAAACGTTTCATGGAATCATAGAACAGCCTAGGTTGGAAGAAACCTAGAAAAAGATCATCTAGTTCCAACCTCTCTGCCATGGGCAGGCACACCTTCCATTAGATCAGGTTACTCAGAGCCTCATTCAACCTGGCCTGACCAATTTAGTGACCTTCTATGATGGAGTTACAAGGGAAGGGCTACAGATGTCATTTTATCTGGAATTCTGTAAAGAGCTCCCCTCTCAGTGTCCCCTCCAAATTGGAGAGAGATGAATTTGATGGGTGGGCTGTCAAATGGATAATGAAGGGTTGGATGGTTGCACCCAAAGGGCAGAGGTCCATGGGCCAGAGTCCCAGTGACCAGCAGTGTCCCTCAGGGGTCCACACTGGGACCAGCACTGTTTAATGTCTTCACTAATGACACAGAGAGAGGAATCCACTGCACGCTCAGCAAATCTGCTGATGACTCCAAGCTGGGTGCCGTGGTTGACAACTGAATGATGGGATGATATCCAGAGGGATCTGGACAAACTTCATACTCCTTGCACCCATAATATACCACAATTAATGACTATAAAATAATAAAACATTTAAAAAAAATATTTCCATACTAATTTCTCAAGTTTTTCAAGACAAGAAGCTTACTTGGAGTGTTCTGCAGTTTCTTCAGCATGAATTCTTTTTCTCTCAAATAATTCATCAGACAAGTATTTCATTATTAATTCTTCCAGCAGTTCTGTGATACTGTATTTTCTGCTTGCAAGGTACTGTAAACAATTTTAAAAAAATCTTTTCATGTATCTTAACAAAAGGACTGAGAAAATGCAGCTTTTAAAAATAAAAATATCATCTATGAAATGTGACAAAACCAATGAAACTTACACTCAGAAGTTTTTATACTTCATTAATTAAAACCTAATTATACTCTAGTATTTGAAAATTACATTCTCTGTGTAAGTTCTTAGTGTCTGACAATTTGAATGTCTAACTCAGTTTGTATCTCTATGCTTACCAGAGACAGAACTAATTTCCCAGGATATATAGCAATACCAATAAAAAAGTGTATAGAAATCACAGAGAAGTTTAACTGAATAGATACCAAAGTTTACAAATATGTAGGATTGAATAACACAACTGAAGTAAATGGTCACAGAAACATAAAACCTCTAAGACCCTGAGACCCTTTTCCATTCTACCAGTAATCCATAGCCCAAGCAAATCCAGGTTGTTGGGTTCAAGTGAAACAGCCTTTAAAATTATACAGTATTTGTACAGTGAGCTTTACTAGAAACAATACCTCTTTCAAGCTCTCCTTACAGAGTGGACACTGTGGAGCATGATCTAAACACCGTTCCAAACAACCTTTGCAAAAAGTATGTCCACAAGGGGTTGTTACTGGCTCAAAGAATAGCCTGAAACAAAATTATCAGAAGTTAGATGTCATGGCCAGTGTGTGTTTTTCTAAAAACGTGATTAATCTCTTGAATTTTTAGACTAGTTATACTATAACAAAGTAAAGAAACAATTGGTCCCAAGTTCTCGTTATTCTACTTTTTCCTCTATAGTGCAGTTTGTTTCCATTTACTGCAACACTCACTGTTTTGTTTTCTGATGAAGTTGGACACATTCCATAACTCTAGGTAACTTAATATTTAGCCCAATATACAAAGATTTTGATCTCCCAACACAGAGATTCAGAACGTGATTCTTTGAGAAACTGGGTTGCTTTAATAGCAGTATTACATATTAATGACATAACTATGAATAGTTTCGTATGCACAGCAAGTTTTATGGTATTTATTCTGAAAATCAAGGTTATTCAATAAGAGTTTTCAAATACAACATCAGCTACATTTCAGTAGACTAACATTCTGAAGCATCTATGTCTCCCAGACAAATAGTTCACAATACAAGGCTATGCTTCTAAACACTAACCTTCCTAAATTAAGTTTTACTGACTGAAGAACCCCTAACATTTAACCACCAAAGATCCTGTCCTTTGATGGTGACCAGTTAACACTGCCAAGTTTAACTAAAAGGGCAGTTTGATTAAAATAGTCGTACACTATATAGCATTGTAGTAAGTGAAATTTAAATCTACATTTAAGTACAGGGATAGTGAAAAGCTGCATACTCAGATACTGGTATCAGAACTCATAACAACTTACAAGTACCTCAGTTTGTACATGCAACAGATATGCAGCCAAGCATCTGTAACTAATATTGAATCAAGGAGAAAATCTTACCTCATACATAGAGAGCACTCAAAATCTGATACATCAATCAAATCCCCTGGGATTGTTCCAAAAGCCATTGTCATGTCCCTTTTTGTACTTTCTATGGAAAAACAAGACAAGATCTTCAAACAAAGTAAGGTACAAGGCAGTAAATACTTTAAATTTCACAGTAAGTGACTATTTACCTCCTTGCTTTTTGTGTTTGTTTCTTCCATCTTCACATACTACTGTATCCTGTTCTGAAAAGGAAAGCTTTCTTTTTAACAAAGCACCTTTTCCTTGGCCAGAGAGAAGGGGTTCAGAAGACACTCTCTTTAAGCCATCTTCCTTGGCAAGGTCTTTTGTTGAGTTAAGAGCATGGGCAGACTGTGCACGATTTAAGCCTCCACTCACAGGCTCCAGGACATCTGATCCTCCTAAACTCTGTAACAATAAGATGAACCAAACTGTATTCTAAGACTAACACAAATCTAAGTATGTGAGACATGACTGCAAAGATATGTAAGCCAAACTGATACAGTTAGTGGGACCTATCAGTTAACTACAAAAAATTTCTAAGTCAACACAGTACTCAAATTTGCTTAGCATTAACAATTCAGAAATCTTCACCCACTTCAAACAAAACAAAAATTGTATTTCATCTGCTTAAAAAAATAGAAAAATTGTATTTATTTATTTTTTGGCGTCCCTAATACCAAACTTCTAATACTGTATTTATTACTCATTCTAGTGAAGTAGAATGTGGAGTTTTAACACTACAAATGAAAATAAATTACTCCCAAACCACGCTTCTTTTCCTTCAATTTAGCCAATTACATAAAATCAGTATTCATGCTGGAAAGTGTGACAAATCAGGGTATCAGTACATCTGATGTATACACATTAGTCAAAGACAGAAATTACTGTAGAGTTTTTATTACCTGTGGAGGACAAAGCTGTAAGTTGCAGTAAGATGCAGTCACCTCAGAACCAAGTATAAAAGGTTTATTTCTAATATGGGGTGAATTCCAAGCAGATTCCTTCAGACTTTCACCTAACTTCTCTGGTGACAAAACATCACATAATATCTAGGAAAAACAGCTCAATGTTAATAATAATGAAAAAGAATCCAGACATACCTTTGTTATAAATTTACATATCAAAAACTAAAGAAGGTAATCTACATGAAGTTATTCTCATTAACAGATCTTTTCTCAAGCAGTAACTGTGAAGGCAGAGTTGAAAACAAACAGAAATCTACATACCTACACTGCTTAAAACCAAATTTATCTAGAAATCTTTTCTACTACAAGTCAAACAGAGTTAGATGTTATCAATTCAGTATTATGCAGCCTTTCAATGTAAATTTTTATTATCACAGGAAAAAATCTGTTGTGCTCTGGACACAGAGGGTTTCAATTTGGAAAATTTCACTTGTTGCCCGCTTTCCAGTTTTCTACATATTCACTTAGTAAATTCAAATGCACATGTACTTTTCAAGATGTATGTAAAATGTGTACATTGGGACTAACCCTTCTACATAGCAGGATTTAAGAAATATCTTAAAAGGAATCTGCCACCTCAATGTGTTCTGTATGTAATGAAGATTTTAGATGGCCAATGACTATCATAATGGGAGTTTCATAAAGGAGACTAGTCAGAGATGGGAATCCAGTATCATAAATAAAATTACCTTTTCTACTTCTAGCTTGGCTGGAAGAAAGTCCTCATCAAGGGCTAAACACTGTAGAAACAGTTGTAAGGCATCTCCTACAAAGCCAGAGTCTTGCAGAACTTTTCCTTTCTGAAAGTATACCTGAGAAACAGACACCACTAAGACATTTGTAGAGAATAGGGAGAACTGCAGTATTGATCTTACAGGCATTGCAACAATGTTAAAATTAGAACCTGCCATGACAGAAAGCATGCAGCTTTAACAAAACTGAACTGTGCACAGTGTGTGTGATCCATAACCCTTGTCAAACTCACATCCATTACAGTGTTTGAAAAGAGTCATGGGATAGGCTGGTGTGAGTCTTCTTCCAGTTAACTTGTTTTGTCTTATAAAGGGTTAAAAACCGCACTAGTGCTATATTCAAAGCTCTAAATTTCCCCCTTCTGTGAGCCTTTGGAGAGGAAGAAGAGGGACAGCAAATGCAAATTATTACATAACCTCACACAACAGCTCACAGGATATTTTTTTGCCCTCTCTTTCATTAAAAGCCTTATGGTTCCAGCCTTCAGAACGGTGAATACAAATAAAACAATCCACACAATTGTTCACCCCTTACATACATCTCAACCTATATTCTTAAAACAAACAATGCACACTCAGAATTAATTGCTTCTTCCAACTAAATTTTATGCTTGAACACTGGACACCAGGTAGGAAAAAAAAAACTGTGTATTGTTTTCCTTGTAAGAAAAAAAAAAAAGAGGGAGGAAAGACTGTCCAACTAAATTTTATGCTTGAACACTGGACACCAGGTAGGAAAAAAAATCTGTGTATTGTTTTCCTTGAAAGAAAAAAAAAAGAGGGAGGAAAGACTCCTGGATTTTGCTGAGCATACTCAAAAGTAGATGACATTGGAACTAAGAACTTAACTCTTAAAAGTTGCACTGACAGTAATAGAAAAAGTTAGATAAAACCAACAGGTATCAAAAAAAAAAAGTTAAAATAATCTCTTGGCATATAAGAATTTGGATAATGGGCCAGAAACTAAACTTAAGAAATAAACAAACCAACAAAACCAAACCAAACAAACCCCCAACAAAACAAAACAACGAAAAACTACTCTACCAAAGCCCTGAATAAAGTTTCTACAGAATGACTGCCAGTATGAACAGCAGCATCTGTTCAACAAGACTGCCAGATGAGGACACACATCCTCTTTGATGGATTTGGGCAGCTTCCTTTACAATGAATTCTGAAGAAAGGAAGTTTGCTAGTCCTCTTAGAGATCGTTTATTTTCCTACAGAGGTAAGGATTGTTACAGGAATCCATCCACCAAACCAAGCTCACTTAAGTGAAGTGATGCTTCTTTCCAAACATAGAGAAAAAAGTAGACAGTACTGTCAACACTGAGAGGTGAAAAGCAGGAGGCTTTATGAATTTGCAGTAGCCACAGAACTGCTGAACACAGGAGAAACCAAGACAACTGCAGTTATCTCCCCTTGTGTGGCAAGATCTTGCTGCTCCTGCTGAGTTCAGAGTTTAGACAGTGCAGCAACATGCATTCTGAAGACCACAGACTCCCCAGCTGCCCGTATTACTTGCAAAGCTCAGTTCCCACTGAATTTATTTAGGCTTTTTAAAGATAAACTTTTCAAGCTAAATCAGCAAAGTGTCTCTCAGTTAACAAAAATTAACAACTAAACAAAACAAGCCCCAAACCCCAGCTGTTACAGGTTACATCACCATGAACTCTTCCAACTCTCAGTGTATTTCTCAACCAGCCCTAACCTGCCATACTCATCAGGAGCCTGTCTCATAGAAGTTAACTATTTTAAAGATGACTTTTAGCATTTTGCATGTCTTAAGAGACAACATTTAAAGTAGCTGTCTTAGGTTTTTAAATGGATGCAATTATCATTTGGAAGTTATTAATTTTACAAGCACAAGATTGAAAAATGATGAGTTTATACCAACTTACCTCTGGCCAATTTGGCATTTTGGAAATAACAAAATTTAGATCTTCTATGGCTGTTTTATATTCTTGGAGGCCAACATATGATTCAGCTCTGTAAATTCTTAGCATCAAGTCACTGGAATCTGGAGACAGAAATTAGGTAAAATCTTTTAAAAATCAGAATTTTGTAAATTTCAATTAAATTTGCTTTCATAGTGATAGGTCATAATTACAGTTTTTGTACAATACTTCCAAAATTAGTAGAGTACCTTCTCCCTCACTCCCTAGTGTTTGGCAAACAAAAGTGGTAGTGATTCCCAGTTCATGTCTTGTAAGCTAAGGAAGACATTTTGGATCCTGATGTAACTTGCAGCACCAAGAAAATTTATTTTCAAATATTGAACACAGAGGCTCATAAAACACTGCTCAGTACTGCTGGGACAACAAAAGTTGAGGACTAAGTAAACTTTATCTTTACAGTATATCCAATCAAAACCACAGAAACCTGGGAATTCACCACACTTGTATTATAAGCCTAAGTATTACAAAGTTTGCTTTCAAATACCCAAGTTTTTCTGCAGACTGCAATATGTTTTGTAGTGCCCGAGCCCTTCTGACTGTGGTTGGAGATGCCACTTGCACAGTGGCATCCATCTGGGAGGTACCACAACCA
This sequence comes from Passer montanus, assembly GCF_014805655.1. Lineage (NCBI taxonomy): Eukaryota > Metazoa > Chordata > Aves > Passeriformes > Passeridae > Passer > Passer montanus. The sequence goes on along the minus strand of NW_024359832.1, from coordinate 1,385,681 downwards.
GGCCTTATCACTATGTGATAAAAACAGATAGCCAGTTCCAGAAAGCCTTTAGCACCAGCTGGCAGCCCTGTTGTAAGGAGCTGTAGTAGTGGAACTTCTAGAGCAGGGAAAAAAGCAGAATGTGTCAAGTAAGGACAAGTTTCCCACGTCCAACAAATAGGATTTTGCACTTTCAGTACAGCAACCTCTAAATGGGGAGGACACCCATCTCCTTGCCACTAAAATTACGGTTTTGTAACAACTAATTGCAGTTGCTGCTTGGAAAAAATGCCAGAATGCTGTTTTGATCTTAATTGTTTTTTAAAATAGACCTGGTTTTCATTCAATGAGATAAACTAGGCAAAGGCTGGTCTACTGTAAACAACAGTAAAATAGTTCTTTGTTTCAAAAAAGGCTTTCTTGGAGGCTATAATTTCAATTTAATATTCTTAGTTTGTTCTAGATGTCCAGTATAACTTCTCTCAAATTTCCAACATTATCCTGTTCTACAGTTAGAAGGTATACTGGCCAATGTTCCCATAGATTGCAACACACTGCTTTGTATGTAGTAAAAGAAAGGGTTAAGAAAATCAGAGAAGAATGCATTTAGCTGAAACTAGAGTGTCTTCCTAATTTGTGTTTCTTTTGAGCTGATGGTTCCCCCTCAAACATAAATATTGCCAAAGCTGGTTTCATTTTCTCATTCCACATAATAAAGTGGTTGTTTTAACTGAAGTCTGGGAAACTCTCTTTGTGTGAGTAAAACACTAATTCTGCAAGCAGAACAATTCTGAAGCCTGGTTTCCTGTGGCTGTGTTTTGTGACTGCTATAGCCTAGCAAGGTGAGAGACCAGATTAAACTCTTTAGATAGTTTTTTGTGTTGTATTTGACTCTTTGGTGTCCAACAGAGCTAGCAGCAAATCAAACTCCTTTGTTCAGAGGCAGCAGTAAGTGCAGGTCTTTGTTCTCTGATAAGCTGCCTATTTGCACAGAATCAGAGGAAACTCATCTATTTCACACTTTCAAGTGCAGAACATGACCTGAGGAACTCCGAGCCTTTTTTCCTAGGGGGAAAATGAGGGCTAGTTCAAAAATTAAAATGTGAGTTCAAGTCTGCAGTAGGTGGGCATTTTACCCACTTTTTTTTTTTCCCCAAGAGAAAAGCATGATTCCAACCGAACTAGTACAAAACAAAGTTTAGCCGAGATCCCAACTCTACTGATGAACATACAAACAGTCATTGAATGATCAATAAATATGACAAACTGGGTCTGAATATTCACAAGATGAATTCACTAGTAGCGTTCCTCAAGGCGTAGAATTGGGGCCAGTCCTTTCAGTATCTTCATTTAGACAAGGGGATCAAGTGAACTGAAGTTCACAAATGACACAAGATGGGTGGGAGGGAGTGTTGACCTGCTGGAGGGCAGAAAGCCTCTGCAGGGGGATCTGGACAGACTCAATCAATGGGCCAAGGCTATTGGTATGAGGTTCAGCAAGGCCAAGTGCAGGGTCCTGCACTTTGGTCACAACAACCCCTGGCAGTGCCACAGGCTGGGCTAAAAGTGGCTGAAAAGCTGCTCAGTGGCAAAAGACCTGGGAATGTGTTGTGGTGCACCAGTTTAGTTGTTCTCTTGCACTGGGTGATTGGGAATTTGCACAGAATAGTTTTATATTGCACTGAATAGCTTATGTTACATCGTGTGGTTTGTTACCCCTTTCTCCCATCACATGGTCTTTCCCTCACCTATCCCGGCACCCTGTGGTGGTCTCTCCCCTGGGTTACCCCTCCCCTCGCCACTCCCCACTGGTGTCCCACTGGCTGTGGAGCTCTCCCTCTGTCCCCATCCGGGGGGTATAAAAGCTCCCTGCTGCCACAGAATGCCCTCTTTTCTCCCATGGGTTTGTCCCATGATGTGTGTCTTGGAATAAAGGACAACGTTTCCCACGTGGAGGAGATTGCTTCTCAATCTTTTACCTTTGTCTATGAAGTATCATGTGGGCAAGGGTCTATAGCTAGCCAGAGCAGACCCCAACAGCCCAGGAAACACGATTCTTCAGGAATGCTGTTTGACAGCAGCTGAATACAAGCCAGTGTGTGCCCAGGTGGCAAAGAAAGCCAAAGACAGCCTGGCCTGTATAAGGGTTAGTGTGGCCAGCAGGATCAGGACAGTGATTGTCCCCTTGTATCAGCACTGGTGAGGACACACCTTCAATCCTGTGTCCAGTTCTGGGCCCCGCACTACAAGAAGGACATTGAGGTGCTGGACCAAGTCCAGGGAAGGGCAACAGAGCTGGTAAAGGGTCTGGAGCACAAGCTGATGAAAAAAGGTTGAGTTTAGCCTGGAGAAAAGAAGTCTCAGGTGGGACCTTATCACTCTTCACAACTACCTGAAAGGAGGCTGTAGACAGTTTTGGGGGGGTTGGCTGTCTCTTCTCCCAGGTAAAATGCAACACAATGAGAGGAAATGGTGTGAAGGGAGATTTGGTATGGATATCAGGGAATATTTTTTCACTGAAAGGGTTGTCAAGCATGGGAACAGACTCCCCACAGCAGTGGTGGAGACGCCATCCCTGGTGGGACTTAAAAGATATGTAGATATGGCACCTAGGGACATGGTCTAGTGATAGACTCAGCAGGGCTGGACTAGAGGTTGGACTTAATAATCTGAGAGGTTTTTTCCAACCTAAACAATTCTCTGTTTTTATCTAAATTTATATTTCAAATTTTTAAACCACAATTTAATTTCTAGGCTTTGTTACCATGAAAAAACAATTGTGCAATGTTTCAGCATACATTTTAATGTTTTTCAGCTAAAGAGAGAATGCAAGCTAATTATGACTCTGGCTCAAAGATAGCAGAAACATAACTATTTCTTGAATGTTCAATTTCAGTGACCAAATATATTGCAAATACATAAATCTCTCACTTCTGGCATCCCAAAGACAAATGATTTTAACAAAAAAATACACCAAGTATTTGCAGCATAGAGCTGTATGTATCAATCGTTATTATTACATTAATAGGAACGTATACAAAGGTGCACACACACAACACATTCTATATGCATTCCTGAGTTTGACATAACTTCCAAAGCATCTGCTCTTACTCTAAGTATAAACATACCAATAAATGGACCACCTTTGATCTGATTTTACATGCTTTCTATATGGTTCTTAATATGCCAAATTCTTCAAAATAAAATACATGCACATCAAAAACACTACTTTAGGACACAGTATTTATTAACACAGTACTACAGGGCCACCCTAATAATCAGAGCTGAAACACACAACCCTTAAGAAAGATCCAAAAGAACTGGGCTTATTTAGCAGAGAGTAATTCCTGAAAGAATTGGGAGAGCACAACAGCTTTTCAGAATCCAAAAGTGAGTTACCTGGAAGACTCTACTGAAGTATGCAGTGAAAAAAACCAAAGAGACAATGGTTATAAACCAAAAACAATGGCAGTTAAGAATTGAAATAAGGAAAAGATTTTTCACTATGAGGATAATTAACCTTTGAGCAGGTCACCAGAGAGGCTGTGGAATTGTCAGCCTGTAGGTTTTCATGATCCAGCTGTACAAAACCCTAAGCAAATTGCTCTGATCACACTATTTGTTCTGCTTAAACAGGAGACTGATTGCTCAACAGATCTCCTGATGTCCACTCCAGAAGGAAGAATGAGAGTCAGACCAATTTCAACCCATTAGTGGTGTGTTTCAGGACACTTGATCAAAGGCAAGCTGCACTTGTATTTTAATTCAAGAGATCTCCTTTAACTAAGCTATTTCATTTCAACTCCTGCAAGGAATATCCTAACTATATGAATGTTAACATTCCTTATGGTTTTTTTAAGTCACTTTTGCACAATGGCAAATACGACTCTTTCAGATGTTTCAGAAACAGAAGAATGTTATGAAAAGATGCCATCTGAGTAGAGGTTTAGCATCAATGCCTTATACAGGACATCAGATTTATGTTTATCACAACTCTTTAACTATGTGCATTAAAAAGAAAGAGACGAAGCAGCAGTAAGGAAATGCTGAAACGGAACATGAATGATTTTAAACATTAACACATTTCCTATGCTACATCTTTTCCATCTCTAAGTGTCCTCAAAATTCATGGTCTGAAGGAAGATGGTAAGTATACCAGCAGCTATTAATCTACTGGCCTGGAATCATCTTCAATTTGTAGTTGTGAATCTGCAGTTCTAAATTCACATTTAATGTACGTCTGCACTCTGACTCCCAAAGTTCTTCAGTATCTTTTCCAGAATATTGATAATTCTCAGGATTGGAGACACAGGAAATAACTGCACAATGGACCTTAAACTGAGCTTCTAGCACTTAATTCTAGCACATATACTGAATAATAAAATTTTGAATAAGCATCATAGCTGGTAACATACTCAAATTTTAAACACATTTCGAAACCAAAATGGAAAATTTAGATTCACATAAAGAATAATCTAAATTCTTTCCCCACAAAAAATCTAAACAATATTCCTAAATCCATAAAAGAAACATTAACAAAAACTGTGTAATTATTTTACTCTTTTATTCTTTCAAAACAGTCTTAAAACATGAAACAGGAGCCCTGTTTACATATGTGATTGGTACTGGATTCAATTTTACCCTGAAAACTACTGAGATTTCTTTGTGACCTGTATGAGTCAAAGCTGCACTTCAGGGAGAAGTCTGCATCTTACAGTTTCAAGATTTAAAATCCATCCTGTATCCTACACTTTGGAAAGACCCTGGCAAATGAAGTAGAATCGATAGCCAAAACTGAACCCCTTAAAATTAGGTTGCCGAAAAGCATATAAAACAGATCTCCGACTTAATCCCACCTACACTGAGAACAGTTTATTCTGGAACTAGACCCAATGTATCTCCCCAGAACAGATTGGAAGGATTAGACTTATGCAAGCTTTTGGTTTTTTTCCTCCACTGCAGACAACTGTATAAACGTAATACACTTTAAAATATTAATTTCTAAATTACTGAACAGAATAAAAATCCTGGTAAAATTCTTAACAGAACCTCCCAGGTCACCAGGTGTTAAAATCCATTGTCATATTAAAACAATGAAGGAATCTCTCACTGGATCCTTCTAGGTGTATCGATCACAAAAATGTGACTCTCTCTCTACAAAGAGTAAACTTTGAAAATTTGAGCGTATCTTAAGAGTCCGTGGTACCAGCCAGACACTGGCTATCGGACAGCCCAAAAGCGTGCCTCTACCTCCCCTCTTTGGACCCTCTTCAACACTATATAAAACTCCAACCACACCCACCTATGATGTCACTGCCATTACACAACCTGTCCCCCTCCGTGCCTGTCTGCTTATGCAACTCAGCCCGGCCTGCTGGGAATTGTCTTGGTGACACTTAAGACTGAAAATAGGTCTCTCTCTCAGGAAACAAGGTTAAATACACCAGCGGAATTTCTCTTTGCCCGCGCACAGCGATTACCCAACACAAAACGAAGCAGAGCCCACGGACTCCTCTGTAAACAAGTCCAGCAGAAGCGTGCGGGGGGAGACACGACGGAGCCCACGCGGGACGCTCCCCCGCACCTCTGGAGTGAGCGGAGCAGGTGTACCCCACCAGCAGGCTGGGCGCTCAGCCCAGGGCCGGGCAGCCGCACGTCCCCTCCACTCCGCCCTCCCAATGGAGAGGTTCCGCAAATCCCTTCAAACTCGAGAAAACTTCGGACGCTCTTCACCGGCCCGCGTCGATCGCTGACGGCCCCGCACTCGGGGAAAAGAGCACGTCCACCCACTCCACCACACCCCCAGCCCCCCGAGCCTGCCGCCCCGGGCTGCCAGCCCGTCCCGCTCCCGCCGGGACACGGGCGGCAGCGGCGGAGACCGCGCGGCTGTGGCGGGCGGCACGGGCGGAGGAAGGGAGCGCTCCCCTCAGCCTTACCTGCTCGCAGAGCCTGGTTGGCGGCGCCCAGCGCCTCTCGGAAGCGGCCCTGGGCCAGCAGCTCCTCCAGCCGAGTCCCGGCCCTCGCCCTCTCGCACTCGCCCGGGAACCACTTCTCCGCCAGCCGGTTGAGGACAACGCTGGTGCGCAGCGGGGCCGCGGCCGTGCTGGTGCCCCCCGCCGGCAGCAGCCAGTCCCGGCAGCGGCGGCAGCGGGCCCGCAGCTCCCTGCGGAGGCAGCGGCGGCAATAGGTGTGCCCGCACGGGACGGTCACCGGCTCGCCCAGGAACCTCCCGCAGCCGCAGCAGCGCAGCGGCCCCTCGGCCCCGCGCTCCCGGCCCGGGCCCTGCCGCAGGCGGTAGTTCAGCACCAGGCAGTCCACGAGGGTCCCGAGGCGCTGGGCTCCGCCGAAGGGGCCGAGGCACAGCGACGCCAGGGACGCGCCCACCGCTTCCTTCAGGCGGCTCGCGGGCACCAGCCGCGCCAGCAGCAGCTCCCGCTCTTCGTCCGCCCCCTCGCCAGGGCCCCCGCTGCCGCCCGGCTCCGGCGGCAGCTCCGAGCCCACGGTGGCGGCGGGAGAGGACGCTGCCATCGGCTGCGCGGCTGCGGCGAAGGGGGTGTGGCGCTCCCGCTCCGGACGCCGGGACGGGCTCCGGGCTCGGCGCGGGCGGGGGGCGGGAGGAGGCGGGGGGAGGTTACAAAACACCGCTCCACGCGCGCGCCGCCAACGGCGCGGGGTCACGTGGGGGGGACGGGGCGGGCCCGTCCGGGAACGCCCGTGCCCAGGGGCGGCGGCGCCCCGGAACCCCCTGAGCCCGCCCGGCCGCGGGGAGGGGGGAGCGCCCCGGCCGGGCCGGGGGTGGCTGGCAGGGCAAGAGGGACAGCCCTGCGGGGTGACTCCTGGGAGCGGCTGCCGTGGTGAGGGTCGGGCGTTAGCAGGGCTGCGGGGGAGGCAGGGATAGAGGGACAGAGCCGCCGGGGCGGGGAGAGGGTTCTGCAGCGGGGAACGGGGTCTGTGGTCCCGGAGGCATCACCCGGTGGGTGCCCGCCGCCCTCCCTGCGCCTGCTTACTCGCGCTCGTCTTGGGCTGCTTGGGCTGGCCCCTCTTCCTTCTTTGTTAGTGTTTTAATGGAGGACACGATAAGATAAAAGTTACAAGGTTAAGGAAAAGCTCTTTGTCCTCAGGGCTGGTTTCCCCCCCGCTCTCGCCGAGCGCTCCCAGCCTCGCAGGACGGGGGACGCGCCCGCCGTGCCGGCACAGCCCGGCGGCAGCGAGCCGCGCTCCCCGCCCGCGGGCAGCCGAGGCGGGCAGCGCCTGACCCGCACCGCCGAAAGCGCTCACAGGGGGAAACGCTTAGGCTGTCCAGGTGCATGCCAGCCTCCGGTGGAAGCTGGAAGCCTATTGCATAAGTATTTATAATTGTTGCAGTGCCTTTTTTTTTTTAACGTTAGAAGGCTGTCATAAATCCAGACGTTTCAGATAAATATAGCAGTACCTTTAAAACCTTCCAAGCAAAGCTTGCACATCAGGAAAATTAATATGGCCTTAGGAAGGGAGCAAACTATATTTATCTCCAGCTATATTCCACGTATGGCAAGCTGGAAGGTGATGCTAAAAGTTATTAAGAGAGCTGTAGGCTAAGATGGCATGATTGGAAATAAGCAGACACATCTGGATTTACATCCAGGTGTTTTGTCTGACCTCAACTATTCTAAGCTTCATCCTTTGCCTCTACAGTGGCTTTCCAGTTCCTAAAGTCAAAGAAAAAAGATGTTATGGTAATTGAAGCATGAGGGAGCCATGGGTGTATTTTAAACATTGATAAGAAAGATGGTCTCTTACAGTAATTAATTAAAAAATTGAGTAAGGAAATTACAGTCTAAGGATCAAAGTAAGATAGATATCTGTAGTGTGAACTTGAGTTGTGGTGGGAAGTTGTGAATTGCTTTGAATTAGTGTGAGTGGTTTTAATGGGTTACGGATTCTGGTGTGGTCATGTCAAGCATGAGTTGACTTCTCACAAAGTACTTCACTTGGCCAATTTGGACAAAAGTAAAACTCTGAAAGAAGTACTGTTAAACAGTAGTTTATTTTGTATTTCAGATTAGATTACACATGGAAATATGGAAGAAAAATAAAAGAGGACAAACCCCAAGGGCTTGTGGGATTGGAATTAGGATAGTAAGGCTGTCCTCTGATGGAGCGATTTAAAACAGTAGAAAAACATGAAAACATGTTTCCACCATTTCCACTTCCAGTGATTCCTATAAAAGTTCATACATTAGTGATTCAAGCAATCATGACTGCAATCAATGCAATCAGCTATTTTACATAATTTCCCGTGTACAGGCACAAAATACTCATGTCTTTACCAGCATTAGTCTCTTGGAGCAGAAGAATTGAGGTTTTTTCCTATCGAACTTTCTCTTCAAAACTGAAACAGTGAAGCAAGGGATTTGAAGTAGGATGGATGAATAGATGGGTAGGCAGCCTGACATTTTTAATTGCTCTCACCAGTTGTAGAAATGTCTGGTATCTGGGAGACTATTTACAAGAAAGCTATATATTCACCTTGTCCTTATTCTCTAGATTTTATTTTTTATCCCTTTTGGAAATGATGCTGGGCCCAGTTAGACTGTGATATTACCCAGTGTTGACAGTCTTATATCTTTGAACTACAGTTGATTCTTTAAGCTTTGGTTTTGGTGTATTATTCCACCTTTAGCATATTTAACTAAACAAGAAAAAAAAAGGTCAAATTTCAAGTTTTTTACTGTGTTACCATCAGGATGTGATAGTTATGTAAGAGAGGAAAAAATGACATTTTCAAGATTAGATAACACACAGCTCCACCACCACTCCGTTAAAATAGCACACTCAAAAATCCTTCCCCCCCCTCCACTTGTAGGGTCAGATAAATGATATTTTAAAACAACAAAGCCTTGCCATTGTGCAGTTCATGTGGGCCATTCTAAAAAGCCTTCAGGGGCTGTCCTTTCCCTTCCTGCTGTAGAGCAGTATTGTTCTGCTGGTTGTGGAAATTGGTGGTTCTCATTCAGAAGGGTACCTGCAAAGCACTGTGCCTCCAGTACAGTGAGGTTGAAGTAATTCCCTTCTTATGCTTTTTAAGGTATTGGTTGGATGTTTTTCCAAGCAATTCCTTGTATGAGTAGTGTGTGCAACCCAATTAGATATGAGATGACAATAAAACAGTGGTTTAAGTCGTATTTGACCCCACTTTAGGTAAATTAAGCACAATGGTTCTGATTCAAGGTCTTCAGAAATCAACAGCAGTATAAACAAAGTAAAGCAAGACCAACCCAGATTAGGGGACAGGCAGTGGACCTGCTAGATGCTAGTTGCCCAGCTATTGTAACTTTTTGCAAAGATATGTGTAGCAAAGGCAAAATAAAATTAATCGGAGAAAGATTGGATTAGGCAAATAAGAGTCATACTTAAGAAAATCATAATTTCATTCCTGAAAACTCTTTGTTCTCCCAAGAAACACTTAAATATAATTTCTTCTAGGGGAAAAAAACCAACAAAGGAAATATCAAGCCGTATTTGAAATTCTTGAATGGCTTTTGAAAACCTTAGCTGATAATGTTTGAGTTCTTTCAGCCCTGGTTAAGAAATAATGCTCAGAACCAACTATGATTTGTTGTGTTTCAGGTTTTTATTGCTGTTAAGTAGAATTTTGGGGCTCTAGTGAGGTAGTTCTGGCAGAGAGATTTTTAAATGGAAAAATCCTCAGCATTGCTGCGGTAAAACAGACACTAGTCCTTGTTTGTGCAATGCAGTAGTGGAAAAAAGTTGGTTTTGAATATTTTTTTTTAGTTAATGAGTGGCTACAAAGGTGCATTTGCAGCTTGGTTTCAAAAGTTAGTTATGGTGAGCTGAACAGGGCTAGACTGTCAGCAGTAGTGTGGCCAGCAGGACCAGGACAGTGATTGTCCGCCTGTGCTCAGCACTGGTGAGGCCACACCTGGAGTGCTGTGTCCAGTTCTGGGCCCCTCACTGCAAGAAGGACATTGAGGGGCTGGCACAAGTCCAGAGCAGGGCAGCAGAGCTGGTGAAGGGTCTGGAGCATAAGTCCTACAAGGAGCAGCTGAGGGTACTAGAGTTCATCCCAGAGACTAATCTTGTCAAAAAGGTAAGAATTTAAAATGAACAAGATTTATTTTAGATTCTTTCTTTTGGCAAAGGCAAGAATTCTAGCATTTTTATGAAATGTGTTAAATGCAGTGGCTTCTGCTGCACGAAACCAGTTTTTAGCTGTCTAAATAAACTGCTAATTAACGAACAGTCAAGTGCTCATTGGGATTTCCCTTCAGTTCAGCATGAAATCTGAATTTTTCTTCATAGCGTAATAGTATGGCAGTTGCTGGTGGATAAGGGAAAGACTGTGGATGTGGTCTGCCTAGACTTTAGTGAAGCCTTTGACACTGTTTCCCACAGCCTTCTCCTGGAGAGCTGGCTGCTCATGGCTTGGACAGGTGCACTGTTCCTGGCTGAAAAGCTGTCTGCATGGCCAGGCCCAGAGGATGGGGTGAACGGAGTGACATCCACTTGGCAGCCAGTCCCTAGTGGTGTTCCCCAGGGCTTAGTGCTGGGACAGGTTTGGTTTCATATTTTGATCAATGCTCTGGGGTTAGGGGTCGATCTCTTCTCCAAGAAACAAGCAATAGAATGAGAAAATGGCCTCAAGTGGCCCAAAGGGAGGTATAAATTGGACAAAGGGAAAACTTTCCTTAAGGAAAAGGTGGTCAAGCATTGGAACTGAGCAGTGGTGGACTCACCATCTATGGAGGGGTCTAAACCACAGGTAGATGTGCCAGTTAGGGATGTGGTTTAGTGGTAGCCTTGGCAGTGCTGGGTTAACAGTTGGACTTGATCTCAAAAGTCTTTTCCAACCAAAATGATTCTCTGGTTCTATGTCCTCATTTTCAGTTCAGTTACAGTTTTGGAGATGTCTGCCCACTTTGTCAAGAGAGCCCTGAGGAGCTCGCTCCTGCTGGGTGATTTTGGATTTGGGGCAGTGACACCCAGAACCCAGGAGATGCTGGTCCCCATTCCTCTTTCCCAGTTACCAGAATGCTAGTTTGTCTGTGGTGCTAAGAAGTCTCTTCTCATCTCCAAAAACAACTGTTTGAGTGTTAACCAGAGACTACTTGTTTTCAGTAGATCCAGTGACACTTCTAAGATTTGTCTGTATGAGATGTCTCTCACTTTGATGATGATGATGATGATGATGGCAGCAATACTTGTCTTTAAAATGCAAATGACAAAGGTTGACCTCAGGGCTTAAAGGTAGAGGGTATAAAAGGAATGAAAGTTTAGAGCAGATTTTATCTAAAGGGATAAAATTTCAGCTAGGGGAGGCTGAGCTGACTAAGTTTCCAAATGTGACAGAACTGACAGCCATGACCGTCAGATGATCTGGGACAAAAATCTGGGACACTGGCTGTAGATCAGCAAGCACAGTATTGCTTACAAGAAGGAAGAAAAAGGCATTCACCGAGTACAGACAATTAAGGTACCTCAATAGTACATTAGGGATGTAGAACACATTTTCGAGTGAAAAACTAATGAGAGAGGTGAAAGTAACATGAATACCATCATTCATAACCCTTGAAGTTACCGAACATAGATGAAAGTCAACCTAACTCTGCTTTTGTTCTTGTAATGGAGACACAGTGTTCAGGCTCTCATCTCTTTGGACTCGAGTAAAGCAGGTGATATAATGAGCCACATGGAGAATTTTGACTAAAACAGAGTAAGATGGAATTGCTAAAAAAGTTGTCAGGTCTGAAAGATCCTGTTAAAAGCCTGTTTAAATGGATCATGAAATAGGAAGAGCTTCCTGACTGGAAACACACTTCATATGCATTTTCTGAGGATCAGCCTTAGTACTAATTTTACTTGATATTTTCATCAGTGACCCTGGCACAAAAAGACAGGAAATTGATCTTTTGGTTTGGCAGCAAGTAAGAAAGTGATTTCAATAAACTGAGGAGAAAAATGTCAGACAGAAAGAAACTGACCTGCGTGACTGCTGGGGTAGTAGAAATGGAAGAATTGTAGTCATGCAAGTGTCAAACCATGTACATCTATTAAGAAAAAATGTTGCTAGATCCTGAGAGTTTATTAGTGGGAAGTGATAGAAGATGAGAAAGAACAGGAAGTTATTAAAAAAAAAAAGGATATAAGCCTAGACTTTTTTTTTTCCCTGTTAAGATAAGGAATTACTCATTGTGCTATACGTGACTCTGGTGAACAGAGTCACACAACAGACAGGTCTGGTCAGGCTATTTGTAAAAAAAAGAGGAAGTATAACTAACTGAAGGAAGGAAAGGATAATTTGGAACAGATTTACCATACAACAAGAATTGGAGAAATGCTTGCTCCCCCACTGTCTTGCCAAAATGATGCTAGAGAGGGGACATGATTGCCCTATGTAAGTGATTTATGAGAACAGAGAGCAAGTGACACATGAGAAAAATTATGAAGTAAATGGCTAAAAGAAATTTAGTTTAGGAGAATACTTCTGAGAATCTGAAGTGACATTATGGGATGGTTTCTGAGAAAGAGTGGGAGGATTTACTCACTGTCAAACAGTACTTGTTTATGTCAGGACAGGGATTACCTGGCATGCTAAGCTGTTATAGCAAGGGACTGGATTCAGTCTGAAGAACAGAAAACAGTTAATCAGTAGGAAACAAGTTAGTAAACAGAAGAATAATTGACAAACTGCAACCTAAACTTTTCAGCTATGGAGTCCACCCCTTAGGCTCAGTCATTGTTACACAGTGAATGTTTCAGTGTCTCTCATCTCAGAAGAAACGGTTGCAAAGTCACGAGGACCACAGTTGAAATATCCCCCATGTCCTTGGAAAAAATGCAAACTCACTTAGGGAAGAAGACTTTGGAGAAGTGTGAGAAGGAGAGGGAACAACTTCCTTTGAAAGACAGCAGGAATGAAACATCCTAACCCTATGCTCAGGTTAGAATACCCAACACATTGGCAGGACTGACAGAGAAAGTAGCTGCTGTCAGTGCAGCAAAATATCCATACCCACCTTGTGGAGCCATAGAGAGGCACGTTAGCCACTACCTCCATGGCTGCCAAAATTGGGTAGGGAGAGAAAGCAGCAAAATCCAAGTTTAGCCACCTTGAGCTTCCTCTAGTAGCGCTCCAGAGGGGAAGTGCTCGTGGCTGCTGCCCTGCCTCTGCAAACCATACATGGCACTGGGGACTTCCCAGAGACTGTGATTATTTAAACCATTGCCTTTTGATTTTCACTCCTAAATGGCTGTTCTGCCATTCTCACTGGTTTAGCTGAACTGGGCATGTTCCACTTCAGGTGGATCCAGTGAAGGACAGAACAGGCCATGTTTATACCTTTGGTGATTGCTCTAAGTGGGAAAAGACCAGTTGAGCTGAAGTTGAATCCTCTGATGGGAAATAAGCTTATTACTACTGGTAAAATTTTTGTTGAATACCATTTGAATATTTTTTAAAAATCCATACACAATAAACCGGCAAAACCCCATTATAAACAGTCCTGTGAAAATGGCCATGCCAAATACTTCTCTGAGACATTTGACATCTCTCTAATAATATTTTTTGTAATTGTTTCAGAAGAAAAGTGTGCAACATGACAACCTGCTGATGGTTCATATGTTCATACATGGTCGTGCCTTCCATGTGTTAACTGCTGGGGAACAGCTTCAGATTGCTTCACATTATAAATTGTTACTTATTTACCATGCCAGTTGGTGACCAATGTAGCATATGTGAAATTAATTTGCAGTTTCTGTTACTGTTAGTTGAAATTTTCCAGTGAAACATTTTCTCAAATTAAAAGGAAAAAAAAAAGTTACCCTTACCCATCAATCAGGAAGGCAGTGCTTTGTAGAAGATTATTTATTCAGATAATTTGACAAAATATGGGTAAGTTTTTATGAGAAACATTTTCCAAATATGCATGAAGGTAGCACTGGTAGTTTCTGTATGTTTCCAGAATAGCTCTACCGCGGGACTAGTCCCCACATGCCTCTGATCTGGTAAAATCCCTGTTATGGAACAGAGGAAACTGATTTTGGGAAATCCATTTCTTGTCAAAGGTCAGCTCCTGGCTCCATAGCAATAGCCTTCTGCCATGTGTCTGTAGCTGCAGTTAAAAAACTTCCAAATTCCTACTGAATCAGCAACCAGGACCTTGCAGTTCTGGCTTCCAGCCTTCCTCACATAAAAACACGAAATGCAAAATTAGTAATGATATATACATATTAGAGAAAATCAAGTTTTTCTTGAGAATCTGCAGTAATTTCCAACTTCTAAAATCAGATCTGTTTAGAAAAGCTTTTTTACTTTTTCATCCATGAATAAAAATATTTTGCCTCAGCTTTATGGTATTTATTTTTTCCTAAAGTAGTTAAAAGTCATTAAAATTGATGCTTGATGTTTGAGTCACTTCAGCCCTGGCTAAGAAATGATGCTCAAAACCAACTTGGTTTTGTTTTGTTTCAGTTTGTTCTGTGTTGCTTAGTAGACTTTTGGGGCTTTAGTGAGATAGTTCCAGCAGAGAGTTTTTTAAATGGAAAAATGCTCAGCATCACTGCAGTTAAACAAACACTAACTCTTGTTTGTGCAACACAGTGGTAGGCAAAAGTTGGCTCTGAATAATTTTTAGTTATGAGTGACCACAAAGCTGCATTTGCAGCTTGGTCTCAAAAGTTAATTTGAGCTGAACAAAGCAAGACTGCTACCACGGTCTCTAGCATTACTGTACAGCTCTGCAGTGTGAATTTTCCAAGGGATCTTAATTCCCTTTGAGAAAATTTGAGCTATCAGTTCTCAGTACTTTTGAAAGAAACCAGCCCAATAGTGTTATTTAGTTATAGGGTAATTATGTATGCACTACTATGAGAAAAAGTGACCGCACATAAGATGAATAGTTAACTACATGTTAGAAAGATAAAGATGTCATTAAAAATAAAAAGGGAGGCAAAACATAATAGGATCTGAAATACTTAGGTAAAGACAGAGAGAGAGTTTATCGGCTTGATCCAATAAGGGACTTAAATACCTAAGGCAAGGTTTATGGAGAATTCAGGTTCCTAAGTCAAAAAATGAGATTGCAGCTCACGCAGCTGCTGCTAACCCAGGAGTGCCTAAATTCACAAGGCTCTTCCTTGATTGTAATCTGTATCCTTAGAGTGTCTCGGGTTTTACTGTTGTGCACAGTCAGTGTGCAGCCACTAGAGCAGTTTAGGCACTTACTTCACATTCAGCCATTTGCAGTCCTTGGCTGAAAAGTTCAAGGATGATATTGTGTCAGTGTGTGCAGGCCACGCCAGGCACAGATTCACATCCTGAAATTCTTAGTTTGTTGTAGTTCCTTGCTTTGAACATGAAAGGCAGAGAGGTGGAATAACCTTTTATTTAACAATCTCTCTGTTAGATTATTGATACAAGGATAATTCTTGCACATCATTTCTGTTCCTACAGACAACGTAATTCTTTGCTTCATTGTGGCATGACTTTTAACAGGAACAGGGCAGGATTATCTTTGTTTTCAATAGCCCTGTCTCTTGCTGGGTAGGATCACATTTCTGCCCTGTGTTGATTTGCATCTTTTGTGTTTAATGGGGAAACCCAAACAATGCATTGCTGTATAGGAGACGCTTGTTTTCTCATTTCCTTCTGTTATCCTGGCTGTGATTTAACAGAATACTGCAAGCCCTGCTCCTCATTCCCTTTTTTTTTTTTTTTTTTAACAGAATGGTATTTGGATCCTACAGTTAGGAGAACTCTTAAGCTGTGAAATTTAAGCACACTGTGTTATCTGTGTTGTGGCCTGACTTAAGTTTCTAAGGAACTGCAATAATGCTGCTGCATTTCTGGGGTTTGGTAAGTCTGGTAATTATACTTTGAAACAGTGGAATTTACTATCCTGGGAACACTAATAAGTGGAGTCTCTCATTTCCCTGTTTTCATGTTCATTGTAGTTTTTCTTTTTCCATATGTGATAATATGTGGTTGTGGATTCTAAAGTACAGCTGAATACTTCTACATGTGCAAGGCAACAAACTTAAAAATGTGATCAAGAAGGTCTTATTTTAAATTATTCCAGGTTTAAAAAGTAACTTAGCTCCACATATGACATGAATCATATTTGTCTTTCCTTCAGGAAGAGAAACCTTGGACTGATCAGACTCTTTTCTTCAGCCATGTTGCTTGGTAGAAGAGATGCATGTAATCTACAGATTTATAAAATAGGTAAATATTCACTGGAAAATGTGCTCCTATTAATATAAATTGTAATTGTTCAAAGAGCAATGCACTTACAGTGTGAAGTACTAAATTTAAAGAGATAAAGTGCAGAAGCTCTTAGTGCAGAATTGTAACTGAATGATGAACAGAAACCAATATAATAGCAAAGGAAGTACTGAAAAGGCTTCAATTAAAGAAGGCTTTTTTTAAATTAAACTTGCTTATTAATGAAGTGTGCAAAAAGCAAATAAGTCAGCATTTTTAATGTTTATCAGTATGTTTTCCTTGAGCTGAAAGTTGTTGGCTAACAGTCATGTTGAATATCTCACCATTTTTTCTGAGTTTTTATGTATTCACTCTACAGAAAAAGTACAGGCTGATTGTTTTAAAAATAATCTATAGCAAAAGAAAAGCTAATGATTTTGGACATGTGTTCTATATTCTAACTTGGTATTTAAAGAACAATTTATGTTGGTATCTGTTTATATATTCTCTAATATTTTCTAATCTATTCCCTGATAATATATATATATTCTCTAATATAAAGTTGAATGTTTTGCATCTCTGTATGATCAACCTCTGAGATAAATAATATTGAGATACATGTGGTGTTGAATATAGTTTGCCAAATAGGAGCAGTCTCTTTGAATTTTTAATAATTATTGCTCTTTATTCTTATACAAGTA
This sequence comes from Passer montanus, assembly GCF_014805655.1. Classification (NCBI taxonomy): domain Eukaryota; kingdom Metazoa; phylum Chordata; class Aves; order Passeriformes; family Passeridae; genus Passer; species Passer montanus. The sequence goes on along the minus strand of NW_024359832.1, from coordinate 1,368,800 downwards.
AAAAAGTTACAGTTACAGTCAATTACAGTTATTGCATTATATTTGTATTAAAAGTATGCCTGTATTGTAAAATCAAATCTTCATCCAAAGTAGAAGGAAGGAAAAAAGCTTATTATGCTTGATATCTAGCCTCTTGGAAAAAACCTTTCATTTTTGGGTGGTCAGTAATAAATGCACAATTAAATTCAGAGATTCAGTCAATTAAAATGCATTTTAAGAAAGGCATGTAGAAATCAGAAAATACTTGGCAGCCTACTTACAGTGGTACCTGGAGGGAAAAGCCCTTCATTTGTTATTACTGGATTGGACTGCTGCTAGTATTAGATAAATTGCTGAGTCTAAATAAATCTAGGTAATGATAAAATAGTTAGCAATCTTTTAAAATTCGGAAGGAGTTGTTAAAGTTACAAAATTCATGTTTACTTATTCATCTTAGGTTAGCTCTTCGGGATCAGAGGAGCAACTGCTCCTTATGTTGTAGATACTTCTCATTCATAGAGTTCCATGGAGTTTTGCATGTATATCCACCATTTCCTTGTCTGATTGGTGCCTTCCTTCAGAGGTTTTAGAGCACTGGGCAAATATTTTGTATCAAAGAGAACAGGAAATGCATGATTTTTCTTCAAAACTCTGTGACTAGTACTCTTTACTAAAAATAATGTTCTGTAAAGAACATGAGCTGAACAAAAAGCATTTACTTTAATCACAGTGGCAGAAGACATCTAATTAAATCACCTTATTGGCAATAGTTTAGCTTTTAGTAGCAAATATATGTTACAGTTTATTCTGACTTTTCAGTATTCTTTTTCTACTTTGGCTTGTACCTACTGCTGTAACCCATGTCCTGTTTGCTTCTTGAACATTAGTAGCATCACTCAGCAGCCTGTTGTGTGCTGTAGGCTGGGATATCACAGCCACATCTTTTCAACCTCTCCTACAAAGGTGCTACAGGAAATGTACACCTTTATTTTGATTCTGCCAGAGGCACCAAATAACAGGGTTCAGCTGGGAGACCATTACTCTCCACTAGACCAATGTTTTTCAGTGGAGCATGGGATCATACAGGAGAGAAGTGAGCACTCAGATTCTTCATTTCAGCATGATTATGTAAAGAATGTGATTTTTCAGTCTTTTTCCCACCTATATGTCTCTCAGTCTTTTTCCCACTTATGTAAAGAATGTGATTTGACATATAGATGGGAAAAAGACTGAAACACAATGTGATGATTGTGTTTCAGTCTTTTTCCCATCTATATGTCTCTTTCACCATGTTTATAGAAGAAAATAATTGAGTATCTGGTCTTTGGCTGTTGTCCACAAATACTCTATCTAGAGACAGAAGAAGACTTAATTTAATTTTTTTCCATTCCTGAAAATGCAGTGCAACTTTTTTTAAACTCAAATGTATGTTGAACATAATTTGTCCATGCAGTTGTAACAAGTTTCAGTCATACTGAGTCTAGGCTGACCACAGTTATTCACAGGAGGTTCTGTAGTAAGTAGCCCATCCCAAAAGGATTTTATGTGATGTGTTCTGTCTTTGTCATACTATATATAACCATTGCATTTTAGGCATCTTTTTAATGATTTGCATCCCTCAATTTCTGATTGCCCAGAAAAGGTTTCACAAGGGCTGAAAGACTGTGATAAACCCATGCCTATGAAAGTATTTTTAAAATCACATAATTTATTTTATTTATCTTCATATTTCTACCTCTAGTCAAAAAAAATTACATTCTTTTTTTGGTGAACAGCTTATCCTACTGTTTTTCATGGGTTTGCTGATGTGCTGGACCTGTTTGACTTTTGTGTTTGGCTGTGCTAGTGTTGGTAGATCACCTGAGAGCCCTGCCTTCTCCCAGTTCATGCTTGCCCTTCACTGGAGAGCTGCAAGCCTGACAAGCTGTTGCCATCATTTTTCTTTGTGACATACTGTAGAGCCTTCTTGTTAGAAAGTACTTGGTTTGTGTCCTGGGGCTCTCAACTGTGGAGATTTGATGAATGGCTCACTCTGTCAATTTTCATGGTTCCTGTAATATTTCATCCTCCTGCTGGTACTGATTTAACACCTCGATTCCTGGACATAAAATTAAGCCAAAATTTAACTATGTAGACTAGATGTAAATACTTACTATTAATTGTAGAAATAGAAGCTGCAACGTGTTTTTCTTTATTGTTTTTAAACATTGGAATGGACTGCTGAGGAAGGCAGTGAAATCACCATCTGTGGAAGTGTTCAACAAATGACTGGATGGGACACTTAGTGCCGTGATATAGTTGACAAGGTGGTGATCAGTCAGAGAGATTTGGCTTGATGATCTCAGGGATCTTTTCCAACTTGCATGATTCTGTGATTCATTAAAAAAGTATTCTCAGAGGTTCTTTTTCTTGGTACCTGGATCACCTTAATAAAAATGGTTAGCAGAAAACTGGTGTTTACAGGACTAATTCCTGGGGGGTAACAGTCTCTCAGAATTTTTTAGTTCTGCAGCACCATTAACAAAATTAATAGTTAGGTCAGTAATTGATTTCAGGCTTAAAAGTATGTTATAATGATTGTAGGGCTGAGTCATATCTTAGACATAGTAGCTAGGTGAACTGTTCTGGTAAAGTAAACAGTAATACATCAGAACGAAAGGCTTCTGAATAAGCCACTTGCTGATAAATTGCATCATAGCAGGGCTTGTCTGTCAAGAATGAGAAGCAAAGAAGGCGTCAGCCTATAGCCTTTTTTATCCAGAAGTCTTTCTCATTGTAAAAGATTTACATTTTAAGAAAAATACCAGGTATTTGTAGAGGGAAGTTTGGGTAGAATAAGTAATTGTTGGGAAGGAAGAAGCAAAACTGAAGGTATATTTTTGTAAGACATCCTACATGAATATTTACATAATGGGACTGAGTGTGTTTATACTAATGGGACTGAGATGTCCTTCTTTTCCTTGAAATCACCTCTTTGCCAGTGGTGTAAAGTTGACAAGTCATGGATGTTGCTGCTTTCCTACTTTCTGGCATCACTTAAAGAAAAATATAGGTTGTGTTCAGATTGTACCATAGCTCAGATTTCCCTGTGTCCACAGCCTTTTTGGGAGCACAGTGTTAACTGTAAGCAACCTCTGATCCTTCCTTTCCTGGCCCAGACAGAAGCATGTGAGTGATAATGTTCATCAGTAAATTTGAAACAAGTCTTCAGACTTGGTACTGCTTTATTTTGCAGTGATGACCTCCTTTCTGTAGATCTCCATAGAAAGATGTAATGCCTTTATCAATTCCTACTGCAAATAGCAGTTTTTCCATGGAATGACTATATTAAGAACTCTCACTTTGAAATTAGAATTTTAAGGTGATTTACATAAGAAATAACAATACCTATAATTAAATTGATTGTTGTTTTGAAGTAAGGACTTGTACAAGGTTGTTGTCTTAGAAGTTTGAGTTACTTGATTTTTCTTTTAATTTTAATTTTCAGAATACTGGATTGTACCTTCTCTTCCACTATTGCTTCTACTGCATATCTTATTCCTACAATTCTTGTATTATTAGTCTATTAAAATAAAATATATAAATGAAAAAATATATATGTACCTGTGAACAAAATATTTACATATTACATATCTAAATATATATTTTTAAAACTGCATTTTCATTAGCTTCTGTAAGCATTATCTGGAAAAAAAAGAGAAATTTTAAATGAAGAGAGTAATAAGTGCTTTAAATCTAAAAAAAAAAAAAATACTACTTTTACCCCTGTTTGGACTTCTGTTGTAAAAGTGGTGCAGTGTGCTTTTCTGCATTCCAGAAATTTCCTGTGAGTCAACAGCTTGATTGATTGATTAATAATTTGTATTGTGTAGCAGAAGGGTTGTTCAACTAAAAACTGCGTGCTGCACTTTTAGATCAGGGGAGGCTGTGCAGGTGGAGTCACTGGTACCAAGTGGGAGCTGCTGGTTGGTTTGTCCTGCAGCCAAGGGCACGTGCTGCCCACCGCGGGCTTGAGGGCCAGGCTGGACATGCAGCACGGGGCTGGGGCAGCTGCTCTGCTTCCCTGCCGTGGGGGTCACTGCTCCTGGGTGCACAGTGGTCTTCTGGGCAGGATCACCACTGCATCTGAGAGGTTATAGAAAAGGAAAGAAGGTCATGAGGATCTTCCGAACTTTTGTGAAGTACATAAGCTTCCCTCCAAAGCAACCAGTGTTAATACCATTAGATTAGTAAATGTATATGGTATGTAATGGTTAGTACCATTACTGTGCTCGCCTGTGTTCCTGCTTTAAATGCTCCACAACTCCACTGCTATTTCTCCTGTAGAGGAGATACCATCTTGTAGTTCCACTGCTTGGCTCCTGCAGTTAGTTAGGATCAGGCCTTAGCAAAAAAAGTCTGTGAAGATGCTCAAAGGTGATTAAAAATTGGGAAGCAAAATCATTATGATTATTAAAAGTTCCACTGTTATCATGAAAGGTGTTAGTGCTGAATGAGATTATTCTAAGGTAGCATCAAATTTCTGTTTTTCTTTCATTTCAGATAAAACAAAAGGTATTTTTTTAATTTTTGCCCACTCAGTCAAGACGCAGACAAACAAATACACATTTTAGATTATTAAAAATTTGGAATTACTTTTATTTCTTTAGGAACAATGGACTTAATATGCTTTATTTCATGTAAATTCAACTCTCAGTGTTGTAGAATGGTACCATCCGGGAATTTTAGAAGGGTTTGCTGTGCCTGTTGTGCTTTACAAGCTCAAATCTCTGGCCAGAACGTGTTTCTCATGATGAAGAAGATTCACATTATCCCCAGGCAGATGTTTTCCTGCAGGCTTGGCCCTTAGAAGAAAGGAATTTTAAATTCCTGCTTGACTTCGTAAATGTGCTGAGTGGGAGATATATTTATTCAGTGTTTAATAAACTAGTTGGGAACAATGTTTCAGATGAGATAGAGGGAAAAAAAAAACTACTTTGAAATGATGTTTAGTTTTCCCACTAGAAAATTGGCAGTTAACAACTTCATTATTTGTCAAAAAATCTTTCAAGCAAGAAACTAGTCAGCTCTATTTGCACAAAAGTAATGGTCTAACATTATAAACAATTTTTAATAATTTCTGTCATACATAATACATCCTAGAAGCATCATACACTTGAATGCAAAACAACTGCACTTTTAGGAAAGTGAAAATAAAAGGCAAAAATAGATATTTCTGCCAACCTTTCAAGTAATTATTTAGCATGAAAAATTTGGCCGTAAAGCTTTAAGAACTGCATTTTGCATTGAAGTTTTCAGTTATTGAACACAGCCAAAAGAATAAAGAATTTTTTAGAAACAGGGAGCAACAGATTATTTTTTAAACTGTTTTCATTCTATTATGCATAACTGTTTCAGTTAGGTAGGAATTTTACTAAATAACTGCACCTTTATATTTACTTTATTTTGGTTTGTCATTAGATTTTGAATTTCATGAGTCCCACAGGACAGTTCCCAATCTTTATCTGCATAATCCTCCCAGGAGGCATCTGAGTTCTGGGCCACCAAAGCTTTGATCATATTAGAGATGGTGGATGTTTTAGGTGTTGGGAAGGAATGTGGACTCACTTATGTTCCCACAGAGAAGTATTCCTGCCCTTGTACATGCTTTTAGGCTACTGACTCCTGGCTGACATGTTCTGGCTCTTGAGAAATGGAATTCACTCAGTGCTGGTAGCTCCGTGAGCAGCTGCAGTGCCAGCTCTGGGTTCAGCTCTGGTGGTGAGAGCCCCAGAGAAGAGGCCATGAACTGGAACCAACCTTTGCACAGCAAAGGGCACAGGGACCTGTGGTGCCAGCCAGGGGACTGGACACTCAGAGACATGGCAGGAGCTCAGGACCTCCAGGTCTTCCTGTGAGAGTATAAAATCCCAGGTTGTTCTTTGTTTGGAGCCCCTTCTCGGCAACAACAGCTCGAGCTGTTGTTCTGTTGTTGCACCATGAGTAAAATTATTGAGGGATCCAGACGTCTGAGACTGCTATGGAAAACCTGGAGTTGAACCAATGAACCAATAGGGAAACCTGGTGTGACTGTGTGAGAGTGGCATGTGTGGCTGCAAAGGGACCTCAGTGCCAGCTTAGGTGGTGTGAGAGTAACTGAAGGAGTGGCTTCTGCATGGTCAGACAGGAAAGTTTCCTTAACACATCCTCTGGTGGCCTCCAGTTGTGTTGGGTCAGAGCAGAACAGGACAAAGTGCACTAAAGTCCATGTGCACGGTTTTCTGCCTTTTCCTTTTGCCGTAACCAGTGTATCTGCACAAGTGCTAGGGAAGTAAATGCCTGGCATGGCCACAAACTACCAGTTCATTTTGTGCTAGAAAAATTTCCACAGAGATCTGTCTTTAGGTGTGGACAAGAGAAGCAGATGCCAGTGGCTGCTTGGAGCAGTCACTTTCTGTTCTCTCTGTGCCAGAGCTGCAGCATTGTGTAGCCTGCAGTACCTTCTTTTTGCTGCTTCGCTGATGCTGAGGGAGGAAAGTGTTGGAAATCACAGAATGGCTCTTTCTAGCCACTGATTTCATGCTCTCCTCCTTTTCCTCCTACTTTATGTATCATGCAGCCACAGAAGTAATACTGTTCTCTGAGAATTTTCTCTGACTTTCTAGGCACAGCTTATTTCATTATCCACCCTCTACCCCTTTTGTATGACAAGCCCTTTCTGGTTTCTGGAACCTCAGACAGTATAGAAGTGTTATGAGGGATGTTTTTAGGGAAAAAAGCGCTTCCAAGAGTAATAGTAGGAAGTGCTTGTGTGGGAGTTTGGTGGGAATTTAAATTTGCCTTGACAAACTAGTTGTTGACAGTGAATGATGTTTTGAGTGACCTTTTGTACAGCAGAAGTGGAGTTGTGCTGGTGGTTTTGCAATGGTGGACATTTCCAAATATTCCACCAGTATACATACAAGATGACGCCACTGCCAAGGATTAACGGAACAAGAGGCAATGAGCACAAACTGAAATGAAAAATAGGAATAATATTTTTAACCATGGTGGTGGTCAAGCTTTGGAACACGTTGCCCAGAGAGCTTGTGAAGTCTTTATCCTTGGAAATACTAAAATCCTGAGTAGATTAAGCCTGAAGAACTTGCTCTAGTTCAGTCTCCTTCGATCAGAAGGTGGACCAAAGACCTCCAGCAGTCAAATCTCAATCTGTCTGTTATTCTGTTGTAAGAAAAGCGTGCAATAATGCTTTTTAAAGTGAAGGTAAGTCCCTGAAGTATTGTTCTGACTTCCTGCATTTTGTGGTTCACACACTTCTTAGTATATTCTGTTGTCACTTTAGAACCTTTAATTATTACACAGGATGTAAAAATAAATTACACATTCAAAAAATCCAGACACCATCAAAATCATTGTTAATGAATAGCTCCAGTTTTATAGTCACTAGTCAGAAACATTTTAAACAATAGAGAGTCAGATCTTTGTTTCTTTGAAGTCTGCAGTTACAACTTCTGTTGGCTTAATGGGATGAGGAACTTTATTCATCACATTTTATATCGAACAGAAAATAGACACTGAAGCAAAATGAATAGGTTAGTTATATGTTTAAATAGTCTGTAAAACCAAAACCTCTGGTAATAGGAAGTTCAGGCTACATCTGCCTGCAAGCATCAAGCAGCTATCTCTGGTCTGCTCTTTGCACAGTGCCCTAACTGCTGCATGCCCACTGTGTGTGTGTTGCTTGCTGGCACCATGGTCTGGCTGCTTGGCACGAGGGAAGAGCTGGGAAGTTGCATTATTCTGTAGGAAGGTTTTTAAATGTGTAGAAGCAGCTTGGGAGTGTACAGTTGAGGAATGGGCCCTTGTATATGACAAGACACACTTTGTACTTTGCTGTACAAAGAAATCTCTTGATTTGTCATGTTTGAAAGTGGAAAATATTGTTGTCCTATTTGATAAATGAAAAGGTTTGTCTGCAAAGCAAGCATATAAGAAATAGAATAAACATATTTTTTCACTAAAGGGATAGTTTCAGGAAAAGAGGATTAAAATTCTTGGAAAATCAGTGAGGCAGCTACAAGTGTCAGGTGATTATATGGCCTTATGTAAGTACAGTGGCTGGTGTCTAGCCAAGTATTTCTAAAACTTATAGGGTAACTTCTGTTCACATTTGGGCAAGCATAAATCTGAAAGCACTTCAAAACTCAGCAGTGTTTGGTCCTATATTAGAGCTTCTTTTAAAAAAGAGAATAAAAACATGTATTATCTTTTTTTACTACAGGGAATTCTTAAAGGGGATGGTGTGGTTGAAACAGGGACTTCCAGGAATTGAATTTTATTGCTGCCTTTCTTGTAGATCCCCTGTTCTGTAATGGGTGAGCCATTTTTGTAGCTTGATAAAGGGGATGGTGTGGTTGAAACAGGGACTTCCAGGAATTGAATTTTATTCTTGTAGATCCCCTGTTCTGTAATGGGCGAGCCATTTTTGTAGCTTGTTTTCTGGCATAACCATAGCAAAAGTATTTATGTATATGACATTGAAAAAATGTAGTGTGTGTTGGTGGGTGTGGCTGGTAGGTGTATTATCTAGTTGTATGGCAGTGTATTAAAATAATTTTGTTACTGTTTTTGTTTCACGAAAAAATAATCCTCAAAAGTCCTTTTTCCCTCAAGATAGCATTCAGAATGCAAATTATTTCCCATAATCTTATTTTGCTTGCACATACCCTCTTTTTTTTATATCATTATTAGTTTTTGTGCCGTTTATATTGTATCAGTTTTCCACTTCAGGTTTGATTTATGTTTAGATTTGTTGGGAGACATAATAATGAATGATTCTCTCAGATGCAGGCAAATCTTCAGGTATTTAAAAGGAGGAAAGGAAGACTTTATACTGGCAGAGCATTGCTTGAAGGGCTGAAGATGACTGGCTAAATCTGGTGAGTACTAATTAGGTAGAATTTGTCAGTCTGTCAGTCAGTCTTACAGATTTTCTTGATCACATACTGAACATACACAAAGCAAGAGAGTAGATGCAGTGAATTCAAGAAATGTCTTCAGAATTATGCTTCTTTTGAAAGAGATTTATGAACTGATGTTCCAGCAGAAGCAGAAAATGTTTCCATATGACAACAGGATGAAAGATGTCAGAGAGATCTCAGAAAAGGAAGTTAGAATAGACAAGAATGCATTTAGAAATGTATTAGCTTTTACTGGAAGTGTGAATTTGGACATCTGAGAACTCCTGTAATGCCTGCCAGTCTGTGTTCTCTGTCCCCCAGGGCTTTTAGCACTAGATTGCCCACCAGGCAGCATCAGATGAATCATCACAAAAACCAAACAAGACAACTTTACTTGAGAGAGAGAATATAGAATATGAACAATCCAATTGCCATCTGTATGTTTTCCTGATGAATGGCATTATCACATCGTTTTGTGCCAAATGAGTAAACTGTTTTCACCACACAAATACTGTCTATTCCAGCACATATTACATGCAAACTACCAGCACAAATTTCAGGGTGATGTTTGCAATTTGAATTCACTCTGCCAGTTGGACTCCTATCCAACAAGTTTTGGTTAGAAAAGTAATGCCAAAAGAAGTGTGGGTTTGTGATGAGTGTTAGGTCATGAAAACTCCACAGCTTTCCAGGGGCTTATAAAATGCAACTGAGTCCATTGCTGTCACATTACTTACTAATGTACTTACAACCAGCTGACTTAGTTGCAGAGAGATGTACAAGCTGAAAATGTATATGAAAGAAAAGCATAGTGGCAAATTGGAGATTTGTATGCAGGAGCATTTCAGTGAACTAGAAGAGAATAAAAAGACAAATGAAGATGTTGTGGTATTCTCTAGTGTTTCACAGGAACCTTCCAGGACATCTCACCTGGTTTCAGAAAGGAAAGTAACATTTTTGGTTTACTGTCTGTTTAAATAATATGAAGATGTATTCTGTGCTTGTAGAAAGAACTCTTTTTAATCATTACCTAACCTTTAAAAAACAAACATTTTTTTCACCGAATGAAATAGTTATCATAGCCAAACTATTCCTCAAATAAGGTTTTCATATTAAGAAAGCCTAGATATCTAGATTCTCAAAAAGCATTTGCTAGCTTAATGTAGAGACTTTTAAGATCCTAAGTTTTGGCTCGTTGAGTGGCGTTTCTTTGTGCAGTCTGTCTTACATACAATAAAGCCTGTTCACAGATTTCCCAAAGCCTCTGTGCAAATCCATGATTTCTGGCAGCTCATGTTTATTCAACGATAATGTGCTTTCAGTGGAATAATGTCAGTAGTGGACCAATGGCTGTCTGAGCAAAGCTCTGTGGAAAAAGAAAACTTTTCATATTGATTAGAGAAAACTAATTTACAACGACAGAATATAAATAAATCAGAATTCACATTGTAAGGTGAGTATATAAGAGCAACAGCGTGACATGTTTGACAGTTGTCCTTTCTGGTTGTGGTGCTATTTGGTGTTTCTCATACAGCACTCTTTAGTACTAAATGTTTTCAAAACTAGAGGATATCAAATGGTGTTAGCACTGGTAAGGGCAACATTGAAGAATGCTGCCATTGCAGAGCAATAACAGTAAGATTTACCATGAAGAATATTTCCATTACACAGCTTGCAGGAGTAGTGCAAAAGAAATTTCTGGAATTGTACTTGTGACAATGACCTCAATCTTTGAAGATCCAGCTAGGGCTGGATTATACTTGTAAACAGTACATATTGCAAACTGTTGACAAGTTACACTTATTTTTATTGTTCCTTTAAGATGTGTATTTATCTTGCATTCTGTATGTACCTTTCACCGCAAGATATATTTACTAAATAATTTATGACGTACTTGAGGTTCCCCCCCTGCCCTTTGTGACTGATCAAACTGCTGTATGTCAGCAGCATGACTTGTTAGGACAAGAAGTAAAACACAATGCCTGGCTGATAATGCAGTGCAAAGATTTGAGAGACAAAAAAATGCACCTTTACATGAGATTCTTGACATTGAAATGGACATCTCTACTAAGAACTCATTAGACTTAGTGAAGTTGTTGGGACAAGAATCTCAGTCTCACCTTAAGAATTCTGGTTTCTGAGATATTCTAGTAGAAATATCTGACCCTGGTAGAGTAGAGGATCAGAGATTACCTAATGAACTACTTATGTCACTTCCTGCTGCACCTTACATTTATATGCCAGCTCCTGAAGCTGGCTATGTGATCAACTGTTTAACTTTGGGAAAAATGAATAAGAAAACAAGAAGATTACGATATATAAATTATAGATCTTGAAAAAGTTTTGGGAACTTGAAACTAACTCAAATTTGTAATAGCTCTCCTTTATAATAAATAAAGGTAACACAAAGAATTTTTTAGTACCTCAGATTCATATGCAGTGATTTGAATCTTGAAGAGGAGGGACTTTTTTTAAGCATTTCCTGATAGTATTTGCCAGACTCTGTTAAATGATTTACTGAGTGGTTTCAGGGCTCAGTTATTGTACAATTCTTCAGTGTTAATATATCACTCTTTCATCTGGAATGGAATTACCAAGGAAATTATTTCTCTTGATATTTTCTTGGAAACAGTAATAATTTTTTATGTCTCACGACATTTGAATTCCATGATGGTTGTTTGAAAGTGTTTATTTTTTTTAACATCTTTAATCATTTCCACATAATTTCTTTGTTTGTCTTTCACAAGAATCTCTAATATTACCAGTAGCAGCTCTGTTTCTCTGTGTCATTCTTTGCCACATTAATTACCTCATTAGCTCTCCTTTGCCATAGGGGAATCACATTTTTCTTTCAAATTGTGCAGTTTTTAAAAATAAGTAAAATAAACTGAGATCCATTTGTTCAAATCTTTATTCATCCTTTCAGACCGGAACAAATAATGGTGTACCCTAAAGTTGTCCTTTTTTCTCCACCAGCTATGTCAGGTGGTCTTGTGGAAGATCATATTTGCCCCACCAAGCTTGCCTTACTTTCCTGTTGAGTGATCTGCATTCACCAAGGATCTGGTGGGGCTGAGGGAGGAATGTGTCTGGCGACCTAGGGGTTCTGTAACACATGATTCCAGTTCTTTGTTAAACCTGGAGATGAGCAGGAGCTCACACCCAGGAGCTCTGTGCTGTACAGTCATGGAAGACAAAATGGGTCTTTGGGCCCTGCAGTTCCCCTCTCTGCCATACAGGGCTGTACTCTTTGTTACGGCTTTTGAGCTGTAAACATCCTAGGATGAGAGTTGCAATTCTGTTCCTCTCGGGTTTCCTGCTGTCAGGATGACCCCGAGAGTCCTTTTTTCCCAGCCCGATGGCCGAAGAAAGAGTCAGAATTCTTTGGCTGTGGTTCACAAGGTTGTTTATTGTCTCTTATCTAAAACATTCGTTTTCAGACCTGCAGAGTTCTGTCTTGCAGGTCTGTCAAGGGCACACTGCCCGCCCCTGGGCTGGTGTCTACATTTTATACTATGAATTACATGTAGTTTATTTATCATTATTTTCCAATACCTATTACCTATGTTAGACTGTCTACTTCTATTCTAAACCAATCCAAATGTGCTACCATCACCAAGAAGATGGAGGCTAGGAAGAAGAAGGAAGAAGGACAGGACAATGCCCAAATCCCTCCATCTTGCCTCCTAGAGCCCTATAGTAAAATCCCCAAAATTCCACTTTTCACCCTGTGATTAATTCATTATCACTCTACTTAAACTTTTGTGAGTTGTGATTCTTCATACAAGGTTGGTAATTTGCTCCATAGGTTAAGATCAAAATCCCAAGTGTCTTTGGCTTTCTGTCAGGACTCCTTCATTATCACTCTACTTAAACTTTTGTGAGTTGTGATTCTTCATACAAGGTTGATAATTTCTCCATAGGTTAAGATCAAAATTCCAAGTGTCTTTGGCTTTCTGCCAGGACTCCCCAGCCCCCTGCCAGGGGCACATGTCATCCAGGGCACCCAAAGGGGTGTCCTGGGTTCTGACATGTTCCTTGAGAAACTCTCCCTTAGCAGAAATCCAAACATATGAGAAATTTTTTCCTTTTATTTTGACTAAGAATTTTCTACCTTAATTTTTATTGAATACTTCTATTTTTTTTTGCTGCCTATCACTCTATATAATGCTATATCTGCAAACATGTATGACCCTGATTGTTGCTGCTTAGCCAGTTGCCTTGTGACAGCATATCCAATGTCCAAAAAAACCAGAGGAAAAAGGATATTTCATTAGTTACTCTGGTTTTGCAAGTAATTTTCTGAAATAACTTCTGGTGAAAAACATTTTGAAACAGAACCTTTCCATAAGGTATGAAGTGCATTAATAAGAATTCATATTTTTAGTTTGTTGTAGCTTCTCTAAAATGTCTACTGTATTGTTGACTCAGAATAGCTTTCAAAGTAGGAGAACTGGATCTCAGCCATGATACTTGCAAAACAAGAATAAAATAAAACAAACAAACAAAAAATATAATCAATTTGTTGATCCTCCATGTTTTGACAACCTAGATTATCCTCACAATAACCTTTGTAATCTTTGATTTAAAAGTGCTAGATGTAAGAAAAGTTTACTTGTTAACAAAGTTTAGTTTACTTGTGCTGCAAATTTAGAACATGTCTGACTGCTTTTTGAGCCAGAATAGTGAATTGTGTTACAGCACTGAGAAGGTTGATACATAAAAGGAAAGCCAGGCCAAGCAAATACATAAATAAGAAATCTTGAAATACAGGTTTATTATGATACATGGTAGCTTTGTTAATTCATCAGGAAAGAATGTTCGGATTTTTTTAACTTAATGAGCACATGAGTCTGTTTATCACATGCCTCTATAAATAAGTGTCTTTGCAGATGTTTTCTTTTATTGAAAATACTTTTTCTCTCCTCAGGGCATGCTACACTATTAAATTAAACTATGAATTTCCTTGCTTATTACAGAAGACACTTAGAACACTGTGGCAGGCATAGCACTGGCATAACGTTTTAATATCAATTTTAAGAATTATTTACAGATTAGTAGTGTAACACCTATATATTTTATCTGGCAAAACTTTTTAATATAAATTCTAAGAACTGTCTGTACATTATTGTAGTATTTCATTGATGCTGTGTCTGGTTAATCAAAAATGATCAGCTAATTTCATTGAGAGTGATATCTGTATCATAAATACCATGCATTTTACTGACTCCTAAATGGTCTGGGTCACTTAGGATAATTTTATTATCCTACTTAATTATTAATCGTTTGTCTGTCCTATTCATACTTCCTGTGTCTGCAACCACATTTCTTTCACAGTGAGGTTCAAACTTGCAGTTATTCTCTAGTCTCAAATGTCATGTTGTCGGTGTTACCTCAACAAACCCAGCTGTTAATGAATGGACAGTTTCTTCAACAGACAGAATAAACACAATCACAAAACTATTTCTGAAGAGGCTTTATAAAACTCCAGAGAGAAAAGGATGAAAGAAAAATAAGGAGTTACTGTGTAGTTTAGGAATTTTGAATTAGAAAATACTCTGTTATACTCCTGTTTATATTACATTTCAACCTGAGATAATTCACTATTCATGTATTTTACAGTAAAATCCTGAAGTCATTTAGAAATGTAACAATTAGTAAGGAATACCAATAGCCTTTATTTGCATATCCTGTTTAAATGTGATACCTGCTGACTTAGCAGTGAAATTTTGCCCCACACCCCCATTTTTAAACTTAAAATGTTCAAGTCTGGGTTTACTGATTAGGCTCATACTTAGAGAGGTAGGTAAATATTACAAATCTGGAATGTCTTTGTCTTCCAGTCAAGGTTGGTCTACACTGATACTTGCAAAGTTAAGCAGTTATCACATTCTTTAAATATAGCTATCTTGCCTGGGCATAAGAAACATCCAGCACAGTTTGCACACACCATAAATTACTTCAAGCTCTTCCTAAGGAGAATTTTCTTGGCATAGTTTCTACGATGCATGCTTCCCTCATTAGAAGAATAGCTTAAAGAAATAGAGTATGAAAATCTAAGAGCTGTAAAATTAGCTTTGTACTTTGTGATAATGTCTGTGAAATCCTTCCTTGTGTGATACAAAGTGGACATGATGTAAAAACCACACTGTGTAACAGAGTCCTGACAGGGCACTGTTCTAGCACTCCACTGTATAGCAGCCAAGGATGTAGAGCTCCCTTGCAAAGAAATAACCCAAGGTAGTGCTGTCATCCTGTAACATTCAGTTCCAGTAGTTTGCCTTAGTTTGACTCAATCACCAGCAGAGGAAAGGGAAGGAATGTTGGGCATGTGTATAGTTGTGATAAGTGATTAGTGTTCATGCAACACTAACATCCATCAGACTTTGAAGGAATGGAATGCAGTGTGTCTGCAGTGAGGTCATGTTTATGTTGGATTATCCTGTGCTAATGCAGAGTGTGATTTTCACCATTTTACTCCTGCCACTATCGTATCTCTTGTAGACAACACGTGTTACAGCCTTACTGCACTGGGCTGTGGCTTGAGGGCTTTTCAGATGTTGAAATGGTTTGCTTTGTGTATCTATAGTAACCAACTGCTGGCATTTTCACTAAGTGCTGTGCATAGGCTGAGGGTGTGTGACTGTTATTATTATCTGCTTTATAACATCCCAGAAGGCAATGTAGTATGTAGAAGTTAAATTATCTTGAAATAAAACAGATCATGATCTGAAGTGCTTCAGCTCTGACAGCAAAGATGCTCGTGAAGTTTAATTGACCCTGCCAAAAATAGCCTTTAGTACGTATAGAGAGGCCTTTGGGTGTTGTAACTTACCTTTTTTGAGCCCAGAACAGGTAAAGTACAGTGGCTGCGTGGGCTGTAATGCTCTCAGCTCCTATCACTTCCCTGTGTGGTAGACATACCTTTTAGTTAGTGGTACAGCACTCAGCAGGTGAATTCATGTTTTATCCAAAACATCAATAATAATTAAATGTCTCATCTTCTCAGTGGTGCCTAGTTCTGCTGAACTGTTTTTACTCAAGTAATAAACATTCCTTTGCACATTTCAAAGAGCAGTAAGTGCAGTGGCAGTTACATATGGTGAAGGATTACTCAATGACAGCATCTTATCTTACCTATGTGTGAAAGGCAAGAGGTTTTATGATTGTGAAATCACCCACTGAGCAAACTTTCTTAATGATGCTCTAAAGAAATTAGTTTGAAACGAAGTTAAGGATAAAAAAAAAATCAGAATCCAAAATCATCACATGATTTTTCCAAACAGAGTACTTTAAAACTTGTTGAGCTGCCACTGCTTGGCTTATGCCACTGTGCCCCTTCCCTAGCACCCAGCCATGTGTTTTTAGGAGCTGTTGATTTCCTCCTCATATGTTTTTTTACTACCACCTCTTTTGAGTTGTGGTGGTAAAGCATGAATGAACTTGGGAATAAAAATCAAGGGGGAATTACAATCACAGAATCATAGAATGGTTTGAGCTGGAAGGGACCTTAGATATTATCTATTTCCAACCTCCCTGCCATGAGCAGGGACACTCCGCACTAGACCAGGTTGCTCAGAGCCACATCCAATCTGGTCTTGAACACTTTGATGGGACATCTACAACTTCTCTGGGAAAACTAATAGTGATATTGTGATGTCAAATTAGTGATGCTGTGATACATTGTGGTATTAGTGAATTAGTGAAATTACAATCAGTGTTACTTTGTTGATGTCTTTGCATGTTTTCCTGTGAAATTAGTTGTGAAACAATTCTGTCTCTCACTCTGTGTTTCTTGTCAGCCTCTCTCTGTCACCATTTTACAACAGGTATTTTGCCACTAAAGCCTGTTTTTTAGTAGGTAATGTATTACAGAGCATGGAGTAGCATGTCACAGAACTTGGTGCATATAAGTTTTATACTGTTTCTTCTAGGATGTGTTGTGTATGTAGAGAACTGTTGTAACCTAAAAATACTTTATTACCTTAAAAGCAGACAATATAAGAAGTTTTCCTGTATATTGTGAATCTGAAGTCAGGTGGAATTCATGTTACATCACTTTGTAAATTATGTGGTTTTAAAACTGTGGTTAGCAGCTTGTTCTGATATTGGCATTCCATAAAGAAGTTAAATGAGTTTTTGAGAACAGGGCAGTATGTTCTCTGCCATGTCAAAAAGTGAAAAGTACAGCTTCAGATACTGGAAGTTCCTGCCAGATGACACAGTTTGTATTAAATCATCCAGCTCTTATGTTGATACTTTGCTGTGCCGTTCTGCCTTGTGCAGAGATGGTTAAAAAAGATTTATCCTTGCAAGAAAAGGTAAAAAGGCTAAGCACAGTCATCCTGCTTTATTGCTGTAACATCAAGGCACTATAAAATCTGCAAACAAAGCAAATGGGAGAGGAATCTACAGCTTTCCTAATTAATTTACATAATCTTTAGCTTTTCAGCTCAATTTTTATGTGCAAAGATAGTACCTCATAATTTGTATGTACAATCTCTTACCTTTCCCATGCACATCATTTTAGAATTTTTGAAGCATCAGGATTCCTTCACATCTTTAAATATTTTTATTATTAAATCCCTCTTGATTGATTGAAATTAACCTCCTCCTAAACATCCACAAGTAATGATGGTTGTTGGCTAATTTTTATACCATTGGTGATAAAACAGCAGATGATGAGTGATCTAACAAGTATTTCAACATTCTGGCAGCAATTATTTGTTTGATTAAATTATACATGATAATATAGGGTATTCACAGCTGCTCTGCTGTGAAGCCTGCTTCTATGGGTAAGTCTCAGTTTATATTCCCTTACTAGGTGCAAAATTCCTTATATTCAGTGAACTATTGGGTAAGAGTTGCATAACATCCAACAGCTGGCCTTTTTTAAAATTCATGTTCTAGATTATGCAGAGATAACATTTTGGAGTTAAAATATCAAGCATTTTCCTGGGGTTTTTTTCAATCTTGCCAGAACCCACAGTATCAAACCTATAGTTCTCAAAGGAATGGAAGAGAAGTTGGGTATGAGTTTTAAAACCTGCTGCCTTGCTGACACGGCATTAAGCATAAAAAAACATGGTAACACCAATCAGCAAATCATCAGCTTCTGGCTCCTCCCAAGTTTCAGCTGACTTCTACCAGACCTGTGAAGCAAGCTGTAAGAATTATCTTCCTCTAGGCGCTAGGCAGCAGTTTCCAAGTCAGCTTGCTCCACAGTGCCTGCAGAAACTTGGTGGAAACAGCAGATTTTATCTTGCCTGGGGATTATAGTCTGCTGCCTGAAAAGATGGTGTTGACAGTATGTTCCCTATTAAAAATGCAGTAGTACAGTATACAACTTACATAATCATCCACTCAGTAATAGAACTCTTAAAGCACATCCTTACCACTCTCCTTTGAATATCAGCAGGGACAATAACCCTGGAGTTTATCTGAACACATCTGAAGAACAAATTCTGCTTTTAGGATATCCTTGACTCTTCAGCTTCACTTATTCATTCATAACTGTATGTCAGATAGGAAGGTCAGAATCATCTAGACTAACCCCCATGCTCAAGCAGTGTCAGCTAGAACCAGGTGCCCACGACCACGGCTGTCAAATTTTAATTCTTCCACAAGTGGAGATTCCAGAGCCTCTGCCGGTGTTTGGCACGCTCACCAGTAAAGAAGTGTTGTCTTGTGTTCACAAGGACTTGCCTGTGTTTCCATTGTGCCCATTGCCACCTGAGCTATTGCTGGGCACTACTGGAAGGTCTGTCTCACTCATTCTTTCCTTGCATCAAGTATTTATTGAATGATAAAGTAATTTGGCTTAGAAGGGACCTTTAAAGGTCATGTAGCCCAACTCACCCTGTGATGAGTATGGATGAAGCTCTGAGCTATACACTTCCCCAGTCCTTCAGGCATCCACTGATGTGCCTGAGCTTTCTCTTCTCCAGGCTGAAGATTCTCAGTCTCTCCTCATACAACAGATGCTTCAGTCCCTTTATCACCTCTGTGCCAGGCTCACTCCGTTAAGTCCATGTCTCTCTTGTACTGGGCAGTCCAGTCCTGGTCGAGCAGTGCTCCAAACTATGGTCACACAAGTGCTGAGTGGAAGGGGAAGATCACTTCCTTTGACCTATGGTCATTGCACTTTATATTACCCAGGATGATGTTGGCCTTCTTTTCTTTGAAAGTGCACTGCTGGTTTGTGATCAGCTTGTCCACCAGGACCCCAATGGCCTTCTCTGTAGAGCTTCCTTCCAGCAGGTTAGTCCCTGGTGTATATGGTGCCTGTGTTTATTCTCCACAGTTCTCTTCAGGACTTTGCAATTCTCCTTATTAAAATTCATGAGGTTCCTTTTGAACCAGCTCTCCGGCTTGTCAAGGTCCCACAGGGTACCACAACTATGTGGTGTTTCAGCTGCTCTTCCCAGTTTTGCATCATCTGTGAACTTGCTGAGGTGCGCTCTGTCACATCATTGCAGGTCATTAGTGAAGCTGTTAAACAGTATTAACCCCAGTAATGATCCCTGGATTACACCACTTGTGACTTGCCTCCAACTGGACTTTGTGCTGCTGATCACCACCCACCAAGCCTGGCCATTCAGTTAATTTTCAAGCTGTGTAGTTATCTAGCATTTAATTTGTCAGCTTGTCTTTGAGGATGTTATAGGGTCTGCTTTAACTCAAGTTGAGGTAAACAGCTTTAGCTGCTCTCTCCCTCATCCAACAGGCTGCTCGCCTTATAGAAGGTTATCAGATGGTTAAAGCATGATTTCTCTTCTACAAATGTATACTGATTGCTCCCAACCTCCTTTATTCCCTTCATATGTTTGGAAATAGTTCCCAGAATGATTTTCTCCATCATCTTTCCATGGGTATAAATTGCTGCTATATTGTTTGCCTGTGATTGCAGAGCCCAGGTTATAGATTTGATAGGAAAGCTGTCCTATTCATTTTATTTTAGAGACACTTAAGTGATGAAATCTCTAGATCCTGGATTTTCTAAAATGTCTCTCAGTTATCTTATGGAGATCAAACTGGAATTTGTCTTGTGGCCAGTGAATGGGAGGAGGCATGGAAAAGGAGCATGTAGAAATCCTCTAGAGCACTGCAGGCAGTGAGGCTTCAGGGACTAAGAGGGGTGTTTGGGAGGCGTGTACACAAAATATTGTGTTTGTAATTAATTCAAAACCAGATATTTTTCCTGTTTTCATAGTCTCGTATTACAGCAATGCTACATTGCAATTGACTTGATTAAAAAGAAGTCTAACATTCCCAGTTAGTGCCTGTATTTATTTCATAAGTGAAACCCTGAAGAGTGATGCAAAATCAGTGGCCTTGCAAAGATTTGGCAATATTGCTTAAAACTTCGTCCTTCAAGATTATTTTAGTTCCATTTTGGCTTTTCAAGACTGTGGATAGACCAACAGGAATGTGTGAGGCCGACTCCCTTATTCCATTCAGTTGGATATCACCTTACCAGAAGTGGATCTGTGGGACATACCAGTGGGTTTGTGTGGGCAAGTGAGATATTACCTACCAAACTAACCATGGCAGAGAAGGAGAGAAGTTAGAAATCTGTCA
Source organism: Passer montanus (assembly GCF_014805655.1). Lineage (NCBI taxonomy): Eukaryota > Metazoa > Chordata > Aves > Passeriformes > Passeridae > Passer > Passer montanus. Next base: position 1,348,302 of record NW_024359832.1, on the reverse strand, counting down.
GAAGATGCCTCAAAACAATGCATAGTCTGATACCTAATTTTCATTTGCTTGCTAATCAAGGAGGACAAAGTTATTCCTGCTACTCAAACATTTGGGGTTTTTTTAATCTTTCTCTTGAACATAATTATTTCTTCTCTTTTTAGGTGTGGGTCAATCAGACAGGAATCTAGGTGGAAAGGCAATCAAACAGAATGAAATTATGAGGCTTTATAAATAATCCTGTTTTAAATATACTTAGAGAAGTTGTGTGATTGGATGTGGTGTATGTAAAATCAAAGCTCTAAGAGAAAAATTGGAGACAACTGTCAGAAGCTTTTTGCTCTTGTGATTGAAGGCTAGAAAAAATGAGTTTCAAGTCAACACCACATTGTCAACAGTGTTGAATGGCCTGATTACCGAGGCAATTAAAAAATTATCATGAAAATTAGCTGTGCTGGCCAGATAGAGAAAATGAGATTTTAATTATTGCTATAGCTTGTTTGTGAAAATGGTAAAAAGAATTCATTTCGCTTGCTCTTATGAGAGAAAAACCACCAAGCCTCCAAATTTTTTCTTACTGGTTTTAGCTTTTAGGTCCCTCCTTGAAGTTTAGAATTGGCCCATGTATTTTCAGAACAGGTTCAGATTTTTTTTCCTCCTATTCTGATTATTATCTTTGTCCTTCTTTCTTTTGCAGTAGTTTACAATTTCGCTCAGTATTCCATCTGCTCTTCTTAAAGTACTAAAATAATATATTTCATGTTTTCATGAACAGTTCAATTCCATCTTTTGCAAAGTGACTGCAGGCACAGAAGTGGGGAGTTTATCACCATGATGAAGTTATTTGATACAATAAACTGCTGGGAGATGAAAGCTCATCTGTTAAGAAAATTTTTTATCTCATGTTGTGAGATATTTTGAATATGGAACAGTAGCTGGTAGTTTAAGGTCAATCCCTATATGAAAGTCAGTGCCTACCAGGAAGTGCCCAAAACATGTGCAAGGCAGGTTTAGCTCCTTTTTCTCCTTGTGCTCAGAGCTGCTGTGTTTCAAAGACTGATGTTTAGGAATGCTGCTGGATGCTCTCACACTAGGAGATTATAATACAAGTTTGTACTGTAAAAAATCAGCTGAAATTCTGCAATTGCATTGGAGGACTATTTTTTAATAAGTTCTCAGCTGGCATAATGTGCAAGCATTGCTTTTTGTTTCTGAAAGGCTATCTACCTTTGATTCAATACCATCCTGAATTTAAAATTTGTTGTTGTGACTACTACCATGCTTGCAAATCCCTAATTTAAATTATCACTTAGGAAAGTTAGTGTATCTGTTTTGTGTGGCTAATTTCTGTTTTCACTCTACCAGAAAGGGAAAGAGGAAGAGAAGAGGGAATCATTGTTTTGTGATGACAGGACAAAAGGTGTTTCTTTAATTCTTCCTCTGCAAACCTAAGAGGAATTTTGGAAATATGCTCCTTTTCAGAGTTATCGCCACTGGTTCTCTCCTTGTAATTGTGCTTAGCATTTTGAATGTTCAGCATTCAGGCAAAGAACAGTATATATGAATCTCTTGGGATAGCATGTTGTAGCTGTAGAACATCCAGATTTGTAATTTCAAACTTTAATAGATAGAGTTGGCAGTTTTATTATCTGCTTTGTCTTGGTGATTTTATTTTCCCATGGAAAGATTCTGATCTCACAGTTCTACAATCAATTTTGCTCTGACATCTAGTTTGTGTTTTCCCAAGAGGCATAGTTAGTTCTTGCTGATCACTCCTCATGGCTGAAAGAAAATTCAATGTACATTTTAAGACATTTTTCTGAAAAGTAGCTTATGTGGGATGCTTACGTAAGCAGACTGCAGTGTACCCTGTTTTTTGAAGACGTTTCTGGTACAGTGGACAGAACCATTACCTATCACTGTAATACTCTTGGGGTTGGGTTTTTTATTCTTTTATTTCTTTTCTTTATTACATGCTACAGTGTCCTTTCTGGATCCTTTGTTTTTGTACTGGTTTGGGAAGATACTGATTCTAGACATTCTGCAATACTTTTCCTCTTGCATCTGAGCATCCTTGCAAGATTTTTTGATGGAGGGACTTTGAGAACCATGGTCCTAGCTATCCCTCATGTACTAGATTATCTGGGATTTTTCTAATAATTGCTTATGTTTTAGCCCCATATGTTGTATTGTTTCTGTTAATATATTTTTTCATATCCCATATTCATGGTGGAGGATTAGACGGTATAGGCCTGTTTTAAAATTATTTGCACCTTTATTTTGATGTGTGAAATCTCAAAAACCAGTCTGTGGTATGGCATAGAACTTATATTTTATTGCATAATTTTATGTAATCAGGTGTAAGACTTGTGGAGTAGATGTCCTGTCATTCACAGCCCCATTAAATACATCAGGAGATTCCTTTGTCTTTTGTTGGTCTAAACTAGTTGTAATCCCTAGGATCACATATGCTTATTCAGCATGATAATCTGTCTAAAGAGAGGTTAGCTAACATGTGGCCATTTCATTGTTGCTGCCTTTGGCCAAATTGGTGTCAGTCTTTAAGGAATTGGACTGATGCCTATTGCTGAGTCTGGCCTTGACAGTATGTCTATGCTCACTGCTTGTGACTCACTGCAGTGCTCTTTCTTTGATCTTTCATGCTTTTAAGACTGTTGTGCTTCTATTGCTGTTTAAATTCTAGGGCTCTTCTAGCTAGATTAGAGCTCTGGCTTGCCTGATTTTTCTCCCATTTCCTTTTGCTTGGATGTCTTGTGTGTCTTAGATCGTTATCTAATCTGATTTCTGACAAAGAAAGATCAGACGTTCAAGATTAGAGGTTCAGTTAGAATGAATACAGGAACTGTTTCCTCACTTTAATGATCTGCGATGTTCACCCTGGACAATGCATTCTTCATAATTAATGTATTCAATTTTTCTTTAGGAGTCTGATCGGTAAAAAACTTGGATTAAAAACATATATGACAGAAAGGAAGAAAGGCAAATGCAGAGCCCTGCTGCTGTATTTTTTGTCATGCTTAAAGCATGAGTACACAATTTATGTACAGTTCCTAAGGAACCAGGACCTTGCAAAGTGAAAGTGAAGACGATGGAAAATATATGTGTTCCATTGATATCATACCCACTTTCAGAGGCTGCTTCCTCTCCTCTCCCCTCTTAATCTACCTTTGAATCTGTTGATCTGCCATGTCCACTTCTATTGCTTTTTGTCAAGGGAGCTGAGCCTTTGGCATTGATAGATTTAGATTTTATCCCATAGATTTCATAAAAAACATCCCCACTAAGTGCAGTTTGCCTTACTGTTTGATTATTTCTTTGAAAACCTTTCCATTTAAATGGAGAGAGCCATAATTTGTCCAGCTGCTCAATCTTGCCAGCAGGGACATGCTCCAGGGATAAGCAGGATTTAGCAGAGGTTAAGGGGGTACATCTGTACAAGAGCTACTTGTTAATATATTAGTGACGTATCACAGAAGGATTCACTTCGGGCAGGAGCTAAGTGTGGGCTTGGTACATCAGCTGATCTCAGACAGTAAGCTCCATTCTGAACTAGATTGCTTGATCTTTTGAGGCTCATCAATTTCTAGAACAGTATTTATTGCTTTTTGAAATGTTCAGGTAAATAATTGTTCTGATAAAGATATAATGGAGGAAGTCCTGTATTCATAGTAGTTTTTTTGATCTCAAGCAAAGTGCACTGGAGCTACAATGTTAGCTTTTAGTACCTTGACAGTTTCTTCAGAAATACGCTTCCTTTGGCATAAGCTCCTAAACGTAACCTGTGCCAGTTACATTTTGTGTATTAACTGCAAACACGGGATGTGATATAATGAAACCCAGAGCATATCAGAATTAAATTTGGCATTGCTGCAGGAAAGAGCCAGTTAATGTCCTTGTGTAATGCTTATGTAATAGATTAGATTCTCTGCCTGACTGTTCTAGTTGTCTGTGGTGCTATATAAAAAGCTTGCCAGCTTGCTAGTACTCAATTAGCTCATTCACCAGGAGTAAACTAGTTTTCTAGCTTATAGGAGCAAAGCGCTTCCAATCCTCTAATTGGTTTATGCATATAATCTTTTCCACACACCAAGTGCAAAAGTTGACTTGCTAATAGAATTGGAGAATAAAGTGAGAGAGGGGAAAAAATACAGAAAGATCTATACACTCTATCTGTATGGACCACTGTTTATTAATAGCACCATTTGTTACTCCTTCAGTTCTTTGTGGTTGCTTGAGACAACAGATAAATCTTAATAGACAAGAAAAGGGATCATAGTCACCTAATGCATAAAAAATGTTTGGTTTTCAAGATGCACAGTTGCTGTCAAGCTCTCAAACTTAATTTGTTTTATATATATTATTTTAACTTTTGACGTATTTTCTTTTTCATTTTTTAGAGGATACAAATAGGCTTTAGTTGTTACCTGTTATAAGTTTTTAATAGGAAGTTGTACATTTTATAAAACAAAAGTGGTAAAAAGATTAGAAAGCATGTTTGGAGACACCATGCCAATGTTAGTTTAGGGTCTTTGAAAAATTATGCCTTATAGCCTATTTTTTGGCATAGAAGATAGTATTTTAGGGCTTTTAACTGAAGGATATAATAATCTCATGATAGTATATTTAGTGGACTTTCAAAGAATTTCTTCAAAACTTAACCAGGACTATGGCTCCACTTTAAATTTTGTTATTTCAGCTTCTTGTCTGGCTTCTCATCCATGCAGAGTCTTACCATGAATAAAATTTGTGAAATTCTTGCTTCAAAGTATCAAACTTTCAATGCTAAGGAAAACTTGAATGTTTTGTAAAGATGTTGATAACATCTACTTCATGTTCTGCTTTATCTAAAGTAAGCTCTTCTTAAAACTGTGTAATTTTCTTTTTCTACTTCATGTTCTGCTTTATCTAAAGTAAGCTCTTCTTAAAACTGTGTAATTTTCTTTTTCTACTTCATGTTCTGCTTTATCTAAAGTAAGCTCTTCTTAAAACTGTGTAATTTTCTTTTTCTACTTCATGTTCTGCTTTATCTAAAGTAAGCTCTTCTTAAAACTGTGTAATTTTCTTTTGAGATGCTGAGATGTTTTATAGATATTTTTATTCCAAATGTACATCTTCTAGCTTGCTCATCTCATGACTAATGCGTGTTTAGATATCTCTATATATTAACATAGCTAATAATGCACTTTTTAGTTTAAGAATCAGTCTAAGAGTAAATATTAACTGAAAGCTTAATTCTCCTACTAGAGTTTAAGCAGATCCTCGCTACATGCAGAAGAGAAAGTAATTTTCCTGAAAACTTTTGAGTCTTTAATAATAATTCAAATTTGAAAAATCACATCAAGTTGCAATTGAAAAGATTTAAGTAGAAAATCAGGGCCATGGTTTCACTTCACCTGTGGTTTTAGCTACTTTTAAACTTCAAGAGAATAGCTCAGAAAATAGGTTGTATTATTTCAAAAAAATGGCCTGATCAAAGAAAATATGCATGTTCTTGTTGCAGCATGACCAGGTACACTGTATTCTGCCAAAAGCTTTGCTCTGTGCCAGTGAACCTCCTCTGTTCATTGGACAGTATCTTCCACACAGGCGATTTATGTAACTGATTTCCAAGACTCCCAGTGTAACTCTCTGAAAGAGCTGCACCTTCTGGGCATTCTCAGGCTGGATACCTGGTTCTGACTGTTACTTGATAAGAATAAAATATCTTATGGTTTGCCTTCTCCTCTGAGCCTCTTTGAGCCCTTATAGTCCTCAAAACATTTCTCAAAGAAGCTGGATGTGTTGATTCTCCCCAGGCACATGGGGTCTCAGAGAAAAAAGAATGACACCTTGGAGAAGAGAGGGCTCCTGGGAGACTTCATTGCAGCCTTCTGCTACTTAAAAGGGACTTCCTAAAAGAAGGGAGAGTGACTTTTTGTATGGACACAGTGACAGGGCAAGGGAGAACAGTTTTAAACTAGAAGGTAAAATATTCAGATTAGATGTTAGGAAAAAATTCTTTATGGTGAGGGGGATGAGGCACTGCAGCAGGTTGCCCAGAGAAGTTGTGGATGTCACATCCCTGGAGGTGTTTAGGGCCAGGCTGGACTGATTTAGTGGATGGCATTCTTGCCCATGGGCAGGAGTTGGGACTAGATTATCTTTAAGGTCCCAAGCCCTTCTATGATCCTTGAAGAGTCTCCTGGTACTGACCTGGTCAAAAACAAATCTCTGAGAGCTTCCATTCCATCTCAAAATGCGGGATACTTTATTTTCCACAGAATGAGATGGTGACTGAAAATGGTGATAACCTTAACAGTGCTGCTTTGACTGTGCTTTATTGCTGTTGCTCACCCCCTGTCCCATGGCTTGGGGTGGATGTTCCTCAGATGGGAGCAACCAGGCTGGTGTGTGTAAGCATAGGGGAGGGGAGCACAGCCCAGCAGAGGGAAGTGCCTGGATGGCCAGGGAGCAGGACTGTGGTGTCTGGGCATGGTGGCAGGGCTGGTCAGGCACCCAGGCTGCCCTGCAATCACCAGGCAAGCCCATAGAGATGAGGCAGGGCTGAGAGCAGGCCAGAGAGGCAGCCTGCCTGTCAGGGTCTGTCCATGGTGGCCAGGCACAGGCACAACCCACAGCTCGTGTGGGAGGCAACAGTTGTGGCTCAGCATAAAACTTGTGTGGGAAAGGGGAATCAGCACCAGTGGAGCATCCCCACAGCACCATCAGGAGAGCTCTGCCCAGGGTCACCAGAACCCCTACAGAGGGATATAAATGTGTCTTTAGTAGAACATTTCTAGTGATGGATGTCTTTCTGTGCAGTCTCCAAACCTCATTGCTGTCTAGCAGTTTCCAGCACTGATTCCATGCCCAGTTCCTAAGTCTGCTCAAGGTTCAGGCTGCTTTCTGGATGTGACAGAGAATGTCTGTTACCGTGGCAGAATGCTTAGGAGAGAAATAAACTCTTGGTGCCCAGGAGTTGAGTTCTCTGATAGACCTGGGAGAAGTTATTTGAGAGACAGATGTAGTTTTCTGTGGACTGTCAGTCCAATGCTGTCTTTAGAATCTGGAGGTTAACATATTAGCAACACTGCTTGCTAGCAGTGACCCACCATTATGCAGTCATTTATATGCAATAGTATTGAAAGGTTAAATGTTCTCCTGCAGTGCAAAAGTGAAACATGACTCTTGCTTTAAGGTCACACATTGCTTTATCTGATACTACTGGACAATGTATTACAAACAAGATGGATCCCAAACCATCCATCTTTTGTGATGCTTGTCATAGGGAAGAGGTCAAATGGATTTTATGAGCCTGTATTATGCCAGGCATTGTGAGGACCACTCAAGACTGACAAAAAATTTTTTGGACTGCCAAACCTCTTAGGAAAGTGCCACATCCTCTCGTATTGTCATAGTTATAATCATCTGTTTATCAGAGTTTAGCAGATATTCTTTCAAGAATGGATTATATAGTTATAACAAGAAAATTCGTTAAAATACAGTAAATTATATTTGGTATCTATTTAAATAATTAGAAATAATCAGAAAAAAAATCAAAATAAGTGTGCAAGTTCATGATGAAGAGACTTCTGTGATGCTCTCTTGTGGCACAGGAAAGGATAACAAACTTTCTGCTTTTTGATTGCCATATCTTTGTCATTTACAGACATTTGTTTGGACAGAAGTCAAAATAAAGAGACTGGGCTCTCCTTTGTTTAGTGTCTGTGCCCTGAAAAAAAGTATTGGCATCCATGAAATTTTTTAGAGACTCTGAGAAGGAAAGCCCTTTATAAAGAGAAGACAGAAGTGCTAGTTGTGGGAATAAGAATATTTCTTGTTAATGACAGAGGTTTGCTTGAGGCTTTTTGTTGACTTAAGCAAAATCCTACACACCACAAATAAAAAGCAATAGAAATTTAAGTAATGTTAGATCTTATGAAGAGGTGCTCTTCTTCTTAAATATACATATTTTAAAACTATTTTCTTTGAAGAAAGGTTTCCCAGGAGCTATAACAAGCTGTCATCAAACTAGGCAAAGAAATGCAGTAAATCTTTGCTTGACACTCAGTCATTGAAATTGCGCCCCAGTAAAAAGGAAGCTTAATAATTAGTTATTTACCTCTTTTCTTTCACCTCCTCTATATCCTCCTGTCCCCATCTTATGATGTGCAAATGCTAGGAAATATGGCACAAAATGACTGGATGAATATGGGAAATGAGCAGTGGCCCAGTTCATGTGGGTTTGAAAATCTAGTCTCCACTTGCTGTAGGGCTTGTCATTACTAGACTTGTGACAAGAGAGGTAGGAAAGGTCAAGGTGGGGATTTTCTGTGTATCCTTAAATATCATATAATTATACAGCTGTGTCCTTTTTTCCCACATTCTTGATAGTTTGTTCTTGAGAAGATAATGCATCTGCCAGTACCAGCATGTACAGGGATTTGTGGATTAACATTTTTGAAGTTATGTTTTTAGCCTTAGAAGCCAGAACTATAAGAACTAGAAAGTAGTATTTAAAAATACTTTTTACCAGTTCTCTGCTTTGCTGAGGGAAAAAAAAAAAGGCTGCACTTCACCCAAACAGGAGCAATTTTTACTTCTTTTGATTACAATGAATTCAAACTTTAGTTTTGAATTTATTGTCACACCTTTCAGGTGTTTGTGGAGGAATAGTGAAATTATGGTCACCAACACCTCTGGATGGCTTAAGATCAGAATATTTGGACCAGCAGTGTCCATTTCATTGCATTTCCATTTTTGTTTCTTTGCATATCAAAAACTGGAGGGTGAAAGATGTGATTGACTTTCAGCCAAATCCTTTTCATCACACCTACATTTAGAGAAACTCAGTCATGAATTTCTGATTCTTTTCCCCCTCCTCTTTCAGTTGTTAGTGTTTTTATCCATTTCCTATCTGTTTAATATTTGTAGACCTGTAAGTCCCTGTGCAGACTTGGTACTGCAGCTAAAGGATCAAATCAAGTGGATTACATTTCTAATGTAAATAGTTGAATTGTTTCCAGTTTAACACATATTTATGGTTTATCTTAGTTAACAAAAAATCTGTAGAATTGTGAGCAGATTATAACTATGGCAACAAGAACAGAGAAGATAGAACAATTTCTTTTCAGAGTATAATAGACAAATGAATCTCAGGTTTTGTTTCCAGTGGTGGTACTCTGTTCACAAGTCAGAACCATTAATGTGTGATATCAGAAACATTTGGCAGTCTCATGTCAATTAAATAACTAGAATGTGAAATCATAGCATGATTAACAGTGGATGTTAAACAAGCTTGTGATTTGGAGAAATAGTCTACAAAAGATTTGGTGAAATTTGTGAAATTGCAGAGAATGGGTCCTTGTTGTGTATGTGGTTGAAAAACAATGGAAACAAATAATTTAATTAGTGCCAGATTAAGCTGTTACAACATGAAATTAATTATACTTTTCATAGCAATTAACAATTAAATATTTACAAATTCAAAGTTATTTTAATAATTATAACAATGTTATATAAATGTGTATACACTTTCCACTACACAATATAAAAGTCCATCTTCAAAAATAAAAAATTCTCATTTAATTGCTCTAGTGAACCTGATGAAACTATCAGCCCTTTATTTCTTTTCAAAGTGAAAAGCTGCGTCAGTGATTATTGTCATTAATAATCATGGCTTCAGTTTCCTCTTTTAGAGAAGTTTTTATCCACTGAAATGTTCTGTACAACCTGGGTCTCCCTCTCATTGCATGCCCTCCATCTCTGCATAGGTTCTCTTGGAAGTTTGTGGATGAGTTCTCCACCAGCAATTCCAGGTTCAGTGAGTTGGCATGGAGGAGAAAGAACCTACAGCTCTGTCTGCTGGTCATGAGCACTTGAAATCCTCTGGTGCTTCATCACAGTTTTGGTCTCACTCTTGGACAAAATACTTCTTCCATTCACTTTTCTGTGACTGTTATTTTTCTTTCCTTATCACTGAGAAAACACAAGTCTCAGTCTGGTGTCTGACAGTTCTTCTGTAGCCACTGCCCATGGCATTCTGTGTTTCCCAGCTTAATGTGATTATTTAGCAAAGTCATAAGAATCAGGCCAGAGTCCAAGTCAGCCTGAATGCATCCTCCCACTGGAGGAGAGAGAGCTCGATGCCTCAAGCTGAGATTCCAGTGTCTCATAGCTGCTGCCTCTGATTGCTCCCTGTGCAATCAGCCCTTGCCAGCTCAGCAGCAAGAGCACGAGCCTGAGCTTTACCTGGGGCTCAGGAAAAGGAGGGCAATTGAAGGGTTTTCATTCATAGCTGGTGCTGCAGTGGAATAGCTCCTTCTCCCTAGGAACTTCCACCAGCCAGGTAACATTACCACTAGGGCTGAGCAAAACAACTTTACTGCAGGCAGCAGAGAAGGGCTGACCACCTCTACAAGCAGGAAGCATTTGATTCATCTGCTGAGCAGCACCAAGAGTCAACAATATGATTGTTATGGTGAGTCATCCTCACTCAGCTAAAGATGATCATGGAAAGAAACCCTGTGGGAAACTAACTCCTTTGAAGAGAATAAATCATCTCTGTTTAGCAATCTCTGTTCAGGTTGTTCATGGTGTTGGAGGATAAGCTGGCCGTCAATGAGCACCAAGCAGCGGGACAGAAGGACAGTGTAACTCCAACAGCTCGGTGGAGTAGAGATGGAGGAGGCAAAGAGAGGCCTGCAGACGGATTTAGAGACTGAAGCTCATTTAACATCTCTACAGAACTAGTAGCTGAGAAGGTGAGGGAGGCAGATCTCCCACAGGAGACCCCACTTTGCCAGCAGTAGCTTTCCTTATGCCACAAATCTCTAGGTTTTTTGCAACCCCTGATGACAGGATTTGTGGGGAGAGAGTGCAATTCCAGCATGGCCTCCTGGTGAACAGGACATGCACAGCAGTCAGGTGGATGGGTGAGTATTTCTTCACTTGTCTCCAAACACACAGTGTCCAAATCATAGCCAAACAAGGTGAGCCTCTCTTTCTTCTCAGGCTGTTCCTCCAAATGATGAGTGCCATAAGGCCCAGGAACATTCTGACCACATTCTATCCTTGTTACATATGTTGTGTCTCACTGCATTCACCTAGGTCTCGAATTCCTGCCCTGTCTTGTAACAATCTAGTATCTAATCTTTATGTTCTCCTGTGTCCCACCATGTTTCACCACTGGAATTAAGGACCTTACCTATGTTTAAAGTCAAAAGCCTGAATCTAGTGAATAGTAGAGGGCTGTGGCTTTTATACTTGTGAGTGAGCCCCGTTTCTGTTTTGAGGGGTCCTTTCTGGAGTATCTGAAGCGTCTTTTGACTGGGAAGGTTTGGTTAAGAATTAAGGGAGTGAGTCAAAAGAGTGTTTGAGAGGAGGATCAATAGCTGAGACGGAGGAGGAGTAAATATACCCAGTTGTGAGTGAAGAAACTTGGTGTTTGGGCTTTTTTTGTTTTGCCAGGCTTGTTAGTAGGGGTCTTGGCTGTGGTTTCAGCATACATTCAAATAAATAAGTACAATTAAATTTTTTATATAATCACACAATTTTTTTTTTTAGTTTGTTGCAATTAGTCTGAAATGTGTGCATAAGGAAATAGCTTTAATCATATATCAAAAATTAATCAGTTTTAGATTCAGAAGTTCAGGTGTTTATAAGAAGGGCCAAGACAGGTTCGCAGTGCAAAAGAAGTTTCTGGTAAAGTAGTTTAGTTTGATAGTGATTAAAGGATTACAAATATTTAGAAATGTATACAGATGACACACATTTCCTGTTTCAAAATTAGTCTAAGTTGAAAGTAAATATATATGTATATAGATACTTAGTGGAATTTGAACAACAAAATGCTTAATTTTATGAGTTTTATGTATCTGTACCAAAAGGAGATAGGCTATATATTTAATTGGTGGCTTTAATTTAAGAAAGAATAGCTAATGAATCTGCTGAATCTCCTGACAAATCTGTATGTGGCGGGCTCCAGCTTCCCTCTCAGATGAAGCTTGCCCTCCCACCACATATCCTGTGGAGAAGTCCTGGCTCCTGTATTTTGTTTGCAGAATAAGAAGTGACCTAAAAGCTTTTTTGTGGAGCTGCGTCCCTTGTCTCAGAAGATGTTGCCATGTAATTGAAAAGCTGTTCTTTTCAGTGGCACCCAAAGTACTGGCACTTTATGGTTGTGCCTGACTGTTTCAAGGTTAGTTTTCTCAGTCAAAGAAAAAAATTACGAAAACTTCCAGTTAATCCACCTGCACTCTCATGCATATTATGCATTTCCCGTGGGACCCGAAAACAAAACGAAACAAAAGCAAATGGTAGGAGGAAGGTTTGAGTGAGCCTTGTTGAAGGTGCTGATCGGTGATGAGCAGCAGGAGCGCGTCTGCCGCGGTCGCTGGGTCGCTGCTGCCACCCGCTGGCGCTGGGCTGGGGCTGCCCGCGGTGCTGCTCCGCGCTGGGCGAAGCCAGGTGCTTCAGAGCCAGGTTTTATGGAGTCGGCCAGGAAATAGGTATAATTTGTCCGAAAAACACTGAGACTCTTTTAACATCAATGGTCTTGTCTGACAATTGCCACATTAATACAGATCTAATAAGTTTTTTTTATTAATATTTTCTGTTTAGTTTTATAATGATTTTGTTCATTTGAACAGCAAAATGCTTAATTTTGTGAGTTTTATGTATTTGTACCAAAAGGAGATAGGCTATGTGTTTAATTAGTAGCTTTAAATTAAGAAATAATAGCTAATGAATATGCTGAATCTCCTGAATCTTCAGTTCTCATGACTGTAATTGTGAGAATAGTATATATCAGGGCTAGTGATATTTCATTTGCAAAAAGTTCCTTACTGGAAACTGTCCCTTTTAATGATGTCTAAATATAAAATTGCATTTGTCTGTATAACAAGACTCCCAGTGAGTACCTGTTTAGACAGTAACAAGAAATCCAGCTCAGAGCAAAACAATACCAGTGAGACCTTAGAGGGTTATCTCAGCTGTAACAGAGACCTCTCCCCTTCAATTTACCGAGATGGCTCAATCTCTCTAAACTCCAGAGCAAACACAGAAGATTGAAAGGATGTTTTGAAGGTCAACATGCTTTGAACCTTTCTGGTGAAAGTATTGCAAAATCACTATCGAGCATTCTGTCAGGATCTCCCATTATTTGTAGATTGAGTTTGATTTTGCTGGGCACTGTCCTCGTTGCAGCACAATGTCACTTATAAACATTTTAGGCCTTAATTGCCCTTTAAAATGTTTTTCAGGACATCTGTGGTTTAATGCAAAGATGCACTTTTATTTAACCACAGTATATGTGTGAGCTTTGTGACTCTAATGCTTGTTATCAAACCCAATTTAAGGTACTGCTTTTTTAAGTAAAGGTTTGTTGGGCTAGGACAGAGATTACACAAATATGAGTTATTAGATACCATAATGATTAACTGCCAGGTTTTTATTAGCAACCTTAGGCTATCTGCTCCTTTATTGCATTAAATGTTTTAGCTTTCTCAAATTTCTTGGTCTCAATGTCTGTCTCAAATCTCGCAATTGTATTGTCCATCCCAGACATGCCTTATGTTACAAGCATCCAGGACTCCATTACTCTCTTGTAATACAAGTTGTTATATATATACAACATAAATATATATATTCTTGAAGGAGCTTACTGTAAGACTGAGGTTACTCTTCTTTACTGCTGTTTCTGGAAGCTAACTAAAGCAGAGGTAAAGGATATTGGATAAATAATTGAATTTCTTGTTTAATGGAAGTACCATTTTCTATTTCTGCTGACATGTTCTCTCTGGCATCCTTTTCAGTGTGACACAGACAGGAGGAGTTAAAAATTTTCTTAGCATATGAGTAGGAGAGTTCAAGGTGGAATTGGGGTGGGAGTTGATTTATTGCACTCCAAAGGAAGTGTATCACATTCTTGATGTGGTAGCCTGTTAGATCTGAGGATAAAAGATTTGATCTTTTGCACTCATACTGAGTGCTTCTGACAGCTGTGAGACTTCTTACATAGTTTTCACATGGTGCATATAACAGAGGCTGTGGTTATATGGAAGGCAGGCATTGCTAAGGAGCATGTTTTGAATCCATATATTTTGGAGAAATGTAATCTTTGTTGTTGTTGTTGAAAAAGCTGTGGAAGAAGCTCTTCAGGAGGAAGCAAGAAGAGGCAATCAAGTGCCAGGAGCGCGGGCAAGCAGCGCTGCCTTTCTCCCGCGGCGCGGTGCTGGAGGAAGCTGCGGCTGCGAGCAGAATCCAGAGTGCCCGCACTGCCCTGTCCTGGCTTCAGAGCCTCGAACAGGCTTCACGGGAGCAGAGGCATCCCCTCCCTCAGACAAAGAGCAGTTCCGTGTCCGTTCTGTGATAGTCTTTCAATGTCTTGTAGTATTGACAGTGTCAGTATCGGCAGTAAGTCAGTAATTCTAGACTCACAAGAGTTACTTTTACTCGAGTCTTTCTGATAGCTTTGTCACTTTATAATCCTGTTTTTTCTGGTTTTGTTTTCTCTTCTTCCTTTCAGTGACCAATCTTTGTTGTTTGTTTGCTTTTTAGTCTTTGTCAGTCTGAGGCTGTAGCTTTACAAATTATTTTTCTAGTGGCTGATCCAGGTACAGACGCTGGCCCCCTCTCAGCTGTGCACTGTCACCTTGACTATCTGTTCTGCTATAATAGTGGTTTACTTGATTGCTCTATCTGCTAAAGTTTTGTAATAAAAATTTCCCTTTTATATTTGGGATTTTACCCTATGTATGTACCTTATGCTGCTCTTCTGTTTTTACATTCAGGATAGTATCACAATTCTGTTTAAGAGAGTGTGAAATAAATACTAGTATTCAGCAGAACTGAGATAATGGTAATTTTAGCAGCTGGTTAATTATGTAATAACTGGAGGCAAAAGGACATTTCTCTTCCCTGTATATGACCCTATGTATTTCCTATATATTCCTTACATGGGAATTTTTTTGGTTTTTAACAATATGATGTTCTAGTTCAAGGTTAAAGGCAAAGGAACATTTTGGCAAAGGAACCTTGCAGCTCTTCACAGGAATTTTGCTCCCTGTCAGAAACGTTTGTTCACTTTCAGAAGCTGCCATCCGCTTGGGACACTCTGTGGTGTTGGTCATGTCTTGTAAGCCTCGTGGGATACCTTGTGGGATAAGTATTTGAATTAATTCTGTGCCTGCAGACAGGAGAAAGCCTTTCTAATCACATTGCATTGCTCATGCACTTATACTGTTTTTCAGAAATGGTGAGATAACATTAGGACTTCCACAGATTGAAGCTCTGTGTTAGCAGTCAAAAGGTAGAAATATTGTAAATGCTTTGTGAGTTTAATAATGAACTGAAAATAATTCCACTTGGTCTTTTGGCACTTGAATTGCTTTGGGATCCAGCCAGTATTTTAGAGCTTCAATGTCTGAAACAATTCAGTGCTGCAGGCCATTTTTAGGATGCAAAAATTACTGTGGGTGGCTCATCTTTATGTGCCTATTCAAAGGATATGCAGTGTCCTGATCGTTTTCCTTCAGAATCATAAAAACAAGAAACATCAATAGCAACTTTTTAGCATTGATTAAAATTAATGTGAATGGTCATGAGGTCTTTCAGTAAAGGTTTTCCTTGCTAGCTTAGGACGACTGCAAAAACATTCCCAGGAAACTCTGTCTTTCTGCAAACACATTTCATATTAAAGATGAGATTTTATTACTCATTATGTTGATTTGTTTACCCACTATTTGTGTTGTCCTCAAACTAATTTGGCAGTAGATAGCTCTTTATCTTGACGGTTATTTGGAATTACATGTTGGATCAGATCACAGTGAGTTTAACCTAGACAACAAATTGAATATATCCAACAGGAAATAGAATGTGATAAAGCAAAAACATTTGTTTATTGTAGATTGTATTGGTCTTCCATGAAAATAGAGTCTAGATGTTTGTGACAGGAACACTGATGTTATTGGGGCATGATTATTTCCTGTTTCAATTAAAACCAATTTCTGATTATAACAGGAGCCATTCCTTTTGTTGCTGAACACATTGCCTGATACACCTCATTATTGATTTCCATGAAGTTTTTTTCTAAGGTATTTATACAAAGGCCTATTAATGCTAGCACTGTTGGGAATAAATATACAATTATATTTATGCAGTCCTTTCTGAAAGCTGTGCCAAGGGACACCATAAGAGAAAAAAACCTTTTGAGTTTCATTTACTTTTGCCTGGTTAGGCACTTGGCTGCTCACAGCCAAGTGAATATTCATTTATAGTGAATGAATGTGCTATGGCTGTGAATAATGGCTGTGTTGTAATTGGAACAGAGTCATATAATTTTTCCAGTTCTGGTATTGCAAATATAGCTTCAGTTCAAATGTCTGCATTATCCTTCTATTTTTTGCACACTTATATAGAACTGAACCAGCTGAGGAGCATATATATATATATAACATTTGGACATAACTAGAAAAACAGAGTTGCTCCTCATATTCTATTTGAAATTATCCATAAAAGATTTCGTGTTTTTTAATGTATAGCTTTACTGTTTATGCCCTGTGTGAGTTGTTTTACAGAACATACTGAAAATTGTAATCAGCAAACGATTTGTTAAAGATGATGCAGAACTACTTTTGCACTAATGAAATGTTGAAAGTCATCTCTTAGAGCATTCTTATAGTTCATTTAGGTATAGGCTCTAATTCATTAAACTATGCTGTGAGACAAAATTCTATATTATGGGCCAGTGTGCAAAAGCAAGAAAATTAAAAGCTTATGCATGAAACAGTATCAGCTCTTATCATATTTTGAAGCAAAATTCAGGTCCATGTAGGTTATCTCTGTCAGAAAAAGCATGAAATAATGTATCTTAAGGGTGATTCCCCAATTTATTGACAAATAATTAAAAATACCCCAAAGAACCAAAACACAGTTATTTCTTTAATCACAAGAAAATAAATTAATTTCTTAGGATTTCAAGAATCGCAGTCAAAATTTAAAATAAATAAAAGTAGTTTCATGTGGTAATCCTGTGAGATCACAGTATTCCAGGATGATTGGTGGGAAATCAAACTTTCAAAACTTCTTGCACTTGTGTACAATTACCCACCCTCTCAAATTGTGTTTTTGAAGCCAGGTTATATAACAAAGCCAGTGTATATTACAAAGATGCAGACAGGAATGAGCAGCTGGGGGCAGCAGAAACAAAGCAGGATTTCTCTTAGCTTGAAATTAGTGTCTTAATGCTTTAATAGCTGCATTTTGGTGTTACCTTCCTAGAATTTTGTTCATGTTTTTCTGTCTACTTCTTAATGGGTAAAAACCCCATTATTTTTATGATGTTTAACACAACCTACCTGTATTTTTCTATACAAGACTCACTTCTGTCTGTTGATGTTAGAATTGCCATTGTGAACAATGCCCTATTTTCCAGCAGGGACTGCAGCCTTCTAGTAGCTACTGTTTACTCTTGATATTCCAGATCAGAGCATTGCTCATTTCAACTGCACCCATAAAATCAAACTGTTCATATCAGAGGAGGAAACTCAGGTTTTGAATAAATAACATGATGACAGGTGAGTGAAGGTTAATATCTCTGGAAGAAGCCCCATGGCCTTCCAAGTTGTGGAGTATGTTGTTAATGGTGATTTCCATGAGACAGGACTGTCTGCATCTATGTAGAACATGTACTGAATATGCGCTGAATGCATCTGGTCCCTCTGGGGATGGAAATTTCAAGTTGTGCTGAGAATGTCTGCAGTCAGGTGAGGGTTGTCGCAGAGCTGCTAGTGGCATTTCTGTAAGATGCTCACAGGATGATGTACTGCATACATGGAATGTGCTCATGTGGGTGTATTGGGTTTGGGTGGCAAGGTTGTGGTAGTGGGGGGCCTGCAGGGGTGGCTGCTGTGAGAAGCTGCCAGAAGCTTCCCACATGTCTGACAGAGGCAGTGACTGCAGGCTCCAAGCTGGACCCAAGGCTCCAAGCTGCTGGACCAAGGCTCCAAGCTGCTGGCCAAGGCTGGCCAAGGCTGAGCCCATCAGCGACAGTGGTAGCACCTCTGGAATGACATTTTAAGAAAGGGTGGAAAACACCTGTGTAATGGCAGCCAAAGAAAAAAGAGTCAGAATATGTGAAGAAACAGCCCTGCAGCACCAGGGTCTCTGCCCCAGGCATTGGAGCAGAGATTTCCCTTCAGCCTGTGGGAAGGACACAGTGTGCTGGAGAACTCCACTGCATTGGAGAAGTTTACAGAGCACTGTCTGCAGTGGGAAGGATCCCACACTGGAGCAGGGGAAGAATGTGGGGAATCCTGCTCCTGCCGGGGAAGGAGTGGCAGAGACAATGTGTGATGAACTGGCCACAGTCCACATTCCCCCTCTCCTTGTGCTTCTTGGAGGTGGAGGTAGAGAATTCAGGAGTCAAATTGAGCCAAGGAAGAAGAGAGGCGTGGAGGAGAAGATATTTTAAGACCTGTTTTTTCCCTCTCATTACCCTGCTCTGATTTGATTGGTTATAAATTAAAGTAATTTTCCCAAGTTCAGTCTATTTTGCCTGTCACAATAATTGCTGAGTGATCTCTCTCTGCCCTTATCTTGACACTCAAGCTTGTTGTCATAGCAGAGACACAGCAGCTTTGGTGGGCACCTGACAACCAGGGGCCACCACCAAGGGTGATCTAAACATGTTTGAGAGTACTCTTCGGCTGGGAGTGGGTCTATTGAAATGGCACTGGGGGAATGGATAAGGAGGAAGGCACCAGCCCTAGTGATACTTTGTCCATAGGAAATTTAGGTTGAAGTTCTCAGAAAAAATTGCTTCTGGCCTTCACCTAAGCTTTGTTTTGTTGAGGAATACTCAGTACTGGTATCTCTGTGAGCAGCTGCAGTGCCAGCTCTGAATTCAGCTGTGGTGATGAGAGCCCCAGACAAGAGGCTGTGAACTGGAGCCAGCCTTTGCACAGCAAAGGGCACAGGGACCTGTGGTGTCAGCCAGGGGACTGGACACTCAGGGACAAGGCAGGAGCTCAGGACTCAGTGGAAGACCCCAGACTTCCCTGCACTTTGACTGTGGGGGTACAAAAGCCCAGGGGTTCCTTTGCTCGGGGTCCCTTCCCAGAGGCAGCAGCTCCAGCTGTTATTCTGTTATTACACCATGATTAAATTACTGAAAGCTCTGCTACGGAAACCTGGTCTGACTCTGTGAGTGTGGGGTGTGTGAAGTGGCCTCTGTCCAAGTGAGACTGCCAGAGTGGCTCATGGATAGTCAGACAGTCCTTAACAGTTTTAGGGGAACTGGGCATTTTGTTCCAAGTGAGAGCATAAGCAGAACTCAGATGCATGCAGTATGAATCTTGGGAAGAACTGAGAACTTGCATCATTTGATAACATAAATTAGGTCTGTGTGCACCTCTGCCTGTGATTATCCATTATGCATGCATTTCACCTGTGAGAAGTATCTCTAGTCTTTTCTTAATCTGTGAGTGCAAGGACTGATTAATAAAGAGCATTTAATAAAGTAACAAATACTTTTTTGAAGACAAGGATATTCAGAGCAAAATGTGTCTAGGGAATATTCAGAAAGATCAAAAGCTTGTTTTCTTCATTATGCCACTAGGGAGTGAAAGGAAAACAATACATTTTGCATCAAAGTACCACACTGTCTCATTGCAGCACAAATAAAAACCAATCTAGTTTATAGCAAAATTACTAAACTGCTAGCCTGTGAACTGTATGAACTGAAGGATGAATATTTCTCAAGTCTGTAAAATTTTTATACACTTATGCTGAGCATCTTGTTCCTCAAATTACTGCTGAGCCTGTCCATCTCCAGGAAATTGTAAATTTTATTTCAGGGAGGCCCAAAACCCATTGATAGTATAAATAATGCTGTGCATTGACAACATCCAATAACATATATACAGCATGTACCTATAATAGAATGAGATAAAAATAATAATTATAAGCATAAAAAACCAGTTTTAACACAGCATTTTAATTTTATTTTGAAGGAAATATTGAGAGTACTTGCATTTATTCTGAATTAAAATGAGGTCAGATTTTGAAATGCCTTTGTTTCCTATGAAGTGGAAATTTAAAGTGCTGATCAGTTCTATTTCTAGAGGAACTTTGTAACTGATTAGATGTCAGACTAATTGCTAGTTCTTGTTTTCAAAAATCCAAAGAAGAAAGCTGTCACTTTGAGTTCCCAAAATTATTTTCTGTACGTGTGTTGCAGTTTGTACAGCTTTGTAGTCAATCTAATCATCGCTCAATCATCTGTATGCATTTGGAAATTTCTCTTTGTTAATAACCTTTTTTTGCCAGTTGTCAATAACAGATATTCCAAACACTGCTTTCATCATTGCTCATCCATCTACCATCCATACAGGAGAAACTATGGGAAAACATGTTCTGTAAGAGCTCAGAATCCAGTATTAGGCTGTAGTTATTTTGCATGTCCATGTACTACAGAAGAGTAAACGTGATTAACTCATGAGTAAACATGATTAACTCCATGATCTTAGGGGTCTTTTCCATCCTAAATGAGTCTATGATTGTATGAGTAAATGAAGATTAGGCTGCTAAAATGTTTTGTTCTGACCTATTTACCTGATTAGCCTGCATACAATTTTCAAGGTTGGCCTTTCAGCTTCAGCTTCAACAATTACATTGACAAAGATTGTTAAAGCTGCTACTGTGCAGTTTCCTTATTATAGACAATGTCAGAATGAGTTAGCATATTCATGTTTACATGCATTCAAATTCTGATTAAATTAAATGTAAATATCAAAACTTGCAACTAGTGTTTCAAGTTATAATTTATCTTTTCTTATATTATGAGAAAATAACACACCTCAGTCTAGTGAAGTACAGGCATGTCTTGTGGGCATTTTTACATTATTTCCATCAGCATGTCTCCACTGATCTTTTTATTGCTGTTACACTGAAAGAGCAACAAGAGCCCCCAAAGAGACTCTGAGTGAAATATAGCCAATGGGATTTTACTTTGAAAATACTTGCACAGTATTTAATGAAAAAATGCCAGTGTACTGAGGATTCATTAACTGTTGTATGTTGCCAACAGAGGAATCATAGCTTTTCCTTTCCTCCAGGCCACAAAGGCCAACCCTATGTCTTTATCTGACAAAACAATTGTGTGTTCAGGCTGTGAAATAACCTATGGTAAATTGTTTTATTCAACAAAGACATCCTAGTGAAAAATCTACTAGTTTTTTGACCTGAAGTTCCACACTGTATCTTTGTCCTTTGAAATCTTTTAAAGAATCATAAAGAACATGTCACTTAACAATTTGGAAGTGCATCAAATGCATCCATTTTTCATACAGAGTAAACTCTCGCCAGGAAAATTTAATACAGTAATTTGCTGAAGCAGAAGACTGTGGATCATGCACTCAGCATATCTAGCCAGCATACAGCACTGACAGCTAGTTCTTCTTCTAGACAAACAGAGAACTTTAGATATAAATGTCTAAGTAAAATCAACACCTAGGATATCATCACTTGGCAGTAAATAATAAATGGATTCCCATGGTATCTTACATGGCATCTTAAAAGATTTTCTCTTTGCACTCCCATCATTCCAGATTTTCATCTGAAACGGCAAAACAGTGCTATAGAAGTTTCCCATCAAATAGAATTCTGTGGCAAATGCCTTATCATCAGATAATATTCATTCATAAGAACCAAAGGCTTTTTCTGAAAAAGGATGGTTTTGCTGAGTTGTTTTCTTGACTTATTTAATTTTCAGTTTCTTTACAATATTGCTTTTTGAACAATGTTTTTGTTTTAATTATAATTAGAAATGGTGGAGACTCAGAAGATCTGATAAAATTTTCAGTTTAAAATTTGACTGAACAAATCCAATTGCCTATGTGGGACACTTGGAAAAAGATGAAAAGAGGGAGGATTTCTCAATTTATTTCCCCTTTCAGTTTTTTTATCCAGTCATAGTTTGAAATTTCATTTTTTGCTTCAAAAATACCTTCAGGACTGGCTTGAGTTTTCCAAATGATCTGACATCTCTATCTATGGAGCTTTCAGGCCACCAAAACTCTAAAGGAAATCACTGAGTTTCTTCTGCTGTGCTCATTATTCTTGCACCTGTGTAGGGCTGAGCTGCTCGAGGAACGGCCTATGTGAATGTTCTGCATGAAACCTTCTTGTGCTGGTCCAGTGGAGTCACAGCAGCTGGCACATGTAAGAGCCATGAACAATGAAGAAATAGGAGTTTACATCTACTGGACTTTGACAACTGATGTAAGGTCCAGACCTTCAGATGATATTAAAGAACAGCAATGATGACTTACTTGAAACTGTATCAGCACTGTACTGGCACCTTGTGTAGATCTCAGAGGACAATGGTATTTAAAAGTCCCTGATAAACAGCTTTTTTCTGCTCTAAAGTCATTTTAGTAAGGAATCTAGATCAAAACTGAGATGAGGATTTCAGATAATACTGGAATATCTCATTATACTTACATGGGTGGAATAGGAAATCAAGATCAAGAAATTATATAACTATACATGCATTGTGATTGCAAAGTATGAATATGGAAACACACAAGAATATGAGAGTTTTCATGTATTTGTTTTCTACCATATGGCTGTCGTAGACACCTATGCCACAATAAGCACAAATGTTGATTTAATATTTTCCCTCTTGTGCAGGGATGTATTAAGCACAGACTAGAAGTCAAGTGTTTTAAATGAGGCTTAGCTGATGAAATAGCAACCGAATGTGCTGTGTGTCCAGATTTCACTAACGTGTAATAATCTGTGTATTCATAATGAGTATTTTCATAGCGTTTTTTCATTTTCATTTTGTTTTGAAAATCTGTGGCAATCCATTTGTTTTCTTAATAACTTGACTCTGGTCTTTCAGGTAATTTGATTCATTTGATTCATTTTTATGAACTCTACTTTTTTTTTTTTTGGTTGGTGCTCTCTCAAATGAGTTTTGATATTACTACTGGAAATTCTATCCACTGAAGTACATTTAAGTTTTATTGTGTAAATTATCTATATAATCATGAGCTGCTTTACATTTGTAATTTTTTACATGCTAGGACAGCTGGCCACCAAGTAGAAATGTTTTCTAAGGCAGGAAGAAAAATGGCTTTTGAGAAAAATCCCTGAGAGAAGCTGCTGAGCCTCTGCTTTGGTAGTCTTTGTTCTCTTCTGTTTTACTGGACTCTAGGTACAGTGGACTTACATATATATGCATAGTGAAATTGTGTCAGATTAATTGTTACAAAAGCCTTCTCTTAGCCTTTTACAGTTGTAATCTTCTCCTGTTTTATGTTGGATGGCAATTTGGTGAAATGCCTAGTACTTGGGAAGGTTAGTGACTTAGGCACTAACTTGGTTATATCCAGACTGTTAAAACCTTTCTTTCCAGTGATGAAATAACCTTGATAGATTTAAATAACCTTGAAAAGAGTTTGCCAAATTGGCAACTGTAATTGTTCATCAAGTGGTTGGATTGCTATGGAAGCACACTCTGCAAGCTTTCAGAGGAGGCTGATTTCATTGACATATTTTCTCACTCCTTCAATTGCTGGGATATTGTGAGCACAGTGAGGTGAGTACTTGTTTGAGCAGCTGCTGCCAATAATGTGCCTGCCTGAAGGCTGTGCTAGCTGCTGGAAATTCTGTAATCATATTACCACAGCGTGTGCTTCTCTTTGGAGGCGAGGAAGCTGTAAAGCCTTAAACGTTGGATCAGCTAGTATTCTATTTGCTCTTGCAAATAGACTTTGGCCAGTCTGAATTTGTTGTTTAAAAAGCAAAACCTGGCATGGTATTTTCACCACATCCTTTCAGATCTGAAATAGGCTCAGAAATGGGTCTCAGTGGTGTAGTTGTTTTCTGTACAACAGAAATCCAGAGTTGCCTGTTACATCGCTCACACTGTGAGTGACTAATCCATTATAAGGTGTTTAAATCTGGCTCTTGCCAGATCTCTCTTCTGAAACCATAATACATTAACTGACCAAGACCTTTTGCCTAACACTGTTCCTGGGAGACAAACTGTGCAAAGTCCTCTGGAGCAGGGTTTTAATCCTTTCCAGCCCAAGCAGAACTGGTCTCATTTACGTTCTTTCAGAGTTCTTGTTCAGTCCTCTGAAGGACAGTGTAGAAGTAAATTAAAGTAACTTCTCAGCTACAGCTGCTTTCCTCTCTAAGGACTGGAAAACCTCAAAAGAAAAAGAATTTCCAGTCTGATAACAGTTACTTTGTGTCTGCAGATTTTTCATCATCAAGTTAATTTTCCTAATGGCAGTTATATGAAACGTAATTGTCTTGTTCAGTGGAAAAAGCAAACCATGTGGAAAACCCACACAGTGGATTCATATTCTCCCTTTTTTTACAGAAGTAGCATCAGTTTGTGTGACAGCTACCAGTTAGTCCAGGTACAATGTTGTGCTAAAATGCTGCTTTTGAAGTTGCTGGGTGTGTGCTTTGCTGTGCTATGCACTCATACGCTGGCAGGAATGCTAGAAAGCAAAGGCCTGTGAGGTTGACTGCAAACAGTGCTGCATTTAGAGTAAGAAAAAGCATTGCTGTTTCAGATTTCTTATTTGCATGGTCCTGTTGTTTCACAGGCTTGTGAGAGGAGAGGAAGTGGCTGAACTCGCCTTCAGTGCAAATTAATCTGTAGTTGTGCCATCAGGCTCCAGAACTGGGCTGTGCCATTGTGAGGCTCTGCCTTCACGTCTCAGCATTCAGATAAGGGAATCTAACAGGGATAGAAGGAAGTAGGCTTAGTCAGGTGAAGCTGCTATGACTTTTCTTAATTTGTGGATCAAGATTCTCCCATTGAATTAAACTCTTCTTTCAGGACATTAGCTATGGCTGTTCTTTTTTTTTTTTTTTTTTCCCTCAGCCATATACTCCTTACGTAACTTAGACTAAGCAAAGTCAGGGGATAAAGTTTTTAGGTGTCTTTGGGAAAAGTGTCATTACAGAGGCCTGATTTTGCAAAATAGAAAAAAAGATTTCTCCACTTGGCAAATGCCAATTAGCTTTTTCAGTGGCTTAGTGTAGGAGTTCAGCGTGATTTCCATATTTTGAAAATAAGAATTGCTGAGAGATTAGAACAACATGAATTGAAAAAAACCAAACAGGTATCATATTCTAAAAATCAGTTTTGAGTTCACAGTTTTGAGTTAACAGGACATATAAGAAATGGTGTTATATGAGTGTTTCGTTGAAGAAAATGGAATTGCAAAATCAAGCTTCTTTTTTCTCACTTGCAAAACTTGCTCATTTCTCAGGGATTTTTTTTGTGATTTAAATATTTTTCTTCAGGAGCTGTCAAATGGAATTAAACTAATCACCAGTGCAATGCGTTTAACTTAATTTCATGTCCACTGTATCTCAATTGAAATCCACCTAGCAATTATTACCATTCACTTGCAAAAACTGCTACATTCATAATTTATGTTTCCCAAAATGTAGCCAGTGAGAGAAAGTGTGAACTGCTATTGTGCTGAATTGAAACATGAAATGAACTCAGAATTTTTGGCTTAGATTGAATTTAAATATAACTCAGCACTGATTGAAAATCTCAGTGTCCTAGATTTGCACTTTTAGGTTTCAATTTATACTAGGCATGAGTAAGTGTTGTTAGCTGCATGAATAATGCATTATTTTCTTCAGCTCCGCTCATTCCCTTCACATATTTATTCATATATGCTGTTTAAATGAACCCAAAATCCTGTATTGCTAGGTGTTCACTGGTGTTCCTGCAAGCTGCAGGATAGACCAGTTTCCTCAGGCTTAAAACAGCTACAGAACTACTTACCCAGAGACCACCTTTTCAATCACTTGTACTTAGTTGTCGTCTGCATTCAGTGACAGAAGCCCCCTTTCATACTTCTGTGTCATTATCTTGAATAAAGTTATTCTAAATTTGTATGTATTTTTGTAATATATTTCTGGTGTCAGAATACTAATTTGTGGAAATGAGAAGTAGCTTTTATGACAGAACCCAAATGCACCCAGGGTTTGGAGCCTGAGGATGTGTTTTTCCCTTAGACACAGGATACTATAGTCAATCCACACCTTTTCAGAGCTCAAGGAGTCTGTGAACAAGGGATTGCATAAACAGGAGGAGGAAGTAGGGCTGAATTTGTCAGGTTCCATTGCTACAGGAGCAGTGCAGTTCCGTTCATGTCAGTTCACAAAAATGAATTTTGTCAGAAAAGAAAGACTAATATTAGGTAATTTTAGATTAATTGAAACTAACTTTGTCACTTCATTGGCAATTTGTCTTTTATCATTCTACAGTTTAAATGTCACAAACTTAGTTTTTATATGATGTTAATTATTCAGACTTGTGTGGATCTATAGTTTATTGCTGCCTGTATGCAGATAATGAGTACATTTACTTTCTATAGTAAGGTTTAGTAACAATTGTTAGGGTAGCACATTAAATCTAATAAATTATAATTTAATTAATTAATTGTTGACAATTTGATTTATTATTTTGATTGTGCTCAAAGCACAATAAATAATAAATAATAAATTTCATTTGCAAAGGAAGCTTTTAAATGTGTTAGTGATAGGTATATGCCACACAGCTATCAGCTTCTGTATGGATTTTTCCTCAGTTTCTTACCATGGGTAATATATTTTCTTCGTCCTAGTGTTTGTACTACATTAGGTACTGAGAAATGCAAATAGCATTCACACAGTCACAATATAGTCTGCCACAGAAATGGAACTTAATTTGTGCTTCTTGAGTCCATATTATTGCCTGGATACTACAGTACTGCCCATTTTTTTTTTATTCTACAGTTGTGTCTGGAAATTATCCCTAAATGAGGACTTACAAGATATTTGAGTTATTCAAGTGAAAAAGATTAAAAGAATCTGCTTGTTATTAAATCTCATCCTCAATTCCCTCTTTCTGTAACTGGTAGTCCACTAAGACTGTTTAAAAAAGAAAAAAAAACAAAAAGGAGATAAAGAATTAAGTGAAGTTTGTTTGTGGTGCTAGGTAGAATTTAATTTTCTTTATTATGGAAAATGGAAATGTATGTGTTACAGAAACATTGCAAAATTTTGCTATTGTGAAGTGAGATAAATCTAGAATGTTTTAAAATGTAACTCAGAATGAAAATGTGAATAATTCCTTTAATTTCTGAAGCAGTATTTCTTTGAAATGACACAAGTCACTTATGCTGGTATGGGACAATTTTTCCCAAGAAAAATTCCTGGTTGTTTTATGTTAACATTCCATCCTCCTGAGACCCATGTAAAATTCTTAAATCAAATCTAGAAACAAGCAGCTATTCCATATTTATGAAATAGCAAGCAAGACTCCATGAAATAGTAAGGCAATGAGAGCTTGGAGGTGTGAGCTGTTGGCAACTGTTAGTGTCTATCAGTTTAATAGGACTTTCTCAGAAATGAGCAGTCTTTTCCAGTGCAGAATATAGAGTTTCTGTCACCCCAGTACAAATAGAAGTACCAGTCATTTTCAGAGAAAATTGTATTTCACATGAAAAATGAAATAACAAAATGGTCATTAAGGCTCATGTAAAATCCAGTGAAAGGACCCAAGGAATGATAGATCCACAAGCTAGAATCCCATTAAAATTTTCACATTTTTCATGTCTTACTCTCTTCTATCAGTCAGCTTAGACCTTAAAACACATTTCTGCTGCTTATCCTCTTTCTTTTCAGGGATGATCCAAAAGGGCCAGTGTATTGGGTTTGCAGGGCCAGGTTTTGCTGGCAGGGCAGGGCTACAGGGGTGGCTTTTGTGAGAAGCTGCTAGAAGTTTCCCCATGTGTGGCAGAGCCAATGGCAGTGGGCTCCAGGATGGATCCACCACTGGCCAAGGCTGAGCCCACCAGTGATGGCAGTAATGCCCCTGCGATAACATACTTAAGAAGGGAAATAAAATTATTGCAGAGAAGTAATTCTGGCCAGAGAAGCAAGGAATGAGAATATGTGAGATAAGTCCTGCAGACACCAAGATCAATGAAGAAGGAGAATGATCTGCTCCAGGTGCCAGAGCTGTGATCCCCTGCAGCCTGTGGTGAAGGCCGTGGTGAAGCAGCTGTGCCCCTGTGGCTTGTGGAGGGCACAGGGGTGCAGAGATTCACCCACAGCCCATGGAGGAGCCCCACACCTTCTTAAAGTATTGTGCCCTGTGAAAAGGGACCCATGCTGGAGCAGTTTGTGAAGCCCAGGGGAAGGATTCACACTGGAGAAGTTCATGGAGGACTGCTCCCCCAGGAAGGACCCCACACTGGAGCAGGGGGAGGACTCCTCTCTCTGAGGAGGAAGCAGTGGCAGAAATGTGTGATGAACTGACCATAATCCCATTCCCCATCTCCCTGTGCAGCTGAGAGGGAGGAGGTAGAGAATTAGGAGTAAAGTTAAGCCCAGGAAGGAGTGGGAGGTCAGATGAAGGGGGGTTTTTTCAGCCTTTGTTTTACCTTTCATTGTGCATCTCTGGTTTTGATGGGTAATAAATGCAAGTAATTTCCCCAAGTGGAGGGTTTCCAGGAAGGAGTGGGAGGTCAGATGAAGGGGGTTTTTTTTCAGCTTTTGTTTTACCTTTCATTGTGCATCTCTGATTTTGATGGGTAATAAATTCAAGTAATTTCCCCAAGTGGAGGGTTTTTGATCCATGGTGGTAACTGATGAGTGATCTTTCCCTGTCCTTATGTCAAGGCACAGGCTTTTGATTATATTTTCTCTCCACTATTCCATCCTCCAGCTGAGGATGGAATAGACAGAGCAGTTTTGGTGGGCACCTGGCATCCAGCCAGGATCAAACCACCAGAGCCAGTTAGACCAGTGTGGCAGCATTTTGCATGATTGGGATCCCTGCACTTTGGAAATAGCTCACCTGAATTCTGTGCCTTTCAGTATCTGGATTACAATTGAGCTATTGGGTGACAATTACTTCTAATGGCTCCTAGCAAAGGTTGGATCCAAAGCAAATGGTTTTAGAGAAGTGTGCTCCACTCAGCTGCCTAAATAAACTCTGCTTTTTGTTAGTCTCATTAGCAGTCCCAGACATTTAATGATTCGTTTGCTTCTTCCTCCACACATGTGCTTCCTTTTCATCAGCATTGGCACACACTGCACACTGTGGGGAAATGCAGATGTCTGAGATAACTGGCAGTATAATAAATGGAATTAACTGACACTAAAATGGGAATGCTGGACAAGGAGATCCATGAAAACAAAGGATGACTGGCCTTCATGAAATAGTAACAAGATGAAAATAGAACTTCTTTTTAGCAAAATAATTTTCATGACTATTTCCTTTGATGGAAACTTATTGGAATAGAATTTATTTCTGGTAAATGAGATGTGCAGCTACCCTGTTCCATAAGGATATAGCCTTTTCAGTCATTTTAAGGTCCAGTTTCCCAGCTCTCCAAAGGTATTAGTCATGTGAACATCTCTAGTTTTTCTATGAGAGCACTTACCTGGTGTTCCTTCAAATGTACCTAGTCCTTAATGTGCCTTTCAGGGCCCATATATGCATGGTACTGATGATCTGCCTCATAATTGGCTCTATCTAGAATGGCTGAATCTTC
This sequence comes from Passer montanus, assembly GCF_014805655.1. Taxonomy (NCBI): domain Eukaryota; kingdom Metazoa; phylum Chordata; class Aves; order Passeriformes; family Passeridae; genus Passer; species Passer montanus. The sequence goes on along the minus strand of NW_024359832.1, from coordinate 1,318,729 downwards.
TAGCAGCTATCTATGGTCTGCACAGCAGAGCCAAAACCATCATTACATGCACCAATGCCCAGACTCTTTCACCCACTGCATACTCCTTTGATACTGGGAAAGAGCAGGAACATGCAGCAGTGACACCCAGCAAGGAAAGAGACTGCTGTGACTGTGTGCTATACATGTGGTGATTTTTAACAGCTTATGTAGACTGTAATGTGTCAGCATGAGAACTCAAGCATGGCAGTAGAAGATCTGGTTATGTCTTAGCAATATTTAACTATACAGTACTTAAGGGAGAGCAAATGAGAGAACTGTGAGATAACTTTGGTGGTGACATTGAATAAGCGTAACTATTTATGGAATAAATATGAAAATGGCAGTGCATGGCTATAGTAGACATTAGCAGCATTAGTCTTTGATCCATGAGCAGCACAGTGTTATGGTAGCAAATTCCTGAATTGTCCCAATCCATTAAGTTCTCGATATCCCTCCTTGGCATTCTGGGGCCACAGTCCTGGCTCCTGGTATGTTGAGAGGCCCTAGGTGGCTGCTTATCAGAGTAAGCATTGATTATTAGGTGCTGGGATTTTCAACACTGATCCTCTCCTGTTGATCCTACCTTGGTGGTTTTTGTCTTTTTATACCTTCAAGGTGCTGTGACCTTCTGTACTTCTCAGTGTATACTTCTGTAATCTCTCAGAGAGATTATTAACTGCTTCTGTTGAGTCAGTTCAACCTAAAGACAGCTGGTTGATTGTTGGTCATCATGTCCTCACCCTGCAGCTGTTTTCCAGCAGTGACAATTCCATGAAACCATTTCTCTGTGCTCATGTCACAGAGGTCTTAATGGCACTGTTATTGCACTGTTTTCCTGAATTTTATTGATGGAAATGTTAAATTTATTTTCAATTGGAAATGTTAAATTTATTTAACATTTCAATTGGAAATGTTAAATTTATTTTAGTAAGGCAGCTGGTTGATTGTTGGTCATCATGTCCTCACCCTGCAGCTGTTTTCCAGCAGTGACAATTCCATGAAACCATTTCTCTGTGCTCATGTCACAGAGGTCTTAATGGCACTGTTATTGCACTGTTTTCCTGAATTTTATTGATGGCCTTCAATTGGAAATGTTAAATTTATTTTAGCTCAGCATTTCCTATACCTATACTTGCATTTGTGACCAGCTGTTTGGTTAGTCCTTACATGGCCACAGTGCCAAATATGTTTGTGCAGGGTTAGTGAAGTTACATCCAAGCCAGTCTTGACTTAGCAGTGCCCTGTTCCCTGCTGTGTTGATTCGTAGCCTTAGGCTGAAGCCTTTCTTGGCTCAGAGAGTGTTTGTGCAGGGTTAGTGAAGTTACATCCAAGCCTTTCTTGGCTCAGAGAGGCCTGGCTCAGCTTGGTTATTCTCAGCTCTCTGGCGCGTACCCAAGGCTCACTTGTTGTTTACAACTCTGTGAGATACTCTGCAGGTGAGGAACTTCTCTGGCGCGTACCCAAGGCTCACTTGTTGTTTACAACTCTGTGAGATACTCCTCTGCAGGTGAGGAACTTTCCATTTCTCTTTGTTGAGCTCCATGATGTCCTGCCAGATCCCTTCTCCAGCCTCTCATGATCCCTCTCAAAAGCAGCCATAACTTCCAGCATGTTGACTGCTGTCCTTGTTTTCTCTTTCTGTTGCTTTGCTTTTTTCTTCTTTGTCCATTTTCTACATTTTTGTAGGGTGTGTGACCTAAGTAAGAGAGGCCAGTTGGCCTTTATGGCAGGGAAGAGTCAAGGGTCTCTTTAATGTAATGGCATAGTGACATCCCCCTGCTCTGTGGTGGAAGAGCAGCAGCCTGAGATAGAGCTCAGGGCTGCAGTGCAGGATGGTAACGAGAGCTCTGGAAAAGCCCAGCTGTGGTGTTGGATGCCACCTTCACCATAGGAGCTGTGGCTGCTGAGGAAGCACTCCTGTGTTGGGTGCTGGGCTGTGGACGTGCCCACCTGTGTCCTGGGAAGATTGCTGTGGAAGCACTTGGACAAGGAGCTCCTGTTCTGTATGCACTTGCCATGACTGCTGAGGGCAGGGGAAAAAATGGGAACACTACCCTGTCTGAAGCCCCCTTGCAGGAACACTGGGTTGGAAATGTGTCTTGATCTTGGTACATTTAGGCATATGATTTAGCCAGAAGGCTCTGATGTTTGAGAGCCCACACAGGGTGTACCCTGATGGTAAACTGCTTAACCAGCTCCACTGTGATGATTCTGGCAGCAAATTTACTGGAACAAAGCTGCTTGTGCCATGGATTGAGTTGAGAGGTGTAACAAGGTTTCTTGGCATCAACTGGCCCATTTCTGGGAATAGATGGATATGTAAAAAGGAGTATCCTGTGGCACAAGAACAACTGCCAGCTCATCACTCAGGACCATGCAGTGACCTTGCATTCAGATATTAATGGCCCAGCAATGGTTATTCTTCAGCTGGTGGATAATAATTCCTTTGCCCTCCACCAACCCTGCTCTGACTGCTGGTGGTGTGACATCTGACCCACTGTGCCGTGGCTTTGGGACTGGGTGGCCTTGGCCTATGCAAGGCTGGAGCCAGCAGTGACCATAATGGACACGACAGTCCAGCTGCCAGAGCGTCCTCCAGAGCCCTGCTGGGGCAGCTGCTCAACACCTCCAGTCAGACCACCACCATACCATGTAAAGGAACCTCATTGTTTTCACTCAGAGGAAATTAATATAGTGGTAAGACCACTGCATTTTGTTATTTTATCAATTAATAATATGCAATTAATTATTATTAATTAAAACATTATTTTCCAGTTATTATTACAACACACATAAATAAATGCACAACATGTTAATTATTTTAATTATGAAACCTTAAAAATCTTATTATTTTAAAATAATTGCAGGTTTAGTAATCAAGAAGAAATTGGAAATTTCTAGCTTATTGCAGTGAATAAAGATAGTTTAGAAATTGCACTACCCTCCTTAGAGGAATTGCTTATTCATTAAGCATTATTAAAAGCTGTATTTCACCTTTTGAGTACCTAAAAATGTGAAAGTGATAATACAGAAACTGGAAATCTATTATGGAAGTAAATTCTTAGTCTTGAAGCCATTAGGAGTCATTACTGAGGAAGTGTTTATGTACTGCTATCAGTATATTGTATATAATACAGATTCATAAATCTGTTGAAGAATATAATTTATCATAACACTTATTTTATGTAATACAGGTGAGCTGACCAAAGTAAAAAATAGCCCTACAAATAAAACAACCTAAAGTATTCAAACCTGGAGTAGTTCATTGATCAGATTTGTCACCTCATCCCACAAGAAAACTGTCTGCTATGATTTAGACAATCTGGAGGGGTCACCTTGTTTGCACTAATGGAAAGAAAAAAGTATATGGAACTAGCTGGCATTTGTGGATTAATTAGTTAATTTCTTAGCATAATGCAATTAAGATCCTGATTCAGCAATTTTTTTTCAGCAAAACATGTCTTACCTTTCACCATTGTCAAAACGTAGTCAGTACAGGTTCATTGCACTTTTATGGATATAAACATCTTTCCAGAGAACTCTTTATTTTTGATAAAAATATCTTAAAGAAAATATTTTTTATGCTGTCATGCTTTAGACAGAATAGCATTATGCCAAAGCAAAAATGACATTAAACTGTTTATATTTTTCAATCAAATTGAAGAAAACCAAATGAACCAGTATTACATAGGACAAGAAACAAGTTTGGTTTTCAAATGTTTCTGCTTTACTGAATGATGGCAGCTAAAGGAGCAGATATTAATATTTTGCAACCTTTTAACATATCAGCAATGATTTGTAAACATTGTATTATACCTTTCTTGTTTCAACCCTCATTGAGCATCTCTCATTTTTCAGCTTCTACATTCTTCAGAACAGGATATGTTTGCTCAGTGTCTAGAACAAAGGGGCTCTTGATCTTAACTGGGGCCTTTGGCTTCTCTGGTAATCTAAGCTATTGGGGAACAATAGCCTACAAGACTGTTAGCAGTATCAGCAAGGACATTTCAAAGGCCATTAATATCAGCTAATGTTCATGTATCACATGAGAGGCTGCTATTACTATGAAATTAAAAATGGCAGTAGCAAGATATTATTAAGCTTATAAAATTCACTTTGCTCTTGTGGGCTAGGATTTTAATAACATCAAATTACTATTTTACAGTCTGAATCTTCTGATCATATATTGGATAGTAACTTGGTAGAAATGTGTGGGTGTCTAATGTCACTTCTGTTTATCCCTTCCATCACCAGTGACCTGCAAACTCCAAGCACAGAATCCTTTAGGGGATTCACATCATTCTTGATATATGGAATCACTCTCTGCTCTTTAAGGCTGCATCTAGTGGTTTAGGAGCTGTCATTTAGGCAAAGGCAAAAATGTTGTTCTTCCTGCAAAAGGAGCAGACAAATGTAGGGTTGTTAGAGGTTCATCCTGTGTGCTCTGTTTCTTCTTTAGTTACAGGAAATATCTAAAATCATAGGCACTGTGATGGGAAATTCAATTTAGGATGGACAATACAGTGTACATAAAGATTAGAAAAAGGAAGCAAATATAAATTAATTCAAAGGTAATGATAATAATAAGCAATAATGGTAAAATCATTGTCTGTAAATAACAGTTAATCAAATACTGTTGAATATGCCATTTTGTGTCCTTAGTGTCACAAGCTGTTGATTCTGTAGCTGTGTCCCTTCTGTAAGTACTCTACATGAAGATGCTCTCAGTATTGTTTAAAAGTCTCCAGCTGGGCTACACCAAGCACATTGTTAGCTCAGCTTAAAGCATGCTCACATTATCTAAAAATTGCAAATCTTCCAACAGCCTTCTTTATCATTTTTCTAGGTAGGTAAGTAAGCTCTCATGTTGTTGATTTTACTCACTTAATGTCCCCATAGAGTGGACACAGAGAGGTTGCAATTGAGCAGGGACTTAAACTGAAGAACCTGTTGCCAGGCTGGGAAAACCCTGGAACTCAGATGCTCTGTGATGGACACATCATCCCTACTCTAATCAGGGTAATCACATAGGACTGAATTTCTTCATAGTTAGTGGGCTTATTTTTTCTGCTTTTTTTTCATGATCTTGGGTTTTTTACCTCCTGATATGCTATAATTCTCTAAGTCTTAGGAGGGTTTTCGTCCTTTCTTCCTTTCCAATCTTTACTCACATCTCTTAAGTCCCCTTTGACGTACCGCCTGCCCAGGAATCATACCTTGTTGGGAGAACTCATTTTGAGCTCTCTTTTTTTGGTAGCTAGTATCATGGTTGTTTTTTAAAGCAATAATTTTTTTTACCCCACCCCTGATTTTTTTTTTTCCCCTGTAAGGAGAATATGTAATTACTTGAAGGACACAAGGTAAATATCTGGCACTACAGACAGGCTGGGATTGATGAGAAAGCTCAGCTTCTAGGTGATGTGGCAATATGTGATTTTGGAGCTATGAATTCCTCCCCTCTACCCCCTTTTTTGCTCTCAGTAATTTGTGACCATGCCCTCTGTCATCATAACTGCTTTTCTGTGATAATTGCAGCTTGTTCAAGTTAGAGCAGTAGTAACAGATAGGAATAAACTTCCAGATTTAGCCCTATTCAGAGACAGCCAGCTAATACGGTGAAGGCTGAATTTATGGCTAGGAACCTATTTTCCAGTTTTAAAGGGCACTGTCTTGTGCAATGTAGCTCATCTGGGTACTTGATGTATTCAACTTACTTAATGAGGAATGTCCTGTGAAGAATGATACCATATATCTTGTCCTTGTCTTGTTTAATGTGTCACCCAGAGGCATATTCAGAAGTCATGTCAATTTGATGAGGAGGATTTGGATCCTTTTTTCTCCTCAGTGCTCCAGATAAAACAGCTGGGAGCATAGGGATGTTATTACTAATAAAGGAATTGAAGAAGAATTTTTTCTTCATGATAAGCTAGCATAAAAGAAATGAAATATTATTTAGCTAGAGGTTTATGCAAAACTCATAACTGCAGTATCTGAATATCTGTTTAACAATGAAGGTTGTCTTGAAAATGGAAAGTCCTCATATAATGATTTACAAGGTAATAAATTATTTGTTTCTTGCTAAAATCAGTACCCAGAAATAGAAGCTTGCACATAGCACAGCAGGCTAGCTTAGATGTATTCACAGGCTGAGTTCCTGTTGGAGCAATATTAACACTGAGAGTAAATAACTGAAATCTTAGCCTAGAGAATAAGTCATTAAAAACGCCATTGCATGAGGTAGCCTCTTGTCTGTGTACTCCAAGGTAGTCTACATGCAAGAGTTACCACAGAATGGTGAACTAGGCTGTGAAAGTTGGCTTCCCAAGCAGGTTTACCTTTATAAAATGTTTTCTGCTTTTTGTCTCATAGTCTGAAATCCATCCAGCTTCCTCACTTTTTTTTTTCTCTAAGATCAAATTAAAAGAGGAGATAATTAATTAGACAAATAGCTATAAGGATTAGAGGTATTGGTGTTATATCCTCAGCTATAATTCATAAGAATCTGACATGATTTTCAAAATTGTGTCTGTATGTCACTAAGGCTTACTCAATGTTGTCTTACAAACAAGGCATTTGTATTCTCACAAATAAGTATCATCCTTACAAGTTCATGTTTCAAATATCACATTAATAAGGTAAAATATAAAAGATTAATTTTATGCATGTTAGGGGCATTGTAACTGTTGCCTTATTTTACATGAAGTCATGTCAGTTGTGAAGCCCAAGTAGGAGGAAAGTGAAATGAGTTCTCTTCAACTATTAGAACTCATTGAGCAATTAGATTTAAAAAAAAAAAGTATTCTTCCAGGTTCAGCTTTTGTTTTCTTGAGTAAAGAGAAGGAAAACAGAAAAAAAAAACCCAAATGTTGAGAGCACTGATTTGTGCTCTGTATTTTGTTGTGATTATTTAATGGGTTTACATGAGATATTTTCAAACATTCAGTGGAAGATTTTAAACTGGAACCCTGACATTAGTCAAATGTTTTTTTAACTCTGAAGTAGAGAGCCAGTAACTGCCAGGCGAATACAGGATTTCAGCTTACACAGGATGGTCCAAGTGCAGTGACAAGAAGACTTAATGCTAGAATCTCCTGAACATTTACTTTTCTCAGTTGGGTGTTGAAAGGAGCAATTACTTTGTGAAACTCACCTAGATGAGGAAAAAAATGCCACATGTCCTAAGCTGATATTTCACCATGATTGGAATTTTCTTGTCAAAAATACTCCTTTATCACCTTTTGTTCTGGCTTACAGAAGTAATTTATTTCTCCTCTCTGTATTCTTAGAAAAAAAATGGTGTTCCCTTACTTTGGGACTGATAGTGGATGATATTGTATACAGAGCAGCTCTAATGAGTTGTTTTGAGGCAGTGTAACAAGAAGCGAGGTCACAAGGCTGCTGGATTTCATCATTGAATAGCACAGTCAATTTTTAAGGCACAAAATGACATTGATGTCCAAGATTAACAGAGGATCCTTACAGGAGAGAAATAAAGAGAAGAAAAATACTAAGCTTTTGGATGTCTGTAACAAATGAACTGGAGTTCCTAGAGGCTGCTTTTGTTTTATCAGCAGAGTTCACACTAACTGCCAATGTGTCTGAGGAATGATTTTCTATTATGCACACCAAATCTGTGAACCAGAAGTGTCCTTTTAATATTTATACAAAAATTGTATACATTTTACATTGTTTACAATTTCCTCTAAATCTCTGTTCAGTCTTTAGGATTAGGATAGCCCTATGAGATGTTTGAAAAATGCTAAGGGCAAGTAAAATTTCTCAGTGAGAGAAATTCTTTCTTAGGGAGATCTTTCCTGCTTAAGAGAAGACCTATTGCTCTCCTTTAGGTCTGTACGATATAGGAAAAAAAAAAGAAAGAGGTAGATGTTTTGGAAATACAGGAGTAGTTCATTACAGTCTCTCAAGATAAAGATAAGCAATGTATTTTCACAGAATTAAATTAGAGAGATAATATTATTTGTCTTGGAAGACAAATGAACCACTGTGGATGAAGTAATTGAGAGGTGAGTTGGCAATAATCATATGCCTGCTGAAAAGTAAATAAATAATGTATAAACATGCAATTTAAAAAATCCCTCCTGATTTGGGGCTATTGCTCTTGGAAAGCTAATAGAATAAATATCCTGGGAAGAGCACCAGTAAAGAAAAGGCTGGTGAGTAGCCAGCTGATGAATACATGTAGTGTTTGTAGTGTTTGTGATGAAAGACAAACTATCTTTTGAGCATTAATCCTAAAGCAGCTGTTACCTTGGCAACTGCAGGTAAGGGATGGTTGTAGTGTCCATCTCTCCAGATTCGCTTTGAACTACTAATAAAATATTAGAGTAGCTTGTCTTTTTAAAGTCTTCATGTGGCTTTCCAAAGATTTGGATTAATCTGTTCCTGAATGGCGGTTTTGCATACAGAATTGGATTTGGGGAACCTGACACGTAGAAAAGACAAGCAGTTATTTATGAGCTTGTCTAACTTAGTGCTGCCTTAGTGGGAAGACTGTTATGGAAATAAATCACATTCTGTTTCTGTGCTGTATTTTGCAGGTCCTCAGGCTGTGTCTGAGTGCACCTTGTGTTGTGTCACTGGAACACAGGCACGGCTGCTGAGCTCCTGGCCTGGGTGGGCTCAGAGGTGGCTCCCCTGTGAACACATCCTGTCCTGCCTGCCTGCTCAGGTATTGCACTGCATCCCCAATGCTGCCTGGTGGCAATGTTCCCTGGAATGCTGGCTAGGGTCCTGGTGGAGGAAAGCAACCTCCGGTAGCAGTGTAGCAGAAAATATCTCTTGCAGCATAGTCATGTGAACAATGCCTCAAGAAGTAAGTCGTATTTTAAACTGGACTCAGCAATGGCTCTCTCAATAATCTTTTTTGGACTATTCTAAGTCAGCATGGTGTGGTTGGTGAGCCCTCAGAAGCGATAGGAAAAGGCCATTTTGGCATCTCACACTACCCTAACAGCTGACTGCTTCCTCCTGCTCCTGCTTATAACCTCACAATTAGAATATAAGCCTGTGCATATTTCTGACCCTGCTTCTGTGGATGTGCAGCCTCACTCAGATCTGAATAATGTCTTTGTGTAATATGGAGGGAGTGTCTTACTTGGAATTTGGGTAATCCTCATATGATATACAAACCAAGTAACAGTCTGTACCTTGATTGTTCTTGTCAATTCTGTTAAAGGAACTATAATATTAAAGCTTCAAATTTTCTGTGTGCAAACTGATCCTTGAAAATTATCCTTGATGCTGTTGTTAGTGCTCCAAATTGGATTCCCAAGAAATTCATCAAGGTTAGCAAGACTACAATTTCCTACTTACATTGCAAACTAATATTTTTGGATATGCTAAAGTTTATAGCCAGTATGTAGACCCCCTAAAAAGAATTTTTCTTTCAGAGGTCCTCAGGATGTGCATATGTTTTGTCCATTCATTTGTTTACTGAAAAGGAAAAGGAAGTTCAGCAATAGAGATTGGATTTTGATAGTGAACTCGTGTCAAATTATACAAATATCCTTCTATGCCTTTTAGTAAATTTTCCACTATGAAAAATACTTGTTAAATCATGTACTTAGTTCTACCACACTCTGATATGTATTTTGATGTTTATCTTCTCTAGCACCGAGGCATTATGTTTTCAGCTGATGTACATCCAGTTACTTAGCAATAGAACTTAATGTCTTCTATATTAATAGGATTGTTGGAAAGTGTGAACGGTCCTTTGACAGAGCTATTAAGTCAGCCCTGGAAGCTACAGCTATTTTTATACATGAGATATAAACAGAGAGGAGTTTAATATTGATACTGAAAATTTTATTCTGATCCATAGCACCTTGTGATCTATGGCATAGCCTTAGGGTATGAGCTCAACAAGCTGATCTCAGAAAATTGGGTAACTGCTTGTTCGGGCTTTTGTCCATTTATTAACTTCTTACAGTTTTGTGCATTTTGTGCATGTGTGTAAGTGTACCAATGTTTTAAGTTTTTGTTGCAGAAAAAATTTTTCAATTCCCCTCTTTTAGACAGCAGAAGAAAGATATTCAAGATGCAGGACTATGAGATTATTAAAAAGCTGCAAGTCTTATTCTTGGCAATGAAATGAAATTATAAGTAAACACTACTGACATATTCATCAGTTTGATTTGTTCTCTAAGGCTTTATAGAGCAGCAGAAAGGCTTCAACAGCATTTGCCCATTTAATACTGCAGCTGTTTCTGGTTCAGAAAACACAACACAGAGAGTTATCAAAAATGACCAACGAAAAATCGAGACACGTTCCAAAACGTTGTCAGGAGAATCAGTGAGGATAATTTCCACTTTCTGCCCTTCTCCTTGTCTCCTGGGATCATCTGCCTGCCATCATCATAATTTTATCTGGCCTTGTAGGTCTCCTGGAGATTGATTGTGCTCTGTTACCAATGTATTGGAGGTTCTGGTCAGTAGGGGGATGACAACATGAGGAAACTTGGACATACACTGAATGGCAGTTTGAAGGAAGTGGGGTAACAGCAAGGCTCATCCTGAGTTGTAGCAAGTGTTGGCAGGATTAGTACAGTTAGGAATATATACAAGTAGACACATTATATCATTTGACACAGAGCCAGAGGAAGTTACAATCCTCTGTGTTACAATACAGTAGAAACTGTGTAACACTTTTAGCAATTTCCTTTGCAAGAAAAAAAAAATACAGAAGTAGTTACAGTATTTCCACTGGCCTTAGTTCAAGATGGGAATAAACAATATTAGTATCACCTCCTTTGCTGGGTCACTGCAGAATGCTTTTTGGCATTCTAACAAGAGCACTTTGGTTGCCAGGAGACAATAAGTTAATTTTGGAAGGTAATGCCCTCCAAGCAAGTAATGCCAACATTCTAGATCAGACTAAAATCTAATGCTCCGTAGCCAGAAGATTGCCTTTAAAAGGATTTACCTCTCTGCATTACTGATAATAAACAAACTGCTGCTGCATTGTCTGTTGCTGGCAGAACAAAATCCTGAACAGTAAAGTCTAAGGGTGCTGTTAGGTAATCAGCATAAAAATAATGCTGCAGCAGGCTCATCTAGGTTAAGCCATCTGCTAACTATGCTGATACATATGTCAAATGACAGACTGCCAAAACTGTTTTTCATGATCTTAAAATACAAGGGAGACCAATGAAATGTTACAGGGACAAATTCAAAACAAGTCCACAATTAATATGTGGCATTAATTTCACCATATGAGACATGGCAACCAAAGGGTTTTGGGACACTAAACATTTACTGATGCTGTTAAAGTCTATACACAAAACCATACTGACACCTCAGAGTGGAAATAGCAGCAGAGCAACGTAAGAAACACAAGAAGCTGTATCTCTGATGGTGGTGCCAAGTGTAGCACTACAGAAGCATTTCTCTTCAGTCTAGCTGTGAAACTAAATCTTCATGTATTCAAGCTCAAGGTTTCAGAGTTGTGGAGAACTCGTGGAAAATGAATATTTGAGACAGAAATCACTCATGAAATAGTTTGAGCTTTTCTGGGTGGAGGTGGGATTCATAATCGTAGGGATTGGTCTGAACTGAAAATCTTCTGATTTGGGAGGATGGGTAAATAGGCAAATGGATTGCAATGGTCAGCACATAGTCAACTCTGATATTGAACAGTTTTGACACAGTTCAGGAGAGTTTTGCAATCAGTGACTCATGCAGTACCTGAGAAAGTTCACGTAAGTTAAGTCAGTAAAATCTACCTGACTGCTAAAATGATTTTAAACTGACAGTGGAATTACAGTATTTGCAGAGAAAAAAATAGTGAGGCCTCAGAGAAGAACTGCAACAGTTATTTGAACATTAGAGAAAATGTCTTATAATGGCATAATTAAAGATTATAACTGAGAGGTGACTTGACTATGGTACATAAGTTCCAGGAAAATATCATCAGGTAGTAATATTCTCTTTCAATCTAAAAAAATTACACTACAAACCCCAGCATCTGGGAATAAAAACCAAGCAAACCTGTAATCAGATGTAGAATCAGATTTTTATCAGTGTGGGTGATTAACTTGTGCAATGAAGTGGGTGCTTTATGAAGTATGATATTTTGTGAAACATAACAGGGCTTGTTAGAGAAGTAATAAGGCTTGTTAGAGATGTAGGTAAAACAGCTTAGCCTGTGGTGTCCAAAGGGGTGTGATCAGATTACTTGTGGTCTCCGAACACTGTACCATAAAATATTTTTAAAGGTCTTTGAGCTTCAGTTGAAAACTTGTAATGGTCCACACATCCAGAAAGATTGAAAACTATCTGACAGAACGCTAAATTAAAGAAAGCCAAATTCACGGTAAGGTGTAATATTTTTTATTAAAAATAGGAAAGTACAGTTGTATCTATATTTAATGTATAGTCTAAAATACCTATTTTAACTTCAAAGTCTTGAAGTCTGAATATAGTAATTACATTTTCATTCTTACAATTGTTGAAATTTTCACAAATAATGTGGCAATTTTCAATATTAATTGCAATGTCGTTTTTTAAGCTTCTGTTCTAAGGTGTTTCAAACACATTAAAATAAATCTTGTGTTTCAAACACATTAAAATAAATAAGAAAGCATTCAATTTATATTTGTAATAGACTTGTGAGTTTTCAACTTCTGATTTTTGAACTAGTGTAATCATGGTGGCTATTCCTACATGAAGAAGAATTAATTTATGGTTCTTGTTACCTTACAATACCTTATTCCAGATATCTTACAATACCTTATTCCAGATAAGGCTCTTAGCCTGGAAATTACCAGTTCCAGACAAAGATTGCCACAGCAGCTAAATTGACAGTTGATAGAAGAGAGGGAGTTTGATAGGTAGAAGAGGTGCTGCAGTGATGCTCTTTGGTCTGCTGGATGAACCGGCCATAGGACTGTCCTGAATGACCTCCTGTATGACCCAGGGGCTGGGGATGTGTGTGTGAGATCCAGTTACGTAGGTGGACTACAGCCTACAGGAAATGCAATGTGAGTGCTCTCCAGCATTTCTTTGTGGTGTGTGCATAACTGTTTTTGGGCCCAGACAGATGAATTATTTTGCCTCAGGCACCCAGCCTGAGTGTTGCTGTGTCAGATGTTACAGAGCCTGCTCACAAGCATTGCTTGGATGCTGTCTTGCTCTTGAATGTACATGTTGTGTGACCACTTATACGAGAGTTGGAAGCCCACAAGGTTTTTAGGATTAATAAAGAGTCTAACACCCTTTACATTTCCTATCAAACTAAAACCAGTTTCCTTAATTTCAACTTGTGGAGTATTCCCACTGTGAAACTTAGGGATAAATCAGCTCCTATTGTCCTTGTTCTACCTGAAGAGAGGTGACAGAAATGGCTAAGCTTACATGAAACGGCTTACATGAAACTATTATATTAGAGCATCAGTTAGTGGTGAACTTCAGAGCAGCTTGCAAAGGATTTTTTTTGAAATTGAGCTTGTCCTTATTTAGATGGGAGGCTTTTAAGTTGAGAAAAGGAGATCACATGGTAAGTGGTGCTACAAAATGTGCTCTTTCAGAAACAGTCCAATCCCAGGTTGCCAGTGCAGTCTCTTGGCTCGCTCAGCTATCATCAACTCTCACACTTGAACGAAAGCCCAGGACCTGTAGTACTGTAACAAAATACTCATGATGTTCTGGTCTTAAACAGATATTAACTAAACCTCCTCCACTCCATTTTTCATGTCCTTTCCATGTTGTATCTTCATTATTTTTGCAAATGTTACGGTTCTTATGGACCATATGGTTCATGTTTGTAGGTGTAATACCAAAGATAATTTTCCCTGAGTTTTTTAGTACATTTTAGAACATTTTCCTAATGTTAAATAAACCTAATAGGGCATAATTCCATCTTCCATTTGAAGTCACTTTCAAGCATCTAAATATTGGATTTATTTGGCCTTCCCTTTGCTTTTGGGTGTTATATTCATAGTAATCTTTAGATTCTTCCCACTCTTTTTCTCATTCACTTCTTACAGGCTACTGTAGAACCAAAAAAAAAAGTTTGACCATTCAGAACTACTATTATTTATTTTGGTTTAATATTCAAAATTATAAATTCATATTTACAAGCAGATTAATAAGACAAAACTCACTTCGAGTCCAAGTGCTCTCTAATTTATTTTGGTTTAATATTCAAAATTATAAATTTGAATACATTGAATTATGTATTCAAAATACAAGCAGATTAATAAGACCAAACTCACTTCGAGTCCAAGTGGTCTCTCGTTATTATTGGAGATTATGTTTCTGTTCTCTAGTTATACTTGAGAGAATTACTTACCTTGTCCTCTGTGTTGGGCTAAAATCTGTTGCCTTTGAAACTGTAAGAAGTTTACATTTTACTTCAATAGAGGCAGGATATAATTCATTAATAACTGAAAATGAAATATTTAAAAGGCAGAATTTCCCTAGGAATGTAGCACCCACTAAAATACTGCCATGGCAATTAGGTGGAAGAACAAGCCCAGAATCTAAAAAAAGTTGTGGGTGCTAGGAGCTATAAGAGGAAAATTCTCTCCTCCACTCTAATATTGATAATTAGAGTGGAGGAGAGAATTATAATTTACAAAAAAGAGAAGAAATTGTCTTTTCCTGTAAAGGTGTAAAATGCTAATAAAAATCAGAAAATGTATAGAAACTTGAATATCTGAAGAAAGTTTATTAGTAGTACCTGAGTCATATGCTGTGGAGTATGAGAGTAGTTTTGCAATGGGAATGGTAATTTTTGATAAGATGAAGTTGTCACTAGAACAGTAACAAATCCTTGTAGAAGGGATTATTTCATTAGGATCTGCTAAATTTCACTTCTTTGACATGTCTGAATTTAAATTTCCAGTTGACATAATTTTGTTCAAAAATTATATATATATATACAAAAGTTATATATATTATCCAATATATTTAAATTAATAAAGAGCTACTTGGATCTTGGTCTTTCAGAAGAAAATAAATATCATTAGCTACAATGCTTTAAACAGTGAATCAAGGCTTCCTCAGCTAGAATGAAATAATATTAATTATCATGGCTTATTTTTTACATCTGCCTAACATAAAAATTGCATATTAAGCAAGAGGATGGTAGATAATATATACCTGTTAGTATATTAGGATGGCTATTGTTTTAGGTAGCAATAAAAGTAATGAATAATTTTTTATCATATTAATGCATTTAAAGACTCTCCTGCTGATCTTCAATCTTGTACTGATCATCATGTGTCCAAATAAAAGAATGTATTCTTTTCACAGTGCAAGTAGAAAATTTAAGAGATAAATCAGCTTGTCTTTGGCTTCCACAGAAAGCTGTTTATTTTGCCTCATGCAGTGCTGGACACGTGCACTGAAGAAGCAGTTTGCTTTTGCCAGATAATGGCAAGCTTCCAAGCAAACAAAAATATACAGTTCTTATTTAAATTTGATACAATTTCCAGTGTTGTTATTCAAGACACATTTAGAAATATTGCTGACCCCAGTGTAAGACTTGCACAACCTGAGACTACTTTGATCCAAATGTAAGCTGAAACAGAGAAGTTTTGTAAACCTGGCAAGTGTAGGGAAATTCCTGATCCCCAAATTCCAGCCTGATTATAGAACCATTACTTTTATGTCAGCCAAGGAGCTACAATAGCAATGAGCAATCCCTTGATTTATATTGGAATTTTCTGCTAATTGTTGCAGCATTTTGGAATATTTTTTTCATTAAATTTCTCTAACGTCTCCTTGGAAGTCGATTGAAAATGAACTAATTCTTTAAGCTTTAAGCAAAAATTGTACTTTACTCTGGGTTCTACTTGATTTTTGTATTTAGGGGTATCACCAAAATTTTAATGTTTAAAAAATAAATATAGAGAAGCTATGAGGGTTTCAAGGAGTTATGATAATTATTGAAGTTCCTTACATACATAAACAAAAAAAAGTGACTAAGTTTAGAGGAACTGAAGACAATGTGCTGTCAGTTGCAGTATATCAAAACTAGTGAGCAGTGGCTAGCTCTTTTGAAATTTTTTTTTGTCATGGAACTCTGGGCAGCAGGTCAGAAACAGCAACACTTATTTGTCTACAGCACAAAACATATTTGTAAATTGTGCATTACATTATTAGGTATTATAACAAAGGTAAAATGCCTGTCAGTCTCAAAAAAACCACACACATATATCTGTCCCACTTTTCTCAGTGCAGTTCTCTCAGGTTTACAGTGGGATAGGTAGGGATACAGGTGCTGGATAAGCAGGATTAACTCACAGGAATATCAGACATTAGGCCTTATTTCTTCTCATTACTTGGGCACCTAAGGGAGCCATTGTGGTTTAATGAGAGCAAAGACTCTAGATAATTTTAATGTGCTTAAGTATCTCCATTCCAGAAGAATCTATTTGGTTTTATTACGGATACAGTATGCAATTTAGTTGATAATAGCAGCATTGAGCCTTGAAATTAAGCAACACAGCTAAGGAAGGGCTGTGTGGCAAAATATGTTTCATGTCTGTAATTACAGACTTCAAAAACCCTCTCTTCTCTTGAAATCTCATATAGATTGCCATCCAAAGGGAAATTTCTGTAACTGAGTTGAATACTGGATATTTTCAAAACTCATGTGGGAGAATCACAGCAATGTAAGAAACATTAACTCTAACATTGTTGTAGTTATAATTATTTTGCGAGAATCACCTTTCCCCCAGGAAGGTAGCAGTGATCATGATGCATCCTCTAGAAAGATATCCAAATGTTTCACATCACCTGCAGTTCAAGGTCTAATTACTCTTTTCCACTACCTTCTTGTAACAGCATTTCTGTTTTGCAGAAGGCTGAAAATGAGTCACGGAGGAATTGTCTTCCAATCATGTTAGCATCCATTCACACAGCTGCTTAAAAGGATTTTATCAGGACATGCTTATTCACTAGGATGCCTCAAAAAATTGGATTCTGCAAAATGTACCCATATGAAAATCTTCATGCACATAAGCAGCTTAACTTCAACACAGCTAAGTTCATTATTTTGAAACCTTTCAGTCCTATAAAGTTGATAGTTATTTCTCTGGCGTTGATAGCTATGACTTCAGGGTGGTTGAAGAGGAGCAAAGCATAAATCTAGGCTTTCAAAGCTTAATTCTACAGATCCTTAATTCTTTCAAATACAAAAATCAGCAAAATATTTCCTGATGTATTTTGATGTTGAAATAGTATTTTCTTCTGGTCATTACATGTGGCCTTGTGCCCATACTGCAGGTCTGCAGTACATTAATCAGCAGTGTAGTGTGACATCTTGGAGAAGCAATAGGAAAGAATCTGCTGCCTCCTGCCCACTCATTCAGTGAAGGTGCTCTGCAGCCCAATACAATATTTAATTTCTATTTATGTATTCCTTCACTTTGACTGGGAAGTTGCTCTTAGATCTGTGGGAGGAAACAGACATTTTGTGACATACACATATTTGAGAAAAGCCATGAGACTCTATTATTTCTGTATAGTGAGTACAGACACAACCAGAAATGGGACTTAAATCCCATAATGTAGCCTCAGGCCAGTTCTTTTTAGGGATGTATATGTCAGAAACATGTGACAATAGGGATCTGAGATGAAATGCTGTGTTGCAGTTGTCACTGTTATTCACTGCTAGTTTGGCTTGCAGTGTGTCTGTGCAGGTGCTTTAGTCGAGATGGCAGTCGTGGGAGTACAGCTGTTCTCTTTGAGAGACAGCTCATCTGGGGTAGACAGATGCTCTGAGCTGGAGCAGAGCCTGAACAGTGAGCCCAGCTGGGTGCTAGCTGGCTTCTTGCTGGTCAAACATCTTCTCAAAGTCAGGCATACTGGGAGGTGCAGCACAGGGACACAGACGTCTGAATAAGCTCAGCCAGGAGTATTGTCTGGAGTTCAGGGCTAGCCCTTGTAGACCCCCCAACAGAGCATTCACTAGTGACAAACCTGGAGCTCAGAGAGGGACAAGAAGAAAGTTTCCTTGAGGGAAAGGAGATGACAATTTTTTTGGGGCACTTTGCTTTTTAGCTTAACAGTGATGTCTTAATGTTTGGAACGGGCTTGAGACAGCACTGTGGCCCCAGTCAGTGTTCTGGGAAATAAAAACCCATGATCTCCATGTGACTCTGTGACGTATCTGGGCTTGACTGTTACTCATGCACATCTGTCCTGTGTCCTGAACTCCTGAAGCTACCCTGTAGCTAAAAAGTTAAAAGACTCTTAAGGAGACAAGAATTCTACAGCAATGAGGGAAAAGGCTTTCTGGTTATATTGGTTGTGGATGAGGATGGAAGGTAGAGGTTTTTGTAGCTGAAATATTTTAGAATTAATATATTTGTTCTTTTTAAGCACAGTATATTGTCTGAGAAAGCCAAGTTGGCTTCTGTGTAGAGGTTGTGTGGGAGACCATTTCATTTACCCACTGATATTTAATGGCATGAGATAACCTTCAGACACAATTGTCATTGATTTACTTATGTATTCTGGAGAAAGTACCAGCTGAGCAGCGAGGCTTTGTGGTATGTGGCTATTATGTATTTGCCTTGCTGCTTAGCTTGAGCACTGCCAAAGTCTTTTTCAGGACTTTCAATAAATCCCTAGGGTATATGTTATAAAAACTTCTATATGAACCCATTAGAAATTCCTAGACAATGTCCAATGAGGAAGAACCCTAGGATATCTTAAAATACTGCACAGAGGATTGGATGAAATATTGTAAAAAACATTTGGAGAATTATCAAGAACTTAATGATACAGACAACAAGATGATACAGACTACTGAGATTTCCTATTTTCATATAATAATTGAATATAATATGTAAATCTGGTTCTTTATTGTGTGTTTATAAATGGCTGTGTAGTCTCCATCACTAGCAGGACTCCAGAAGATCCTTATCTCCCATAAACAAAAACATTTACCTCATACCTGAGCTATGATTTTAGAAATTGAGACATATTTCCCTGTAAAGTTCATTTTTTCCATGAATTAGCTACAGCTTCCTCATCATCTCCTATTTCTATAACCTTTTTTACCTCCTTACTCTGTCTCCATTCCAGAGGATTTTTTGAGTATAACCTGTTGAGACCCTTTCCTCAGATTCAGAAACAGCTGCTTCACTAATTAGTAATTGTCACAATTCTTACTGAGAAGTTTTTGGGCATCACAAAAGGGCTGTCCCACTCATTGTTGACATGCAAACCATAGCATATTGCAATTAAAAGCTTCCTCCCTGTGAAAAAGAAAAACTTCTCTCCTGTGGAAACTGCTGTGTGTGCAGCAGGTAGGCTAGCAAGGAAAATTAGGCATATTAGGAATTTTGCCTGCTTTAATTGAGACTGGGCTAAGAAAATTTTGGATTGAATAGCAGATGACGTACAAGATATAATTTATTTTTTTGTTTAAGAAAAAAAAAATCCCAATAGCCCATTAGTTTCAGACTAGTCTCAGATAAAGGTCTAAGGAACTTTCATGTGTTCTGCAGTGAATTACATTTTTATGTTCAAATCGATTGGACATGAAGAAGGAGAAAAAACCCATTTGTCAGAAATGTCAGTTTCTATTTAAGAAAGCTTCATCACAGTTGTTACAATTCTATTACTCTCCTGCATGCCATATCAATCATAAGAACTTGAAAAAAAACAATCAAACAGGCATTCTTAAAAGATTGTTCTTGTTTGAATTAGTCTCCAAGATCTTTCAAATGGCAAAGCCCACATTAGAATTTTTCTAAATTTCTCTTCATGAGGCTCTCTTGTGTTAGATTTAAGTAGGCTACATACAATAGCTTTTTATTTTTGTAAAGTACTATGGAGCCAGTCAGAACCAGACAATATAATTAGTATTTCTTATTCCCTGGACTGTCCCCGTAAGGCTGTTACTAACTTTGATAACATTGTGGAGAGTGACTCAGATACACTTCCAGATAATTCTCCATTGAAATTGGATGCATAATTTCTATCATAAAAAAGGCAGATAATTAATGGCTCTGATTTTATTTAAAGTATTTAAGCCTTGTTAACTCTTTCAGATAACTTTACAGAAATAATAAAATGAAACTGAAGTGTAGAACACTAATTGGTGGATATCAATTATAAAATGATTAATTTTTCACTAAGATGCTAATGTGAGCTTTAAGAAGCAGTTTAAGTAGGAGATAAGATAGAAAAATTGACCAATACTCTGGCACGGAAGTGTGAAGACGGAAAGAAATGTCCCTTACAAGGGAACATTGGAATGCAGATGGGTTTCTTCCTTGAGACAGATACAGTGCTCACCACTGAAAGCTCTGCTCTTTCAGACATTTGTCTGTCTCATGGCACTAACAGTTCCGTGTCTGCCAAAGCTCATCCATGTGGTGAAATTTAACCACATAAGGATGGCATTCATGGAAGACAGCACATGGCTCTTGTCCTCAGCTAGCTTCTGGAAAATGTGAATAATGGGATTTGTGGCTTTAGGAAAAAAAATTCTACCTTTTCCTAGGAGTTAGATTTCTAAATCTGAAGTATTTGGCTCTTTATCTACAGAGAATTATCTGGAAAAGCTTAATGCTATTATTATTAATAGCTATTAATAGCTAATAGCTATTAATGCTATTAGCCTTGTATTCAGGGATTCAATAAAGTTGTCTTTCAATGCTCTTCTCTGACAGAGAGAACTTGAGCCTAGGTCTAGAGTCTCCCTGAGGTTCAATGCAAAGTTTCCTAGACTGGAATTTAAGTGAGGTAGCTCAGATACTGAATATGGGCTACCTATAAGTTTGGTCTCCTTGATAAGTAAATTAAGCCTTCTATATTGCAATTCTGCTCAAGATGGTGAACAGAACGGTTAGATACTGATGTCAGACTTAAAAACAGCAACAGGCAGACTTGGATCCCAAGAAAAAAGGCCATTTCTGAAAATGCAACCTCACACATTTGTGGTAGAAAGCAAGGTTGAAAAAAGCAGCCTGAGGCTGTAGAACAAGAGGTTGTCCCCATGAACCCACCAAAGGGAGAGAAAGCTATTAAGAGAACTATTATCTCAGATCTTAAAAATAGGGATTTTTATTTTTATCTACAACAGGTTGCTTCTCTGTTCAAAAATTTTGCTGAAAGATGAGAAAACTCACAATCTTTTGTTTCTTTCTGTCACTGATGCTTCATGCTTAGTGAACGTAGCTGTCTGCAGTGAAATTACTCACATATCTGATTGCTTTGTAAGGGGTCATCTTTCTGACTAAACTCAATGAGAAAACTCACAATCTTTTGTTTCTTTCTGTCACTGATGCTTCATGCTTAGTGAATGTAGCTGTCTACAGTGAAATTACTCACATATCTGTAGATTGCTTTGTAAGGGGTCATCTTTCTGGCTAAACTCCTTTGAACACTAATGACCAAAGAATGTTGTATTTCAACATGTTTCTGTTCTTCTTTTCTTTTATAGAACCACAGAATCACTAAGGTTGGTAAAGACTTCCATGATTGGGTCCAGCCATTAACCCAACACTATTATGTTTACAATTAAACCATATCCCCAAATGTCACATCCACACATCTTCTGGCCATTTCCAGGGCTGGTGATTCCCTCAGTTCCCTGGGCAGCCTGTTTGAATGCTTGACCACTCTTTCAGTGAGGAGATTTTTCGTAATATTCAATCTTAACCTCTGCTGGAGCAACTTGAGGCCTTGTCTTTTCACTTGTTACCTGGGACAAGGGACCAGCCCTGACCTTGCCACAACCTCCTCTCGAGTGCTTGTAGAGAGGGATAAGGTTCCCCTTGAACCTCCTTTTCTCTAGGCTGAATACTCACAGCTTCCTCAGCCACTCACAGTAAGATTTATGCTCCAGAGCCTTCACCACCTCTCTTGCCCTTCTCTGGAAGGCTGCAGCCCCTCAATGTCCTTCCTGCAGTGAGGAAGGACATTGTCCTTCCTGCAGTGTCCTTCCAGCACTCGGGGTTTGCCCTCCCCAGTGCTGAGCACAGGGGACAATCCCTGCCCTGGTCCTGCTGGCCACACTACTGCTGACACTGGCCAGGCTGTCTTTGGCTTTCTTGGCCGCCTGGGCACGCTGGCTCATGTTCAGCTGCTGTCAACCCCGGGGTCCTTTTCCTCTGGACAGCTTTCAGCCAATCAATATGATCTGTTTCATTGCCTTCCCTGGTGCCAAGCTTCTTCTGAACCATCTTGTAGATGGGTGTCCCGTTTGCTAAATTCCAGAAAATTGGGCCTCTCAGTTAGCCAGGGCTGCTGGTTAATTATGGAAGGTGTCCTGATGAGTACTTCCACCAGCTCCCTCAGTATCTTTGGGTGGATCCCATCTGTCCCCATGAGCTTGTGTGGATCTAAGTGGTGTAGCAGGTTGTTGAGTCATAATCCCTTTGGATTATGGATTGTGGGGACTTCATTGTGCTTCCTTTCCCTGTTTCTAGCTCTGGGGGCTGGGTACGCCGAGGGCATCTGGTTCTACTGAAGCAAAGAGGACATTGTGTACATCAGCCATTTTCTCATCCTTTGTCACTATGTTTCCCTCTGCATCTAGTAAAGGCTGAAGAGTCTCCTTAGCCCTCCTTGTGTTTCTGATTCACAGAAAAAAATTTTGTTGTCTTTTTTGGCAGTAGGCAAAGTTCTAGCTGAGCTTTGGCCCTTCTATTTTTTCCCTTCATAACATCACAACATCCTTGAAGTCCTTCCAAGCTGCCTGCCCCTTCTTCCAAAGGTGATACAAATGAATATTCCAATAAAAGAATAGACCAAACTTGCCACATCAACTATAATCAAAGTCACTTCTTTAGGTCAGGCAGAAGTATACTTCTTATAGCCAAGGAAAACAACTATGTCTGTCTAGCCTTTATGGATGTTATATTTTCTTTTTTGAGATGATCCTTTCTAATAAGTACATATGTAGCACTTCCCCTTTCTTTGCTGGTAAGCCTATGCAAATGTTTCTTATAGAGCAGAACCAGTTCTTCAGGATCTATAAAGAGACATATTTTTAAAAAGCTTCTATTAGCTTATCAAAGTTCTGAAAGACCTTTGTTGATCTGAGGGACAAATTGGTCGGAGATGGCCAAGAATGCCTTCATGTGTTACTGTAAATTATTTATGAACCCTGGGTTTTCATGGCATGTTAAAAATTCATGTGAACATTAGATTTAAATTTTAATTATCTGAACTAGCTGAAGCACTTCTTCAGGCTTGTAATTGGGCAGATATATAGCATTATACACAGCAGGGGAGACTTGGGACTTGTGTCCAGATCATCAGATGTATTATGTAGCCTACTCTCACTGATGAAGAGTCTAAATTTGGTACTTGAATAATTTGGTATCTCCCTTTAATCATCCAAATACAGACTATGTCAATAATTTATGTTTACTCTTAGCCTGATTTTGCTAAATTTCTTTAGACATATTTGGATTAGTAGACAGTAACAGCTTATTTAACTAGGAAGCACTACTAAATGTGAGTGGTGATAGTGAAATCTGACCCTGCATCTGCTCTTTGCTATCTTTCTGGTTTTGGAAAAAATATAAAACAGTTACCTTGCACTTAATTGTCTTTTTTATTCAAATCTCATAGCTTTGTTACTTGACCAGAGTCATCTGAGCACATTATTGAAGCACACTAAACATGTGCTCCGATTTAAATTGCTGAATTGGCTTTTTGGCAGACAGTATGAGGGACCACTGGAAGGCAGATCGTCCCATCTTTTTAAGAGTGTGACAAACTGCCTTGTGCAGCTGCTTGTCTCTCTCTCCCTGCTGCCCATGTGGGAGTATGGACTGTTAGGCAGGTAAATACACCTGGTCAGACAGGGAGTTTTAGGTACCAAGTTACCAGATATTAATCCATCAGAAATATATTTTTTTTCCTTCATTTTCTTTTTCTTTTTCTTTTTTAATTTGAGAAATCAAACAGGGACCTATGAAGTTCTGTTTTTGTACAATAGCAAAATATTGGCAAGGAAGCTGCTAAGGAAAGATTCTGTTAGTATTTTCTTAATAGTGACAATGGAAGGTAACAGAGAGATACAGTAGTCTTTAAAAACTTAAACCAAGATGGCAAATAATTTTTTTTTTAATGTGTTCTTATGGGATTTAATTTGCTAAAATAACTTCTCTGAGATTCCTGGAGTAGGAAGTAATAAACTGAAAAGCTTCAGTGTTGCTAAAAAGAGTATCTCTTTAAGCATTTGGTTTGAGAATTTCTGTAAACTGGAGGAAACCCCAAAGAGTCTTAATAATACTTAATAATTGTCTGCTCTCTGGAGATCAGGGAACTCCTATCATGATAATGGTCACTAAGAGTGGAGAATGTTACATGAAGAATATGCCTGCTGCTGTCTTATATTGTCTTAATAATACTTAAATTAGAAATCCTAGGAATAGAGTTTTCTAATATAGAAGTGTTGTAACTTTGAAAGACCTGAGATAAAGAAAAATTAAACTATTTACAAATAAATCTTTCTTGCTTAAAAGAGAGAAGCAGTAGCTGATATGGGTAATGTAAACATTTATATTTCAAATGTTCTCTGCCAGACTTCATACAAAATATCAAATATTCAAAGAAATCTAAGCTAATTGTTTATCTTATTCCAGATGGTAAAGAATTGCTCCTTATTTTATAAGTTGTCATGATAATCACAAGTATGCACCTAAGTAGAAAGGAATGTGCCCAGTTCTGTAATATATATTTATAGTTCTTGCCTTGATGGTCATTGAAGGCATCTCTTGAAGGGGCTAGGTCATTGAAGGCTAAGAAGGGGCTGCTTGTGTAAGAGGAAGCTGCAGGTAAATGGAGGTATCAGGTACTGCACCGTAGTTCTCAAAGAAGATACTGTGGTTGTCACAGGACTGGCAGTTCTCATCCCCTTGGCTGATGATCTTGTGATTTTTGATGTTGTCTCCTTCTCCATGGAGTCTTGTTATCTCTGAAAGGAAAGGCAACCAGCTGTGAGCCTGTGCACTTATATCTCCTTTGAGGAAACAAGGGCAATCAGTGAAGCAGCAGAACACTGGCATGCACTGAGTAACCCTTCTGGCAGCAAGAATCAGCCTGCTAGATGTGGCTTGCTTTATGAAGACATCATATAGGCTACAGTGTTCATTAGAAGGGCCTCAGTGCAGGTGAAAATCCCTGTCTCTCCTTATCTTTCAATGTCCACAAGTATGCACCTAAGTAGAAAGGAATGTGCCCAGTTCTGTAATATATATTTATAGTTCTTGCCTTGATGGTCATTGAAGGCATCTCTTGAAGGGGCTAGGTCATTGAAGGCTAAGAAGGGGCTGCTTGTGTAAGAGGAAGCTGCAGGTAAATGGAGGTATCAGGTACTGCACCGTAGTTCTCAAAGAAGATACTGTGGTTGTCACAGGACTGGCAGTTCTCATCCCCTTGGCTGATGATCTTGTGATTTTTGATGTTGTCTCCTTCTCCATGGAGTCTTGTTATCTCTGAAAGGAAAGGCAACCAGCTGTGAGCCTGTGCACTTATATCTCCTTTGAGGAAACAAGGGCAATCAGTGAAGCAGCAGAACACTGGCATGCACTGAGTAACCCTTCTGGCAGCAAGAATCAGCCTGCTAGATGTGGCTTGCTTTATGAAGACATCATATAGGCTACAGTGTTCATTAGAAGGGCCTCACTGTAGGTGAGAATCTTACCCCTGTCTCTCCTTATCTTTCAATGTGCTAGTGGCAGCCTTGGGCTAGGAATGTACAGTCTGCTCTCTGGAGATCAGGGAACTCCTATCATGATAATGGTCACTAAGAGTGGAGAATGTTACGTGAAGGATATGTCTGCTGCTGACCAGCAAGTGGTTTGTGTTTCAGACCAACAGTTCTTCTCTGATTGAGGCAAAGTCTTTCAAAACTTGCCACCTCTCCTCCTCAGAGCAGACAAATAGATAACCATTTCTGAAATATATATATTTTTTTCTTTAGAGCCCTGTAAATTCTCAGCAGTAAAAGTAATAATAATAAACTTGTGGGGGCTTGAGGTGTAACACAGAAATAGGTTTCCTTTTCCCTGTGTGCAATCAGTTCAGAAATACCTGCTGCCTGAACTTGGACCAGCCAGCCAGTCCTTTTTGAGTAAGGCCTGTGCAGAACAGAACGTAAAGTTTGCATCAGCCTTAAGTGATCCTTTGGTCTTAACAGCTGTATGTCCTGAATGCACACCAGCACGGGCTCTGAAAGGGTTTGTTTATATTCCTCCATCAGAGCACGAGATCTTCCTCCATCATCCTTCTCACAAGGCTCCTGAATAAGGTGATCAATACTCGTGGAAAGGTTTCAGAGTGGTGAGGATATGTTCAACTGGTGTGACACAACCTAGCTTTCTGCCAGAATGCAGAATTCAGCTCCTGCATCCTGGGGTAGTGGGCCTTTTGGGCTAGGGTGTCCACTGAACTGATCTCCAGGCTCAGATAAGAGGTTGAAATGTGAGAGCTGAGCTAAAGAGACAAGGCAGAATCTTGGGATTACTGACTGATCTGGACCTCTTGTACTACTCATATGCTTGAGGAGTGATTCAGATGCTTAGATGATGAGTATGGGTTGAGAGTCTATGTAGAACAGAAAAATACAGTTAAGTGAACAAATGTGACACATGTACAAAGCAAAAACATCCCATTTGTAACAATACCAAACAGAAACTAGGGAAAATATCATGACTCTTGGAGAAGAGCATTGAAAATTTCTGATAAATGTTTGTTTCTATTATTAAAATATGATCTACAAATAGATATAATATAAACCAAACTGTGGAGTAATGCAAGTAGAACAACAACTACTAATACTGCAAAATAGTATTTAACTCCAACAAATTGTATGTTTCCAAAAATATTTCAAGTTCATATCTATATAGTACCAAGGAAAACCAGTCAAATTTCTAGTTGGTCTGATTGTAAGTGTTTATGAAAGCAGCACAAGAATCTCAAGGGGCACTTCACATTTGTAGCAAGTGCAAATTTGGGAACAGAGTGTGGTCTTGTGATTCTTACTCTGAATCAACCAAAAATAACACTTTTTTCTAAAGTTAAGACCCATAAATCCTAACATCCCTATATTTTGCCATCTGACCTATTTCTGAACTCCAGTCTAAACAGGTCTCATATTAACCTAAGGAATATGTAGATATTCACTCAAATGAAGACAGTAAGGTTCAGTTCAGTGGTCTAAGTCTAGATTTCAGTGCCATTTGTGATGACCCAAGGAATCCTGCCAGGCTTCCACACTTCTGCAGAAAAGCACTGGGTTTTTTACAGTTTTACATTGTATTTTCTGGTCTCATGGGGATATTTCAGATGCACAGTCCCCTCTCTGTAGCCATCTAAACTGAGATATCTTCATCTGTGAGGAAGTACTTGTAACTTAGATTATATAACTAAACATACTTTCAAACAGATGGCTCAGCAGCATCCATTTGTCTGATTTAGTGGGAATTGTATATGTTGTGCAAATGCAGATATGTAGTTAGCAAGCTCTAAAATCTTTACTGTGGATGCAGAACTAGTGCACAACTATGTGACAAGTGTGATTGGCAGTGGCTAAACTGGTAGAAGCCAAACAGCTTGCTGTGCAAGCATATCCAGAGAAGGTAAAGAAGTTCCCTGCTCCCTGTCCCTCTGAATGCAATAACATTCAGCATCCTGGCCCTTACCAGACATTTCCCTTCAGGTCTTCATTGCAATTCCTGTCAAAATACAGAGATGCCAGCCTAAAGTCAACTTGTGCTCAAGAACATTTTGCACAGCTTTTCTATTTGAAGATTTTGGGAGTACTGCATTTCAACCACATCTTTTTACTCCTTATGCCAGGTGCTTTTCCTGCCACTGGTCGTTCTCTTGAGACCTAAGTGCTCCAAGTAAGATCAATAGAGGAACATGTTCATTTCTCCCTGCTGGTGACAACACTATGCTTCCAAAGGAGAAATCTGAATGTTCTTGGAAAGTAAGCTCTATGGGTGAGTCTAAAATGGATAACCATGTCAAAGTCTGCTCAAGTTCTGTTGTGTATTTTGGGTGTTCTTGCTGGTATTAGAATCCTTCAGAAGCACAAGAAAAGTTCACCTACTCTTCAGCTTTAGTGAACTGAAGAAGATATATTTTCAAGATGAAAAGTGAAATTCAGAAAGACAGTTGGTTATAAAAAGGGATAAAAAGCTTTTTTACAATTGAGTAAAAGCCTCTGTTAAAGACCTAACTGGAAATTACAGGCAAAATTCTCCCTTCAAAATGGAAATAGTTCCATAATAAACAACCAGGATAGCAACTCAGTGTTTACTGCCCCTGTGAGTGCAGTGAATCCCCCTCCTCAGCATGGGTCTTCTTGGGAAGTAAAGCTGAGGGAGCTAATGCCTGGAACAAGGATGAGAAATTTCCAAGTGGGGCAGTGTTCTTTTCTGCCTGGAACTGCAACAGACTGGACTAGCAGTTCAGCAGCCTTATCAGGATTTTCCTCAAGATTTTTCTCCTTTCTGGAGAAGGAAAAGCAAAGTTATTAAAACATTTTAGATATGGAAAGAGAGTAAGATTCACAGGACCTAATAATTGACTTAATTTCTATCCAGAGCATAGCCTAGGGTTGCTTTCACAGCACTTGCACACCTGCAATTCTCTAGCCTGGGGAGGGGGCACATGGATTTAGGAGAATAGATTGTGGGTAGTACATCATATTCAGTCTTTTCTTCATCCCCACAAGGCCAAATTGTGGAGACTTGCTGATCTTTTGATCAGATATCTGTCACAGCACTGGCTGGAGACCTCCTTTTATGAACAACTTATTATCTGAAGTTAGAGATGGCCTTTGAGAAAGATCTTTGAGGTGTGGTCTCCAGAATGTCACATCATTGTTCTCCAGCACCCACTTTCACTTGCATTTCTGAATCTGAGTTTCCTCTTGCTCATAGGAGGGTGCAGAAATATAAATTCTGGAATGAAGTGACAGAGGTAGAAGTTTTTGGTGAGACTATGATAAACATGGATAGAGATTTGCTCATCCCATTCCCCTGTGTGGAGACCCATAACTATAATAGGAGTTCTTCCCAGATCTTAAGCTCCTACTTAATATTGAGTTAATTTTTATGGTGTTAAAAAAAAAGGAAAATTTTTTTACGAAGTCTCTTCTTCTGGACTGAGAGGTCTCTGCAACTCTTTGACACATGTTCTTTGCTTGGATTTATTTTTAGTAATGTTCTCTTCATTTTTGGGTTTTTGGTTTTTTTTCAAAATACTTTTTAATAAAGCTGAATTAAACTAAAAGAGAAGGGAGAGAAAATCAGTTTGCAATGAGGCATAAGGCACTTCACTTTATTACTGTAGCATAAAAATGGCAAAGTCAAAGGTCCTGGAATATAATAGATCTATAAACCATCTCTAAGAAGTGCTTCCAAAATAATTCCTTTCCATCAATCTATTTTTAAATACAAAAGAATAGAAGAAATGTTTTCAGCATTTCACTGGATTGAGTATGCAAGAGGAATACCATGGGAATAAGTTTAGAAACACTGAGAACTGAAATTCAGACTCTTTGATGTTAACAGCTTTTCTTGCCAAGACAAAGTATTTTTCTCTACTTAGGATAGAAATTCTCACTCTTACACATATGCAGCTAAAGTGAGAATTTTCATAGTTCAGGTTAGACAAGAAGGTCTTACTGGAGCATATCACATGTGTTTTCTGCTTCTTGGTGATCAGAAGAATTAAATCAGACTAATCTTCCTGCCACCTCCTCCTCCCCCCATGAAATGGGCTGATGGACAAGAAACCAGAGCTCTGTGCTTTGGGTCAAGATGAGCTATTGAGCTATTTGGTCCTGAGAGTTACAGGATTGGGTATGCATAGGAAAAATAGGAGCTTCAGGTACTGTGGAGAAAAGTCAGAGGACTCTACAGCCCCAGAAAAACAGTTTCTGCTTGGAGCTTAGGGTACCAGAGAGCTGACATATTCCCAGTAGCTCAGGTACCTAGTTCAGCAAAAGACAATATTTCAAGTCCTATTCTAAGCTCATCTTCCAGCTGAAGAAAGGAAAAGGTAAGAAAGATGCACATGGTCTTGCTGTGATGGATCTTGGTCTGCTGTCAACATGAGGAGACTGTGGACATGCCATCCTTCAGTACTGCCCATGTGGTCACTGCCAGCAGGACACACAGGCACTGCCTGTTAATGGGGTGTGACCATTCCATGGAGGGACTGATTGGATGCTCACTCCTTGTATTTCTTTTTATCTGGTACAATAGAATAACTGCTTTAGCAATATTTGAAAACATTTGTTGATGGTTCTGTTTTTACAGTGTTTGTGTTTCTTGTTTAATACACCAAAATCACATGAGAACTGAATCACATTCACCCATTTCCAAACTATGTGTGACAATCTGCACGGTATGAGAAATTACTAGCAGTTGTATCTTTCAAGTTCAGTAACTCAGGTATCAGAAGAGCCAACTTTTTTCGAATTCTAACTAGATTTGTAATGCACCTGGTAAATGTCTGCCCTTTCAGAAACACAATTTCACTTCTGCCGAAATAAGCACTAAGAATATTAATGCAGGTGAAGTAGTTTATTGTTGGTGTGAGCAACACCATAAGTAACCCATAATGAATCTAAAATGAATAACAAGTAGCTGTCATTGTATGATTTGAGATTCTTTAAACAAAAGAGAAGGCAGTAAGAAAATCAAAGAAAAGGGCTCCTGAAAAGACAAAGGAAAACCTGAGTTGCTTTTTTTGCTTTTGCTGTGACACTAGTGGGAGAGCAACTGTGGAGGTGAGTAGAGCCTCAGATACAGGCTTGGAAAAGCTCTAGAACATGTTGAGAACAAAGAATCTCTGCAAGAACACTTTTGAGCTTAAAGAGCTGAATCTGAAGGAAGACTACTACCTCCAGCTTCCCACATCTCCTGGTCAAAAGCCTGGTGACAGAGTGTGCAAGTCACATTTGGCACCACACACAAATTGTTTCTCTGAACAATGTGCACCACACTCTTCTAGTCTGTCTTAAGCTGTTTCTAGATTGAATAGCTAAAGCAGTCTGGGACAGGGTCAATGTCTAGAAAGCTAAAATGAACTCTGGCTTATTCATGGTCTTCATTTGTGTTTTTGGATAAGTAATTTGATTTTCTGTGACACAGTGATTGTTATTAACTTAATAGAGGAAGCAAAGTCTATGATTTCTGAAGAGAAGTAGAAACATTAGGGGCCTGTAGCTTCCTTGACTCAGGAATGGACAAGAATCTCTGTTGTGCAAGTACACTCTTCACTTTCTGTTTTCCCTCTTTTACCTTTACTTATCTCTAAAGATGAATTTCAGGTCATACTGGAGAGAGTCAGTGAATTTAATTTTTATTACATGCTTCAATTGAGATCAAAATGTCAAAACACTATAGAAAAGTGATCTTTATTTTTAGCCACAGAGAGGAAATGTATATACTTGAACAGTCTGTCCTTGTGAAATGTCTGCAGCACTTTTGCAGAGGCAAGAAAGGCAAGTTCTAAGTGCTTTGTCATGAAAAAACACTTCCATTGAATCATAATTAGTCCTTGCAAGGTAAATAAACTCAACCCTCCTACTTTGCATGCCAAATAAGGTCTTCATGACTTCAGGATGCTGGGATGCAGCTCAGGGTCCAACAGTATGCTGCCTTAACCTCCATAGTTTGTGCCTGTCAGCAAACCTGAAACACTTGTGCTCCTCTATCTCCAGCTTACTTAAGTGCCAAATTATGCCACATTGTCATGTTTTACACTGTAATTTTATTAGCAAATACTTTGTCCCTTTGCTACCACAAAAACCCCACTGACTTCCTGCTGCTGAAAACTGACATTACAAAACAAGAAAGAGGAAGGTTTATATCAAAATAAAACCCAACAAAGCAATTGTATCAGAACAAGGTGATTAATAAAGACAACAGTCTGTGTTCATATTTCTTCCAAAATTTTGACTTAAATAAGCTAAAATATGTATGAAATACAACTTACAAATGTGCAGATTTTACCCATCCCTACTGTCACTTGGCAGCTTTTTCAGATTTTTAGACCAAATTAGATAAATTAGATAAATTTGGTCTGGAAATTGGAGTTCTACTTCCTGGAGAATAGTCTGTGGATCTACTTGGGCAAGATAGGACGTAGTAAAAAGGACAGTACTGGCACATTAAGGAGCACTGCATTTTATGTGGATTTCTATAATTGCATTTCCTCATAATTATTTTTCAACTAATTTTTATGCAATACCGCTACAGTTGTATCTCACTTTAGTCTCTGATAGTGAAAAAAGAAAGGAATTTCCCTCTTTCGTGTTCAGTTCTCTTTGCTTTACCTCTTGCACCAATTGTACTGAAACCACCAAGAAATAACAAAGACTCTTTCCAGTGAGGTGAACAGGAGTTGTCCTGTAAAGCTTGGTTGTACTTAAGTATTAAATAATAGTGCTTAGCTCTTGTGCAACTTAATGCCTTATAATCTTCAAAGCACTTTACAAATCTTAACTAGTTAATCCCCACAGCAGCTCTGCATGGTAGGCTGTGAAGGTCACACATTAAAGATCTCCCATGATACAAGCCTGACTGCATAGTAAACCTATGGGAAAAAATATCTGCACAGTTATGTTCCTGAAGCCACAGTTATGTTCCTGAAGCCATGAGTGTTTAATTTTACTGGACTGTAATGACTTACTTTCTGAGTAAATTTGTTTTGCTTTCTTATCCCACTCAGAGTAAATCCATTATACCCTGCAGCATGGCTCAGCACACACTATTAATCAAAATGTTGAGAATTTTTTTATTATTGAAACTCCTGGAAGCAAATGAGAAGCAGAGGATATGAATTTTATTTAAGAAATCAAGTTTGTATTGCCAGTGATTGAAAAGACCATGTATGGGAAAGGGTCAGAAAGTTCCTAAGACTGAAGCACTCAGGACAGTAACGATGATTTTTAGCAACTTCTTTTGAAAATTTGACTTTTATGATCCTGAGATTGCCAGGCAAACAAAATATGCTTATACTCAATTTCACTGGGAAACTTAAGCCTTTAGAGACCCTATTTCATTTGAGAAATAACATGTTTTTTCTAGCTCAAATTTGCTTTGGATTTTCATGTTCCAGGGAAAAAAAAATCAAATAGCTGCTGCTAAAGAATATTATTTCTTCAGCCTTTTCAGGTCTAAAATATTCCATGAAGTGGAGCTACTGCTTTTAGTTAACTGTAGTACTGTCACAAACAGCACTGCTTCCATCTGTTAGTTCTGGTGGAAAACTTTTTAAAACAACATTACAGTTTGACAGTAACATTATAATTCTATGTGAGGACCAAATTCACCAACCAAGGGTGGAAGTCATTATTTCATGACTACCTCTTAAGCATCTGCATGGAAAATAAGCTTCTCAAAGGTGTTTATTCTTTGTACTATTTATTGTAGAGAGGAAACAAAGTCAGACTGAGGAGGCCTTCTTCCAACAGAAGCAGACACAGAGTTTTTGTCACAAGTTAAAAAAACCCCATCAGTTTTCAGAATGTCTACTGAGACACTGCAGCCTTATTTATAAATACAGCATGATCCTTCCCCTCCAAGGCACCAGGCAACTTAATGCCTCCTTTTGCTTTCAAGTACAACTGTCTCTCTGTAAAGCTTGTATTTTGAGAGCTGTCCTTTGTAATAAGGAAGCTCTGTGATATCATGAGGACTGACCTCAATTCCTTCTTTCCCTACTGCTTCAACCTGGAAACTTTTATTTCCTTGGGTTTCCTTCTCTTTTTTCCCTTGCTTTGTTTTTATTCCTTTTTTTTCCCCCACACATTTGGAGAAAAATCACACATAACCTTTGAAGGAATAATTAACAGTTGCTGTAACCCTATGGTAAAAACCTTTACCTGATTGACTGCAAAAGGTAATCTAAGGGTAAAGGTTTCAGACAGACCAGGGAGAGAACAGTCTCCAGATGAAAGATGATAAGGGATGAGCACAAAAGAGATGCTAGAAAGTAAAGGAATAAATGAATGGGAATACAAGAGGCAACATAATTAGCCAGTCTTACATGCTTGCCACTACATAATTTCAAATGTTCCAAATGGAGCCTGGTATTCTGCAGACAAACTCATAATTAAGTACAGGGCTGCAACGCACAAGCACAAGAGGTCTGAATTACGGTTTCATGCTGAATTAAGCCTTCTTGCTTTCCCAATGTTTGGTCACTTAATTTAATGACCTAAGTCCTTTTTAATATAGAAAAAAAAAGGTTTTAATGAGGTCTTTTAATTGTTTAGGGAGGAGGGCATGCTACAGACTGCAGTTTATTATGTAATTGTAGGTGCATGGTACTCCAAAGGAAAAGGTATTCTATTTTCATTCTGCCTAAATTTGTGTGATGAGACCATGATGAGTCCTTAATAAATGTGGGGGTTGGGTTAACCTTAATGAAACCTTAATAAAAATAAGGGGTTTTTTTCCCCTGAAGTGTATTAAGCTACATGACTAATATCTATTTTAAATGCATCAGAAGCAGGAAGTCTGGAGAGACTCTATAGGACTGATACATAATTGTTTAAGGAACATCCAGGAAAGATTAGGTGGTAAGGGAAAATGCTGTGTGAATTCCCCACAGTAGAGTTTTATAAGTCTACATCAGAATAGTTTTCTTAGAAGGATGACTTTGAAGCAGTTCTTTCAAACAGAAAAGCTTTTAAAATAAGTAAATATTTATGTTAACAAATAACATAAGGTGGTATTCACACTTGAGGAATTTTACCTGAAGGAAGAATGAGGCATATATGGCATCATCTTCCACAACAGGTATCTGAAAGAGTCTGGGAATGGCAGACCATGATTCGTCTGCACCAATTTAGTCGACACTACATTATGGAATTAAATTAGCAGAACATACATGAAGTATGCCATAACAAGGAAAAGTCAACACAATGTTTGCAAAGGACATTCATGTCTTACTAATTAGTCAAAGCTTTTTGAAGGCTTTAAAAAGGCTAGTTATTATCTAGCAGTTGAATTCCTTCATAACGGAGACCAAGAGTTTCATCATTACTCCATGATTTTGGTACATTTAATAAAATATTAGGTTTATGTGTTTTCAGTATGCTTATTCTCATCTTGTTCTTACATTCTTCCCCCGAATCTTTTCATTCAGGTAGGATTGTCAAAGTAAAGGGAATGCATGTTCTTGAGCAATTTTGTCAGTCCTGAAAATCCCATCAATACACAGTCATGTTCCTCATAATCCTGTCTTCGGGTCTTGAAACTGATTTGAGCAAGACTACCTGTAACAGGAAATAGTTCAATACATTCAGTACTTTGTGCAATGTTGTGCTGAGTTCCCTGCCTGTCATACTGGCTAGTATTGTTTCATTGCATTCTTCTTTATCTGTAATCTCTTATACATAATTTATAAGTTCTTGGGACGTATCTCTTTAGCACATGTTTATAGTGCTAATTGTATTGGTGCGTAGCTGGGGTTTTTTTGTACTTGTGCAATAAACACCTGTAAGTATATGAAAGTATAGAAACAATCTGCCATTTTTAGACTGCTTTAATAGGAATCAGTGCGGGAGTAGGGGAAAGAAAATTATTCACTCTCAAGAGCCACGGGATGGGAAGACTTGCAGACAGGACCTAGTCACAAAGGTTAGCGTTGCGCTTAACCTTTAAATGAGCAAGGGCTAATCTTCCTTCCAGCAGACAGCACGGCTCCCATCACCCTCGGTTTAGAGGAGCTCGGGGACCCTGCTGCAAACCCCGCTTCCTTGACGGAGCATCCCTCCGCCACCGTCGTCTCCATCAGCACCACCCTCCTCGCGGAAGACGCCCAAGGGACGAGACAAGACCGCAAGGAGAAGAGTTAACAGGGAATTGATAACCCGGCCCCCTTTTTGCCTTACCCCGCCTCCTCCCGCTTGCGGGGAAGTGAGGGATCAGGAGGCGCCGAGCGGGGGTGGCCCCGGCGGAGAGGTGCGGGGAGGGCTCCCCGCCCCGCCGGGCATGGAGCCGCCGCCGCGCCGCGGGAGCAGGTGAGCGCGGGAGCGGGGCGCGGGGGATGCGGGGCAGCCCGCTCCGCCCCGGGCTGGCCCCGGGGCCGAGAGATAACCCAGCGCTGGGGAGGGCGCAGAAACCCCACCCCAGCCTCGCAGCAGCCGTGAAGGAAAAAAAAAAAAAAAAAAAAAAGCGTCGCGGTACATTTCTGCAGATTGAGGTGATCGTCTTGAAAACGCTGCCCGCAGAGCCGGGAGTCGCCCCTCTGGCGCTGACCCAGCCCGAGAGGGAAGGATTTGGGGACTGAACTAATTTTTTTTACACACGTGCGGTGTCCTCGCTCCCCCCGTGTGATATTTTAATGGAACGGAGCCGCGGTTTGCAGAGCTGGGAACTAGCGTGGATGCTGGAGCTGAATTTGGTGTAGCACTTGGGGAGGGGAGTTTTTACCATATGGGGGGAATTTACCGCCGCAATAGTAAGTTTCTCCGTGGTAGCCTGATTAGTTAAAAATTAAGTACGCGCTGTGTGTTGGCAGACGGTCCTAAGCAATGACCTGGAGCAATCCTAAGCCATAACAGTTCATGATTATTTTCTTCTTTTCCTAGAGGATTCTAAATACTGAGGTATTGCCTCCACATAGAGCTCTCAGCATTGCAGAGTGTTCGCTGCTTAATGAATGTTTGTAAAGGGATTTTCATTCCCGCTGAGCATCAGTGGGAGCAGCCAGAGCTCATGGAGTCAGCTCACCCGTGCCTTTTCTTTTGCAAAGAATTTCTGGCAGAATTCAGCAGCCCTGCTGTGTTGACGTAGTGCACAGGATAACATTCCTTGCTGATACAGTTGCTCAGGTGAAGCGTGCTGCTGGAGTTGATGATTTTGTGCGTGAAACTCGAGAAAGAGATAAGGAAAAACACTCAGCAGCCTCTCCATGAGCAATAGAACTGGTCCTTTCAGGAGTTTTTCCTGCCCCTTGATGGACCCCAGAGGGTTGGCTTAATTTTAGTAATTTGTTTTCAGTCTAGTACATAAATATATTTATTTCAGTAATATATGCTATTTATAGACCATGTCTTTGAACAGTTTGAAATCAGCCCTACATCAAGGGATAAACAGTTCCCATGCAAACTCCCAGATTTGCAGGTATTCTGCCATCCATTCTGGATGGATGAATCGGAATATGGGACAGTAGAAACAGTGTAAAGCTCGGTCTTGAAAAATATGATTTGCAAATTCCTGCTTTTAGTTATTATCAGTGGGCTGCCTGAGGTCGGTAAGGTGCTTTATAAGCATAAAGTTAAGCAGATGCCCACATGTTTGCAGAACCAGGATCTACACGGCCAGGTCATAGGTCGTAATAGCAACAGAATACTCCTGTGTGACAGAAAACCATGGCTTGAGGGCCACATGTCTCTTAAATTTATGAAGATCGAAGAGATTGGCAAACTACTTCAGACCGCTATATGCTTATGAAATAATTTTTAAATGAAAAAAAATGAAGAGTGAAGACACCGGTACTTAAAAATTTTTGTATTTACCTTCATAAATGGACATCGGAGTATCAAGTGAATGACTGCGAGAAAAACAGTGTAACTGTTGAAAAATAAGATACATATTTGTGTCATAGCCAGGCTTTATGTAACTGACTTGAACTCATGTGACACAGAATCCTGGCTGATTTCTTTTTTGTCAGAAAAGTTTAGGTGGAACACAGTTGAACAAAAAGCACTAAATAACTTGGTTTGTATTTTGCTGTTGAAAAGTATTCCATTTTGAAGAAAGCTTTACATTCATATCAATATGTAATAATTTCAGAGAAATTATTTCAAATAAATTTCTTCTAAACTAATATTTCTTTTGATGCTCCAAATATTGATGTTTGTAGGTATCAACTTCTTTCCCTTGTCATACAATAATTTCCTGATTTTAAGAAAAAAAAAATATACCTAAAAAGGCCACAGGATTAAAATATTTTCCAAATAGAGAGCTTCAGTAGTGTTTATGTGAAATTTCAGCTCCCCCAGGAAGCCTTTTCTTTCCATGCTGATGAGGGAAAAATGTGTTTCTCAAAGGCCTTTCTCGTCTTTAAAATAGAGGGCTTAGAAATATCAAGTTACGTAAAAAGGTATCGCTCATACTTTAATGCATTTAAAATGAAATAATCTTTGAGTGAAGGTCTGGTAGCTTATGAAAACAAAGGATCTTTTCTAGGGATTTTGACTACAGCACCACTAGGCCTTCACACTGCTCAGTCTACTGCAGTTACACTGGAAGAAGCTGTCAGGGACAGACATTTCACACAGGGTTATGCCTCAACCTTTCAGTAACAATGTAATGAAGTTTCTCTGTGTGTGGGTCTAAATCTGAGCCCTGATAGGATTACTGATGTATCTTCAGGAGCCTTTGTCAGCTGCATAAACACCCAGTTACTATTAGAGAGTACTTAAGACACTTTGGAACACTAGCCTCAAAGACATATGAGACACCTTTTCTTTTTGAGAAATAAATATAAATACATGACTGGCTATAACTAAAACTTACAAAAAAAAAAAAAGTATCAGTCAGATTTTTTAGTTTTGTAGGATAAAAAATATGTTATAGTGGCTTTGATTTCATTCAAGTGGTCATCTACTGAGGTAACTTAGTACCTTGTACTGTCTACCACAAGATCTCTTCTTTTTAAACTGTATTTGGCAAATATACTGAATGCATTTGTATATTAATATTTTAAGATAGGAAATTATATGTTCACTTGTAATAAACATGATAATCAAGAGTAGTTTATAAAATGTATCAAGAGAAACCACTTAATAGTTCTGTAATGACTGTAATTGATTCTACAACATTTTTTATCTCGAGATCAAAGATAACCATTGGCTGCCTCCATTTTAGATCCTACTTGATAATGTGCTACTTATCTTTCTGTCTCTGAGATTTCAGCAAAAGATATGTTTTCAAGTAATTGAATGTCTTAAGTCAGTTTGTAAATAATTTTAAATGGGGAGGTTTTGTGTATTACAGCAAGTAACATGTAAGCACCAACAGTGATGAGCTCTGACTGAAAACATAGGAGAATTATACTACATAAATGAAAACTAATCCAACTGAAAATAGTACTCTAAATGCAAACCCAGAGTGTGAGGAAACAGAAGAGATTTAAAAAACTGTATTTCGAGAACTGTAGAATGACATTCAGGAATAAAACATTCCTGTGAATATCCCTTGGCCTAAAGAATCAAGCCATATGGAGAGGATACTTAGGATGACAGCAGTACTTGTAAAAGACCACCTTGATTGATTCATCAGGGAAGATGGAAAGTACTAAATATTTAATGCTTGCTTAACTGCTGGAAGATGAGGAGACATGATAATTGTATACAAATGTTTGAGACATACAGTGACCAAGGAGAAAAAATAGCTGCATTTAAAGCTTATGGGTAGATTGGCATGGTCGGGGGCTTTGATATAGTAATGCAGGGTACAGAGTATTTCCAGACAGATGCTTAACTGACTTAGATTTTTAAAATCCCATTGGTGGAGGCTCCATGTCCTACCCAGTCCACAGTCATTTCCAGTGCTTTTCTGTTCATCTTCTTTTGTTTAAAGTGCCCTATGCGCATCTTCCCTGTTGTAGCTTAAGCTACTGTCTTTTGTCTTCAGTTTTGGTAAACAGGTATTTCCCTCTACTTTGCAACAGCCCTTCTTTTATGAGATGGTCCTCTCTCATTGTGGGC
Source organism: Passer montanus (assembly GCF_014805655.1). Classification (NCBI taxonomy): domain Eukaryota; kingdom Metazoa; phylum Chordata; class Aves; order Passeriformes; family Passeridae; genus Passer; species Passer montanus. Next base: position 1,279,020 of record NW_024359832.1, on the reverse strand, counting down.
CAACACTTTGAAGCAATTTTCTTTTCCCAGGATTTACATGATTTCTGATCTCCCAGATATATACAGTATCTCATAATTGTTCTCTCCTATTTTAATCTTGCTTGAAGTTGAATGTAATGCTTAACCTGATATGCCAGCAGTGCTGAATGTAGGAGAAGGAAAATTTTATGTAACTTGCCCTATTTCTGTGCACTGATCCTGGTTTTTTTTTTCTTTTCTTATTTTTTTGGTAACAGTATATTGCTAAAACCACCATAACAACATAGCATGTATGATGTTAAATCTGTGAACTGTTATATGGCTCAGATCCACTTCTGCAGAGCTGCTGTCAGTCATCCCATCCTGCCTCCTTCAATCTTTGTGCAGTTGGTTATTCCTATCAAGAAGTAATGCTTTGCTTTTGTCTGTTTTGATCTGTTTAAACATTTGAATTCTGATACCATAATCCAGTTCATTTGGACCCTGATGATTTGGTCTGTCTGCAAATATCATACAAAGAAATTGTTGAGGAGTGTCCAAAGCACTCTGTATGATAGCACTCTGGACAGGTTTGTTCAGAGTATTCTTCCAGTATGATAATGAATTTTGACAACTACACTCTAAATATCTTTTTCAAAATGGTATTGACTGTACCATTCTACTGTAATTTCTAAAATCTATACCATTCTACTGTAATTTCTAAAAACTAAAACAACTGTCCCTAGGTTTTTTTTACTAGAATATGATGAGACCAGGGGTTGTACATGTTGCCCTCAGTTTCTCAAAACTAATTTCTTGTGGCTTGGAGGCTGTCTAACCTGAGACCAGTGCAGTCAGTTCCCTACGTACTGTTTATTAGGCTAGTTTAAAAAACCCTGAAATTAAAAGCCCCAACCTATTCTCTCCCTAAGTTCTTATCCCTTTGTCACTGTTGCATTGACTCCTGGTGGCAATTAATATGAATAGTGAAGAAGAAAAACCTAAATACTTTGCTTTTCTCAGCACTACTTTATTAGACTTTCCTTCCTGCTTAGTAGGCCAATTTTTTCCTAGTCCCCACTTCTCTGATGCCTGTACAAAGTGTTTCTGTGCAAGATCTGAATACCCACATCAGTGCACATCCAGCATCATGGGTTTTTGACAGTGTGGGACTTCACTAGGAAGGGACTCTGTACTGGGAGGTGATTTGTGAGTTTTGATGGGAGAGTAAAGATGAACAGACACGTAAAGGGCTGTGAAGCTTCTGCGTGAGTATGCTCCTCCTCTCAGGGTTTTTTGATGGCCAAGGGTCCATGTTTGTGCATTTTCATTTAGCAGAATGTTACCTATCTACAGAATGCAGTTTATGTACTTAGTGAAAATAAATATGTTTACAGTGCAATGTTTCAGGTACATAGACTATGACCCTAAATGCGAAACAGCAAGGGGAATATTAAATGATTAACTGATCCAAGAATGTGTAGTTGAATAGTACTAGGTTTTGTCTGAAATGGAAATCAAAGCTAACAAAATGAGTGTGACAGTGAATGGCTGTCATTTTGAGTTGCTAGAGCTTGAACTATAAGCTTATTTTGTCCAATTATAAGCTTATTTTGTCTTGTAAGAGCAGTCTCAGTCCTTTTAATGTTTTACTGGGACAAAGTTCTATGTATTTTAGTAAGAAAAAATACAATGATGGTGACTTCATTTCAATCAATGAAATTACTTTAAAATGCTCATTTCACAGTTAGTGTTTCAGCTTATAGTGGTTCTTGTCAAATGTGTCCCAGCTCTTTATTTTTTGTTTCAGAATTTCCCAAACTGTAGTGGAGGAAGGATTTTGAATCAGGATTTCAGCTCAAAAAGGTTTTAGTAATGCTGCATGGAGCTCCCCTTGCTCTGGTTTCAGGCTGTGCATTTTCATGGGATTATAATGGTTCATGCGTGGTTGAAATTAATTACTGGAGCTGTTAGCCTTATGTAAGCAAATGATGCTCTATTGTATCCTCTTGCTAAACTTTCGTTGCAGCTAGTTTAACTGTTCATGACAGAATTCCTATTATTTGTTCCATTATCTTTGTTTACTAATATAGCTGCTTTGCTTAATGATTGGTATCTGGAAGCCACTTGGTATGTTGGCATAGACCAGTTTGTTGTCTGCATTATTGAAATGAGAAATCACCATCAGTCAAAATGGAAGTCGCTGCTATTGAATTTATAAATTCAATCCAAGGGTGAGCAAAGTTCTCATAAAGAAATCTAAGGTTTGTTTTTCAGAAGGGCTGCAATGGTGTTTTGCTGTTGGAGATTAATTGGATTTTTGTCTTTACATGAGAAGAATACTGTGGTTTATAGTCCACTAGGACTGATATTTGAATGAAAAGACTGATAAGTTTTGGAAGTAAACTGGAAACATTTCTCACTGAAGAGGTGATTCTCCCTGTTCTGGAGGTGAAGGGAGAGATACAAATTGGACTGCCCCACCTTTTACTTAGGTGTTAGTAACAGCTACAAGTGCATATGTTATTGCTGGAGAGCAGGGTATTGAGGATGTAGAGGTAGCCCTTGTGGGCTAGCCCTGTTCCATTTAAGTGATTAATAGGGTTATTGCATGTGTAATCAAGATTTATGTTGCTGTGGCAACAAAGAGAGACACAACTGTGCTGAATTTCCTAGATCTTTGAAGCAGCTCTTCTTACCCAAAATGATATTGCGAATTCCCGTCAGCATGTGAAAACAAGTGTATCTGAGAGAGAGGCCCTCATTAATAGGCTGAAATCTTGCCCTGAATTGAGTGAATCCATGCTGCTCATCAAAGGGTTAGAGAAAATAGGCAGTTGCAAGAGAGAAGACGAGGAAGGCCTGTGGCACAAATTAATCAAGAGCAATTGATTTCAAGACAAATCAGAGCAATGCAGGAAAATGACAGCGTGGTTCCAAGAGGCCATTGACAAAAGCTTTGTGACCTATGCTGGGTACTGTGCTTGGCCTGGATAGAAAGGCAAGGAGGAGCTGTACTAGAGCCAGGTCAAGACTTCACAGTATTATACAGTATTGTATCGAGTTAAATAGTCATGCTGACATAGCACATGCTAAAGGAGATGGAGGAAGTTGTAATAAATGAAAAGAACGTGGAAGATGAAAATTGTAGGTGACTGGGAGGAGATAACTTGAGGTAGGTGAGGAGGTCTGCAAGTCATTCAGAACTGTAGGTAATTGTGAAGAGCTTTTGGTATACTGTGGTAGAGGCAGTGTTTTTGGACTGAACACTACCTCCTGTGCTTCAGTTTCAGGACACCCCAGGCATCTGGGAGCCAGCAAATATTTTGTCACTTGAGGATGAGGTATTTAATACCATTAGTCAACACTGTAAATGAAATGCTTTCAAAACCAACAACAAATATTCAAACACACTCCCCCTCCCAAAAAAACCCCAAAAAACCCAAACATTATTTTTTTTAAAAGTGTTGGAAATAGGGTTGTTGATTTTGGTTGTTTTCATTTCAAGGTCACCTGCTGAAATGTATTTCTTACTTCAGCAGCAATAAAAAATATCCAAGCAATATGACTTTTATGAAAGCAGTATCCTTGAAAAGTTAATTATCTAAAAGGTTGCAGAATGTTAATGGAATGGGAAGAAATTAGATTACCTTAGAGTCAGAGGACTCTTAGTGAGATATATAGCTATGAAAATATATCTCGTGTTTGTACAATTCCTTGCACCTTCTTGGAAGGTGTAATATTTTAGGGAGTTTTTTGCTTGTTCGGCTGGTTGGTTTTAGGGTTTTTTTGACAAAGAGGGAAAAGAGCAGTGTAAGAAAAAGTCAATGGACTACAACCTATTTACTTCTGAACAATTTGTTAATGTACTGCAGTTATATGTGATGGACTGGTGATCCATTTCCCTGCAAATTCAGCAGAATCGAAAATACATCATCCAGTATGATGTAGTTTTCATCCAGTTTCCTCATTTAATAGACCAGCTGCAACAAGGGCCTGTAGTCTCATGAACAAATCACCAGGAGGATGCCCAGGAAGCACTGAAAGGGAAGAGAATCCTGCTCTTCAGTTTTTATCCACGCTGCTTGTTTGCAGTTGGTGGATGTTTGTTGAGCTGCATTCACATCTCGGGGACTTGGCAAGACTTGCTGCAGTGACTGAACAGCTCAGAGTGACTGAACAGCTCAGTGCCAATTTACTGCACACTCCCATCTCTGCTCCAAGCCCCTGCATGAGCCTTTTAGCAGGGGCATAAGTACCAGAGAAGAAGAATGAAGCATGGGAAAAGTATCCATAATTACCACCTTCTGCTTCTCTTCACTGGTCTTATCAGTCTGGGAAGCTTAAATGAGAGCTGGAGCAGATGCTGAAGCAGTGGGATTTCTGGGCAGATTTTCGTTACCTACTTTACAAAACAGACTTTCCAATTATCCAGGAAGTTATATCCAGAAGTTAGTTGAAATGAACATTTTCTACAATTCACGTCCAACAGAGGCACTGACTGTTACTTTCAAAGCAAAGGAGTTGTAATGGTTGTTTTTGTTTAGAAAGAGAAATAGGAGCATTGAGTTTGGCTGGTAAAGTTACATGGGTCTAAGTTTCTGTGGCTTTTTGGTGACAGTATACTTGTGTGAAAGTGGTACAGCTGCGGGTCTGGACAGACTCCTCAGGTTCCTTGTGTTTTGTAAACATTGAAATGAAGAGGTTAATTGTCGGGACATTTCCTGCTGTGCTGCAAAGTAGAACCTGATAGTATTATGGATCTTGATGGGAAAGTCAAATTGGCAAGTTGGATTTCATCATGTGCCTTGATTGCTTGCCAAATATAAACAATCAGCAGGAATGGAAATTGTTACAAAATGGTGCATGAAATAATTTGGCTTTTAGTATACTACCATTATTCTGTTATAACCAAATTATTGTCTTGACAATGTTTATTAAGAATATCTAAAAATAATAACCTCTAATGGTGTGTTGTAAGACATGGAAGTCTCCAGCACATCCTGTGTAGTTGAAGACTCAGTACCAGTTCCAGTGAATGAGAAAGTTAAAGGAAGAACTTAATGGTCTTGGATTCAATAGCAAACGAAGCCAGATCTCAGTCTGCATTGAAATTCAGTGTAGACATTTTAGGAAAATAGAGAAAAAAAAGACAGCGTTAGGAATTCAGTATGAATGGTTGGAAACATTCTGCCTTTTCAGTTCTTTTTAAGAACTGCAAAGGTTGAACAAAGAGCTTCAAGTGGAAAGATGAAAGAAAGCACTTGGATACACTGAACCACATAGTAACTAAACATGAAATATAAATTAAAGCAAGGAGCTTATCAGGCAGAAAAATAAGAGAAATTATTGTTAGTCTTTGGAATTACTAGTTATAAATAGAGCACTCCTAGGCAGTTGAGCAACCAAACAGAGTATGTTTTGAGGCAGAGAAAAAAGACAGCTGGAGACATGAAACACCTAATTTATTTTATTTAAGGGTCAAATAAAAACAAAGGTTTGGGCTTTTGACTCTAAGGAATACTTACTTGAAATTACTGCCACTAACCCGTTCTACGTGGCAACATAACTTGAAATGGATTATTAGAAAAGTTTGATTGAGCAACTTCTGGCACATGTAATATAATTTCAGGTCTATGTTGCCTCTTTTGTTCAGTCTGTTACAGCTTTTCACTCTTTAATGAAACTGAAAATGTGCCTAGTAGCAATGTACTATACTGTTTCTGAATTTAATTTTTTATGTATATGTCTGTATTCACCTAGTAAAAGGTGAGCTAATGCAGGATAAAAGAAAATTGTGGACTGTAGAAAAAAGATAAATTAAGGATTGTGAAAATATTGAACATAAATGTTTTGAAGAGAGATGTTCATATATACTACAGTCAGAATAGACTGTGAAAAGTGCTAACAATTTGTCCCCACCTTTTACACAGTACCAGTGAAATGGATCAAGCCTTACATACTATTCTGTAAACATTCACACACACTTGAAGTATGTTGTTTTTTTCTGTCACTGGGATTAACTCCCATTTTTTTTTAACTAAAAAGATTGTATTTGTAGGACAGGTGTAGGACAGGTTCTGTCTGTAGAACAGCTGCTGTGCCAGCTCACGTTATTTATTACACATATATTTAAAAAATAATAAAAATGTTTTTTCTCATAGATATCATAATTTCTCACATATTCTCATATTTTCTCTTATACTAATATATTTCAATACTAAAAGTGACAGGAAGAATAAATTTTTATTATGGTTCCTAGGTGTATATTTGAAAATCAAGGAAAGTAAATTAAAGTCTTTGCTTCTGACCTTTTCAAATGCAGTCAAAGGAGTAACTTTTATAATTTTATCTTGGTAATACATTGCTTAGTCTGTTTGATGTTTGGAAGCAGGCTTTAATCTCTGTGGAGGTCTTTGACAATTGAATAAGTTTTGTTTTAATAATGGAGAGAAATATTTCCTATGTAAACAGGCGGTTTCAATTAGTTTGAAGGACACCTTAACACTTCGGAATGCAATCTCATCAGCCTTCATCAGATACTCAAACCTCACCTTGCTGGTCCTTGGATGAGAGGATACATTAAGGACAATGTAAGATTCTCTGTGAAGGGATTCAGTGTCTGCATCCACTTGGTATCTTCATGAGCTCAGGGGTAATACTTAAACTTTAAGATACCATTTCTTGAATCACTAAACTAAAATACTTTGCTAAAACATGAAGATAGTGGAGTGCAAGTAGGGAAATTGAGGTTTTGTTGCTGAAAAATTTTAGCAAACTAATCACTTCTAGAGGGCTGATAAACCACAAATCACTTATGCATGATTTAGGGGCTTGGGTTTCAGGGACCAGGCTATATTTCAAGTAACATATTAGCAGTTTGCATATTCACATTAGCAACAACAAGAAAGTTGGTTCTTAAAATCCTGTTCACCACTGGTTGGACTGATCATCGTAAAGGTCTTTCAAAGCTAAATGATTCTATGATTCTGTAACCATTCTGCACTTCCACTGAATACAGGCTCTCTTTTGCACCAGATAAGCTTTTACTATATTGGTAATGTGCCTATTTTTGCATAGGCGTGTGCAGTTACATAATGCTTCACAGGGGAGGTGATACATTCACATTTTTTCTCAACTTTCATGAAATAAAATCAGATCCTTTGAGTAAAGACTATTTTATAAGTATGGCTGGTAGATGGATGTAATTTATGAATATAAGCATACAAGGTCCTGAATTATGCATGCCTATAAAATATAAAATCCATACTGCATCAGTTTGTGTTTTGTTATACATAATCTTCATTATGTTTTCAGGATGGAACATGAGGCTACCCAGCTAGAAAAGCAGCACGTGCACAGTGTGTATGAAAATACAGCTGCCTACTTCAGTGATCTGCAGACCAAAGCATGGCCTCGTGTTCGGAACTTTCTGCTGGAACAAAAGCCTGGCAGTCTCGTTGTTGATATAGGTAAGCCATTCTCTGAGGTGGCATAAAAGATTGTTTATAAGCTTTGCTAGTTTACCTGTTAATCATATTTAACTTTCAGATCAACTGGTTTTTTAAATTATTTAAATCTGTTTTAAAATTGTTTTTAAGTCCCAATGCTAGATACCATATACCACTTCTTTTCATTCTTTGGCAGTGTATCATGTGGACAGTAAATAAATGTTTTCCCTTATTTTTGTTGAGCTAATACTTAAGCTATCCATTTCCCCACTGGCTTAATGGTCTTTCATTCCCCTGGAGCCCTTTTGAAAAAATTATGTTAATAGCCCAATTATTTAATATTTCAATTTCTTTAGATCACTTGGTTTATGTAACACCAGGCTGCAATTTATTGGTTTTCATTTGTTCTAAAACTCCTCCTAGCAAGGCTTTTTATTAAGAGAAATCTTCTGATGTGATTGCTGTTAAAAACATTAAAAAAATCTGACAATCTTCCTGTGATCCTGAATATGGACAGCATATTTAGGTGTTTTCCTGTTATGACATTGTCTTCCCTACATGTAGTATTTATACCTGGATTTTCTGTTGTTTCTGCAGACTTTCTGGGGGCTTCCATGTTTCCTTTGGTTGCATTATGACTTCAGTCCTGTACAGCACATTGCAAAACAAATGCTCGTTTGCACCATTGTGTTTTCCATACTGTTTAAACTAATAAAATACTTTTATTTTAACAAATGTGCACAAGGTTTAACAAAGGTTTAACAAATGTCCACAATAAATTGTGCATCTGCTTTATCCTATAAGACAAAAACATTATTTGAATGTGCTGTAGGCCATAATCAGAAGATAATATGTAGTTCTCCTGCTGCTGTTGAGCATTACACCAAAAATATTTGATTGATCTTATTTTGAGCAGGTAGCTATTTTTATATGTCTGCACCATTGTCACCAATGTCAGGAAATATCCAATGGCCTACAGGCACTCAGCTGAGAGCTAGATTGATACTTTTCAGCCAAAATCATTGCCAACTCAATAGAAGTCACTTGCATCTTAGCTGAAGTTTTTTGAGGCTTTATCAGCAGTGATTGCTGAAAGCTTAAGGTCACCCTGTTGCACTCTCATCTGGAGAGAAAATCAGTCCTTACAGCTGCCAATAAGAATACTCCCACTAAAGCACACAAGCTATCTTCTTCTATGATGTTTAATAAGATGTACAGGAATCTGACTGTTGTGTTTACTTTAGGCACGTATTCAAGGAGGAGTTGCACTAAAGTGACACTAGTGTCTAGTGGCACTAAAATTTTCAAAATGAGATCCTTAATGGGCAATTTTCTTTTCAGTTTAATACTCCCTTTTATTAAAATATAATTTTCTCCATTTGCCTTAGTATTTTTCAGTGCTCAAAACACATGAAAATAGCTTGACCATTGTTAGCTTCAAGGGATTAATCTTCCTGATGGCTCATTTAAAAGTGAATCTCTGACAAATGTAGATTTTTAGAATACTGGGATTACTGATGCTATTTAGCTTCATTCTAGAGAGGACCTTATACTTCCAAAGACTCAGAGTGATTAAAAAGGACCTCACCAAAAGCCGTGTGTTAAGCAACTGAGTCTTCCAAATTCATGATGGTTGGATAAATGTGTTCCTCTGCAAATACAGTACTGAATAATAATTTATACAAATCTTTAAATTTGTAGTTTTCTAACATACAGAGCTTAATGTAGTATTGGATATATTCCTTGAACTGCATTAGCAATATTAGTATTTTCCATTTTTTTCAAGTGTTACTTGAAAGAATAGTGCTTGCTTTTAGCTGAGAAATATGCTTTTTTTCACCACTGAAGTGTTGTTCTGTTCTGCAATAGTTCCTGTGCTGTCTCTCTAGATAATGGTGCACATTAACATCACCAAGAGCAGCAGTGCTACAAGAAGCAGTGATGTTTCTAAAGATAACTCCAGGCCTTTAAATTGAATTACCAGTACTGAGATGATTCTCTTTGCCAAGCTGCTACCCCGTTGCTTGGCTGTCAACTTGCAGAAATTATTCCTTGCTAGTGACCCAGAGCTGCAGTGAATGGTTCCCAGTATAATTTTGAAAAGTGCTTGTTATGCATAAGGCATTGAGGGATCCTCTGAAAGATTTCAATTCTCTACAGCACAGTCCTTGAGAAGACAGACTTCGGGGTGGAAGACATTCTGGAACAGTTCATTACATTATACATGGGTTATAATGCATTGGCACAAAGTCAAAAAGAGGATGTGCCTGCAATATGGAAAGAGCTTCTATGATTTATGGTTATTTTCGAGTCTGTATCTAAAGTCAAAATTTTCCACTCTGATTTGTGTCAGTGGCACTGATGGTTTAGGACTTCTTGGAGAGAAATAGGATGCACTGGAGAAGTACTGCATGGGGTTAAGCAAAGGAAAGAGATCTGTTACAGATCACCAAAAAGACACAACACACTGGCTTCAGGAAATCCTCTGGACAGAAAGCAGTTGGCAGCTGGAATGGCACTGGGGAAAGGGGCCTTAGTGCTTATCCTTTCTTGCCCTCTCCTGGGTGCCCATTTATGCTCATTGTTGGTAACAGGATACCAGGCTATAAAAAGACTCGGTATGAAGCAGCGTGGTTGGGTTTTTATTCCCCAAGATGTACAATACAGAGGACTTTGAGGGATCCTCTGAAAGATTTCAATTCTCTACAGCACAGTCCTTGAGAAGACAGACTTCGGGGTGGAAGACATTCTGGAACAGTTCATTACATTATACATGGGTTATAATGCATTGGCACAAAGTCAAAAAGAGGATGTGCCTGCAATATGGAAAGAGCTTCTATGATTTATGGTTATTTTCGAGTCTGTATCTAAAGTCAAAATTTTCCACTCTGATTTGTGTCAGTGGCACTGATGGTTTAGGACTTCTTGGAGAGAAATAGGATGCACTGGAGAAGTACTGCATGGGGTTAAGCAAAGGAAAGAGATCTGTTACAGATCACCAAAAAGACACAACACACTGGCTTCAGGAAATCCTCTGGACAGAAAGCAGTTGGCAGCTGGAATGGCACTGGGGAAAGGGGCCTTAGTGCTTATCCTTTTCTTACCCTCTCCTGGGTGCCCATTTATGCTCATTGTTGGTAACAGGATACCAGGCTATAAAAAGACTCAGTATGAAGCAGAGTGGTTGGGTTTTTATTCTCCAAGATGTACAATACAGAGGACCATTCTTTCCTCCTCCCACCTGCACTTATCCTTGTTCCCCACAGAAATACAGATAACCTGCTATTATACAGGGCTGTGTAATGAGTATTTTTGTTAGTGATGTTGGTACTGTTACAATCCTAATAGTGTGAATATACAATTTCAACAATCCAAATGAGCCCTGCAGCAGTTAGGCGAGTCGGCACAAAGCCTCTTTTTGTTTGCTAGGAAAATTTAGTATTAGGAGAGCCCAGATATTATTTTCACTGCTTTGGGAGGGAGAGCAAATGTTTGGAATATATGACTTCTGACCTAGCATCCTTTTCTTTAGGTTGTGGAACTGGAAAGTATCTCAGTGTCAACAGTCAAGTGTATAATCTGGGCTGTGATTACTGTGAAGGACTGGTAGAAATTGCAAAGAAGAAAGGTGATGAAGTTCTGGTGTGTGACAACCTTAACCTTCCCTTTAGGGATCAGTGCTTCAATGCAGTCATTTCAATTGGAGGTAAGCCAACATACCTACATTCTGGCCCCAGCAAATGAGAATTTCTGGGGGTTCTTTTCTTTCCATGTGGCTTCATTTCAGTTAATTGTTTTGAAACAGTTCCTTAGAATTACAGGAGATTTAACTTAAATTAATTTAGTCAACATGCAAAAACAAAACTCCCATTACTCAAGAGGCATTGTTGACAAAGGAAATATGCATATCACTTGTTTGTTTATATGTGGTAGGGAAAAGATTTCCTTCCAGCATTCATTGTAAACAAGTGAAAACTAATCTAAACATGGCTGCTCAAAGCTTAAAGAGATGAGATGCTCAAGACAAACTCTTGGTTTCTACACAGCATCTGTTTTGATCAGCAAATGCATTGAAATGAAAACTTTATAGCTGACTTTGGAACTCGCGTTAACTGTTATGTGTTATGAATTCGCATTTCTCTTAGTCATAACAACTCAGATTCATACAAGTGCTTGTTGTCTAAAATGACCAGAGCATCTCTGCATCTTAACTCTTCTGACCTCTCTTCTAGAAAGCACTACTTGTAATTTGAGAAATATAATTTGCAAAGTGTAGATAAAAAAAGAGTACCCAGTTACAGTCTAGGTCTTTAGCTCTAGTCCTGATTGAGCTTCTTTCAGGGTTTTTGAATTCATCAGCTGAAGTACAAAGCATGATAATTATTATTGACAGCAATCAACAAACTACTTGAAATGTGACAGAAATTTATTTTAAAATGTATCTTTCACATAAACAAGTGGAAGTAAAGGGTGACTAATACAGAAGCAGTAATCATATTACTTTGCTTTCATGTTGGCTAGTTAACCAGTGAGCCCTACCCACATTTTAGGTCTCATGGCATCATTTCAGTGCTTATCAGATCAGCTGACTTGGAAGGATAGCATACCTATCTAGTGTTTGTATGAATTGTAAGCCTGACAAGTTTAAAAGTTCACATGCTATTTCAGTACATTTAACAATAATGGATTTTAATCTCTCTTGAATAGAGAAATGGTATGCCTGTGTCCATCTAATTCTAAATAAAGTGGTTTTCATCCTATTACAGAGAAAAACAAGTATTTATGTACTTAGTCAAGCACTCTTCTTGGATTTGTTGGTATAATCATGTTTACAGGATTGATTTTTCTGCAGAACCACCAGAGTGATGGTGGTTCTTCTAACTAGAAGGAATATTTAACCCATTAAAGAATTTGCACAGATTCTGTTGGTTGATCATAATTTCTTTCTGGTAAATTAAGCTTGTATGTGTATGCTGTCTCTGTCAGTTTTGATAAAATTTTGCAGGAGGTTCTGTGGTGATGTATGGCCTAACTCAAGTATGGGAAAATATCAGTTCCCTTCTCCCTATTCTCTGACAAAAAAAAATAATTCTTTTTCCCCAAAGTTTGAGAAAAGATTCCTTGGAGTCAGGAGTACAAAACAAACACTGGAAACAAACACTACTACATAGATGGGAAACTCTTCTCAGAGTTGTCTATTTTGTATTCTCGGCAGCTTGTGAGAGTCTTGTTAATATTAACTGCCAAGAATGCTTTTCTTGGCTTGTGATAATAAAGCTACATTTTTTCTCCCTTGGTAATTCAATCATTGTTTCGAATGAAGACAGGGATAGTTGGATGGACTTTTCATAACTGCAGTGTTGAACTAACACTCTTTCTACAACTACAATTGGCTACTGTCTAGCAGCACATATAATCACATTTTTCTGAATTTATAGAAAAATGTCTTCAGGTAAGAGCATACTCTATTACCTGCTGTTCCGTGGGTAGATTGAATGTTTTTCATGTAGAAGTGGCTGGCTCCAAGTCCACTTAAAACAAATCATGGAATCAGTCCTCTTTACATCACTGAATCACATCTAGTACTGATGACATACAGAACAACATGACCAATGTGTCCAAGCTCAGTACAAGTTATTGTCTCTGAGAGTTTAGACAGAAAACAGTTCTCTTAGCTATTCTCTGACTGGTAAAATTGGCTCATTCATACTCCAGGTGAATAGGAAGATAGAAATAATGCAGAAATCTTGAAATGTAGTGTCACTTCCCATTGGAGTGAAATTTGAAAATGTGGAAATTGTCCTGGAAAGAAAATCAAAATATTGTGATCAAAATTTTATTTTAAATTACGTAATGTAAAAAAATATAAAATGCTGAGACATGCAATATAGACATTATTTTTTACAAAAAAAAATTAATTTGACAAAAATTAAAGAAATGGTGAATATTGGTCTGAATTTTCTCACTGGATCTTTTGCGAGTATGCTGATGTAAAAGTTCAAACTATCTTTTTACTGATATTACATTTTGCTATATTTGTTACATGGTGAAAAGATTTTCTACTTCCAATAAGATAAGTTTGAAAAGTCATCTTGATACTCTCTAACTTACCTAAAGGCTAGGCATTTAAGGGGAAAATTGCCGTGTTATAATGTGTTATGGGTTAGGCAGAGGAACAGAAACCTTCAGCTTATATGCCTGACTTTTCTTGAATCCTTCTTTTGGGATGAGATTGGTTTTCTTCTTCCAGATTTTCCTTTATTAATCTATTGAACATAATCATAAAAGAGAGCAGTCTGAAGTGAACCTCCATTGTGGTACCTATAAATTCAGCACTGTTGCTGACTTGCAGCAAGTGATAATCTGGAATGAGGCAACTGAAATGATTGAACATGTAAAACAGGCTGAAGATGGAAATGCTTTGTCTTTACTAATATTCAGTACATAATACCTTTCTTTTTTCACAGTGATACATCATTTCTCAACTAAACAAAGGAGAATCAAAGCAATAAAGGAAATGGCAAGGATATTAACACCTGGAGGCCAAATAATGATTTATGTTTGGGCTATGGAACAAAAGAATCGTCGCTTTGAGAAACAAGATGTATTTGTTCCATGGAACAAGGCCTTGTGCTCACGCCATTTTTCAGAATCAAATCAATCTGGAGATAAGGGTGAGTTTGTCCATACTGCAAAAGGCCAAGACATACATCCTGCACAGCTTGTCATCTCTGAGTGCAGCTACCAAAACAATCTGCAGCCAGAAACTGATTCTAAACATCCCCACAATATGGACCATTGCTTACCCACAGCCTGCTGCATGAAAATTTCTGAGGAAGAAAACAGATTTTACAGTGCTCTAGGAAGATCTTTCCGCTCATGGTTTTTCTCCAGATCCCTTGATGAATCAGCCCTGAGAAAGCAAAGTGACAGAATGAAGCACCTGAAACACGAAGGAGTGTGGGCCAACAGCGCCGTACCCATTCAGCATTCACGACACTGCAGTTTGGATTTAGGTCACCATGGGGCACTGTTAAACGAACAGGGTTTAGATGATGATGATGATGTGTTTGTGGAAAGCCTGTCTCTCAAAAAACCACAGTGGTCGCCAGCCACAGATGCACTGAAGGATTTAAGTTTAAATGGAGGACACCAAAGTGTAGCTCAGAGCAAGGGGGACAAAGCTTCATTTATAAACGGCCCAGTGGAAGACAGGGACTGCATCTGTGATTGTAGTAAAGATGGTGCTGGTAAGTCTGATGCCAGCAAGTTTTTCAAAAGAACTTCAACAACTGACTCCACTGACTCAGCTTTGGATTCAGCAGTGTCTGTTGGGGACCAAACTGATGCCATGTTGGATACAAAGGCCTTCATGCGTTATTACCATGTTTTTCGGGAAGGAGAGCTGAGTTCTCTGGTAGAAGAGAATGTGCCTGAGCTTCAGATACTTTCTTCCTGCTATGACCATGGAAACTGGTGCATTATTGCAGAGAGAAGAGGAACACAGCTCTAAAGGGAACAAAGCAGAATCCAGTGACTGAGGATTTTAAGCTCTTCCTTGTGTTACTGTGATTGTGCAGTGTGACATGGAATTTGAATCTCGTAGTTGTGTGCTCATTCATTTTTGAGTTATTATCTCTTAACTATTTAACTAGCTAATGCAAGGTCTGTATATAGGAATGTAAGTGGTAGACAATATTTATGTTTTGTTAAACTTTTATGAAGTTAAAACTGTAGAGTTTTATATTGCTTTTAGCAAATAATTGTGTTTTAAAATATACTTTTCTATTGAGAAATAAACCTTTTTATAAAACAAGGATCAGGGCATCTTTTATTAGAAATATCCTCTCAGTAGAAAGTCTAGTCTTTGTTCTTCAGATGCCAGAAGTTTGTCACGTTGCTCCCTGTTCTTGAACTCCTATAATGAGACATAGACACTATGTCTAAAATTGTACTTGACCGTACACTGGTAGAGTGCATGCTGCAGAACTGGGAGCAAGCATGGTTCCAGTGCTCCTTAGCTGGGAGTGGAGTTATTAATGGGCAAAAAACTCTGTACCAAACTAGCTCTGCATATACTGTCATTTGATGTTTGTATTTGGCAGCAAATGACAGCACAGATTGAGGACAGTATTTTTTACTTTTGTTTTAAAAATAATTTTATTTGTTTCTCAGGTGTAGGTGGAGTTTTATGTGTTAGCTCTCACAAATACTTTATCTTCATTTCCTTTGCTGTAGTTTTTCATTGGCTATGTGTATGTAAAAATCAGAGGGATTTGTGAGAGTGTGAGTATTATGTAAAGTTCTAAAATATCAAATCCTTGAAATACATATATCTTTTTGATAAGCCTGGGAAGCTAAGATTAATAAAAATGCAATGCATATCTGGTCAGCTGTTGTATTTACTTTTCTTGTTCACAGACATGAGAATATATATTAACAGTGTTAAATAATGTAGACAGGAAGGGGATAAGCCCAGTTTGCACATAAATTACAAATTCTTGTCTTGTGAAATTTACGTGAACCTTTTGAGACCTAAGTGATGATGGTTTACACAACTTTCCTGTTCTCTCCAAGACATACCATCACTATCCATCTGTAGTAGGTTGTAGCAGTTTATAGTGCTGGGAATAAAAAGCACCAGGCTTCAGAAGATCAGTAGTGGAACTGCCAACAGAAGCAGGGCTAGAAGAGGCTAATTGCCTCATTAGCACAGAGTTACTCAATTTCTGGGCTTAATTCATAGTCAGTGGTTGCAGTGCAGGGCACATCTTCAGCTAGTGTGATTTTGTGACCTTTAATGGAGCTGGACAGATTTCCCCATTCCCTTCTCCCCCCCCAAAGAAACCCCCAAAACCCCTTTTGTTACAGCAGTTTTAAAGAGCTGTATAATTAAGATGTCTGCCCTATTATTGAGCAAGTAGCTTTGAATACAAGGCAATAGGAGTAAAATGCCAAGCTTTTCCAATCTATGCTGTCTGAGCAGGTGGATTTGGGATTGTTCAGTAGAAAACCTCGATGGTGCTGAGTATTTTTTGATGTAGCTTCCCAGCTGTTAATTGCCACATGTATTACAGATTTATTTACTGGAGCAATGTCCTCAAGTGATCATTTTTGTCTTCCTCATTGCTTCAGATCCTTACACTTTATCCTTCCTGGGTCTGTACTGCTTGCACTCCCCCCAGGCCTTTGAAATAAAAGTGTGGCTAAAGAACCATACATTTCAGGCTTCTGAAATACCATTCCATTCTAATTTAAATGTTACTTTCAATACAGCCTGGGGCTGTGGCTTTCAGTTGCTGTGAATGAGCCACACTTCAGAAAATGGGCCATATTGCCTGCCTCACTGGGTCCAGCTGCTTCTGGCTGAGGGGGCTGCATCTGCTGCATCCTCAGGCTCCAGATTTAGTGCCAAAGTGCCCATATTGCAGAGCCAGCATGGATTGTGCTGAGCTCCACACCTCATTTGCAACGTGGTTGTGTCAGGCAGGGGAGGCCTGCCTCTTTTGTTGGGAATTTCTGGATGAGCTTGAGAATTGTGGAGAAGAAGTGAATTGCTTCCAGATAAAGTATGCCAGTGGATATTGGCTGCATCTGCTGCATCCTCAGGCTCCAGATTTAGTGCCAAAGTGCCCATATTGCAGAGCCAGCATGGATTGTGCTGAGCTCCACACCTCATTTGCAACGTGGTTGTGTCAGGCAGGGAAGGCCTGCCTCTTTTGTTGGGAATTTCTGGATGAGCTTGAGAATTGTGGAGAAGAAGTGAATTGATTCCAGATAAAGTATGCCAGCACTCCTGGAATTTGGGCTGCATTTAAGAAAGAGGTAGATTATTATCATGCTATATCCAATTCTGAAACTTCATCCCTAAATGCCAGCATAGAGAAACTTCATTAAACACATATTAAAAAAATTATCAAGTATTATTAATCTTAACTGACAGACGAGTTTAGTTATTTGGGAGAAAGAACATCACAATTTTGTTATATGAACTTCTACAGTTTGACTGTGGCATGTTCAGTGCGTAGTTAAGTAGACTGATGAAATTTGGGGTAACCTGAGAAAGGAAAGATGTCCATTCTCTTAGAATACAGACTTTTCATCCTTGCCAGAGGCTGAATCTGTGTCAGGCTCCAGTTACTATTTCTTCTCTATCTGTTTGAATAACAGTTGTCCTCTCAAAGCTGCTGAAGTACTTTGAACCACTTTTGTGTTTATAGATTTTCCATGCATTATTTGGTTTGAGGTTCTTGCCCAGGGATGCTTTTCACAAATGCTTATTTCTGTATTGAATTTTCTCATGTTTTGAGTTTATGCTGGGTTTGGATTGTATTTTTATAAATTCCTGGGAGAAGGAGAGGGGAGGTTTGGTAAGCAGCTTTTTTTTCCCGTCCCCAAATATTGTCCTCTGAGTTGTATCATCACCATGTAACATAATTTTTATGGAATGGGGTCAGTCAGCTGAGGTTGTGACTGTGAAGTCTGCACATCAAACCTTTATTCTTGCAGGCAGTCTCCCATCTATTGATGGAGCCTGCCCAGATCAGTAACAGCTTCATCATCTCATAAACCAGATCACCTCACTCAGAGCATGGTGAAGGTCTCTCTTGAGTGGTTTCTGTTTTGAGGAGTCACATGTTAAGCAAAAGGTAATTTCCAGCAGAATCCATGCGATCCCAGATTTTAGTAGCTTACAGACAAAATTAATGTGGTCAGAAAAGTGGATCTGCCATTAAAAAGTGCAGTAAATAAATGAATAATAAATAAAACCTAGCTGTCTTTGAATGCTTAAACTTTTGGCAATGTCAAGACTGAAATATCTGACTGTTAAAAGGTAGAAGGCAAATGTGTTTTTACGTTGCTTGTCTGATAATTGGGCAATAATCTTGTCTCAATTCTGCTGATAAAAAACTTGTTTCTGGGTTTAGTGGGCTTGGATTGCTTCTAAGGTACTTGTGTAGCACTAAGTGGCACATGGAGAAGTTTTGATGACATGAGAAGGATGCCCTGGTATCTTACTAAATTAATTCAGGTGAAACTTCTGTGTATTCGTTTCTGCCCATTCCTCTCATCCTATTGCTTGGCACCACAACTGCAATAAAAAATACATTGAACAGATTTCTTTTTCCAGGACTAATACAGTTGTAATCATTGATAAATGTTTCTATTAAAAACATGTGTCATTTTTCTGGTACTAACAGTGACTAATTTACTTTCTTCCAAGCTCGTTGTGTAGAAATTCTAAAATCACAGTTGAGAAATGAAAGCCGAAAATATTTCAGCAGACTTTTCTGGTACTTGTTTTTATACAGGTTACTTAGGAGCACAGTTCAAAATGCTCAGTGAAGAGCTGTATGTTCCACCAGCAAAATCTTGCTAATGAACTGCTTGGGTAGGTTCTGAGTAGAAATAATAGCTGTGACCCTGCATCCTCTGTGGTGTCATGTCTCCATCAGGCTGCATCCATAGCACTGTTGGGCTGTATTAGTATGGACAGTGTGTTAAATCTGCTGCACTACCCATTTTCTTGCTCAGCACTTTTACAGGATTTGGGACTGCTTCAGTACTTCAGGAAAATGAAGTGTGTCAGTGTTAAATATATGCAAGTGCTTCTCTCTTTTGTGAGTTCAGCATTTCTAATTCTTAGAGTATATGAATTCTGGCAGCCATAATTTTATCTTCCAGTCTGCTGGTCAAAACCATGCTTAGGTACTGCTCTGGAGCCGATTCTGTGTCCATACATGGAATCTGTTCCTTAGTATTCAACAGAAATAAATCCTACTTGGTTAAAATATAATTTTCTACAGAATGTGTGTCTTCACATTAGCTAATAAATATATAGCACCTGGAAACCAGTTCTTGGAAAGCTCTTAATGAATGTTAAATTTGAGAAGACTGTGTTAGTGCTGTTTTCTCATTACGTTAGACACATGGACACAATGCAGGACAGGAATCCACAGTGGTTTGTTGTGGAGCAGAGAATCTCTGCCTTTGAACCATTTAAGCTATCTCTACATAGCTACTTAAATTCCTAGAGCTTGGGGTGCTTGAGGACAGCAGACAGCTCTGTTGCTTTTGTGGCAATTCAGTACCTGCACCTGGTTCTTCTCCAAGTGCTCAACAGAGATAAGTTGTCTTAAAAGAATACAAATTGACCTGTGTTTTAAAAAAGCAAGCAACCAACCCCCTGCCAAAACCACCACTACCACTACTAAAAAAAAACCCTAGTAAGGGTGATTCAGCAATTATGATCATATCTAAGTGGAAATAAAAATGTGGAAGAAGGAAAAAGAAAAGTAAGATATTATGTGTGACACTCCTAGCTTTGAAAAGATTTCTGGATATAAATTCTCCATCCCTTTAGCCTTGTTGGCTCTGCTTTGATGAGGGGTTTATGGATGGGACATTGGATACAGGAACAGTGAGATGGTATTAGGTTGCCCTCTTCAGTTGTGACAAAGTATGTTGACTTGTGTAAAATTTTCACTTTGTTGTTGCTTTTTGTACAGCATCTCAAATTCTTTTTTTCTGAATGAAGTATTTCTTGTGACAGTTTCATAAAATAGTAAAATAGATAAAATACATAGCTGAAGATACCTCCTCTTACACATGTGATAACAAAGAAGTCTCTGTGTGTGCACAATCAGATTGCAGGGTGATGCTCTTCTTGCACAGGATAAAAATAAGTCATTTGTGAGAGGCATTTTGGTGAGGCAGCATCATGTTCTTCTCTGTTTCTCTCTTCTGCATCTTTCTTGTGAAAGGAGGAATTGGCTATTTGGGCAGACAAAATGCTGTAGAGCAGAGAAAGGACAGATACTCCAGACAGGGTTAAACCTCTCTACTTAAAAAGGGGAAAGCAGAATGTTTTATGGCTCACTGGCCAAAGCTGTATTCCAGCGTGTCCAAGAGAATGCAAGAGATGAGACAATGAAAAATTTAACAGAGACCAAGTTGCACACAGCATTTCCAGGCTGGTTTAAATTCGTGTTTTATTCCATGATGTAGCCTGATGAAGGTCATTGCCTGTACTGAGCACTAGCAGCAACTATCAACATCAATAACCATCAAGAGTGCTCACTGCTTTTTGGGATCTGGACCTCTCCACTTCACAAAGACTGGCGTTCTAACATGGACCACTGGACCATTAAAAATACTTGTCTAACTCCTGAGTCATAGGTTTAAATAATGAGCAGATACAAATGTATCTCTTTATACACATATTATATATATAATTATTTTAATGCATTTTTTTCCCCCTGCATATGTTAAATGCTTTAGTTACATTATAATACAATGGTAAGTAGCTCTTGGTGCACTTTCAGGGAGGAAAGCAAACAATTTGACAGTGAGGAAGAAAGGACTAAGCCATGAGTACAACTGAGCTGCCAGCCAGAGTGTGATTGGATGGAGGTAGTAGGAAAGAAAGGGAAGGTGCTAGGAGAATCACATTAAAGAGCATGACAAAAAGTTGCTCAAACTTATGAAATCTGACCTCATTTAGGAAAAAATTACCTCAAAATCTGATTAAAAGTATTCCATTGACTTTCGCGGTCCTTTCTTTGGTTGTTCTCAGAAATCCCTGTTTACACTGGGATTTTCCTTTCTGTGGGTCAGAGGAGAAACAAAGATCCCTGGGAGTTTTAATTTATGTTTAAATATAAAGTAGAGCTGTCCATTTAATAATGGAACAAATGTTTGGCCACAGTTTCACAGGGGTGTTTCCATAGTCCCTAGAAGAGTGAGCCACAGGCACACCCAACACTTTATCTCTCTGCTGCCTCTACCTGAGATTCACAAGGAAATAAAAGTTAAAAAAAATTAAAAATCTGTGCATGAAGGGCAGACTGGGGAGACATGTTCACCTGCTCCTTGGGCTGGGTGTTCAAAGCCCTAAAACTTTGAATGCTTATTTTTATTTGCCATGGAAATAAAAATCTCTCATCTCTCATCTGGAGAGACCAAATTCTGAAGAGAAAGGAAGCTTTTAAAACTTACCTGTCAAAAACCAGTGACTCTGTACCTGAATTTGCTCTGAGTTACAAGCACTGATTGTGCTGGTGTTTGGGTCAACCTCCCAAATGGGAGCTTTGCCACCCAGAGTGCATGTCTGCTGTACGCACTCCAGTGTGTCCCCAGGTGCAGCTTTGCCTTTCAGTTCTCACAAAGACCTTACAGGAGATGTAAGTGATGTGTGCAAAGCAGCCTTTTGACTGTGAACCGAATTTGTAATTGACATAGCTATGAAATAAACCAACCATTGGTGTCTCCGAGCAGGTTAACACAGCAGCCCCTCAATCTGCGCTGGATCGTGTCTCTGTGGTAACATATTAGGCTCTGGCTTGTTGAGAGCAGAGAAGCCTAAAGGAGAGCTAACTGGAGGCAGAGTATCAAATACCCTTGCTCAAGTGGATAAATACAAGAAACAGATTTAATGCAGCAAATGCATAAATAGTTTTGGCATTCTGAAATTGAACTTTCAAATAAACAAAAAGTCATGTGCAGCGATAGCCATTTGGTGATAATAAATATGGAGATTTCAGGAATGGTGACATGAAAATGGAACACTAGCAATGAAGCCAAAGTAAGGAAAAATTATATTTTCATGTACATGGGTCAGAAGGGTTGTTCCCAGTGTGTAACAGGCTATAAGACACCTATGTGAAACCATGGAATGGAAGGAGCATCAAGAGAAGGGAGAGATGAGTGCACATTCCCAACATTCTACACTTCACTCGCTTTACATCACTGTGGAAATGTCACTCTTGGGTGACACTTCCAGTCCCTCCCACCCTGAGGAGGACTTGGAATGACAGTGATGTTCATACACCATTGTGGTCCATATCTGAGCTGCATCTTTGTCAGGGGATATTTGGCAGGGTGGCTTCTCTGAGGTGTCAATTCACTGAGGGCTGTCTTGGTTACATCGAGCTGACAGTGAAAATCATCACTGCAGCCTCTAATACATACAGACTCGTGCTCTTTCTTAAATACAAGGGGAGTAATGTAATCAAGGAGATACCAGGACATGATCTGGGGCTACCTTTCAGCTGGCTTGATCCCTACAGTTTGTGTGTGCCAAAGCTGGATTGTTCCTGGATTGGTTGGTTGTGTGCAGAATAATGTGAAATGCATTTTCTGCCAAGGCCGAGATCATTGCTATCAGTATCATAGTGGTCTCCTGCATTTGGCCTCTAATACATACAGACTCGTGCTCTTTCTTAAATACAAGGGGAGTAATGTAATCAAGGAGATACCAGGACATGATCTGGGGCTACCTTTCAGCTGGTTTGATCCCTACAGATTGTGTGTGACAAAGCTGGATTGTTCCTGGATTGGTTGGTTGTGTGCAGAATAATGTGAAATGCATTTTCTGATCATTGCTATCACTGTCATAGTGGTTTCCTGCATTTTTGTGCCTGCTTACCCTCAGAACAAGTGCAAATGTTTGAACAAATAAGTCAGAAGGATTCAGAAATGGAGGAAAGAGAGAGCCCCAATAGGTAGGAATATTCATAACAGTGCTGGAGAATACCACAGTTAAGAAAGAAATGTTAAATGAAGAAGTTAAAAAAATTACTAAAGGAAATGAAGAAGAAATGTGAACATGAAATATAAGGCAGTGTTTTTCTCATGTAAACCAGCCAAGAGTCTAATCAAAGGACCATAAGAAGTTTCTTAACATATTTTTTAATTGAGAAATAGAAAAAATTAAAAGTAAGACCTGATCACCATATGGTTGGGCTGCAGAAGCTTTTATGGGATAATTAGTTTGGGATATATATAGGAAAATTAGCTTTTGGGTAACAGTGCCTTAAACAGATTCAGCTTATAAATAACTTCTCAGGACCTAGATGTATATTAAGGTCACTTCAGATCAAGTTGTGTAATCATTATCAAACCTAAAATTCAGATCTGTGGGATTTGGGCATGAATGGCACTGCTGGTAGTACCAAATTTTATTTAAAGCTACTTATTATATAACTTCATATTAAAAAAAACCCCAAAAATGTCAGATTATCTTTCAGGACCTACATGCCACTCATTTGAGATAGAGGAGCAAGGCAGAAGAACATGGAATATGGATCTGACTGTTTAGATAGCATACACTGGAAAAGTACAAAAAGAGGCACGGGAGAACAGAAGTGCTGTCTTAAGGAAGTGAATGCAAAAGCCTCTTGCAACCAGGAAACTATATTTTGAGATTTTTGCCTGTAAGAAAACCCCTTCTGTTTAATTCTTCACCAGCTGGACGTTGTGATTTCTCAGCAAGGCTGGCAAAGCACAGCATTGCACCAATGCCATCTCTCACAGCACGTGTGGGACAGTACCTGCCTCGGTCTGTGGAGATCTGCAGTCAGCTCAGGTGGGTTTAGCATTTGTCTGGCCTTGCAAAATCACAGATGCTGACCATTCGGTGACCACTGAGACAAGAGTCTAAAACATCTATGAATCCTAATGAGAAAGCAAAATTGTCTTCATATTTTTGTTATTAGTCAGATTAATGATAACATGTAGTGAATTTTTCTAAGGTCATCTGAAATAAAAATGTACTTTTCACTTTCTAAATATTTACATATAAATTATTAATAAAGGAATCAATGATTCTGTTTTAGTACAAACAACAACTCCAGAACACTGTTAGTTTTGAGAATAAATTTAATGTTTATTTATTAGTACTTTATGGGCTTCCAGAGCTATGTGTTACTGATATTCTCAATGTTAGGAGGGGATGTACTTGGCCAGGTTCTTTCATTAACCAAAGATTGTGAATATATTTTAAATAAATCCCTGTTGATTGTCCTGGCTGTGCTTCTCTTGAATATTTGAATACACTAATGAAATAGAGATAGAATACAGGTGATCCAGTAATAATATTGTTTTCTACAGCAATGGTAATATGTGCAAGGTCAATTGAATACTGTCTGAAGTGTTTCACTTAACTAAATAAGATGAAGAAAATCTTCACATTTCCACTAGGTGTCAGTCAATCTATTTCTTTGGTTAAATAGACTCTGCAGAAGAAATTTGAGAACAAAAAGCTGATGCCAAGCTGCTATAAAAATAGTCACATTTTTTGTGAATTCCAAATAGAGGTATTTTGAAAGAATAAGACCAAATGGATGGCTTTTTAATTTTAATTGTGCCTCTATTTTTTAAATTTACTTTACATTTTCCATTTAACAGCAGTCAAGAAAGCTCCCACAAAATCCAACCCTGACACTGCTCCAAGGAAACAGGGGAGAAGGAAGGAAGAGAAGGAGAATTCTCCTTGACTATGGAGACTCTGCTTGGTTATTTCATGATGGTCCTGAGCCAGCAGTAGCAGGATTTTAACCTTTCAAGAGGCGAATGCCCAAGACAGCAGAATCCAAAAACTTTCAAGAAAGCCCCAAAGCATCAAGCATTTGAACTGCCATCGCACTAAAAGGAGATGACACCTTTCCCAGTGTAAGGCATGACAAGGCCCTTGGGAAAGGTCTTCAGAGTGCAGGAAGAGTACAGGAACATCTGTGCAGGAAAAGAGAAGACAAGATAGACACTGAGAGGAGTGTGCCCATATGGATTTGAAAAGGGAAACCAGACACAGCTCTGCTAATGGTAGCCTTGGCCCCACGTTGCTGGTCCTAATGGCAATTGAAGGTTACCAACCTCTTCTTTTGCCAGGCCTGGCCAGACTGGAGCGGCTGTGGCAGGACAGCACCCAAAAAACATAGAAAGGAAAGGTCAGAAAAGTGATGGTGCAGAGCAAGACATTTGCCAAGTGGACAAAGTGAGCCAGATGCTGCCACTTAAAGTACAAGAGAGAAGGCAAGAGTCTTCAATCCAGCTTGATAAAAACAAAGAGCCCGTCTCTTGTGTGTATCTGTGTCCCAGCTGCAGCTTTCAGTGCTTCACATACACACCTGCTCTGAACAGGCTGCACTCACATGGGCTGTGGCTCCTGAGGCTGTGTGCTGTGTCCCAGGTAGTTGTGTAAAGCAGAACTGTTAATCCCTGAGCCTCTGTAAAATCATTACTCTGAGAGCTGCAAAGGTCCTTCTGCACCTCAGCCACATAAAGACTGGCAGGATACCTTTGGAAACAGTGATCTGAGGGGCCAATACAATATCTGTTAAAAGAGAGCAGCAATTTTCTGACACCAATTCAATTTACAGCCCTTGTCCACCAGGGAAAGAGTTAAAGACTAATTGTGCTCATGTAAGATGAAGCCCTCCCTGGAGGAATTGGTAAGCAATGTGCACAGGGACAGCAGGGGAGCAGGGCTGCCTCTCCAGGCTGCCCAGAGAGACACTTGGTTTTGCTTTGGGTCTGTGGCTGCTGGGTTGTGTGATCTGGGAGTTCAGAAACTCCCAGTGTGGAATTCTATTGTTCAGCCTGCATTTTCTATGCTGACAGAAGTGTCCTGTCATCTGTGTGATATTTTACAAGTTACTGCTCTCATGTGCTGGACTGTCTCATTTCACTGCAGTGCAGTTATTCCATTCACCCAGCCATTAAGCCATTAATGTCATGGGAATGTTTCTGAAATAATCTGGCAGAGGAATTATGATGTATTTTAACACAGTTACACCCCAAAATCTAACAACTAGTTTATTATGTTTATTACTGCATCGCTCTTCTTTGTGGCTTAAGTATTGGTTATGGTACAACAGAGAGAGAACTGAATCTTTTTTGGGTCTGTTTGTGCAATTTTAAAAGACACGCAGAATGGGCACATTCAATGGCAGCTACAAAAATCCTTCAGACTTCCTGGTTTACTCTTTTTCCCTCTGAAATACCCAGAGCTGTATCTTACTTTACATAACAAAAGATGGAGTGAATCCATTGTGCCTGAGGTGGTTAGAAGAAAACCAACACCAGTCCATGTTCCTCCTGCCAGTGTTGGAGCAGGCAGAGCAGCCAGCAGCAGCATGGCCTGGGAACCAGGAGGTCCCTGGGTCACCACCTGGAAGAAGCAGCAGCAAGGCTTTGCAGGATGAACTGGGAACCAGCTGTCCAATGTCTCTGTGCTATCCTTCAGCAACCCTCTTCAGGCATCCTCATTCAGCTCAGTTTCCCTGCTTGGAGGATGAAAATAAAATCAGCTCATATCTTCACAGTGTACTTTCAAGCTCCAACACAAGCAGCAGCATAGTGTCACTTCAGGGACTTGAAAAAGAATGTTTACATTTTCTCATATTGCCTGCGGTATTGAAGTAAAGGGTATGTTTCTGCATTGGATCAGACATGGAAAGACTTTCTCTAGAAACATGTGATTTGGAAGGTGTGTATCAGTGTTTGCCAAGAAACATAGTCAGGTACTCTTATTAATAGCAGACCTATGCTAACAATTTTTAAAGTCATATGTCCAACATAAGCTATGCTTTGGAGGTCACTGGATTTGCCTTCTGCCATCCTTCCACTAAGCTGTGAGCCTCTGAATAGCTTGGCTGCAAGCCAAAAGGACATACTTTTCCCTGGCATGGTAAATTGGGTGGTTTAGGACCTGAATGTCATCTGTGTCTTAGGAAATGCACTTTCAGATGAGCTGGAGGCTACAGCTTAGTGTTACCATTCCCTCCACCCTTCAGATATTTAACTAAGTTGTTCAGCTCTTGCATACTTCTAATTTAAGTCTCCTTCCTTCCTTCCTTCCCATCTGCCTAACAAACCTACAAGAACCAAAACCCAACAACATTAGCTGATTCTGTTAAAATTGCATGTCTGCTCAAGACTGATGTCTTTGGTGCTGGAATCAGTGCTGCTATTACACTGTGTTCTCTTCCTGCTATTCACAAACATCCATGATTTCTAGCTCAGCTGTGTTTTCCTCCCAGTTGGCAGAAACCTTGGCTGTGAAGTGTGGGAATAAAACTTGGGATCTGCTGCAGCCAATTTTTATTTTGCTGTTGAAATTCTCACCTCTGTGGAATCACTACAGAAAAATGTTTTTATTTGTGATGTTTTATTTATTTTCTATTTCTATGACACGTACTTCAGCAATGTAAGAACCCTCCTTTGTTTTTCTGTGTGTATCCAGCTCGTTCCCAAGGAACGAGTGTGGCTGCATGTTTGTTTGAGGTGGAGGCGTGAGGGAAGTGCTGGCTCCCAGTGCCTGCCCTCAGTCAGACACGTGGGAGCTCTGGCTTTCCATGTGTGGCTGTGCAGATACCCAAGTTAAACGGTTTCCTATGGAGGTCTTCAGGACAGTGCTTTCTCCTGCTGAGATGCTGGAATGGAAGCGCTTGCTGGCTGCTTTCCTTTGAGGCTGGTGCTCTGTCCTTGTGCAGCACAGCTTTCTAATAGCTGACTTCCAGTGAAGCTCTGAGATGTTGAGCAGCTGAAAACCCATCATGTGCCTCTCACTGTGGGGACTATTGGCCACTGGACAGAATTACTGATCCTTAATTACAGTGTCTGTACAGATAATGATCAGCCTGGAGCCATAATCAGATATAAAAAGGCTCTAAAACAAATCTCTAGGCCAAATTCTATATTTACGTAAAGCCCCAACAATTGGGAAGGCATGCCAACACAAGTTGTTAATACCACCAAATTTTTATCATGTAAATGATAAAAAGTGGCTGTGTAGTTAGTGAAGATCGGGGTTTCTGGATATGGCATTGTAACCACACACAGAAGTTATTTCAGCCAGTTGGTGGCATTTGAGAGTGAATTCTATACTGACAGTTCTGTAGTGAAAGGAGCTTACTATACTTGAGGAGACCAAGAAAGAAGCAGCTTTTCTCAGATTTTTTTTTTTTTTGAACAACTGCACTGACTTGGAGACTGTAACTCCCTGAGGAAGCTATGATCAGCTATAAATATCCCTGAGCTGGCTCAGTGGGTTTATCTGGGCTGGGGCTAATTTATAGGTATTGCACTGGGCTCTCAGAGGCGGCATATTTCTTATACTCTGTAGAGCAGTGATGGGTGATAATGACCAAGGGAAAGTCTGAGATACCTCTAAAGAAAAAGCTTTGTCCCTCACTATTCTAAATGTGAATGTCCCAGCAATCCCAGAGCACACAGCTAGGGGACAATTGGTGTCTTGAGGCAGAGTTTGTCTGCAGGGAAAGCAGAAGATGAAACAAGAGCTGTGCTTCTTTGTCATTGCATGTGTCTGGTGCTAAATAACAAATATTTTCAGAAGTTAAATCTAAGTAAAGTTGCCCACAATAGCCACCCCCACTGCCTGTGCTGCTGGGTAGCAGGAGGAAGGACCTGGTAGTGGTAGATGTGCTTTTAGGTGGAGCCAGGCATCTGCCCCACCTGCAGGTAAGTTTCCCACATCAGAAGGGAGCAGGGCAGTGAAGCAAATTGTGGAATTGGGATGTGTAGATATCAGTCTGAATAAAGAAAGTTAAAAATATTGCAGTGAGTGAGGTTTTGGAAGGAAAAATTGAAATGTACTTGATGTTGGCTCTTGGAGAGTGTTTGCCCAGAGGAAAGCTGCTGGCATGAAATGTTCTCTCTCGTGTTTCTTCCCTCATTTTAAAGGCAGTAGGAGAAGAATGTTACATGTACCTGTTTAAAAAGCCTGATGAGGAGATCAGTATGGTCACCTTTCTTCTGAGGTCACTGCATGACCTTGAAGAAATGGATAGGTGACTCCCAAAACACTGGAAAGAGTTGCCACAATGGAGAGTGCCATCCATGGAGCAGTAGGCCCAGGCTTATTCATGTTTAACAAGAAAGAATGTTGTTACTTTTCCACCCATCACAGATGCATCACAGGAAATATGACAACAAAAGAGATGAATGAAAGCCAAATTAAGTTTTACTAGGCCTAGAAATACTGTGTTGAATAGTGGCTGGTTCCTCCTTGGGAAGTGTCTGTGTATGAATCTCAAACACTTGGACAAATGCTCCAGAGAGAGGCTGTGCTCTCACAGTTTGGTCTCTGTCCTGATGAAAAGTGACTGGGTGCACTACTTGCCACCAGAAGCAATGCTGAGTGAGGCAGCTGTCTTCCCTGAAAACACCAGCTTTAGCCACAATTTTTAATGGCTTCATTTCCAGGCTGGCAGAAGAGCATGTTCAGCCAGTTCAATGCCAGACTGTGTCTTGGTTCACCATGAGCAGGTAGGTTATGGTATAGGACACGTGAGAAGTTAAAGATTTCTTACTCTTGGACAAAAATAGTCAAATATCTTAAAACAGATCAAAGTCTGATCAAGTTCTCCTCTTATCCCAGCCAGGGAAGCTTCTAGACAATCCCTCCTCTTATGTAAACGCATGCAGTTTAGGAGAAAGGCAGGTTGTTCAGAACTTGAGCTCCCCAAGAGGGTAGTGACAGGCCCTTGGAGCATTGCTAAGCACAGTGCAGTCTAAGCACCTAGTCTGAGCTGTGCATACGCCTGTGAGAGGTTTTGAATCAGACCAGGAGAGAATCAGATCAGATGAATCAGATCAAAGGGAGAAGGAGACGAGATACCAGGATCTCAGCCTAACCTGACTGCAGTGCTGGGTCTGGAAGGATGGAGAGGATGTCACAGGCAGACAAATCACACAAGCAGTGTAGAACTGGTGGTAAAAGAGAGCTTGCAGGATTTAACAGAAGGTTTGCAGAACAGAAAGTGTCTATAGAGAAAAGAGGACTGCAACAGCAGTGAATGATCTCAGAAGCTGTTGTTTCTCAGCCTCGACTTCTGCAGTGTTCAACAGAGAGCAACCAGAATATTTTCTCTGTGATTTGGAAGCATTTGGGAGTTGTTGGTGCTTTTGTGAAATGTGCATCCTTAAATCCCATACAGTATGCTTGATTAATAATCAAGGTAGAGAAAGAAATCTGTTTTTCAGCAGCTCCCTAGGAAATGTATCCTTACAAAGGGCATCTCCGTGGCTTTTCTCTGTTTCATGGCTTGAAACAACTGCAAACTATATGTATATATTCTTATCCCAGTTTATGATCCCCTGGAGCATGATAATGGGTACACAACATTAATCGGATTTGTTTAAAAATATTAATCCAATTTTTCGTTTAATGGTACAAATCTGGGCACAACTGATAAAAAAAACTTACAGCATTTTATCTCTTTAAGGGGCTAGCTAAATGCAGTGCCATTCATCACAGTGATAAGCAGCTCCTCAGGCACAAATGCACACAGATCGCAGTCCGCGCGTGATGTCGAGCAGACACAGCTCTGTTTTCTGTCTGCTCTGCGTGGTGCTATTGACAAAGAGCTGGGAGCAAGGGCAAAGCAATACTCTTGGCAAATCCTTCACAAATGTTGGGGTTTGCTGCCCTATGAACTTCTCCAGCAAATTTTAAACAGAATCTAGGAGTCTGTTTTAGCAGGACAGTAGGCTGCAAATAAGACTTCAATCTTGCTATCAGCCCAGCATTTTGTTTGGAAATGGATTTCTTGTCTTTCAGTCTGGTGAAAGCTGATGTCTGGGCAAAAGCAGCCCCAAGGTTTGCTGTGTTGAAAAGAGCTCTACAGAGCAGAGATCACCTGCAGCAGTCCAGAGAGTGTGGGGGTGATGCAATGTTTGTGCTGTGTCATGATCCTGCAGCAAGACTTGTCTTTGTTATCCAGAGCTGGCTTCAGATTCTGTAACCACCTTAAGGTTACTACTATGAAGGTATGTTACCAGGGAAATGTGGAAATACTTAAAAAATCATACATGTAATCTTTTAAATAACAGTATTTGCTTTTTTTCTTTTACCCTTGAATTTATCTAAGCATTTTTTAAATTAGGTTTATCAGCTCTGATATGTCAAAACTTGTTCCTGTCATTAGCATGCAACATTAAGGTTCAAATATTCTATTTGCATCTCTAGTTCAAAATCCTTTACACTGTAGCTCCCCATCTAAAAATGTAGTTGATAGCACATCTGTTTCATCTTTTGTCTACCAAAAGTAATTTGATTTAGAAATCCTCTGGAGTTGTGTATAGACAAGAAGCAGCTCAAAGGAAGGTTTGTTCTCAGTTTGGCCTTTAGATATTTTTGTTTCAGTTTTTTGCAAAACTTGCACTTTTAATTTATGATTACTAAAGCAAAATAAACATTTTTTTTTTCCTCTTGATGTTCTGGGGAAGTCTAACTAGGGAAGGCAAGGCACAGAGGACATGAAGTTCATGTAGGAAAGCTGACTGAGGGACAGATTTAAGTCATTCAAAGAGCCTGGGCTGAGTTCCTATTTATACCAAAGGTTTTTTGGATTATTCATTCGTCTCTGAGGCTGGGACAAAATCTGGCAGGGCAGTGGAACATGGTGGGTGGGTAACCAAGTCCTACACAATATGGAAAATGCTCATGCCCCAACTACTACTTCAGGGACTAGTTTCTGCAAGAAAATTAGGCAGGAGAAGGGCAGCAGAGCAAGCTTGTTTGTTTAGACACACAATAAAGGCAAACAATGTTTGCCTTTATTTCTCTCTATCTTTTCTAAGGGCTGTGACGGCACTTCCTTCCTAGCTCATTTGTGTGGCTGCCTGAAAGGGATATGTCTAAATAGGGGTCAGAGCGACTTTGCTTGTTTGTTAAACAATATGGGAAGAAAACAGAGGCCATGAAGAATACCTCCCTCCCCTCTGTGCCCCAGGGAACATTCTTTATAAAATTTGGCAGCAACTCTGTCATCGCAAACCAGCAAACCACTACATGGAGTGGCTGGCTCTGGAAACTGTTTTAGCCATTTAGCAGGATAGGAAGAGGAGGCAAAGGAAAGAAGCTTTAAAAAATTGTATAAAGCTTCAGAGAAAATCTCTACATCAGTAAGAGGGAACATTTAAACAGTAAAAATTTGTGGTGGTTTTCAGGGAATTAAAATCAAACAGTATGATAAGCTTGACTTTTTACGTGGTGCATTATAAAAAAAGCATAGTAAATATCATGTTATGTCCCAGATTGTGCTGCTGATCAATTTAAACAAATGCTCTCTTTGATAGTGACCATTGCAAGGCTGTTTGCACACCAGCACAAGAAACCTCCTGTAGGCTCTTGTGAAAAATACATCCAGAAGTAAGTCCAAGTGCCTAGTGCAGAAATTAAAAATAACAGGAAATTTGATACTTATATTTTTCTCAAAGCTCTGCAAAAATCTAATAGTGAATTCCAAATGTTGATTTTCAAATTATGAAATTCCAAATTATGAAAAGAATTACTTTAATTATAGAGTGTATGGTGCCAAAAACCAGCTTGTTTTGCCTTCTTTCCTCAGACCACTTGGTGAGATTTTGAATCAGTGTCTCTACCCTCTTTTCTAGCAGTAAACTGGGTATATCATTCTATGCAAGACTAAAACTTTAGATACTTAAAGCTTTCCAGGGTCTGCTAATTGCAGATAGGTTTTTATCAAATATATGCCTAAAGTGTGTTAGTGTGTTAGCCATGACCAGCCTGCTTAAATCTCTGTGCTCCTCAGCAGCAGGGCCTCAGAACTCTATCACTGCTCTTGACGTGTCGTTCATTCCGTCAACAATTTTGCCAGTAGGATGCTTGGGACAGAGCTTCCCCTCCTTCCTCAGTCCCTTATGTCTGTTAATTGAACCTAGTTCAGTAGCTACTTTGCCTGATCTTGTTCACAACTGACGTGACAAAGCCAGTGCTTTACCTAGAAAGGTATGTGATAGTTTGATACATAATCATTTAGGTTGAACGAGTGGAGACAGGGAATGTGAATATAATTTCTTTTGGACTGTGGTTCAGGTGTTAGCTAGCAAATCTTATTTTCTACTTGCTCAAGGTCATTCTTAAAAGACCTCAAATGCAATTCAGTGTGTTTTCAGAGGTCTCCAAAGCCAAATAAGGGAGCTTGCAGACCAAGCACTGTGCAGTGTTAATGCTGCTGTGGGTACCATTACAGTTCTGGAATTCATGAGCAGTTGTGACACCATGCAAATGTTTCTACTTTATTGAATACTTGCCCTGCATTATGAGGAGTATGTGTTTCTATGCTACACACCCCTGTACTTGGCACTGGTGGAGCTGCACCTCAAATCCTGTTTTCAGTTTTGGGCTTGTCACTGCAAGAAAGTCATTGGGGTGCTGGAGTGTGTCCAGAGAAGGGCAACAGAGCTGGTGAAGGGTCTGTAGCACAGGTCTTCTGAGGAGTGGTGAGGGAGTTGTGGTGGTGAACCTGGACAAAAGGAAGCTCAGAAGGGACCTTATTGCTCTCTGCCTGAAAGGAGGCTGTAGTGAGGTGAGGGCCAGTCTTTTCTTCTAGGGAAAAAGTGACAGAATGAGAGGAAATGTGCTCAAGTTGCTCCAGGGGAGAGTTAGATTGGATATTAGGAAAAGTGTTTTTGTGGAAAGGGTTGTCAAGCATTGGCTTCCCTGGCTGCCAGGGAAGTGGTGGAGTCATGATGCCCAGAGTTACTTAAAAGATGTGTAGATGGGGCACTTGGGGCACACTGTTTAATGGAGGGCTTGGCAGTGCTGAATTAATGGTTGGACTCAAACGTCATAGAGGTCTTTTCTGCCCAAATGGATTCTGTGGCTCTATGCATACTTTGAATCAATGAGTAGCACAGGGACGCCCTTAGGGGAAGAGAATTACCATCAGTTCTCACCGTGGAAGACATGAATCATCCTCATCTGCTTTTCCCCTCACTGGGACGCTGGTGCTTCACCGCTGCTGAGAATGACAGGAGGCACCACCAGAGTTTTTCAGTTTCAGTAATTTGTATGTACTTCTCCCAGTCTTAGGTAGTGGAGTAAAAGCACCTAAGTAGAGGGAGGGCAGGTGCCATTCTCCAGACAGATTGCCTTAATGAATTTCCTTCTCTTTTTAAAAAGGTCTAGAAGGCTTTCAAAGCTTCTTTTCTATGTATCTTGAATCAGTTTTCATTGTTAGCTGTTGAATGAAATTGTTGGTAGGCAGCAAAGTTTTACCCTTTTCTTCCTTTTACTTAAGTACCGACTTTAATGTTGTTCTGGCTTCGTAGGCTATAGGTGAGGTACCAGTGAGGTGAGATATTCAAATTCAGTATGGATTATTGCCTGTATTATTGTATGATTTATTACTCCTTTTATGCTTTGGAAGCTCTCATTGATAAATTATGAGGGTGACAAAGACTTCAATAAGAAGCAAAAAAGCCCATGTGTGTTCTTCAGACATTCTGTTGAGAGAGAGAAATGAAAAGAGTACAGACTGCTAGGGGTTATATGATTGAGTTAAAACAAATATTTTAGTATCTTTGCATTCCTTTTCATATGTTTAAATGGGCTACTTAGAATGCACTCTATTGTACAACTTTCCCTAGAGATTTGGGTTTAAAAGTAGCCTATTAAAAACTTCACTAACCATACTATCAGTGTTTTTTATGAACTTGAATTATAGCCTAGCTGAAGATGACATGTTGAACCAGCTCATAACAGTGCCTTGACTGAAATTTATTTTCTTTTAGTTGTTTTTGAAAAAAAAGGCAAATACTTACCAGATGACCTGCTTGTTTTGAATAGACCTGTCAGGCTGCTGTCACTAAGCATGTTGAAGTGTTAGGCCAAAACTTCAGAAGAACCATTCCTCTATTATGCACACCTTGCACACCATCTTAGTCTGGGCTGTTTTATGAATACAATCTTCTTCTGCTGCTAGCTGGCTTATTTCAAAAAATGACAGTTCTCTCAAGTGACACTCAAGTGTTCTAATTGATGCCACCCTTTCTTGAAATTCCCTGTTCATTTGCTAACCATCTTTCTATGTCTCCAATAAACAAAGGTATAAGCTCCCTCAAATCAGAGCCATCTTGGCTATTATCACCCCCTCTACCAGCTTATAACATGCTTATGTCATCATATAATGGAAAAAGCTGTTTAATTTCCTTCCCTGGAAAGCATACATAACTGTACCAGTCCTTTTAACACTTTACCTTTTGAATATTTTATTTTTGAATAGTAGCATTCTTTCCTTCACTGAGAATTCTGTTCCTAAGGGGCTTTTCCATTTTTAGTGTTATAAAGCCTTAAGAAATGTCTGTGTGAGTTGGGAGCAACTGTGATATTCAGACCCACCACATCACCCTTTTATTGCTTGAGCTAATGAAGTGACTAGTAGAACACTGGTACCTGGAAAAACATGCACAACACACCTGCTGTAGGTCTTTTTGTTCCTGTAGTAAGGAAAATCCCCCAAGCCTACGGAATAATGGATTTGATTCTCTCTATGTTGAGGAAATCATGCTAACCACTTATGGATCTTTCTGGACTTTGAGTAAAACTTAGAAAATCGAAGAGGTCTCCCAGGTGTGTGGTAACCTCCCCATGCTGATCTTCATGCTCTTGGCCCATGGTGGGATGCATAGCAACTTCTAATTTAAGTGAAAGTCCACTTCAATAAAATCTAAGCAAATTGCACTCCACAATCTCAAATGTAATTCTTAGAGAAAGAACTATTATTAGTTATTTTTCATTACTAGCAACTTCCAAAATAATTGAGGTATTTTATTTTTGACACCAGATTTTTTCTTGTTCAGCAAGGCAGTGCTATCTGACAGTGCTTAAAGGTCAAAACTGGTAGGCTGTCAGTCCTGTAATCATGTCAAATAATGAAGACAGGACCTTTGTTATGTCTTTGTGATGCTTTGTGGAAGCTAGGAAGCAATGATTCCAGGGTTTGAGCATGCACGGTTTTACATTACTTATGCTCTTGCTGCTTCTCAGGGAGAGATTGTCCCAGAGTCTCAAAGACCTCTTGCTGTGTGGAAAATGCCTTTTCCTTCCCTTCCGCCTCACATTTTCCATTAACAAATTTTTATACCATCTTGTACACCCACTCAGCTAGTTTGAACGCTTCTTCTGGGTTTTATGACCTTCTAGTGCTAGTAGACATTTACTACATCCCTCTTGTCTAGTGGCCAGACTGTGTCTTGAATCTCTCTTTATAAATGTGCCCCTTTAGTGCCTTAATCTCTTTTGATGGAATTTTTTCTTCTTTGAATTCTTTCCTGTACTTCACTCCATTTTACTGTCTCTGGATTCAGCTTGCAAGTTCATTTCTTGCAAGTAATCTGGACACCTCAGAATATACAGGAAAATACAGTAGGATGGTGCAGGAGAGAAGAAATTCAGCAAGTCTCAAGAGCTTAGGAAGTGCTCAATGCAAAAGGCACATGGGTGCAAGCACTGCACATTAGCATCAGATCTTCACCCTAATCTCTGGTATTATGAAATAATTGGTTTAGAATTGGATACCTTTCTTGCCAGAGATATAAAACATTCTGGCTTGACAGATGAGAAATAGATTAAAGATTTCAGAGATGCAGTGAAGGGTGGTATAGAGAAGTTATGGTATAACAGAGATGAAGGAATTAGTATTTCTTAATGCATTGTTAAAACAGTATCATGTTTTCATTCCTTATGATTGTAGGGCACTGCTTCCAGCACTTAGCAGATTTGTGTATAACAGTTAATTTTCATGTACCTTAAGTAAAAATATCCACCTTTTATAATGTAGCCCAAGTAATGGATATTGTTTTCATACTTTCTCCTGGCATAGCCTACTGTGGATACCAGGTCCTGCTCTTTTCAAGGTCTTGTACCAGACTGCAGAGGTACTGCTTTGCCTCATTTCAGTCTCCCTTTCCCAGACTGGGCATGTGTGTTAGTGACATCTCTGGCCTTTAAGGTGAAGGCCACTGCTTATTTACAGCTTCAGAAATATCTAATTGTGGAGGGCATTACTTGAGGAACGACAGTGAGACATGACTTTTTCTGTATGAATTTGTCAGAAAGAAGTACTGAAAGTCAGCATTACCGAAGCACAGGGCAGACTGCACCTGTGTTACACCAGGGATGTGATGTACTCAGTTATTCACAGCAGCACCTGCACAGAATGGAACAGGGGCCCAGCCTGCCCTTCCTGTGGCAACTACTGCTTAAAGCAGGAAAATGTCCCAAGAGGAGCCAGTGCTGCCCTGAGTGACAGCTGACAAAAAAACCACAGACATGGAAGATTGAATTCTGTTGTTCTGCAACAACATGGGACACCTGCAAGTGAAGGTGCCAAGAACACAGACATTCAGGAGGCTGAGACTACTTAGAAGATTAAAAATTAACTCATATTGTAGAAATGTTTAGGAAAATGCTAATTTGGAAATAAACTAAATGCATTTTAAACTAATGCATTTTACACAAAATGCAGTGTAAATCTTTAAGTTGCCAGAGGAGTGTCATGACTTAAATGTGCTTAAAGAGCCAAACAAGAAAAGAAATTAGTTCTAACTCTGCTTGTACCAAGGGCCCAAAACTGTGAACAAATCTGGTTTTCTTGTTTTGTTTTTGTTTTTGGTTTTTTTTTTGTTTTTGTTTTTTTAATGTTCAGTTGTTTAAGTATTGACTTTGGGGGGAAAAAGGCTCCAAACTGACAGTCCTTTATCAGAAAGGTTCTCTAAAACTCTTTGGTATGTGAGAAATAATACCATGGCAACAAGAGGTTTGCTTTTGGCAGCATCCCTCAGTGCTCCCAGGGGAATGAAGTGGGAAGTGATAGCGATCAGGACTTTGGGATGCTCAGGCAGAGAAAGAATAGGATGATGCTGGTAACTGAAAGGCAGCAGGCCTTCCACAGCTGCTGTATCAGACAAGCCTCACAAATCAAAACTCTCAGGTTATATTTCTGTTGGCTAAGACTTTAAAAACTTTGAAAAGTTGCTTGAATTAACAGCTGTCTTTGGCTTGGTTTTTCACCTTAGTCAGTTGTTTGTATATCTTCCTGGCCTCCTCTTTGGATTCATTTTATTGCTGTATGTGCTTTAACTTTCTCCAATTACTTTTACACTTGCATTTTTTGAAGCAAACCTATGACTCCACAACTCATCCTGCCCTCATTCTCTCTTTAGAGAATAGGAAAGCAATTAATTATTTTCCAGCATTGCATACTGCTGCTTTCCATCCTGTTAAAATCAAGCACACCTTTCTACAAGACCTCGGCAAACCACAGGTTTCTTCTCACCATTATAAAAGTATGAAGCAATTGACTAGGGAATGTTTCTGTCCAGCTATCTGTCATTGTGATGTCCTGTCTTCCAAAAACTTTGAAGAAAGAAAGAAAACTTTGGTACCTGCCTTTAACAACACTATAAATATCAGCCTGTGAGAGGGCAGGGGTGGCTCAGCTGTTGGCTGTAGTAGGTAAAGAACCAGAAGTAAGAAAAACACCTCCTCCTCTTGGTATGAGAGTGGAAAGAAGAATGCAAAATAAAATAAAACTCATTATGAATATCCAATTTTAAACATTTAATAGTGCACTTATTGAGTATATTCTGTACAGACATCTATAGCAAGTTAAACATTTTCCTTTCTCTCGCGTAGATCATACTCATGTAAAGCACATTTACAATAGAAAACATACTTGAGGTACAAAAACCCAAAAAGAATATCTGAGGTATAAATACAGGTATATTTTAAATAATCTTTATCATGCTTAATCTATGTTTGACAGTACACTGTGGGCAAGTATACATGTTTACAATAGAATGGTATGTACAACATACAATTTTACAAATTCAAAAGTGTTTGATGTAGAAGAATATACAAGGTTTTCCTACTCACGAGGAACATTGTTACAGGAAGTACTACATTATTTGCCATTTATAAAAAAAATCTTCATCAAAAAAGCTTAAAATAATACTGACAATGGTAAAAAAAGTCTCAGTCAAGATTCCATCTTGCAACTCATTCATACCCTAGCCACAAAATACATTTATCACTTAATACTGCACCTTGGAAGCAAATCTTTACCTTTACAGTAAAACCTACAGAAAGACATCTTTCCAGAGGACCTCAGGACTTCCTACAGTTCATGTAAGTTGATTCTCAAGAAGGGGCGAATATCCCAAAGGGTTTAAAACACAACAAAACTGAAGACAAAACTGCACCCTCCTTTCTGCCTCCAAATGTAACCTCCAAACTGCTCACATGCAGGTTCTGTTCATGGTAACATGCAGCTTTCAGGAAAACAGGCAAAGGTGGGGGTGAGTAAGAGAAGGAGTTTGTGTGACTTTCCCTAGCCAAGTCACCCCAGCTGCTACTGCAGGAGTCCTGCCACCTCCTGGCACCACAACTCCAGTGTTGACTTTTTTCCTCTTGAGCCATTAGAATACAATAAAATATATAAAAGCTCATTAAAACACCTATAGATAACGCAGGTAGAAATAAAATTAATGGACATTTTTGTTTTATAACAACTGATGTTATTGGCTCTCCTCACCATTGCAGATATTTCATTTCTAAGCTGCTACGTTGCTCAAAAGTGTATTTACTTAAATTTGCTATAGAATCGCTCATCACTCCTAAAAGATCATCTGGATAAGGAGTGGACAGTAGCTGAAGCAAGCCTCTTGTAACATCTGCTTAGGGTTTTCAACAAGTTTAGAGCTGAGCAAAAGGCAGAACTAGCACATTCGAAGGATGGCTACTCCTGGTCCACAGGGGAGTCCCATTCTAGGTTGAACTGTATCCAACATACTAAAATCCATTCTGGTTGCCTATCAGTGTACCAGACACATTTCAAATTCAACTTCTTCTATCCTTTCAACCATTAACACACTCATTCACACTTTAATCTCTGTGCAAACCTTTCTCTGCTTATCTCAGTGAGAACACATTGAAGAGTACCAACTATTCCAGTGGATACACCAGTCCCTCAATGCACTACAAATAAAATGACATGAGTATGTACATAAAGCTAAGTATTTCACATGGGAATGATGAGCCTTCACCATATTTCATAATATATTTTGCATTTAAAGAAATTTGCTTCTCAGAAGCAATTACCATCTAATAGGATATTTTTTTAAAAGATTTTTATTTTTTGCACAGTTCTCCTATGTATTCCAGTCGAGGCCTACACTATAGACCTTACACAGACAGGAAGCAGCTTTAAAGTGTATGGTATGGCCACAGTCCTATAGTAATGCTCACAGTCAAGTTCTCACGCTGCCATCCCTCCATGACACGACTTGCAGGTGGAACACAGGTCTGGTCTGCAGCGTGCAAGTCTCAGTTTTGGGTAATGTCTGTGTTGCTGAGGTGGGGAGCGCATGGCTGTTCCTCTTCAGTAGTCACCTGGATTTTAGTTCCTTGCTCTCAGGACTCTGCTGACTGAAAGAGTCTCGTATCTTAACAACTTCTGATGCACACAAGTGTCCGAAAGACTTGCAGTACCAGTCTGGCATGTGGCCCCTGTTGTGTGGAGGAAAAAGTAATGATGAGGAAGGTACTAGTGATTTTGTACGTATTTTCTTAGTCACAATCAAATCTGTATGTAGCTGGTTAAATCCCTGACTAGGAAATCTCCTTAGTACTGTTTACTGGGCAGCTCAACCCCACTAGCATATAGATTTCCTCAACTGCAAGTTAGCCGCAGTAAGGAAAAGTGATGGAAAGTTTTGTGACAACCTGGTCTTCTTTACTAGCTTAGCATTAAAATTAACATGTCCTTGCATCCAATATGACTATTAGAGGAAAGGTGGGGTTGTATATTGATAGGGATGGTGGAGCACATCCTTCAGGCTTCTAATGCAACAAACTACTGCTGCCAGAGGTGCACTGAAGCCGACTTTCTGTGACATCTGAGAGACCTGTGTGCTTGCCTTTGGAAGGGTGTACTACTGGCCAAGCTAACATCTGTTGAACCATCCAAGTTTTCCACTGACCACACTGAAGCTATACAAGAGAAGTTACCACGTCCAAAGGACAAAATGGAATTTCCTACCTTAAATCAATTCTGCACATGTAGGTAAGTTTGGATTTTCCTGACCCGCAGGGCTCAATCAGATACCTCGACAGGAGCACATTGACTCTAACACCTGCCACAGGAGCCCGCTCGTGGTCCACTGAGGTTGCTAGAAGCACACAGGCTCCCTTGGGGAAGTTTGTTCTCCATGTCCTAAGAAAAAAGCAGAAAACAAAAAATCTTTTATTTGACAAACAGTAAGTCAAACATTTAATAAGAATTTAAATGAGACACGAATAAATTTTTACCAATATAGCTGATATGATAAAGAAATAAGCAAGGTTGCCATTTGTGTAGGATATAAACATCATTGCATATGAATGTCTTACCTTAAGACTACGAAGTCCCTGGCTGGCTGAGGTGCCATGCTGTTCTGGACATACTGGTATATATCTGTCTGGCTATCCAAAGGCTCAATTACTTTGGACTCTATAAGATCTTCATCCCAAAGATGCTGCTCTTTAAGTAAACGATTTAAAACATCCTCTGGTGTAGCTGAGATTTCAATGGTAGTTTTCCATAATCGGAGTGGGGGACCTTCACACACCTGGGGAAAAGTAGCAGAGTCCTTAATTTTACTCTCCCTTATACTTTCTTTTTCAAGTTTATTTTTTTAAGAATCTTATTGAAACACTTCTCCATCTGTTAGTTCTGAGCTGTACAAGATCAGGAATGAAAAATTTCTTTCCTACTCTCTGTATAGTGACTCAGCTTGTTAAGGCTTTGCCTGTGTGAGTGAAGGCGTGTAAATTCAATACGGTGAACATTCCTGGGCTGGATAAACAGAAG
Organism: Passer montanus; assembly: GCF_014805655.1. NCBI lineage: Eukaryota > Metazoa > Chordata > Aves > Passeriformes > Passeridae > Passer > Passer montanus. The sequence goes on along the minus strand of NW_024359832.1, from coordinate 1,237,151 downwards.
AAAACAAATCAGTGCATGTTGGCAAACTACTGCTGAAAGACATGGTGTTTCTATATGGTGTGCAACTGCATCACAAGATCAAGACTTTTTCCCTAGTATCTATCTGCAAAGTAAAGATGTGTACTGAGCCTTCTGTAATGTCACAAGTGAGCTAAACCCCAGAGCTGTGGTGTGAGTGGCAGGGTGGATACCTTCTTGTATGCCAGGTCTGCTTGTTCTGATGTGGAGCAGCTGACCCAGCCTTTAAACTTCTCCTTCATCTCCTTGAGCAAGTCATCCACGCAGTCCTGGAGGTAGCAGTGGTAGTCAGAGGGCTCAGTGTTGCTGCTGCTGCCCCGGAGCTCCTCCAGGCTGAGGGGACGCAGGTCCTGCTCCGTGTACGAGTTCCGACCCCTGCTCATTTCTTCTGGTATCTGAGGGGTGACAAGGGTGGAATCATCCTCTTGCAGCTCTCTCCCCAGATCACTGCATTAGTCTAGCAGCTCAATAGCCACAGGGACGTGTGTATGTTAGTTTTGTCTATGATGGCATGTGTATGTGTCAGGTTACAAGGGTGGAATCATCCTCTTGCAGCTCTCTCCCCAGATCACTGCATTAGTCTAGCAGCTCAATAGCCACAGGGATGTGTGTATGTTAGTTTTGTCTATGTCTAGCACCCAGTATGAAGAAATGCCAAAATTAATTTTGTGACTTTGATTTAACTCAAATTAGTCTCTCTTTTATGAGGTGTCTTATTTTATTCTGTGGAGTATCCCCCTTTACTACACAACCAGATACATTCCCACAGCACAGTTTATCCTGTAAACTGAAGGAAGAAGGGAACATTGTCAGCTGCAAGAAAAGAGACAGGCACGCCTTCAGTTGAGGGCTCTGAAAAGATTTGATGACAGTGAGGAAAACCAGGACTCTACTTGTCTGGTTCTCCATCACAGGCCCTAGAGGGAGCATGCTTTAATTCCAACAGATCCTTCAACCTATGGTTTGACAGTGTTACGTTCCAGGATGCTTTTGTGGCCTGTCTTGCCAACTCTCAGGAATTTAAGTATAAAATGAGCACTGAAATTCCTGGAAATAGCTTCTTGCTTTGTAATTAGAGCTGAGGTCCACAGACCCTCATGGCTGCACAATAAAAATTTGAAAATGTATTCCAAATGCAGCTTAGATGCAGCAAAAATGTGCCAAACCCCACAACTGCCTCCTGACTTGAGAGCACCAGTGCCAACAAAAGAACTCTCTTCCCTTCTGGCACCACTTGTAATTCATGTATGCCCAGAGATCAGGAAGCAAAGGTTTTTAAAAAGCTATTTGTCATCTGTTAAATGTCACTAAAATAAAGAGACGTTCTTAGCTTTTCATTATACAGCAGGTCTAAGACACCTCAATCAATATTCCACCCATCAGCTTTGTAAACAGGTGTCTTACCTGAAAGAGTTTCTTGCACTCAGCAATCATATGAGCTAGCCCTTGGGTTGCAGCCAGATTTTCATTTAGGTCCTTTTGATCGGGTTTGCCCAGGCTTGGTTTCCTCTGCATCACCCTTCACGGGGAAAAGAGCACACACATACACAAATCCAGTTATTTGTTGCAGAGCAAGAGACATGTTTGGGAAGAAAACAGAACGATTCCCACATCTGCTGGTGATTTAGAGCAGTGCTGCCCGGTACCAAACATTGGCATGGTGTTGCCAACTTCTTCTGCTACTCCTTCTAGGCCTTTTCTTTGGAAACCACCCCCCCCACCCCCCACTCACATATTTTTTCCTTCTTATGAGCTTGTTTATATTTTAACAAATCTCCAACAAAAGGTAAGATCCCATAACCATTCTGCAGCCAGTGCTCTCTGAGGTGCTCACAGCTGGCAGGATCAATCCCAGACTGTGCCTGCTGCACATCACTGCCAGCTGTGCTATGGGACCAGCAGCAGCGAGCCCTGCTCCCAAAAACGTACCTTGGGGAAGAATTCTCTCTTTTGAGAGTGTTCAAGTGGAAGAGGGAAGGTGCTAAGCAGACAGCCAGGTTTGTTGGTGTCATCTGGTTTTCCTTTACTGCAGCTGTGACATCACTCAGGAAATAGAGAAGAATCTGGAGGACCTCCCTGTTCTCATCAGGTAAAAGCATAATGGCAGCCTTGATAGCCTGGAGACGCTGATCCTTTGGCACATCTGCATAATATTAGTAATTCTCTCATCAGCCCATTGATTTTCCACACACACAGCATGAATACATCCCAAAGCAAACTCCAGCTTCAAATATTTGACTCGAGTTTGAAGTGATTTCCTTCAGGATGCATACCATTTGTAGGAAACATGAAGGAATGTTTTTTAACCCACTGGTTTAACTACCCTCAGCTATTTCCTGCCTCACAAGAAATGCAAGCAAGAAGCAGTGCCTAGGCCAGAGTTAATTTTAGATTTAGCTTCAGCAGCTACATGCTCCCGCAGATGCACTAAAAGGACAGAAGCCTGGATTCAGGCAAGGAATGAACAAACATAGTCCAGCCAATTTAGAAGTTCTCTGGCTTGCAAAAAAATTTAAAACATGAATGCATTTTAGAATAGGTAAATTAAATAAATTAGCTAGCAAACCTTTTCAACAGTGATGTCATAAAACATCCAGGAAGTGCTTTACCGACCAGAGAGAGTTACTTTATTGAGCAGATCATTCAAAGTCATGCGGTGGAAAAAGAAAGTCCACGCTGTGAAGCCCCATACCATTAAACAGCTCCTTGGTTACGAACAACAAACAGCCATTGGAAAGGTTTGATGTGTCTTTATATAAAGCTTTCTCCTCCAAACTTGAAAGGAACAAAAAATGAAATAACCCAGACCAGATCTGCTTCTTATAAAGGGATTTCCAATAAGCCACCTCTGAAGACAACATCAGAGTCTGAGTCCTCGAGCATTTGTATCATCATTAGCAGCCTACGACCCTCACTGCATGTCTCATAATACACATGGTGCTACCCAGATACTTCATTGGCATTTGCTTTAGGCTTCAGCAACTTTGTAAGACTAGCAGGTGAGTTTAGAAAGCAGCTTTAAGCAAAAATCTACTGTTTTCCATGCTCTCCTCTCAATCAGCTCAAAGCACATTTAAGCCACGTGCATTCCAGTGTGCAGCCTGGTGCATAGCACCAAAGCAAAGGGAAATTTTTTCCCTTTGCAGGGAAGCCAAATTTACAGCTGTTTTAAGGCTCTTTGCTTTACACAAAGATAATACTTCCCGACCACCTCTGGGAATTCCTCAGACCTACCACCTGCAAAAGGAAAGGAACAGAAACTCTGCAATGCTCTGTCAAACTTTTTTGGCTCTAAACCCACAGAGCTGCTGTTTAATATGCATGGAAGTGGAGAGTCTGATTAATTTTCTCCCTAAACCTGTTTGGGAATCCAAACACACACACAAAAATGCTTGCACTGAAAAAATGGTCTGTATGATACTTTAAAACATCATCTCCACCTATGGAGCACTGATGGAAATTCCTGTAACCTTTCTGTATTTATTTCTTTTCACAAGCATTGATAAAATAATTTTTTATGTGATTTACTCTGAAAACTTTATAGTACTTATCTGTAAAGTAGTTACAAGTCAGTAACAGAAAAGCTTACCACTTAGAGGTTGTTTTTAAACAGCTGAGTGAAGGATAGCAGAAAATGAACTATAAGAAAATAAAAATTTTTGGTAGCTGTGCCAATCCCCTTAAAACCCCAAAGTCTGTTTGCTCTGCTCGTCTACTTAGCCACATTAGATGTGGCTTATTTCCAAACCATAATACCAAGTATGCTCAAACAAAAGAAGAGAATTTAGAGCAAGTGATGAAGGATTTATATTTGTTCCTGAGTTAGAAAGGTGAAATTAAAACGAACTTGTATTATAAATTGTTATAAAACTACAATACAAAAAAGTCCATTCGTTAGAGGCAGCCTGAACTGGAATGGTTACTGGAGAAAGGCAAAGACCAACATAAGAAATACGTGTAGGGCCCAGCACAGCAGCGTCACAAAGTTCCACCCTTGCTACACAAATGACCACTTGTTATCTGCTGTAGAATCTCACTACTTACACTGGTATATTTGTAAGAAGGTCTCAGAGAGTTTGTTGGTCATAAGAGGCTCAGGGAGATCACGGAAGAACTGCTTTAACATGTCTGCTACATCATAGGCAGACTGGCCTTCGTAGTTGACACTGTCTGTGGAACTCTCATTCATCTGACGCAAAGCCTGAATTCTTGATTTCACTCCAGATTTCCTAAACAGTCCAACCTAAATACACGTATAAAAGTAAACACATTTATAAGGAATCTAGAAAATCTGAAATGTAAGCATGCTCTTTAGCTTCTTACATATGGGCTCTAATTTTGTGGAAAGCTTTCCACGCATTATCTATTTTGTCCTGAGTTGAGTCTACTTTTTTCAGTCTGACCCAGGAACAATAGAAATTAGTGGAAAGCTGGGCTTTGGGGGGTGCATGCATGTGAAACAGGAGAATAACCAAACACACCTGATCCAGACAGTGGTTGCGGAGGTACCGCATGGCTTGCTGGATGCTCTGGGGAAGAGGCTGCCCCGTGCGCTGCACATTCACTTGCAGTGGTACTCCAAACACATTTCGGTCTTTGTAGTCTGGCACCTTTATTCTTTTCATAAACTTTGGTACTGCCCTATTTAAGAAGCAAAGGGAATGACACATTAAATTAAACCTCTGTTGATTATTTATCTTCTGTATTTCCAGTAATTTGGAAATTAAGTGAAAATAAGTGAAACACTTTTGTAACATGAACAATAGTGACAGGATAAATTAGTTAATCCACTCAGGGCTGGAAAGGGTGAGAGGAAAGAAAACAAGAGTTTCTCTAAGAGAAAGGCTTGACATTTGGGGCAGTATGCTGCCTCTAAGTATTAATGTGGTGCTACTCCATCAATATTAGGAGGACGAAAGCTACAGGGTAAAACTGCAGGGGCCAGATTGAATTGCAAAAGAGTCAAAATAAATCTTGCGGTCAGTGACCCCTTATAACACTGCTTCTTTAGGTTTCAGGAAAGATGGGCATGTGAACAATGAGCTTTTGTATGTCAACTACTTGTTCTGCAAAGTCCTCAAACTGGGTCCACCACCCACCAGTGTGCAGAACAGCAGGAAACTGATGTAATACATTTGAGTTTGTCAGCTAAAAACTTCAGCTCTATAAACAACCCCTTTGAGGGACCCCCCTCCTTGTCAGCCAGTGACTTTTGTTACCCCCACCTCCCACTCCAGTTTCATTGAGAGGCCTTTCCATCTGCTTATGACTCCAAGGGAAAAGTTGCTAAACACAAAGGAATGATTTACCCCTGTGTTCCCCAGAGTATTGGTTTTATAAAGGGGAAAAAAGGGCACTAAAATGTGAAAATATTGAGGTCATTTTCCTAAACAGGGAAGAAAGCTAATGTCCAGTGTAACAACTAATACGACACAGTAGCACTGAAAACAGGGAGTCATTTAACATTTCAACTTGCAGTACAGCTATAAAAACAGTGCATTGGATTTACAGCTGACTAATCTGTTACACAGTAAAACAGAACCAATTTGTATTGCCATATAGTTAAGTTTAGGGCATTATTGATACATGTATGAATAATACTTGCTTTGTCAAAAAACATGCCAATGGAATGTGAAAAAACACATTGCGATCTCCACTGAGAATCTGAAGCATGCAGGGATAACTGGTCAATACTTATTTCTGTCTTTCAGAACAAACAACTTCTGTATTTAGAAAGACTGACATAATAACAGCCTTTGAACAGGAGGTACTTTGATGCTGAAGCTAAATACTCTCTATGACTCTTGGGGAAGGGAGGAGGCTGGCCTGTGGTAGGGACAAGAAAAATTTTATTTGCGTCCTTTGCATCCTGAAGGTTACACAGGCTGTACTGCAGATACAATAATAAAAGAGCTTTCTATTTCATTCTTTTTGACAAAAAAAATATTCAACTGGGTTACAAACACCTGGCCACACCAGAAATTGCTGCCTACAAAAAACTCCATGGTTCTCCCAACCTTTCTACATTGCTAATTGATTTATAGTGCCTTAAAAAGGGAAAACAAAATTTTGGCTATTACCACTAGATACTAGAATTAAGAGGAATTTACATTGTTTAATTACATAATTAGGTAAAGGAAATAATGCAAATATTTAAGAATAACTGAAGAAAAGTGAGCCTATTAATATTGGTTGCAATTTGTGCCACTGCTTGCTAACTGCCTCAATAAAGAAGTGGTCCTTCTTTTGCTATAGATACTGAACATCTTCCTCTTCTGAAAGCTGGTCTGTACTTCATTGCTTTGGTTCTCTCACATGTCCCCATAAACACATCTCTGAAGCCTAATACAATTACACTTACGTAAAGGGTTGGTGATTTTAGCCCCATGTTAGGAAGCCGTAAATCACTGTCAGCACAGGCTGGAGGAAGAAGTTCAAATATGGAAAAAGAGGGATTGGACGGATGCATTACATCTTTCCAAACGTTGCCTGGGACAGGCACAACTGTCATGCTTGCACAGTCGGGCTATCTATACACAGCACTGTGTCCTTACCAGCTGAAACCATGCTTGTTGGAAGGTGTGTACTTCTCCAGGAGAGCAGTCAGCTTCAGGAGAGAGTACTTCTGCAGCAGGTTCATCTGTGCCACGGACTGGCAGCTGATCTGCAGTGAAGCCGAGCTGAGGCTGGGCCGGTGGGAACTCTGGAAGCTGTGCCACCTTAGCTTGTGTCTGTGGAGAAGATGGGAGACAGAGAATGGGCAGGTTACTGAAATGTCTCCGCAAGACACGTGCAGGAATTAACGCAAATGTAGTGCTGACATCCCTGCCCTTGGCGGCTGCATTCTTCTGAGATTTCACAGGCATCAGCCAGCGGCGTCTCTGCCTCTCCTGGTGTGATGCAGCATGGGCAGGTGCTTCACATGGGAATGTGCACTCTGAGCTGACCCACAGCTCAGTGCTAGCTACACAACCTTGCCCTAGCATATATTCTCCAAGGGCTCCAACACCCTTCTCCCAAAGTCCTTTCAGTATTAGGGCAGCGGGAATCAAAAAACTCCACTAAGAAAAAATGGCATGAATTTTTAAGACATATCAAATAGGAACTCTGTGCTTCTATAGGTATTATTTATAAAAGCAGCTGTAGATGAGTAAATGATTTGCATTACTTTTAAAAGAAATCTGGAAACACAGCTAGAAAGAATTAAAATCCTTGTACTACTCACAATACAAAACACAGTCATGGTAAAACTCCCAGCAGAATCTGGAGGCCACTGGAACTCCCCCAGTCCCCCACTGTGCTACAGTCATCAAAAGAAAGTAATCAAGCCTCATTTTCCCCACAGATTTAGTGCCCTAGTATGCTATTAGAAACAGCCTGCTACTGAAAAATGCAATTTTTTGAAACAGTCTAAAAGTCAAGGCTTTTATTACACACTGACACAAACCAGAACATACTTACTCTTGGTTCTCCTAGCCAACTTAAAAAGTGTTTAATCCTACTTGATGGCCCTCCCCTCCTATGCACCATTTTAGTTTGAAGAATTATTATGCCCCAAAACTGTGTTAACATTGCTTTTTCAATGACAACTCAGGCTGAACCTACAAACATACAGCTATGAATTGTAGGAACCACAAAGTCTTGCCCAAACATTTCTCTTGCCCATAACGGTTTTAGGAAACAATGGAACAGCACATGTGTGCTTGAACAGCCACAGCTTCTACTAAATCTTAAGTAAGTGTGGTGCAGCTACTATAGAGCTGCTCGGGCTGAAGGGGACCTCCCCATGGCACCCCAAATCCTTACGCTTGTGATCTCACCTGCTGGAACGTGTCAGTGATGCACCAACCCCAGAGTCTCTCCTGTCCTGGATCCCTGTGGGGTCTTCCGTTTCATTCAGTGAATTCCCTGTGCTGTCGAGGTCACTTGGTGTTCTTCGATCATTATCTACATCAAGGTGAATCTGCTTTGGCGAGGAAGGACATGGGGAGATGGAGTCGAGTGCTGAGTCAGAATCCCCTTCATCTGAGAACTTCTCTGACCACTGGTTCACTATCCTCTGCATCCCTTTGACGTGGTATAGGATGTCGTCTAGTTCTGGGAATATGTCTTCATTTTCGAGGTCGGCCAGATCACTTGTACTGGAATACAGGATTGAACCTGGCACATTGTCGTAAATACTCAGGCGGCTGCTCATTGAACTGGAGGAGTTGCGCCTTTTTCCCATGCCTAGCTCTTTGGAGCTGTCGCCACTGTTCTCCCTCTGGAGGGTGAGGTGGCCATGTCCATGGAAACTCCCCGTCCTCCAGTTCACAGAAGTGTTGCTTTCTGTAGGGGAGAAGTTGCCATTGGAGAGCGCTTTGGGAAAAGTGCCAGGCTTATGATCCTCAGGAATAAAAAACACGGTGTCTTCTGCAAAACTGCCCCGGTTCTTGAAGTTCTGCTCAATCACATCGCTGAACGTTGACTGATTGAAGGGGTCAAAGCCTTCCAGGTACATGCCCACCCTTTTGTTGTAGGCACTGAGGCTGCGTGTTCGTGTGACAGGACTGGGTGTGCTGACAGCACTGCTCGTCTCAGACTGACTACTGCTGCTGCTGGTCTGCGTGGAATTGGAGACGCTCCTCTTTCGTACCATAGGGAAGTTGATGTGATTGCCGTTGAGGGTGGAAATCTCCACGCAGTTAAGTTGTTTCAGTTTATCTTCATCCATGCCCTCCTGCAGGATTGGCCCGCTAATAATTAGGCCAAGCTTTGAAGGAGCTTTGCTCTTGCCATGGTGAGAACTCTTGATTTTAAGACTCTCCATTCTCTTCAGCAGGCTCTTTGTTTTGGACTTGGCATTCTTCTCGTTGGCTTTTGTGTTGAAGCTGAAGCTATTCAGTTCCCTGGGCGAGGGCAGGCTGCTGAATGAGTCATCGTTGGCTACAAAATTGCTCGATGAACAGACGCTCACTACCGAGTTTGTCCTGGTGGTAGATGCCTCGCTCTGCAGGGTTGGCTGGTGGCTGCTGGTGCTGCTGATGCTCAGAATAGAAGCCACCTCCTGGCGTTCACTGAGGTCTGTGAGCACACTCTCCCGGCTTGCTGCGTTCGTCAGGTGAGGAGCTTCTGGGGACGGGATATTCAAGTCCGGTTTTGGAGGGAAGACATCAAACTCTTCAAGCCTCGACCACCTCTTGCTGTCCCTCTGAAAAGTCCATTTGCCACTTATTGCACAAGGTTCATCTTCATCTGAATCTTCACTCTGCAAAGAAGAACGCTGAAAGTATTGCTTGCAAACTGCTCAAACAGCAAAGGCGGTTGCATTTTAATACAATGTCCACTAAACTCTTTTAAGCATGACCTTGTTCTCACTGAATTTAAAGTGAAAACAGTCTTTTACTTCAAGGAGAGAGAGGAAGATTAGGCCATAAAGCCTGTCATGGGAAAAGATAACATGGTACAGGCAATATATTTAAACTGTTTTTAAATGCTAAAGATATATCCTTCATAAAAAGAAACAAACAACACAATCTACTTCAAATTGTTCTATTTTAAAAAACCCTGTATCCATAGACTTAATTAATTGGTCACAGTGGATAGCCCTCACATCAATGGAAATTCCTGGCATGCATAACATTTTAAACTGGAGTCAGTCAGGGGTTGGGGTCCCTCTGGACTCTCTCCAAAGCTACACTTTGTTGATAGTGGCTATATGTTTATACTCCTCTTTGCAATTACGAGATGTTTCTCATACATTCTGAATTTTAGTGGCTTAATTCCTTACCCATTTGGGAACTCTGAACAGCCTCCTCATTGTGACTAATGAGACAGCAAAAGAGCTCCTGCACTGCTAGAGTGTGATGGCTCCAGGCTCCTACCTGGTCCACTCTTCCTCCCACAGGCTAGCAGCTAACATTTTAAGAATGTTCTGTGAATTCTCTACTTCAGTCTAGCTTCAGGCAAACTTTAACACTCGTAGATAGTGAGCAGCAAGAGCTCACTGACAGTGTAGCACGTAAGTAAATTGTAAATAACATGTTTGATGTATGAGTAATGCTTAGAGTACAATTACACATACATCAATTACGCCTACAATCTTTTCATCTAAATACTGAAAGGGAATGATCCTGACCTATTTGGTCTTCCAAATATATGGAAAGTTTCATGTTGGAGGAATAAAACCAATGAAGATATTTTAATATGACACCATGAAACCACAAAATAATCTTTGGTGTTTAGAGTAAGAAACACTAATTGCCACCCAGCTCCATGAATTTCACTTCATTTGTTTAACTTGCTTTAATTTAAAAACAAACACATATGCATGCCCCAAACTGTAACTATTTGTGTGCCAAGACTACAAACATTCATTCTTTGAAAAACAAGTAAATTATTCATATTTCAAGTAGTTTATGTATGTATACTTCAAATCCTGATTATCTCCTACTTTTACTTTTTTCTTTTTATAGGACATTTCATCAGCTCAGGAAAATAAGTGAAATACTGTATTTATTTCTTATGACCACATACATATGAGACACAGAGCAAGCATAATTTTCTTTGCCTCCTAACTACTGCAAACTACTTTTGTCCACGACTCAGATGAAAATGCAAGAATTCTGGCTTGCTTATTAAAGTTTTCAGCAGGAAAAAAGTGATCTGAAACTGCCAGTGGATAATAATGATGGTTTGGGGGTGAATGAGATTGATTGGAAGAAAAAAAGGAGAAGTAATTTTAATTTGCAAAGAAGTCAGTGGAAATATAAAGAAACGTGTTTCTGTCAGCACAATTCTTCCCTCGTGTTAAAAAGCTTTAAAAGCTGAGTATTGATTTTATTGACATCAATAACGAAAGGAAGGCCCCAAGTCCATCTGCCAGAACAAGGGTGGTGAATGAAACTCAGGAAGGACTGAAACAAAAGCTAACACCCAGACTCTGGAAGATCTGAGGTTTGGAGCTGAAATCAGGTCTGGTCTAACCTCTAACACTAACACTGTTAACAGGGCTCAGGAAAAAGGATGAGAAATCTTCTGGTGGTCATAAATGGCAATCCAGCTGTCTGCCCCTACTTTTAAGGAGTTCCTACATATGCTGCCTCAGAGTGTTATCTTCTGGAGAGCTTGGATGCTCCTTCCAACATACCTCAAACAGATAGGGAAAGAGGGGATTAATTCCTGGTAAACAACCTCAGAGCATTTGTATGCATTCTTGTTAGGGGTAGGGCAGCATTGTATTGCCTTAACTCAGTCATCTTTATCTGCAGTTGTCATATCCCAGGGGACGGTATCAATTACTGATCCCTCCTAGGACACACACATAGTTTTAAGACAGCTACTGAGTGGTACCTTATTAGCAAGTCGGCACTACCTTACTGAAATTACAGTAGATGCTCTCTTATTTCTCACCCTTCTCCACAGGAATCTTGAAGATTCAGGAAACACTTAATTCCTGCTGAGCTCCCTGGAAACATGTAAACTTTCTGAAAAGGTAGCTGGTGTATTCAGAAAATATATTGGAAAGGAAGCAATGTGCCTAATCCTCTCCTTTGCAGGCCAAGCACAGTCTACACAGTCTGATCCTGTCTACATCATAATAAAATAGTACAACTCTAAAATGATGGCAGAGAACCAAAACTGAAGATGACATCCAAGATGATGGTCTAACATAAAGGTCAGTTCACTGTGGCCATCAAGCCTACTCTATAAATACCTGCCTGAGTGCAGGCAATAGGCATCAACATCTACAACCTCACTGGCAGAGAAGTCCAGTGCCTTTCACACTGGAAGCTGCATCCCAGGGAAAAGTTTGCTAGACAACCTTTACCCATTGCCAAGCCTTGCACTCTTCACTCAGTGAGAACATAAAAAGAGACGTAAGCAGTTTTGGTAGGTGTTTTTTTTGTTTTTGTTTTTTTTTTTCCATTACTAGAAAAAAATTACTTTCCATTTCCATTTTTTTCCATTTCCATTTTTGTGTCCTTACTAGATTCTACTCAGGTGTAATCCTAAACCAAAGCTAAACAATCTGCTATACGATTTTGGTCTGGTTTTTTTTTTTTTTTTCAGTTTTATTAACACATAGTGCTGTAACAGAAGAATTAAATGAACTTACCCTTTTCCTGTGGGGACTAATTTCTAGTTTCATCACTGCACATTTGTTTAAAGTATTTAAGCGCCTGCAAAGAGCAAAGAAAACCATATTAAGAGAATACTCCAGTGTTTTGACACAGGCTATTCCAGTTCAAAGCTTTTGTGAAGGCTGTCCCCAAACTGCTCTGCATACAAATAGCCACAAGCAGAGTTTCAATTAGAGCCCTAATTTACTTAACTATTAACTCATTACATTTGGCTGTACTCTAACTTCAGAGGGACAGAAGGACAATCATTTGCCACAATTACCTGAACCAAAGTAAAGAGAAGGTAATGGAAACTTGGACTAAATTGAGAAGTACATCACATCCTACAAATTGTAATCATTACATTTGTTCTAAATAGCAGACATCTGAAACACTCAACCTTGACAGACTAAAAATAACAGAAAAGTCTTCCAGTTTGACACTGTCAACATGGGACTATATTAAAAAAGCAGGCTGCTTTAAAATTGTACTTTATAAGCTGAAACTTCCCAGATGAAAATTTATTTTCCACTTACTAGATGTCTATTTTGCTTTTGAACAATGATTACTTTCAATACAGTCCTGAGACAAGACCACTTGTCAGTTTAAAAAAAAAAACTCAACCAGAATACAGACCCAATTTTTGCTTCCTAAACTGAAAGTTTCTTTCATATATAAAAATATTTTTTGGAAGGACTAAAATTTAAACAAAAATAAATTGCTGCAGCAGCTTCTTTGTAAAATGTGACAGCAGTCTGAACACATATCTTGAAGTACTATATGAATACATATGAGCATTCCTCTATTCCTCAGTGAGCTAATGTGGTTATCTCCTAGGTATCCCTAAAACAACCAAAAAAATTATCTTTCTTCTCCTCTCTTCCGCAGTCACTCAGAGTGCAGGACTGAGCACAGGCAACTTAAAACACATCAAAATCCGGTGCTATTTGTGACACAGCTCCAAGGCAGGTTAGGCTCAGCTAAGTGCAGGCTGCCATGGTCTCCTGCTCTTCTCCACATCCTTGCCTTCCCAAGAACTGTTCCAAGGATGTGGTTCAACTAAAATCTGTACTGGTAAAGTGTGGTTAGAGAACTGCCAGTGCTATGGCAAGGCAAAGAGAAGAAACAGGCTGGGCACAATGCAGAACGGAGAAAAACTGAAGCAGCAGCTTCATGGAAGTGATAGTTTAGTCCTGTGTCAATACTTCTGCTCATGAGGCTGTACTGTGGGTAGGATGAGAAGACTAACTGAGCTGAAAACCAATATTTCAATATTTCTTGGAGTTGAATTTCCTCTGGGTCAGTACCCTGAGCTGCATGAAGAGTAGTGTGTGCAGGGAGGAGGCAAAAGAGTAGGGCTGCCCCTTTCATTAAACTGGACCACAGCCCAAATTCAACAGAAGCAAAGCTGAGCTTTAAAAAGCCTAATTCATTCCAAAGGAAGTTGTGTAATTTTCACATACAAATTCATTTGAGCAAAAGGCAAAGAAGAGCCTGTATCTGCAGTTTTGAAAAACTAAAAAAGAAAAGAAATGCTGACATGTCTATTGCTTCAAATGAATTTTCTCAGATTCATGAAACTTGTACTTGGATGTAGAAAATATGTGCAGAGGGAGAATTACAAGTTTCTTCTCTTTTCCCTTGCCTTTTATGCACAGGATTGGCTGCAGATGGTATTTACACAGGGCTTGATCCTGAAGCCATCAAAGAAAATGGGAAAGCTGCTACTGATGCTTTCGCTGCAGGTCATGAAGCAAAAAAGAAAAGGCAGTTTGATCTATAATTAGACCCAGCCACAACACAGCAGAGAAGAAGAGAAACAGGAAGAATTGCCATGGGTCAAATAGCAGGGCAGTGGCAGGTTAGAGAAGTTATCCAGATCTCTCTTTTTTATCCAGATTTCATCTTTGCTCTGAATTTGGAAGGCAAAAGGCTCAGTCCTGCAGGCTGCAGCTGGTGGGTACATGCACAAGTCCAGTGATTTCAGAAGAATTGTATTTATGGTGCGGGTGAAGGGTGAATGTCCCATCTACATGCTAGACACAAAACTGTTTGGTTTTTTTTTAAGAGGCCACACAAGAATCAGAAAGCTGCCTCCCTCTCTTCTATAAACACATTCTCCTCTCAAAGTCCTGGACCTCAAGACCAAGAAATATTAGACTGGTTTCAGTTCTATATTGTGTAATAATTTACAAATTTCACAGTGTTGCAACCTTTGACTTATGCAGAGAGAAGTTACCACTGAATCCCTGGATCAGGCTTTATCTAGCTCCAGCCTGTCTGACCACTAATAAAGACAATCTCTGATTTCACAAAGATTACATCCCCAGACTTCTCTCCTACTCAACTAAAACCCCTGAAATAGGTGGAAAAGGGCAGAGCAAAGACCTTTATTTTCACAGAGGGTATTTAAAAAAAATTCCTGGCTCACAAAAATTAGTATAAAGGCAAGATAAGGCAACCCCCAATGAGTGAGGTTAAATTCAATAGCAGTGAGGCAAATAAAGTCTCTGTTACATATTTGACATGGATGCATCTCAAAACCAGTTTCCCTTTTAAAATTTAAATGGTCTGCAACAATTGCATCAGGTTTGCAACTTCCATTACATACATCACACATCCTGCTTCAACTTCTGCTCAAATTCAGGAGTGCCAAGGTCCTCGAACTACATACCACTGAAAATACAGTACAATATGCAAAATTGCCTTCCAAACACATTAGTGTGTCTTAAAATCTAAGCTGACAGTTTGGTTTGTCAGGATGAGATTTACCTATACAACTGTCATTAACCTTCACATACGCTTTGCAATACTTTTTAAGTCTATAAGCACATATCCATTTTCTACAGATCTCATCAAATTGATGCCAGTTAATAAACCACAGTTTTCTCTTCTGGGTCTGGACCTTCCCCTTTGTTAACTCCACTCCCAGGTATAAGTTTACTTACTGACAGTCAGCAGACCTCCTCATTCTTTAGGTCTGTCTTTTTCTGCCCAAACCTGTCTCAGTGACACCTTCCTGAAGACCAGATGGGAGACAGAGGGACGGGGCAGGATTGCTGCAGACAGCAGTTACAGCCTGGCTGGCTCAGGCTCCATTCTGACTATGTCTCCTACCCTGGCCACTCTCTAGAAGACTGTCTGGATGACTAGATAATATTCTTTCCCATCATTTAGAGAAATGACTTTGAGTCAGCCCTCTCTATACATCTTCACATCCAGATGTTATCTTACTCCCATGGAGCATTCTGTCTCCAAGACATGACTTTTCCTCACTCTCATGGACTCCTACCTCGGTTCTCATTCTCTTTCACCCCAACTCTGCAAATCCCTTCCTCTTGAGGGTGATCAAGGCAGCAGGACCTGCCTCTCCGTCCCAGACCCCAAGTCAGCCCATATCAGCCCTGAGTGGCCATTATGCAGCCTGAACCTGCTGCACCCAAAGCATGGGGCACTGGAGCTTCTCCCAGAAATAAGCAAATGAAGCATTTTTAGTAGTCTTCTCAGAAATGGCCAAACTAGTTTAGCCTGAACTTCTTTTAAGAGAGGCAGCCTGAACAAGACACTCACTATGAAAAACTCACTATGTGGGTTTATGACGTGAAGTGTTTTTTAAACTAGGTACTAGTCATTCTATGTTTGGTATAACACCAGGTAATTAATTATGTTCTCATTAACAGAAGTTCTCACCCCATGCACCCAAATAAAGTATCAGCAAAGCAGAATATTGGATTTAAGTATTTTAAATTACAATTTTGAATTTGAGGAACTGTGTGTTCTAGCTTTAAAGTTTAAAATATTCTCTTGATGGACTTAAATTCATAATTCCACTGACACAGCAAAGTCCAGTTCCATTATACGTGTAACTAACTGTCATACAAGAGCCTTCTTGTCACAGTGGACTGCCTCTACTCTGGCTCCTGGGCTTCGTCTGCATGTGGAGGCCAGCTCTCCACAGACCAAATGATACAAACAGTGAATACATTACAACCACTTTCTTGGATGAGAAGTCCTGATGATAAAGGATTTAATAAACCTCTTGCATATATAGTGAAACAGATTCCTAGCCATGCATAAGGAGATTTAAAAGGATTTCCATCGTTGCTTGCTATGTATTTTGTACTTAGCAACAACCTCTAGGATAAGCATGTTTCAGTACTTGGTTTCATCAGCACATGATGCATCCAGTTATCCACTGGAGATAAATTCACAGTCATTAATCATGAAGTTTTATGAAACCAAGGCCAGCACTGGTTTGCACAGTCACTAAAGAAAGCATCCAAGAAAATTAAAATACGGTCATCACTCTTACATTTTTAATCCTACATTTCATGGTAAGATCACTAAATGGCAATTCTTAACCATCTCTTACTGAGTGTCATATGCTATCTCTGTAGTTCAAGTCTCAACCCACTTTTCACTTGAAAATTTTCCTTTAAAAACATAATGGGGTGGGTTAAAGTTCACTTAATTTTCCTGCTTACATTAGCAAGATTATTAAATAATAGTTAACAATACTGTTCAGATGTAAGCTATCATTTAAAATGCTTCAAACTTAAAAAAGAAATCCCTGCCCCACCATTTTTACAGTCTTTTTAAAACAATTCTTTCACATAAGTTATCACAACAAGGTAATTAGAACTTCTGGGAAATACTGGCTGTTACACAGAAAAGCAGATTCTCAGCACAGACCTCTTACTATTTTGTTACCATCCACTGTGTACAATGTTCACTTAGCTCTGTGCTGAAAGTGCAAATAACTCCCAAAGTATTCTGATTTTCAATCAAGAAACAGCGATAGACTTAGGGTTGTGAAACTGCTCAAAGCCTTTACTGAGTAAACCCCTTTACTGTTTACACACTGTGGCATGAGTCAAAATAAACTCAGACTGCAGGCAGGAAGGCAGCATTCCAAACTCTCTGCTTCTCCACAGTTTTTAATGAGCTTTGAAAAATTAAACACAGAGGTGTGGAAAAAAAAATTGAAAGGTGGAAATGTTGTGACAATGTACTGCTTTTGGTTAACACACACGGTAAAAGGCCAAAGTGAGACATCTGAGATGGCTAACTGAATTACTTCAATTTTATTTTGAGGTGGGATCTGAATGATTCTGGATATACTTCAGTGTCAGTTTTAAAGTTATTTTGTAAAAGATAAATCTGATGCATAAGCCACAGGCTTCAGAATGATACAGTTCAACCTTTAAAATCTTTGTCTCGTAGCGATACAAAGTGCATGTTACTATTTTCATCAGTGAGAAACAATCCAATATGTTTTTTCCCCTGCACAATTAATTAATCCCAGGTTAAAAAGTATTCTTGGAGGAGAGCACCAAAAGCAAAATCTGCTGGCCTGACTGTATTCTGTTTTCCTGGCGAGGGAAGACCATGCTTCAGAGAATCAGCATTTATTTGCATTGCTGTACTTTCTGTTCAATGACTTCACAAGTTCCAGAGCACACAAATAAGCAGACCAACGCATCATATTTAAATACCGATGGAATAGGTGTTCCACATTTGAGTAAGGCACATCTTGCATGAATTTAACATTAATGAGATTCTTCCCCTCCTAATGACTGGACAACAAATCTGTTTTCTTGGTTTGAAAATCCTGTAAATATTTCTGAAGAACTTTAAATTCCAGTCCCTCTCTTTCCCTTCCAAGTATGGCAGCGATGGCATGAGAACACTATAAACTTAAAGCTGTTCTTAAAAGGGTTTTGTAATTCATTAGAATTACTGACATTTAGAGTTCCACACACCGTGCATGTAGTATCCAAAAGCATTCATTTTGTAGGCAGTTTGGAAAGCTGCCATACGGAAGGGCAGAGCCATAAAGCTGCACTTATTTATAGGTAATAGGAGATATGAGAAGTTAAAGCTTTTTTCTTTTGCCATTTAAGATTGTGGACTCGCACTAGAGGAGGTAAATGATGGATGGATTAATGTTAGATGATGCCAGATGGGACATGCGACTGCTTTTATGACCAAACTGGTGATGCTGAGGTTGTAGCTCTGTAAAAAACACCCTGCCACATGCCAGCAAGTCTTGCTCCCTCTTTTTCTCTACCTATCCCGTCTCCTCCTACAGCTGGCTGTGGGGTCCTGTCCCATTCTTCACATCAACTGTGAACTTCATTATGGTTTTTGATTGATTTAATTTACTAACCCGGAAAAGGACTATCAAGACCTTTCTGTGGGGAGAGCCAGTCCAGTTGAACTGGTTTGTGGAAGGAGCCCACAAAACAACAAAGATGAGTTAATGTGAGCATGTGGCTGAGGGCAGACCCGTCTTTGGAGTAGTGATAAACTAATAGATTCCCCTACATTATCCCTTCCAGCCATACCCAGGTTACAGGGCAATGCACTGAGGCCAGCATGAGGGTTTGCATATAGAGCACTTTGTTTATACACCCAGCATTGTGTTTGTATACACAGCTGTCCACCAAGGTAAGAAAGGAGAGTGATGGAGTGCACCAGCATTGCTTTGCTGATACTGCTTCCAAAACCCAGTTCCTGTGTGGGAATTGGTGCTGCAGTTGTACGTGCTGATGGCTATAGCCAGCACAGTTCTGCTTTCACATGCCTAACTTGGGAATTAGGAAAGAAAGCAAACAAAGAGGTACAAGAAAAAAATATGCCTCTGAAATCCCCTTCACAAAGATTCCTGCCACTCTCCTCCCAACTTTCTTTTAAATAAGATCCCCAAACATTACTTAACCCAATAAAGTATTTTAATGAAAACCAAATACTTTTGTGTGCTTTTTTTGGGTGCTTTTTCCAGGTACTTTCTATTACATAGGAAGGGATTTGTTTCAAAATGCAGTGTGATTTTTATTCACCTACCTGCATAACGCCTCAATAGCATCTCTGTCCAGAAAGTCATGCTCTCTCTTGACTAGAGCAATGTCAATTGGAAAAAGGAGATCTGCAGGAAAAGAAACAGATCAAAAATCAAAGTGAGACTTACTCCCAGTGATGCATTATTTCAAACAACCAGCTACCTGCAGCTGAGCTCATCAAGATGCCAGTGACTGGCGCTTAGGTAAACACGTGCTATCACCTCAAATGCCAGAGGTGCTTCCTTTTCATCTACAAATTTTTGACATGCAGCCTTGATAACTGAGAGTTCATACACAGAACAGAGAAAAAATTATTAAAGCAGAGATGAACAATGGGAGATGGAAAAGGCAAATTCAAGCTTCCCTATCAAACATCAGAAGTGTAAACTAATTCACGCTAGTTTTATTTAAAATAAATATGCAATCTCCATCAAAATACTAATACCTCGCATTAAAGAAAAAAGGCCAGTAAATGCCAAAACTCTGTGAAAAAAGGAAAAAAAAAAGCCTTGAATCTCCTTAGCTGTTAATCAAGCTATTTAAGTTTGACATTGTTTCATTAATGAGATATGGCTTGAAATGAAAGCCAGCCAAGCTGCGTGGAGACCAAACTGCCTCCTTTCCTTAGCAGATTATTTAGGTAAACAACTGGGAGTGAGGGGGAGGAAACAATCTCGGCTGAGAGCTGAAAATTTACTACAGCTCTGAAGCAGCAAACACATATATATCATTTACTGTACTCCACAGATTCCTGACTGTCATACAGGTCCTGATCTGGCATTCCTTGCACAGCTAAAACTCCCACCCAAAGCTGCTGGTTCTTCAGGGCACACAGAAATACAAGGTCATTCTATGAGCAGACTGCTGCAGTTGGACACAATTTTCCTGATCCAAGTAATTGTCTATGAATTTTAAAATTTCTATAGACTGGGAAGAATGAACTGAAATGAGGAAAAGAATTAAGACTGATATTAATTTATAGAAAGGTATTTTCTATACTAACATAAAATGAACTCTATGAATTTTATTAAATTAATTCATTTTCTATAACAACAGAAATTAATTCTATGTCCTCATTTTCATAGCATCATAGAATGGTTTGGATTGGAAGGACCTTAAAGTTCATCTAGTTCCAAGCTCCCTGCTATGGAGAGGGACACCTTCCACTAGATCAGGTTTTTCTAAGATCCATCCAACCTTGCCTTGAACGCTTTCAGGGACAGGGTATCCACAGCTTCCACAACTGCCTCAGGAATACAAATTATGACATATTCTGCAAAATGCTAGAAATTCTGTATTTTCTACAGAAAAATGCAGTTTTAGCAAAGCATATGGCAAAGGTTCACTGATTAATCTCCCATATTAAATGTATGCTGCCTGGGAACACTCCATATAGGCAACTTCTCAGAACTCTTGTACTATAGCCCACTGATTCACAGGCCTCCCCTTCACTGTTTTAAGTAGAAAGTGCAAGTAAAGAGGGTGAACACGTCCAACCCGCATTTTTCAGCAGTGCTGATGTAAGTTTTTCCACTCGGAAAGTCCTATCTTAAGATGTCCACAAGAGAATGTGTGAGAACTTAAGTGAGAGAAGTGACTTGAAAGAAGCTGATAGTCTGCATAAGACCCTTTTTTTAATGCTTAATCTATGCTATTGCTGGCTTTGTTGTCGCTGCTGCCAGGGGGGCTTGCAAAGGACAATGGTATATTGTTTTTCAGTAAGGACAGCTGTTCTTTCAATGGGTATGACTGGCCTTGCTGCCACTGCCTCTCTCTCACCTCTGTGGTACTTTTGATGTTAGGCAGGACATGCTGTTGCAATAGAAATTTCATGTAAGTTTAGAATCTCTAGGTAGGGCAATGGTCCTACACGGGACCCATTTTCTGAATGCAAGTAATTTATTATGGGATTTATGTCTCAGTATTATAAGAAATCCACAAGACCACATATTCAGCTGAGAGTTTTGTGTCAGTTGTAACAAAGACTCAACTACACTTCCAGCTCCATATCCCAAGAAAATCTTGGCATCTCCTTTAGCACAGAAAAAAAAAAGGAAAGAAAAAAGAAAAAAATAAAAGGAAATTTAATTTCTGAACAGGCAAAGAAAAGTTTTGCCAAGTGCAGCTTTTGAAAGTGCTATTATCATCTCATATTGCAAATGCAGCTGCAAATCAAAGCTAAACAAGATCATTTTTCAAGAAGGTCAGCTCAGCATTTGCTGTAATTTTCAGCAGTTATTCACTGTAATAATGAACTTTCTATGCTCGTTCTTACAAGCAGCAGCTGGAGTTTGCTTCATAAAAATGAAAAGGCAGTAAAGAGTGCATAATAATTTCACAGCAATGAAAGTAATTTTAAGTGGTGTGGGGGCAAATTCTGAACAATAATATAGATATATAAAAAGCATGCCACACTTTAAAACAAACTTCTATATGCTACTCTTCATCAGAGTGAAAGAACTGTATGCAAACCTGCAGGTTTCTAGTAGACTGGAGAGGCAATGAAGAAAACAGTTCTCATTGAGCAAAACCTTGTAAAAGCAGACACACAAATGCACCCCAGAGAAGGACAAGTGACTGCAGGAGGCAGCCACTCCTCTGAGGAGCATCTGCACAACCACAGCTTCTATGTTCTCTTTCCCTTCATAGTAAGCCTGTGTCTAATTTGAACCCAAACCATTGCAAATAAACACACAGGACTTGGGAATCATGAGACATACAGACATACCCATGCATATGCAGAATTTCCTACTACTGTTCCATTAGGAGAGCTGGCCAGTGGAGCTGCACACAGCTTTTTGTATTTTTCCAAGACTGGGCTTGTAGCAGTGGCTGACTATGCTCCTTTCTGTTTTAACCAGAGGGAGCACACTGCAGCACTAACGTTTACATTTGTTCTATGATGATGTTTAGAAGATTCAGACTAAAACAGAAACTTGAAACAACTCCTGCATGGTTCAGAGTCTCATTGGGTTTGGTACATCTATGTGTGTGGTGGGTGGCAGAGAGCAGCCCAGTCCCTAGAAGTCATCTTAAGGACTGGAACTTCAGTGGTGCCACTGAATATCATTTCCTGGTGAATATTACATCTTATCGTCCAAAAGTTGCTGGAAGAGGATTGAGTTCAGGTGCCTACCTTCATAAAGCTGTGCATACTGTGGGAACCCAGCAGCCCGCAGCCAGTCACAAGCTTCCTTGGCCTCGATTTCTGAAAGAGGACAGAAACAAATCACCCCCTGATTAGTGATCTGCAGAGAAAAAACTTCCTCTTCACCACTTCTGCTATCCCCACTGCAAAATAAGCACAAAGTTTCAGGAAACTTTGAACTGAGAGACACATTTGCTTATTCCAGTTTGCTTTTCTTCTCACTATCAAACATATCTTAGATTCTGGAAAGTCACTAATGCTCAGCTGGTCTCTATCAACAGCTCATCATTTCAACAGTAAGAGAAACAGGCACTAATGCAAACTGCAGCAGTTATGGATTATCCTGTACAGTATTTAACACTAGAAAAAACAATCTGCAATCAACATGAGCAGTGTTTGTTCAGCAAATCTGATGGTCCTCTTGGCACAACTACTTTGTCTTGACAGAAATTCCTTGCAGAGCTCGCATTACTGTGCACTTTAACACCTTGTAGATAGTACCGACAGACTCAAGTCCAAGAACAACTGACACACTGTACTGCAGCTTATTCAAGCACATATTTACGACCCAACAAGAACCTAGTGTCACTGGAAGTCTACAAGGTATTTGTGAGTTACTTGGTGTATTACAGGAAGGTTTCCCTCACACTGCCCAAAACAGCATGCCACAGAATGAAATTATTCACACAAGATATATGTTACATAGAAAGAAAGGAGTATTAGTCTGTGAATAAATCACATATAAATTCATCTGCTACTTAATACAAGTAGAGAGAAAGAATATGTTATCCTATTAGCTCAAACTAGAAAAAATAGAAAAGGTACCTAGGGTATTCTCCAAGTGTTGAAGAAATGGATTGGGCTAATTATGTTCTTCAAAAAATTCAATAAAGTGTTACTGGGAATTTAGCTCCCTGCTTAGAACTGGTCAAACAAACAAAGAGAAATCAGAAAGCATTAAAGTTTGTCTGGCTTTCATTATATTCACTGTTCCTGATGGACCAGGAAACAAAGGCTTCATTATGCACAACTCAGTACACAATTTTGCCACCTACTTGGAGAGGATACTATGGCTACCTGCTGCAGAAACCATGCACAAAGGGGCCTGCTCAGAATTGCTCCAAATACAGGTTACTGCATACAGGGCACTGAAAAGCCAAACACAACACAAGTAAAATATCACAAGATTTCGTCACGCTAAGAAATATTCCCAGTGAGATATAGGTACACAAAATTGGATTAAATGGCAGGCGTCTTATCGTCTCCAAAACGATGGCAACCCTACTCTCATGTTCCAAATTGCTACAACAGTGTTAAAATATTTGTGCTTTGCCAGACTACTTTGCTAAGACACATATCCAAACCAAGGGGTTAAGGTGAGCCAGAACACAACATTCCAGATAAATAAACATCTAAAAATCCACTCCTGTTGAAGTCAGGACAAGCAGGCATTTGTGCAACTTGTGTTTGCTTCACCTTTGGGTTATGGCACCACATGAGAACAAGCACGTACAGACATATTGACTTAGCTACTGATTAAGAAAGGCATTCTTCAATTCCAATTGCAAACTATTACAAAGTTTTGCTTAAAGTAGTATTTCAATTTCAGTATGCTAAGGAAATGTGTGGGAAATTCAATAAAGAAGAAAAAACATATATTTGAAACTTTTATGGCTAAATCAAGAACAAACAAGATGATAGATTAATATTTCAGAAGCAATTAAAGTAGGAAAGCAAAAAATCTGCAACTAATTTTTAAGACTACTTAAAATAAAATGCAGTATCTTATAGGCCACATTCTGCAGAAGTGTCTGGATTGAATGAGAATTTTGCTTGATTGAAATCCAAGAAAAGAATTATCCTAGATAACAAGCATTTGGCAAAAAATGCAGGGAGATGCTTGCAGTGCAGTTGAAAAAAGTGTCAGATTCCTTACTACTACAGGCACTCTTCAATGTGTTTAAATATTTGTTCACAGGTCCTTTGCTGAGCACCCCAGGTGTATGACCTTTCTAGAGCTAGAAAATTATGAATATGCATTCACTGGACTTTTTTCACCATTCTCTACAGAGGCTTTGCATATCTTTTCTGCAAATGTGTCAGGGATGTCCAAGTTACATTTTATGGGCACCCAGTTGTCACATGCTTTTGGGATTTTCAGAGCATATATACTTTCAAAATACCTTTGTGAATCCCCCAAGACATTTAGGCAATGAAACACCTGAGTTTTTCCTATCTGTCCACAAGAATTGCAGAGAACAATAAAACACCTGTCCATCGATTAGGCTATGTAAATGCCTAGGGTTGGGTACCAGACAGTGCTAAGTGTTTACAAGCCATAGCTGCCCCATTTTCATAGGGCAAGTTGCCAAGTCTTGCTGCATGTCCTGGAAGAGCAAAGGGTTGCAAGTCCTGTTGCAAGCCCTTGGAAGGGTGAAGGGTTTGCAGTAGCATCCTGAATAAGGGACAGGGAGTGCCCCGAGGGCAGGGCTCTCTCCATCTCATCTCCACCCACACACAGTATGGGAGAGACATGGTGGGTACTGGTGACAGAGTGGAGGTGGGACCTGCAAGAGTAGCTCCTTTTGTTCAACTCAGGTTGGCCAAACCCAGGATTCTACCTGTAGAATAGACAGTAGACTGTACTCCTATGTGGTGTGACCGGGCAAAGGGAAAGGCAACTTTTTATCCCAGCTTTCCTATATCAGCCTTGTTGGCTACTGATGAGCCAGAGTATGAACCAAATTGTGTATGTGTGTGAAATTCAGGCAGATCAAAATATAGTGAGAGGGAGAATCTAGCCCAAGGTACACTTAATAAGCTGCACAGAAAGCTGAGTACACTGAACAAGCTTCCTCACAATAAGAGAAACAAATTTAAACAGCTGAGAGCTTGTCTAGGTAAAAAGTTCATTACCACAGCTTAACTGGAATCTGTGTTTGAGAATAATACACACTGATTAAACCTGAGGTTCTGGCCAAATCATTTAAACTACCCTACAGGAAGAAGCTCATTCCCACAGTTTCCAAATTCCAGCGTCCAGCTCAGCAGCATTAGCCCTGGAACTCTTGGGTTGCTAGCTGCCAGTTTCATATCCAAGTGGACATGAGAATATTTATGTGCAAGTCCTTGTCATACTGATCAATGGCAATCAAGATAATAAGAGACACAAGAAAGAAGAACAGGTCTCCAAAATCAGACTTTCCAGTTACTTCTAAAAACATTTAGAAGGGACAGAGCATTCAATAGCCTTTGTTCAGTATCCCAGGGGACACAGGTTGGAGATAATTATCTGAGCTAGGAACTCACTGTCAAGCACAGCATTTGCTTGGCTGGGGCCAGCTAATAGCCACAGGGAGGAGAGGAAACTTGCAGAGGAACTCTACACTGCTTTCCAACCTATTTTAGGAAAGTCCTACTTCAGCCACAATTTGCAAAGCAATTTCTGATGAAGACCTGGCAGCTGAACTGATAAGCTGCTGCAGGCAAAGGACTGGTCTCACTCTCTCCTTCCCACTCCATCCCTGCAGTGCCACTTCCTTTCTGAATCAAACATCCTTGCCAGCTAAAACCTTTACAATAAACTACCATTCAGTATACATTCCAAGCAAGAAATGTATGTGCAGCTTTTCAGACGTGCATCCTGTGCCCTCCCCCAGCAGCAGGAGGTTCTTGTACGAAAAACTGCTGGCAAGAAAGACATTGTGCTATTATTTCTAAATGTCCTGATACCAAAAAAAAAAAAAAAGTTAAAAAAACCCCAAAAAACCTCTCAGAAAGTAAACCAAAACAAATTAAAAAAACCCCCACCCAAATCGCCCAAAATCCCAAAAAGTACAATGAAGTCTTTATTCTTGGTGTTGTGTAAGCAAACAACAGGCAAATGTGTTAAAGAGGAAACAGGAAATTTTTATTGGAAACAGCTTTATTTGTTAGTCTGTTTTACAAAGCAGTCCTCCATGCTAAAATCAAGGGTAGGAGTTCCTTTTGTGTATGACTAGGAATGATTAGTCCTTATTTACCCACTTCCAGAGGGATTAGGAGAACTCAATTCTTCCCCAGAGTAGTAAATGAAAATGGGAAAGTCTAACTTCCTTTTTTGTTAAACTTTGGTTAATCTTGGTTCCTGGCCTTGTAAATTTGCAAGTTTAGAGCTTCAGAGTAAAAATATCTCAATTAACACTTTGTTAGAAACTGCAGTTGCAGAAGGGAGAACTGTAAGATGTCTATAGTCTTTTGTTTAATGACACCTTCTCTTCCATAGAAAAGAAAAACCACACAGTGATGCTGCAATAACATTCTTTCAGAAAAAACCATCACAGCAGTCCAGTTAAGACATTTACTTTCATTCTTCTTTTTCGCTTCCATGAAATAACACGCAATTTAAACACTTGCTCTTTCAGGGTCTTCAGGACAAGGTGCAAAGCAGATGTATCTTTGCACAGTGAGGCACTGACTCAATTTTCACCTAAGTGCTAAACATCTTATGAACAGTTTTTCCAAGCAGATGGTTTCCTCTTGCCTCAACTCAGGCACCTTTACAATCATATTAGCACCTCCACACATCAGTTCTACTCATCTCACCTTTTGGCTCTGTTAAGAGACCAGCTTGTAAAAATCTGTTGTGAGACTGGCAAAAACAGCACTGTCAAAATCAAATTTAAGAAAAAAAATGGGCTTCACTTCTGAAGGTTCACTTCAATGTCACACATAACAACTGGGGTTTTTTTGAGCTTCTTAAGTGCATCTTGGTCTTAATTTTTAAGTAAGTAATTCTAGTTGTAAGTAAGTAAGAAATTCTAGTTAACTTTTCTTTCAGAAGAGGAAAAAAAAACCAAAACCAACTTGTAGAAATTGAATACAAAACCATCATCCTGAATTAGCTTGCAGGAGAGGCTCACCCATACAGTGCAGAGAATGATTCCAGATCTTCATGAAAGCTGGAGATGAACACACTATCTCCTTACTTTAATGTCTAGAACTCCATAAACTGTCTGCATGTTTGCTAAGGCACAGAGGAGCACATGGAGCACAGAAAGCACAAAGAATTATTTCCCATCCAGGACTGATGGTCCAGTTTAATGGCTGCAAATGGCTGGCATGCTCTTTTTCTGTCTATATCAGAAATTACCTCTCCCTACACATTACGTCCCTCTGAAACTTCTGGTGCTTTGCAAAATTTTTGTTCAACTCAAAAACACTGTCCTGAGCTATTAAGAAATTTGAGATCATTCAGGACCATTTTTTTTAAGACCAGCTGTGCTATATGTGAGAAATACTCTTCTTTGGATAGAATTCCACTGTCCAAGTACACGCAATCATTTTTCCTAGTGCTTGAATTGCATCCCTGACATGTGAATTGTGGTCCCAACATTAGACCTGATCACACTATCCAACCACTCAGTCTATAGATACATGAACACAGATGTGAAATCTGAGACAAACCGGGGAAATAACTGCACTGTGGCAGCTGTCTACAAATGAGCAGTCCAGGCACTGAAAATGATAAATCAGCTCTGTGTAATATCATATGCCTGCAGCCCTTTAAAGTTGGGACAGTATGACTGACTTCCTAAGAGTAAGCCTGTTATGTGTCCAGGGCCTCAGATGGTTTTCACTTTGAAGATATGCGACTGTTGCTTGAAAATAATTAAATTCCTTCTCATAAGTCTGTTTTTTCTCAAACTTATATAGTTTAATATTCCTTAGGCAGTATCATTAACTTAGTGCTCCACACCTTTCAAGAAAGCAGCACATAGCAAGGGCTAAAGAAAGCAAAAATACAATTAGTGAAGAATAGCATTTTATAAGGATAATGCACTCAAACACAAACTTGGGAAGTTTGTCAATAAATGTTCAACCACTAAAATTTACAGCATTCTGAAAATATTATTAAAAGCTCTTGCCAAATTTCTAACACATTTGGAATTTCTTCTACTTCTAGGAAAACAATCTAATCATATACAACTGTTGTAGAATAACAACAGTCTGACACATTCAGTCCATGAAGGATGCATTTCTAGAAGAACCAGTGAGATCAAGAGAATATAAAGCACAGCTTTTGAACTGATTATGAGCTTGCTGGTTTTGAAGTGAAAGCTAACAACCTTCCCAAGAGAGTAACTTTTCTCCTTTCACCTTTAAAGTGCAAGTTACATTTTGCATTTGCAGCTGCCTTTTTTGATGTGCTCCTCTATTTCACTGTGCTTCAATTTACCTTCTACAGTCAAAGGATACATGCTGTGACCTCCACTTACTGCTGCCTGCCTCAGCAATCAATCTGAGCCAGTATGGATGTATGTGCAATTTTAAGAAAATACCCCTTATTATAAACTTTCAGAGGGATGGGGAGAGGGGGACTCACAAATACTTAAGGCAAACCATATATGACACCAAGCACATATACTGCTTCCTAGTCATAAAACCCCTAGAAACCATGATAAATGTTACTCAGATATTCCACAACTATATGATGACGACTAAAAAAATACTCTCTTTGTGTTGTCTCCTGCTGGCTTTGGGTTAAACATGGGACTGACTGGCTTTTTCAAGTTACAGAGCCTTGAAGCAAGACAGTAACTATGCAGTTGATGTTATGTATAAACCACAGGACACTGGGAGAAGAAACAGAGTATGTTTGGAATTTGTGTGGGAACAGATGAAGAAGTAAGGAAACAGATGTTTAAGATCATATATTGATGTTTTCTCTGAAAAAAAAAAGCAGGAAGTTTGAACACCCCCTTTTTTTTGGTCAGCAGAACTTTTGAAAAAAGCAAATGGCTTACTTCCACTGATAGGATTTAAGTTTGTTTATTTCCTTATTGATGAAATCTAAATAAAAAAAAAAATTAAATTTAAAAAAAACCTGGCTGCTTTCCAAAATATCTACAGAGGTGTATGTTGGCTGTATGTACTTTCCCTCCCTCCCAACTATACCAAATTACAGAATATAGTACTTTTAATTGCTCAGTAATACTCTTGCACAGCAAGCACAGCAAGCACAATACTGCTTTTGTGGACCAAAATCTAATTATTTATTTATTTGAACCTCTTTTTCATAGACTTCAGCATAGCAAAATCACTTCAGAACTTTTTCAGCTCAAAACATAAAAAGAGAAAAAACATTTGTTGATTGAGCCAACACTTGTTAAAATCAATGGGAGCCTCCATAAATTTCAGAGGACTTAACTAGCATTTTCCCAGTGTGGATCCGTGGGTCTCTAAAACCCAACAAAACCTTTGCAGGAATAAATGGGGTCAGTTTCACTATTTTTAGCATGGGGAGAAAGCCAGGTTTTCATCAGAGCACAAGAAAAGACAGTGCCCGAATGGCAGGAGGTCAGAGAGGGCACAACCACCACCTCCAGAGCCTGCCCTGGCTGGCAAGAGATGCTTCTCTCTGTCAGGAGGACCAAGCACAACTGATTAGCTTTGAGAAGCACCAAACCAACATCATTTCAGGATCTAAGAAAAGGCTACTGAAATAAAGGATATTCGCCATGTGTCTGCCAAGCCCTTTCCTTATACACTCTAACAGACTGCAATCACTGCTTATTTTCACAGCATTACATATGCTTCTAGCTGCCCAAGGTTAACTGCATTGCTTCCTAACTTGTTGAAGACGTTGACAACATCTGTTCTAGGACACAAAAGAATCATCACAACTCCTGGTTTACACTGCAAGTTATCAAGTTATTCCTAAATAGGGTTTTGTTTTGTTGATGTTTTGGAGGTTTGGGGTTTTTTTGCATTTTGAGCATATACAGGAGAATTCAGAAAGAAATTTAAAAACCAATGTGATCTGAAGATAAAAACTAACTTTGATTAATCAGATAACTATAGCTTGATGTGGTAGTTTTCCTGTCATATAACAACTCTTTTTACATGTTAAAGATGGTCTTCTCCCATCTTGTTTTTAAGAAGGTTCACAGCTGAAGAGGAACAAGATGTCAAGTGACTTAAAAAGCCCTCAAGAAATAATTGGGCACGTGGGTTATTTATCTGGCCTGCTTAACACAGGGTGGTCTTGGAGGAGGATTATTTGGGGCAGAGAAAGCAGTTAGTCAAATCCTCTGATGGAGGTCATGTTGACAGATTCCAGAGTGAGAACCAAATCCTCCTCCAAAGAGTGGGAAATAGAAGATGACTTTAACCTTCTCTTCTCTCAGAAATTACTTGGTCAGCATGACCTTTGAGAGCATACTGAAGGGCAAACATTAACTGTTGCTAGTCCCAAGCCCAGCACTAAAGCACCAATTGCCCCCTCCCTGTCTGCAAGCCTGGTGTGCAAAGCTCAGCTCAAAGGCTCATTCAGCTCCACAGGGAGGCAAAGGTGAGCAGGCCCAGAATGACTGGTACTTCATCTAAAAAAGGCACAAAATGTGGGCTACCTGCTCATATCTAGGAAATAGCAATGACAATTGATGTGAACTGGCTGAATGGTTCCTACAAAAGAAAACAGATTTTCTAGACAGTTACTTCTTTGAGCTTGTTAAGCTTTAACATCAAAACTATCCATGCATGTAGGAAGAACTGCAGGGAAGAATGACTACCCTTACATCATAACCATTTACAGGCAACCTCATTGATGATCCAGTCCCAAGCTATACTGTATCATCCTGTGGGAATGACACAATAGTAGATACAAAATACCAGTGGCAGTGAACAGCCCAGCAGAAAGCTAATTGCATCACAGACAAATCCTTCTTCCCTGATGCAGAATTAAAGATGTAAACATGGATTTTGACAAAGCAAATATTACTATGAGTGTCCTGGTTTTAGATATTAGAGACAGTTACAGTATTGTCTGTGATACTGCATACTTGACAATGTTTCTCTCAGTACAAGATCTAATGGTCACATTTTGTATGGATGCAAGAAGTAAAGTTAAAGTAGATAATGAAGCTTGACAGTGGAAAGTTTCTTGTATCTTATGTGCACAGGAAATCTGTTTTTACAACTCATGGTGAACAGAGGGAAGGGTGGCCAGCAGAACATCCAATTCTATGGGTCCACAAGGTCACAGAGAAAACATCCCCAAAATGCAAAAATGTGATGGGGGAGGAGGGCGGAGAGGCATGTATTGTTGATAATCCTGAAACTTCAGTAAGAACAGGTCTGGGAAGGTCAAACTGTGTCCACCACTGGCTTCAGCAAATGTCTTTCATGCATCTCCTCAGGAATCATTCTTAGTACAGACTACTGCATTTGAATAGAAAAATTTAGACAACTATAAAATAAATATATTTAAACCCAGATCTGTGGAACTCTGCATCCTTTAGACTTTAAAAAAATGCCCCACAAGAAACAAGTGAGCCATTCTATTTTGTCTTTATAAGGAGAGATCAGATAATTTTTTTCCTGATCCTGTCTCACCTACCACAGTCCTTCCCAAGGGAAACAAATACGCAACAATATTTGAAAGAATATTCATCCTAAGAATAAAAATGCTCGTCAGACTAAAGTAGTTCAGAATGGTCCATAGTATTTATTACCTGTAACTGTCAGATATGAATCTCAGTGAATTACAGCTAGCTGGCTACGTCATTCTCAACTCTCTTTTGGTTCTGCCAGTTCTGCCAATGGTACACTGTACCAGCAGATCTACTGATTTCAAAGATGTGCTGAGTGGGATAGGGTAGCACTGTCAGCAAGATTGGCCAAGTAAGTGTCCAGTAAAAAGAACCAGAAAGTTCCAGTCACAGCCAAGTCCTGTGCCCCTTTCATGAGAATTGCTCACCATTGAAGGCAGAATTTTTTTCCTTTGAACAGAAGAAAGTAGATGAGAAAATAAAAAAAAAAACTTTGCAAAAAACTTTGGAAATCAAAAAACATGCAAGACAATCTTGACACCATGCAGAATTACTGATTGCTTAGCTATAAGCAAGAAATATGCCTGAAATTGCTGAAATTTCCAAAATTACTGTACATCTACACTTACTACATTATTGTAGAGAATACAGAATTTTGTAATTAATTTACCTCGAAAGACCAAGATTCAAACTGCAAGCAGAACAATATGATATGCAAAGAATATAAATTATACAGGGCATCATCTCCTTATTTAGTGGAGATCAAACCAGCAAATTTTCTGTGAACTGCGTATCATTTGATTGCTGTATTTCTATAACATGCACAGGAAGGAAGGGGAAACATCTGAAGTTATTTTTATTTCCCCAAGTCTTGTAGCTATACTGTATGAATACTAGGGTGGGTCTGGCATTGTCTGAAATGTGTCAGGGTCCTTTTGCATAGCCTCATTTCCTTCTTCCTGTTGCTAGGAAGGATAGTTAAGCATGAAAAGTGCTTGTTTACTGTACAGGACCATCCTGTTAAGCACATGAGTTCTCTTCCTCTGTCTCCTTTTAACCAGCCGAGGGTGCATTGTGTTTATGCTCAAGCCAGTAGCAAAACTCCCATCAGAGGAGAATTGGAGAAGTCTAAATCTCTCAAGAAGCCCAAACATAACATACTGTGGTATTTTGCCTAGGAAAAAAACCAACTTTATAGTGCAAACTGCATCTCTAAATATTTGTGGAACTCATAAATTCACATGCCTCAAACAAACCACTGCCTACAATGTAATGAATCAGAAGAACCAGAAAAGTAAAACCAAGCCACCTCATCTCCTTTTTCTAGGAATCTCAATATAAACATTCAACATCAGTGAATGTGTACAACTACAGTACCTTTTTTCTACACCCCGCCAGAGGCAAAATACACCGGGCATTTGTAAGTTTCCATGAGTAGCATCAGTCTTCCTCTCTGGCCCAGCAAGGGCAGCTGCACAAGTGGCTGGGAAGACCCAAACTCAAGAATTAAAAATCCTAGACTGAATCTACACTACTGAGAAATAAAACCAAATAAAACCACCAGATATGTTGCTGTTAACCACCACTCAGAAATAACATTTTATGCAATGTAGGAAGTTTAAGCCTTATGGTGTTTAAAACAATGTAATGGCACTTCCTTTTGATCAAAAAAGTATCAATTAACAACCCAAGCATTTTAAAAGAAGATGGGATCAAGAAGTCCTAGAGGCCTCATAGCTCCTAATGCTCTGATTTCTATGAACTTGTAGGTGAAAAGAATCTTGTCAAAATAATATCTACATATTCTTTTACATATACTGCATTCCATAATCAAAGAATCTCAGTCCTAATTATGATCCCATCAGCAAACTGAAGTAGCAACCCAAACCCATTAATCTAAGGGACATCCATCCCACTTCCCGGCCATCTCAGCCTTTTTGTTTTTGTTGCTTCTACTGGAGATGCAGAGCAGGATGCCTAGAAGACAGCAGTAATAATGCCTGATAGATATATGATAGCAGGCTACAGCTGTGGAATCAACAGACACACCTAATACCAACTCCATGTGCTGTCAGCCAGCAATGGCCTGCTTGCCAGACAGATGCTGAATCAGTCTGGCACTGAGCTGTTGACAGATTCATACTCAGAGGCTCATAAGAAATCTGCCTATTATCTTCCTTAAGTTCACTACAAATAGGCTTAAAACATAACCTGACTCAGAGAATTGTTACTGAACTGCTGTCAGGAATTTCTTGATCAGGGCAGGGCAATTCAAACAGATCACACTTACCCCTGTTAAAAAAAGAAAATAATTGATGGCTAAGATAAAATTGCATTCCTCAGTCTTTCAAATCAGGTGTGTTAAGTACTACGACATATCAGGCAGAACTTTCTGACTTAGCTAAATACATTGTTTAAATGTAATTATTTCTTCAAAGTTTCCCAAAGAGAATATGAGGGCACAAAAAACCCGAAAGAAACCTGCTGTACCAATAGTAAGCGCGTTGACTGGCAACAGAGCTCATTAGGTTAATGGCAACACACCGCTCAACAACTTCACAGTTTCGGTGGAACTAAGTCATCGCTGTGGCTTGCAAAGAAAGGGAGGGTGACACGGAACGTAAAACTGACCGACTGGAAAACGGCATCGGCTTTCTGTTTTCCTCGGGAAGGGAAAAAGGAAGAGGGGGGTAGGGGTGAACCCGTCTGGCAGGAGGTGCTGCTCCTCCACCGGGATCAAAGCGGCCGGGGGTGACATCAGGGGCCGGCCACCGCCGCACGGGGGGAGCCACCGGGCTCCTGGAGGCCATCGGGCTAATTACGGAAAACTTCAAAAGGAACTCGACGGTTCCCGTCTCGCAAGGACTCCCGAAAAAAGAAAAGAAAAAAAAAGCCACCCAAAACAGAAAGAGACGAAAATTATGGGGGGGGAAAAAAAAAAAAAAAAAAGGAAAAAAACCCACAAAAAAAACCCCCAACCAAAACCAAACCACCGAGAAAGAAAGATGCGCCACGGTGATCTCCAGGGAGCGGCCGCATCCCGAGCGGCGCTCCGCGCCCGCGGTACCCCCGCGCCTCAGCTCCTGCGCTGTTAACCCTTTCGGCCGCGCTTCCGAGCACAGCCGCCGCGGGCGCCTCCCGGACACAGCAGCAATGCCGGGCTCCCGCAGCGCTCCCGTCTCACCTGGGGCTGCCGCCGCCCCGACGACGCTTCCCACCGCGCACACGGCCGGGCGGGCGGCCAGGAGCCGCGGGACGGGGCAGCCGCTGCCCCGCCAGCGCTGCCTCCCCGGCTGCTGCGGATAACACGAGCGGGATCCCGGCGGGCAGCGCTGGCATGACGGTCCCGCTCCGCCCCGCCCCGCCCCGCCGGCCCCGAGAGACCCCCGAGCGCGGGCACCCGGCAGCGGGCAGCCGTGCCTGTCACTGCCCCGGAGCGCCAGGGAGCGGGGACACACCGGGACACACCGCACACGCAGCCCTGCACACGCACACGAACACGCACACGCACACGCACACGCACACACGCCCCCCAACCAAAACCAAACCACCGAGAAAGAAAGATGCGCCACGGTGATCTCCAGGGAGCGGCCGCATCCCGAGCGGCGCTCCGCGCCCGCGGTACCCCCGCGCCTCAGCTCCTGCGCTGTTAACCCTTTCGGCCGCGCTTCCGAGCACAGCCCCCGCGGGCGCCTCCCGGACACAGCAGCAATGCCGGGCTCCCGCAGCGCTCCCGTCTCACCTGGGGCTGCCGCCGCCCCGACGACGCTTCCCACCGCGCACACGGCCGGGCGGGCGGCCAGGAGCCGCGGGACGGGGCAGCCGCTGCCCCGCCAGCGCTGCCTCCCCGGCTGCTGCGGATAACACGAGCGGGATCCCGGCCCCCTCTGCCCCCCGCGCTGCCCCGCGGCACTTCCCGGCGATGCTCCGAGCTGCGCCCCCCGCCACAGAGCCGCCACCCCCGAAAGGAGCCGGGAGGGGACCCCCGAGCTTACGTGTGAGGATCATGGTCTCCGCCGGCCGCGGGGGCTCCGCGGGACCGCCTGCGGGGCCGGCTGGCTGCGTCCCTGCCTGCCCCCCTGCACACGCAGCCCTGCACACGCACACGCACACACGCCCCTCTCTACCCTGTCCCTCCACTGCACGTCTGGGGAGTCCAGGGGAATGACACAAACCAGAGGTAATGCGCTCAAAGACGACATAAAGGCTTCTGTGCCTTTTGTTCCTTTGGTTTTTAATGGCTGTCAGCTCTTGCGGTGGCCAGGTTTATAAAAAGCAGTCAGGAAAGCTCTCAGTACTTTTCCCAGGAAACACAGAGAAGAGAGTTGACTGAAAAGGCATCATGGCTCATTGGTGTTACAGACTGGAGAGGTTTGGAATGGCCTGAGCAGCCCAAGGCATGGGGGATGCTCAGCCTTCAGCCAGAAGCAAGCCATGCAGGGTGACCAGGGCACGCCAGTCCCTCCCTCTCCAGGCAGCATGCTGAAGGGTGCTGTGAAATTTTAGAATTCTTGAGCACCATCAAAGTCTCAGTCTGAACCTGGATGGAAAACAAGCATTTTTCCTGTGGGGACCTATCAGAACAGTGATAGGCAAATCTTGGAGGTAGTGAAGTAAGCCTGGCTTCATAGCTCTGTGTCTGGCAGTTGCTGCCTTCCTCTTATTCCCCCTTTGTATGGGACCTATCAGAACAGTGATAGGCAAATCTTGGAGGTAGTGAAGTAAGCCTGGCTTCATAGCTCTGTGTTGCTGCCTTCCACTTATTCCCCCTTTGTATTTGCAAAAGTTTTTGAATGCTTGTTGCTTGGTTGACACATTCAGGACTGTAAAACGCACAAAACAGGTACTTTTGAGCAGTTGCCAAACTATGAGCATGGAAGAAAGTATTGTGGAAATTTGAAAATATCTGGATCCTGTCAAAGATTATGATTAATTTTCTTTCCAAACCAACATCATATTTTGTCCTCACTGGTGTTATTCTAATGTTCAGTTGTCATTTCTGCACTATGCATACAGATATAAAGTATACATAGTGAGATGCTTGAGCTGGCAATTTCCTGAAGAATAAACATCTCCCCCTTCTAGAGGCTGCAAACTGTGGCCAATTGGCCATTATAGTGTTGTTTCTGGAAACCCCTACACAGCTCTAGATCATTAATTTACTTTAATAGCCCAGAAAAGGATGGAAATGCACTATATCTTTGAGTTTAACTTTACATATGTTACCTGCTTAATCAATTATCTCTTCATATCTAACCTGGCTCATGCAATTTTTTGGCATAGCCACTTTTACCTTCATTTTTGAATGTTTCTTGTAAGGTCAGGATATGTGTTTATTAGATAGGTCAGGCACGTAAAATGTTAATTCCTAACTCTACCATGGGGAACACAGACATATGCTGTGCCCCAGCTGTTGAACAGCCGAAGTAATCCCAATCTAATTGGCTTTCTGTATGTATTGTCTTTCATTTTATGCAGTTGGTAGATTAGTAAGTGTCAGAGTAGTCCTGATGAGATGAAATATACTGGTTGCATATTGTGTGTGATTCTCAGTCTGAATTCTAGGAAAAAGAGAAAAAAAAAAAAAACCAGTGAAGAAATTTCTCCAACAAATATCCTCAAAAGGTGGGGTTGGGGGAGGGGGAATAAAAAAAAATATTTACCAAGAACATGTAGGGAAACGTGCTGGCCCAAATGCATTTCTATCACAATAATAATGCTGGAACCAGGAGACCACCAAGTGTCAAGTTAATACCCTCTGTAAAAATCAGGGTTTGTTCCTGTAAACACAGGCTGCCTAGGCTGCTTCCTGGACCAAGCCTTCATTTTGTATAGGAAGCTTTTGTATAGGACCCACAGAAAGCTTTTGAAGGAGGACAGAATGGACTTCACAGAAAAAATGGGAAAGGTTGGGGCAACTTGGCATTGTGAAAAGGAACTAAAAAAAAAATCTAAAAATGAGAGGAGACCTGTACAGTAGTGAAGTAAAATCCAAATTGGGAGGGTTGTGTGATAGCTGCAAATCAAGAATTTGAAATCAGTTTCATTTCAGCATTCTGAGAGGGGTGAGTGACAGGATCAGTGAATGCTTGATAAATGTGTCCCAGACACAGAAGATGGGAAACTCTCAGTAATTAAATCAAGGGTTATCATTCTCCCCTCCACCACTCTGTTAAATAGCAAATGAATGCTATTTAATGATGATGCTGACAATGAAACACTATGCTTGTGCTTTAGTTCAGCACTCCTGTTCTACGTGCAAATCTAATTAGCTTCCACAGTAAAGGAAGAATCTCCATCCTCATTCAGTCTCTGCAGCCATGTCAGAAGCAGTGACTTCTGTGATGGAGCAGTCTGTCTGTGGGGATCATTGCTAAATAGATGCTGGAGGATTATCACTGACCTGGATTAGATCCTCGCTGGTAACCTAAAAGAGAAAGGCTTTGATTGTAGTTTGTTATCAACTGCTGAAGACACACAGTCACTGGGGCTTGCATTTTAACTTGGAATTCTATAGAGCTGCTTAAGCAGGCGTATTTTTGGAGCTGAAGTAAGGCACCAGTCTCACATTTGCTGTAAAACGTGCTCAGAGGAGCATTCCACCTGAGGCATGGGTGTTTAACAGGCTACAAACACCCTAATCACTCATCCGGCTTTAAAGAGTATTGTGAAATCAGGAGAGCTTTGGCCTTTAATATTTTTATTTCTTTATCTCTTTGGCTATTCAAAGAGCAGGCAGCTGCCTGACAGACACGGGATTTTGGAAGTAGCCTGCCTAAGAGGATTGTTTCTGTGGAGTACTGTTATCCTTAATGCAATCAATGAGCTCTTGCTGGATGGTAAAGTAATTGTAAAGGGCTGCCCGACAGGCACAATTACTCAGTTTAAAAGGTGAATTCTCCTTCTGTTGTAACTGCATAAGGGAGTGATTTGCAGGAAGGCATCTAATAATAAGGACTTGATTGTCCTCTGCTTTCCCTCCCAGGCCCAAATGCCTTAATGGTTAACTGTACCCCTGTCATCCTTTTTCTTCTAAATAGTGCAGTACACAGAGAAGTTCCAATTCACAATTAGTCAACTGACCTGCTGGTACAAACACAGGATTGTCAGACACATGACTGCAATTCTAAATGCTAGTATTAATATCCTCTTAGCAACAGCATGATAGATTATGGAGCAGTTTCAAACTGAGTTTCCAGGCCTCTGGTTCTGAGCTTGGATTCCTTCTCAGTTGGGGTATATCTGTATGTAGCATTTCCACAGTCCAAAGCACTTTCATGTTCCAACCACTGTCGGTGAAATAATTAAGTCTGAATTTTCCAGCACTTGACTTTACTGAAAGTAATTACTTTAAGAAATCTGTAATTGTTCAGGCCTCTTGACAAAGAGTGTTTGCACTATCACTTTGCAGAGATAAGTGACACTAACAGTGCCTTGCTTCCAGAGAGGGAAAGACATGGTTTCACTACTTGAGGATCACAAAATGAAAGAAAGCATCTACCAAAAATACTTTTTTCACAAAATATATAGTAAATTCACTATATTGCACAAACAGAGATGCTGCTCTACAGCGTGTAATTTATCTCTGCTCTAGAAATCTTCCTAAAAAGATGAACACTATTAGAAATGTTATCAGGTTGTTTCATATATTAGACCCTTGTAGCTGATCCCAGGCAAAATTCAGTTGGGCGTTTCCCCCCCTTTTTAAAACAGCAAAAAAGCAATAAAGAAAATGAACCTTGTCATATTCTTTATGGTCCATATAAGCAGCTACTTTAAAACAAGAGGTAAGAGCTCTGTGCTTTTGCCTAGTTTCGAATGTCACGAAACACTATGAGTTCAACAGTTCAGTCTGGAAGTGAAATAACTAAGTTCACAGTGTATTTAAGAAAGACTCTATTCTCTAAAGGCACAAAAGAATAAGCAACAAAAATATAATTAAATTGACAAAGATACAATATGAGAAAACATAAATATGGAAAAATAAAATAGGAGAGTATTTTAATTCCATTTTAAGCAGAGAGTATAAGCTCTTTAGCTTACATGGAATACCATTGGTTTATAGAAATTGGTGGACATGTAGGGTATCCTTCCCATATGGTGGTTAAGAAGCTGTCACAGGTGAAGGTTTATTTTTAAAGACTGCAGAATTTTCTGCTGTTAATTGGTCAACCCTCCCTTCAATTAAAAGCTATATTTTTACCTTAAAAAGATGATTCACCTTTGCAAAAATAACTAACTGAACTTAATGTTCAAGAAATTAGGAAAAGTACGTAAACTGAACCTTATCTAGAAGAAGTGTTTAGAGAAGCATAGTTAGAATTTCCAATCTATGGTGAGAGCTCAGAGATGATCCCGAGTAAGTGTATGGCTTGTGACACATAGAAGTCCTTCTTCCTTGTATTTAGAAAAAATTCAGAATAACTGTATTATTACTGATGAAAACAGCATCCATGATTGATCACTGCTTCACAAAAAGGAATCTTAACCTGAAATTATCAGGATTAAAACCTCTGCATGTATGTGGTAAAAATGGTTGTGTAAGTGAGACCTAATGGATATGCATGTTGAGGGGGGCGGATTGTTACACTGCATTAGAGAAAGCTGTAATGAAGGTTTGTCTTGGCCAAGGCACCTTCCCTAGGTGTAGTGGTGGTAATTGCCTTGGTGGCTGTGTGGCAGCAGAGTGGTACCAGAAGTCATCTCTGAGCCCTCTCCTTTCTTTGTGGGTCATTTAAAAGGCGACATTGGTGCCCAAGTCTCACCCCAGTTCTCTTCCTCTGTGCTTACAAATGACAGTGTGCAATTAAGTGTGAGAGGAAGATGGCACAAAAGATGTTTGTACTCAAAATATGTACTACAAAATGATCAAAAGATGAGCCACTTGATGATGGTTTAAAATGGTGGCAAGAAATAAAGGTAATTTTTGTGTTGCTTGGCAAATTTTTTTTTTCAGAACAATGCTCTCGTTTTCACTGTGTTCTTGTGACAGCAGCTATAGCATTACTGAATCAACCTGCTCTTCACTCTTTTAAAGCAAATAGCTTTTACCTTCCACCTTTAAAACCACCTGTTTCCAAGGCATTCTAATGTTAAGATGCATTTCTGTAAACCTCATTCTCTGTTCACACATGACCTCCAGTCAGATGGAGAAAAAAGGTCAGCTTTTACAAAGAGACAACAGTAACCTTTCATTAAACAAGATGTAAGTTGCCCATTAAAGTAGATGAAAATTGAAAGACTGATGTCTTGAACATGTCAAAACAGTGATCAAAAATTGGTTTATGAAGCAGCTGTGTTATTATTTTACATGAGATGCTAGACTTTGCAGCATAAGACACTGGGACTGTGTCAGCCATGCAGCACCCAGCTGGAGTTAAAAGGATAAAGGGAAAGGAAATAAAGGTTTTGGGGTGTTTTTTTTGGTTTTGTTTATTTTTTTTTTTTTGGGGGGGGTTTTGGGTTAATTGCAGGTATTTTAAATTATATTGAGTAAAAAAATTATGAACAATGAAAAATTTCTTTTCAAAAGCAAATTTTTTCTTACTTCCATCTTCCATCTTGTGAGATTCAAGGCTTTTTACCTAAATGAACTCTATATTCATTAAACTTATTTCCTCTGGAGGAAATGCACCCACCTGGACCAGTTGACCCCTTATGTGAGAGACTGTTGCTGTTTTAGCCTTGGGGAAATCTCCAGGACTCAGGAAATAATTTTGAACCCATGACTCTGTAAAGCATGATAACTATGGCAACTGGAACACATACATTGTGATGGCTGATTTCACATCAGCATTCATCAGGGGAGGTACTAAGCTTGGTACTACAGCATGGAGAGTAGCTATTGTTAACATCATGTGAAGCTACAGAGACAGGGAAGAAGGAAAACACATGTTAGTAAGCTCAGTGGCCAAAGTTAGGTCTGGTGTAAGTCATAACAGATTCATAATCCTTGGTCCTGTTCTTGACAGCACAGTAGACTGAGACCTAAAATACCTATCTGCAGCCTTGTTTTAACTTATCAGGCAGCATTGGTCTATCTGTTCCCCTTCTCAGATTTCATTTTTCCTTAGATAAATTAGGGAGAATAGTACATGCCTTTTTTGCAAAGTGTTTGAGAAGTACTGTGAAAAGTACTGGATGAATTTTTTTTTATTTATGTCTAATAAAAGTTCT
Source organism: Passer montanus (assembly GCF_014805655.1). Taxonomy (NCBI): domain Eukaryota; kingdom Metazoa; phylum Chordata; class Aves; order Passeriformes; family Passeridae; genus Passer; species Passer montanus. The sequence goes on along the minus strand of NW_024359832.1, from coordinate 1,195,555 downwards.
CTTGCAGATTGCTAGTTTGGCTGCTTCTTTTGTTGTCCATGCCCATGCTCTTGTTTATTGTAACTGAGACCTGGCTTATAGCAGCAATTACCTTGCCTTTTACTGGGAGATGTGTACATGCAGACAGTTATTTAAGAGCACCTTAAGTAACTTGCTAGAGTGTCAACACCCATAATGATGTCTGAGGAAAGACAAGAGAAGTGGAGGGGGAAGCTAGCTGTCTCGCCAGCAAGAACAAACTGAGTTGGAGAAGATTTATTAGGTGTATATTGCTCAGATAAATGTGATCCTGACTTGAATGAGTGCCAGCAATAGCAAGGGGAGGGGATCAGGCAGAAAGAAGTGGCTGTTTGGACTTCGTCAACAGATTCAAGACCTGACGAGGATTAGGAGGAGTAACAGAGTTGTTGGGGTGCTCATTCATCACCTTAAAATTTCGGGTTATGAATTCTAAATGGATGGTCAGTTTAGCTGAAAAATGCTTCCTCCTTCTTTTGCTACATTTCTCTTTTTATGCCAGTAGGTTTGAGAGTGAAAGTATTGCATGATGTTATTTGTGAACATGATACAATGCATAGAAGTGACTGACACGTTAATAGGAGTTTTCGTGTTTTAAAAACAAAGTCTCATATTCTGTTACATGACCACAAGAAAAAGAAACATGGAAAGTGGTTAGTATGCTTTCATATTTCAACACTGTCACATTATGAAGAGCTACCTTTTTTGCTCTCCTTGTTTTTGAGCTTTTACTTTGTCTTCATATCAATTTACAAAGACATATGGTAAATTAGTTAATTCTTAAGAGAGGTAAATCTCTTACATCTAATCTTAGCCCAGAGCAGTTTTTGAATACCTACTTTCTGAATTAAAAACCCCCAAACTCCTATTTCTTATGACTGGGAATATATGAAAAAACATTATTTTTGTTAAAGTAAAAAAATCAGGGTTCTATCATATTCAGAAATGTCTTTTTTTTTCTTTTTTATTCAACTTCAAAATGTAAATACAGATAGCAGTGATTGAAGAATGCTTTGACTTAAATCTCTTTGCCCAGTACACCTGATAAACTGAGGTTGCCATGCTGTTATATTAAATTTTACAACAGTTCTGTCACTAGAGAAACAAAGTAATCCCTGTATTTGCTTTCTATTATTTTAAAGCAAACATGCTATGAAACAGATTCTTTCCTCTTGTAGCTCATCTTTTTTAAAGCCTGTGGCTGCTCAGTAATTTGCAAGAGCTATGCATCTATCAGAATTACTGAATTACTGTTAGACACAAGAAATTGATAGCAGGCAAAGCTTATCTTACTCCATTCCAAATCAAATGTTTCACATTTCTGTATGACATCTTTAGTATAGCAGCAAATGTGTTCTGAAGAACCCCTTTCATTTTCCATGACCACCATGTGGCCAGCCACACCAGTAATATGATGCCCTCTCTGGGCATCTGAAAATTTATATACATGGAACAAATACTCTGATGTTTCAAAGAAGTTTTTGCCATTGGATTTTCTGGGTCTTGGGTTTACATTGATTTTACTGAAGATTCATTAATACATGTGATGGGCGGTAGAAAATAATAAGCCTGAAGTAGATATAGAACCTGATTATTTCTTCATGGAAAATGAAGTTAAAACTATGAACAACATTATTTATAGGATGCAGTAACAAGGGTTTGGATAATTTCTGGTCTAGTACTTGAAAATGATAAGGATCCATTTTGAGAAAAGTAAAATGGGGGAAAAAATTCATTGAGCTAACCTGCTTTTTTGTTTGATCACAGCTTCAGAGAGTTCAAGGCAGCCAGGGACATAGCTGTGCTAGGATCAATGGTGCAAGTGATTAAGAGTGATAGGACATCCTGAACCTTTCATGCTCAAACCAGAACTTTCCCTCCTTTGAAACAAGAGCTTTTACATCACTCAGTAGAATTATATTTCTCATGAGCAGCACTGGAGTACAGAAATAGTCTCAATTTTCTTTGCTGAGGAATCTTTATTTTTCTAACCACAGATCTCAAGATTAACACTGCTCCTGGCCTTTGATTTTTAGTTAGGAAGTATAAACAATGACTCAAAAGGTGTATAGGCAGAACTTTCCATCTGATTTATCAGTATATTTTTGCAATCTGTCATTCATGTCATGTTGACTTTACAAACTTAATAACCTAAGACCTAAGAAACTAAGGTTGCCTCTTAGCTCCTTAATGTAAACCAGTGTTACCACTAAGAAAAATAATTTTAAAATATCCTGAAAATTTAGATGCTACACAGGTTAGAATATAGAATTTTTGAGCTGATCAATGAACTGAAGTCTTTGGAAAATATTTGGAAATAAAAGCCACATGTCACCTGGCCGAGAGTGCAAGAATCCCACTTGTCAAAAAATTATGAGCCTTATATGAGCCCAATGTCCCAAAATAATTTACTGTTTTGAATGTGGTTTTATATCAAAGACAAGAAGATTATGTGATTTCAAATTTGCAAAAAATGAACCAAATCCCCCAACTGGTGTTCACCTTTATGTTAGACAGGTATCTGAAATGCTCAGTAGCTTATCTCTTTTGCTGGCAAAAAATGAACCAAATCCCCCAACTGGTGTTCACCTTTATGTTAGACAGGTAGCTTATCTCTTTTGCTATTTCTCTTGCACTTCACAAAGTTAGCCGATTTCATGATGAGATTTGAGCCATGAGACAAACTTTCTGGCTAGCATACAGAATGAAAACAGAGGCAGTTCATCCTTAGATTTGCTTCTGAGGTGGTGAGTTACTGCCCACCAAAGTAACCTTTTAGCTAACCTAGGATTCTTGAGTGCTCCATCTGTTTAGAAAGGGCAAAGTAACTTCCTGCATTGCCTTAGAATTTTTCGTCTTCATGTCTGTAGAACACATGCTGGATATTTAGTTCACCTACTGCCTAAGAGCTTCTCTACCTCTTTTTTCCCATTTCCTTTTGGAAATTCCTTTCCATTTCCTTTTTTCCATTTCCTTTTTTCCATTTCCTTTCCATTTCCATTGTCTTTTTTCCCCCTTTATAGATAGCTTCTACTAACAGCAGTTGCAAGGGGCAGAAGTGCCTTCCTTAGATATTTTCCTTATCTTCTCTTCTTTTGGCCAACCTAGGTAATGAGCAGGCAGAACATTAGATCTACGGCTGTTGGATACTGATCCCCAATGAGGGAAAAACATACAGATCAAAAGGAGGAATTGAGAGGTGAGTTTCTAGATTCCCTAGAAGGAAGTGAGAATCTAGAATTCAAAATGTAAATATTGGAAGACTGAGAGATGAGATCACTGCTAGACTGAGTGAATTGTGACAAAGTAAACCATATCTGCAATAGTAGTAACACAAATCTAGCAATTGATTTAATGCTTCCATGGAGCCAGTTGATATCCAGTGCTCAGAACCCTTGGATATGAACAAAGGTACTAAATGAAGGAGGAAGGAGAATGGCCTTCAAGTATCCTGATGAATTTGTGCTAGAATTGCTCTATAAAGTAATTAGTTATGTTAGGACAAACATCATCAGACTACACTGAGTACAGCTAGCATGAGAGCTACCTAACACTTTATAGCTTCTCCATAATGTATTGCAGAGCATTATGGAAAGTCCAGACAGTTGTAATGCTCTGTTTGACATACAATAGTATTTGTCTGCTTACAAGATCTCCTTCCTAGGTTAGAAAGGACTTTGTTTATTTCAGAATGGAAAGGAATTTAAACATCATTTATACAAATTCATATATGCAATTCTATTTTGTTTGAAGGGTATATTGAAATTGGAGTGCATAAATGCTTGCACAATCATGTGCTTAGTTTTTTGATGATGGATTTCCAGGATCTTTAACACTCTATTTCTGTGTTCTCAGCCACACTTCATCTGAAACTCTTAAACTCATTCCATTAAGCATATCTCCTCAAGAATGAAAAGCTGATGCTTTATCCTCTGGCCACTTGTACCCACTATTTCTGATCTGACTGATAATGCCAGAAATCGAAGTACAGATTATCAGAACAGCAAGGCTTTTCATAATGATCTCTCTGCATGAAAAGTCCATGTGTCAGCTAAGAAAATGAATTTTTAATAATACTTGGCACTGAATGAGTGGTTTGTCTCAACAGAGTGCATCAAGCACTGCTTATCTGATCTTTGTAACTCTGAAATAGAGTTCACCTATTTGAATGATCTTTTTCTTAGCCATCTTTATATCAAGAAGATTATTCAGGATATGATATCCTCAATTTCAACACATGGATTCATTTTTTTAATAAGGAAATAAAAACAGAGTAGGTATATTTATATTGGTGTACTCAATAGCATTTCTCTGTTGGACAGGGAACAAAATTTTCTGTGCCTGTTAAAAATTTTGGAGAAATTTATGCTAACTTTTTAAGCCAGACAAATATTATGAAGTTTATGCATGAGTTTAATATATCTTTTAAAGATGTTATTGATGAGCATGATGTCCTTTTCATTCTCTACTTAATTACTAAATATCATTTTGAGTACCAGGTACTATGCAAACTCCATGTGATGCCACAGAATGCAGCTCTGCAATTTGCAGTTTTGGCAAATAAAGGCTCTTAGTCATTTTTCTTTGTAGCAGTTTGACATAGACTGTTCTGAGTTTTCCTTAACTGAATTTTTGGTGAGGAGGAAAAAGTGACAGTGGTCAACCTGCTACAACTGTGTATACATATACTGTAAAGAAATAAATATGCTCTCTAAGACTAATTTAGAGACAAATGCCTCTTCTTTGCTATTGATTTGAAATAATAATCAGAAAAAAAAATATACATTAAAAAAGCAAACTAGTTATTCTTGGTTTATACAGCAGCAGCTTTAAAAAACAAGCATTCCTTCATAGACTAAAGATGAATCAAAGTTCTCTGATTCCTGTAAAAATGTGTGTGTCTACAGTCATAGTTTGTTCTGGATCAATTCCAGTGCATTGTGACAATAGGAACTAGAAAGGAAAACTCAAAAGGGTATTTTTAATCACTTTTACCTCTATTAACAATGTGATGCTATTTCCATTGTTCCTGTTATAAAAATAAGTAGCTGACACGTTCCCCAGAATTGATTATTGTGTTTTAATCAACAGAACAGCCATCAAGATATTTCAACCTATCAGGAAAGGGAGTGGAAAGGAGCTGACAGAGAAACCTCAAAGGAAGGACAAGACACTGTGTCTTTTGTCCTTTGTTCCAAGATGGAAATAAACTGTCTCCACTTCTGATAAGCTTTTCTTTTGATCTTTGTTTGCAATAATTAGGGTTAGACACTAAGTTATTTTATGAACCCTTTCAGGTTTATCCCCCTCTTAGTTAATATGAATATGAATTATTTGACCTAAGCAAACAACCCCATTTTATAAGTTTTTATTATTTGCTTTAATTTTTGGAGATTTTGCCTAATGTGCAAGGGAACTAGATAGTGATAGATTTGGGGAAGATTAGAAATATTTTTTCCTTCAGATTTAATTTTACTTCATATTTTATAAATGCAAGAACATAAAATGCATAAAAATATATAAATATCTATTTTCTGTCTTTCTGTGTCTATTGTATAAATATGTATATAGTTTTATATATATATATATATATATAATTTCTAACAATTTAGGAATGCTCATCACACTGTGCTTGCCTCTAGTTTAGATGTTTTGGAAAATCTGCACTCTGCATTAAGGGTATAGATTAATGCTCTCATTTATGAGCGTCAGTAAATATGTCAGGCTGTGGAGAGATGCAGACTTTAATTCATGCTGAAAGGCAAATTGTATACAGCCACCAAAGGGAATACTGGGAAATAAGAATTTGGGATTCAGCTAGACTGCATTAGAATTGTTATCTGCTTGTGGTGCAAACGCAACAAGAAATTCAGGTGTTTAAGAACAAATGTGTTTTTCTTTGTTTGCAAAGCTAGACTTTGTCCTAGGCAAAAAACCCCAACAGTACAAACCCAAAGCAACACAAACAAACAAACAAAACCAATGAACTCCAAAACCACCCAACCAAAAACCATCTCCACAAAAAACTAAGAATACTTAAACACATTGTAAATCTAGGCACTTTTCACATAAATATTAGAATTCAGGTTACTACAGAGTAAAACAAACATAATAGTCAAAGAATGTAGGCAGCATAATTTCAGAAAACAATGTGTATTAAAATTATAAAACAGTCCAGAATTAAAGTGTGTATATATTTTTACACCACTGATCATAGATTTTTAAAGATTATTGTAGCAACCTGAACCACAAGTCTTGCTTAGGTTCCTTGCTTCAAGTTGAATCTCTGGCATTTTAAAATGCCTCCTTTAGGAAGGCACCTTGATTTTAAGATTTCAAATGGCAACTTCAAAGTTTAAACCATGAAAAATTACTTCAGAATTTATGTGTGTCCCAATGCAAATTTTTATCCCCTTAGAATCTAGTATTTCACCAGTGTTCTTTTGTATTGTCCTGGAGTTCATAATCAAACTGAGGGATTGCAATGAGAACTAAACGATGCAAAGCTGTAACATCCCTCCTAATGTCAGGGACAAAAAATATTATGTGTGCTTTGCTGAGACGTATCATTGAATTAGTATACAGTTTCATGTCTGCAGATTTAAAAAATGCTGTAATTTTCAGTAGCTTCCTGAGACATGTAGTATAGTCATTTACTGTAAAATACAGAATGCTCTTTAAGGGATGTAAATTGCTGAATCTCTGTCTCTCCAGTGGAATAGTCTACTCTTATCAGCTGAGTAAGTGATACAGTCTAAACAAAGGGTAATAACGTTCAACTGGAATTCCAGGAAAGGAAGCTTAATGCGAACTTCCTGATTTAATCTTACAAAAATAGAAAGGTTGATAGGATAAATGAATCACTCAGAAGAGCAGATTTTGCTTCATTTAATTAAAACAGACCATAAAAATGTCAAAGTACTCCTTTGTAACATTAACTGCAAAGCTCATACACAAAGCTATTTAGAGTATCATTTTCATGCATGAGACCGAGAAAAAACTCTTCAGAGAAACAACTCAATTTTCTCAAAATTTCTTCTCATTTTCCAGCCTGGGAAACAGGGTGACAGATACATGGACATTTCTTATATAATTTCCTGTATCTTCTGCTTTAGGTGGGTCAGGAAAAGTCTTCTCAGAAGTAAATTTGGAACTTCTGCTTTTGGGAGATAATCAGCAAGTCAGAGATGCGTGAATATTGAAGAAAAACAAAAGAACTATTTTGAGCCTCACTAAGAGGTTTCATTAGGTCCAGTTTGTGTTCACTTTAATTTCCTGACAATGTTAGCCACTCAACTATGGGTGAACTCACAAAGAAAGTGGAATGAACAGTATTTTTAACAAGATTCCAGGTAAGTTGCTGGGAATTGAGCACAAGTGATGGTCCTGCATTTCAGGTGGAATGGAAATGACAATATAGTAGGCAGTCTCAATCTTTAAATTGTGCAAATTTGTAACCTGTCAACACCTATATATAGCCAATATGAAAATATCTAAAATGTAAGTCGGCCAAATGACAAACTGTGATTACAACTGTCTTCTTGCCCTCTATAAAACCAGCAGGAAAATGTGTAAAAAATATGTGTGTACTGCTATGACCCTCTCAACAAAAACAAGCAGGATATCCACAGCACTGCCAGAGGCCATCCATATCAGAGGAACGTGCATCCCATTTCCTGAGTCTTGCATGTGTTCAACCCACTGTCAATACTTGCCTTAGGTGGAAAGTTTTTACTTAACATTTGGGTACAAAAATTTAATCTTCTTAGAAATAGCTTTTTTTTGCCCAATAATTTTCCATTTCTAAACTCCTCCGGGATTGAGTTCTGCTTAATGACAAGCTGATGGATGGGAATCTTTTTGTACTCTTAGGGAGAACCTTGCCACAGCTGGCTTTATTTTTTCCTGATTAGGGTTTGACCCCAGGTTGGTTTCTTTTTTGTTTGTTTGATGCTACTTGTTTTTATTGCCTTCTGGTTTGTTACTTTCTTCTATTTTGTTTTTGTGGCTGTGTTTTTTCCTTACAAACATATAAAGATGCTCAGAATGGGATATCAGAGAGACACTTCACGTGAGAGGGCTGCTGTGTGCATTTATGGCTGAGTGCTGCCAGGAGGAAACAAGAAGAGCCAGACCTGATGAAATATCACATCTGTGCGTGTGAAAGATCTTCAGAAATATGCTAAAGGTAGATATGGATGACTGATAGCATCTGCAGTTGGAAGAGCTGCAGCTCCAAGTTAGTACTGAATTCTATTTTATTAGATGACACTGACATCTATTGTGCTGATTCCTGATCCCTCAGAAAATTCAAGGACAGGATTAACCAAATCTGATACAACTTTGATTTTTATTTTTTATGCCAAGATGTGAAGAATGTGAGGAATGACTTCTACAGAAAATCACATGGGAAAAGGAAGAAGGAAGATGTAAAAGAGTGACACAAAAATCCTAATCTACCTGGTTTCCCTTGCCTGGTGATTGACTCCATAGTGAAAGTTAGGGATTATCTCCCACTAGAGATTTAAAATGGGAAAATCCTGAACAATGCTAGGAATCAGGTCAGTGTTATATGAAGGTAGAAAAGAGATATCAAAACCCAGCAAGCTCATACTGACCGAAAACCAATGCAATCTCCTCACTCCCCGTTGGGCCTGAGCTATCTGGGTGTTTCAGACAGCTGTGACCGATGAGGCGCCCATCTGTGATGAGCTAAGGATGGGATGTGAGCCTTGGAGTCAAAATGGAATTGCCTACTTTTGACCAAAATGTACTTTATAGGCGGGTGTGCTTTGACTGCCAACTATCTGTTTTCTTTTGGCACTAGAAATAACAATCTTGGATAACCTCCCTTTGGAGGTTTAGTTCCAGTTCCAGATATTGCAGAAGATTCTTCCATTTCATAGACAAAAATGATGAAAATTAGAAGGAACACGCTCATCTTTTGCCAGACTTGCAAGATATATTTTTCCCTACATATTTAGTGGTTTGGGTAATTATTTTCTTAATTAGGAGACTTGTCAAAACACATTATGGTGACTGATTTCACGTCATCACTGTTTTTCCTAGCAGTTTCTGATTGCTGATTATATGTTACAGAAAAACACTAATTTATAATTAATGACAGTAATTTCTTAGAGATCATTAGCAGCCTAAATGCTATTGCCTACCTAAGTATTTTACAACTGCCCTAGGGAAAATTTTAAAAAAACTTTTTTTTTTTTGTTTACAGTTAAAATTTTAGCTCAGAAAAGGGAGTTCTGTGTTTGATTGTACATTAGGAACTTAAAGGCAAAAGATGATGAAAACATGCATGTCTATCTGTGCTATTCCTGCATGGTGGTGCCTACAATACTAAATGAAAAAAGCACACATTTGCACTACTGTGAAACTTTCAGCAGAGGTTTACAAAGCACGCTGCAAGCAATGTTTTAGTCTCAAAATAACTTTAATGCAGGACTTTTCACTCTATAGTTAGACAAACTGAAGCACACAAGAATATATGGGCATTTTCCACAGCTACATTCTGAACTGGCTGAGAAAATTGTGAACAAAGTCTGCCAGTCTTTTGCCCTTTTCTGAACTTTACTCTTAAGTACCACTCACAGTGTCCCATACACTCCAGAATTGGCTTGTGCCTCACTTTTGGACCTCTGTAGCAAGAAGGAAAATGCCACTGGTTCCAGTTCTAGACCCAAAATTGCTTGAAGTTTTTGTGCTCAGTCTGCTTCTGACACTTCCACTGCACATAGTTTCTAATGCAAGTCAGTGTAATGAAGGTGCCATTAAATAGAATGGTTTTATATAGGATGTCATGAAAAATTCAAGTTCTGTGTTGTTTTATAGAAGGAGAAAATACAGAACGATTTTGATGTATGGACTAGTATCTGGTGCAAGGTATGTATTCAAGTGTGCATCTCACCTGGTTTGGGGTTTTTTTACCTTATCAATAACATTTATAGTTTTCTTATCTAGGGATAACCTTAGTGTTTATGCTGTGTTATTTGGAATCCTTGATGCAAGGCAGAACCTTGCCAGTGTAGTTATTCTGTACCAGCTTACCAAAGTAATTTTAAGTATCCAAGGATATCTATTTCTTGGTCTTTAAAAACCACAGTTATCTGCAGCTTCCATTCTCTGCTAACAGATGTTTGGTTACTAGTGTTCAATATTATGCAATAAGAAAGTGAGTCCCCAGAACTCCCTGTTAGGAACACAAAGTACTCTAAGATAGATCACTTTCATATTTTCTGGCACTCAGCAATGGCTAAATCTCCAAAAGATTTGTATGTTCGTTTAGTTTAAACTTAATATCCATAACTCAGATTCCTAGAACAAAGTTTTCTCAAACTCAAAACCAAACTAGTTATATAATGAGCTGCATCTCTTTCAAATACCTATATGCAGACTCTGGTGCCAAGGACTGGATTTGAAATAAAATAAGGATTGTCTGAGGTGTTCAAATTTACCTTGATTATATTTCTCAGGAAGACAACTGAACAGAAAGAACTTCATTTGAGGCATGGGTGAAGAAGTCTTTAAAGTGTTGGAAACCTTCCTGTTATACACTAGTCACCCATGTCAACTGGGAAGAGCACAGGCTGCAAAAGTAGATTTTTTAGTAACAACTTCAGTGATATCAAGTATTAGGAAAACATGAATTGCTCCATTTTGCAAGAGTAGGACAGCAAAATATTTCATATGTTTTGGCTGATTTTATCTCCTTTGCACACACAGTATAGTATATTATCTTGAATGATTAAGCATAGATAAATCAGTTCTTCATCGTAGTCCTATGAATGTGTAATTGACATCTTGACACTTCCACAAAAAAAAATGAAAGCCTTACTGAGGCAGTTACATTTGAAATGCTGTGTAGCACATTTTTTTTCTTCTAATGAAAGATAATTGAACATAATTAAATTATAATTTCTTCATGGTTTTGCAATGATAACATTTAAAGTCTGTGTCATTCCCTTTTTGCAGCTGTTATTTTGTTCAAGGAGTCAGTGTATTACTTGACTTTTCTGTACGACTTCCAAGATTTCCACTTTTACTTCATTTAATGTTACAGCATTTGGTTGGGATGTTCTTATGTGTATAAGTGAGTGAAGACTTGCAAAAGGTATTGCAAAAATTTTTATGAAAGTGCAAATAATTGGTTTTTATCAAAGCTGAGCTTGTGCAAAAAAGCATCAAGCACCCTGTGGTAACAGATGAAATTAGCTGTTTGCTGCAGCACCAAAACAGAGTAAAAATAATACTGCAGAAACTCTGTAGGGTGCAAGAAAGGGTAACAAAATGCTGGAAACAACAGAGAGAATTTTAGATGACAGCCTAAAGGACATGAGGAAGCAGACTGAAAGCATTTCCTGCAGCACAAACAGAGGAAAAGGCTTTCACAATTCATTTCACAATTCATTGCCTGTAGAGACTGTGTGAGGGTCATCCATGGCAGCAGGCACATGCATGGCATGCACAGCATTTTCTGGGGATGGACACATGCACTGAGTAGACAAAGGAACTAATAATAACTTTGAATTGTGCAGGGAACTACAGGCTCTGGGTCTTTTGCTCTCATGATCTAGCACGGACTGAAGAACCTGGCTTTTGATTTGCTCCAGACTCAAGTGGCCCCCTCCAGGCACTGCTTCCCAGCCATGTTTGCTGTCAAGCTTGCATAGAGTCTTCTCCCAGCCTAATTGCTAGAAAAATCTTCTCTGTTTCTGGACCTCTCTGTTGTCAGAAGGGAAGTGGCTTATTCATACTCTGCTTTGTTTTCCAAGGAAACTTTGTTGACAGCCTGCAATTCCCCCAGAGCCCTTGCAGGAGCCTGATATTTTGCCCAGGGTCCTCTCACCACAGAACTGGCTGAGAGCTCTGGGCACTACTTCAGCCAGAAGGCTTGCGTAGAAAGGAGGGAGGGATACTGCACAGCAGACAGATTTACTGATCCTGGACCTTGGATTTGTACCTCCAGCCTCCACTCTCCACCCTCCCAAAGCTTGGATAGCAAGAGGAATGCCTTTCTCCCTCACTGTGTATGTGCTCAGGGTTATAGTGAAGCCACGCGATTTCCATGAAGTCATCTCATGGCACCTAGCTAAATGTTTTTTAAAATACTGCCTTCTGCATGGGGAGAAAGAAAATGAAGAGTCTCTATTGGGGATAGGGCAGAGTTGATGCTTGAAAACTGATGCAAATATATCTGTTCTCCAACTGGATGTAACAGGATAGGACATATACATAAAAAAGTATGAGAAAGCAGAGTACATAAAATACATGCCAGTATTATTCTTCTATTCAGGGCAACATGCTGGGTTCAACCCCTGAATTGTCTATTGCCTATCTAAAACAATTTAGATTAAAAGTGAGATTTTTTAGATAAAGAACACATTCATTAAACCCTTGCCACAGACCAAAAGATGGCCATAGGTTAGAAACTGAATGGTAATAGGTCAGGGAAAGAGAAGAAATCTCTTTTTTTTGTTCCTGGATCACAGGGATGTGAGCTTCTGAAGGCTACAGCAGAGTGCATATGGGCTTACTAATAACTGTAATAATCCTAAAAACGTCCAGAAATAAGGAATATTATCAACTCCTTATTATGTCCCACTGGCTTGGGAGAGGATCTAACTTATGTTGTTTGTCACATCTCATAAACAATGAACTGAATACACTTGCTAATAGGAAAGCTTGATCTTAACATTATTCTGTAGCTTATGCTCAGTTCTTGTGTTTTTGTAAGGGCAAACAGGATTTTCTAACAAGAATAGATGAATTAACAAACAAAATTATTTCTTGGTAATAATGATCCTGGAAAAGCAACAGGGAGACTGTTTAAATATAAATTTCAGATGGGAAATGCTTCAGCATGTATCCTTTTTCCTCAGCTCTCTTATCTTATAAAAGAGACAGCTGGAAAAAGTGAACAGAAAATGACTTATTGAAGAGTTGTATCAGTCCATTCCTTGCTGATATATCAGTTAAGTGCTTTAGAGGAAGCAGAATCTGATTCTCCCACATTTCCAGAAAACTCAGGAACTCACTCCTTTTAAATAGTAGCAGAAATAAGTAGGCTATGAGTATTTTCTATGACAAGCTTTGGTCATGAATGCATGTAATTTAGAGAAAATGGTATATTTGCAACCACATATGCAAGACGTCAATATACCCTCTGGAAAATCTGCTGCAGCTGGCTGATAGCCTTACAATATTATTAAATGTGGGGTTATTATTTCACCATGTTTAGATCACTTTTGGATACAACACAAGGAGAGAGAAGTATTGGCTCTGTTGTACCAGACAATGAGCTTTCCATATGTTGGAAATAGCATCAAGAAAATAAACTGCTCAGTGAAAAAAAACTTGATATCAATGAGAGGGAGTACTCAGTACATCACCAATGATCCCATACACCAGATATTCTCAGACTCTGTCTGTAACTATGCTGTCTGATCTCAAAAAAGGAGAGGGATGTTATTTGTCTTAAAAAAAAAAAAAAGGAAAAAAAAAAAAAAAAGGCAAAAATAGTTAAGCCATCCGTCAACTAAAACCAAGACAAGTGTTCTGTTCTCACTGTTGAAATGGGATATTATTATTCTCATGGGGATTAATAAGCCTAGCTAGAGGAGTCTGGCCCTTCGGGAGGTCAATAGAGGAATGCTTATGATTAATGTTTTGGTCCATGGTCTATCTCTATGCTTTAAGTTATTAAAGCTATGTTCTCTTTTACCATCCCCTTTTAACACAATGTTAACTTTCTGCTAGCATTGGTGTTGCAGACTGCCCTTGGCTCCATGGAGTAAAATAATACTTTGTGGAAAAGATTTTGCTGTACAAAGAAGCAGATTTAACATCCCAGTTTTCCCCAGCTCTCAGATGTCAGCATTGCCTGTAATTAGCTGTGAGCTGGAATGTGGGTTGCCATGCAGTAACCACACCAGGCATCTTCTCTCATGTCTTGATTTCCCATTTCAAATATCCCTGTTGAGTTTGGAAAATGAATTGTGGAAGCAAAAGAGAGCAAAGGAGCGGAGACTCAGAGCAAGCATATAAGGTGAGCCTAATGTAGAATCAGCCTACTAAACATTTTTTGTTTGTTTTTGTTTTTTTTTTTTTAAATTACTAGTCTTCACAACAAATACAAAACATTGTTGCAAAGCATTGCTTGAGCAAGTTGATGCCTTGAATAAAAGACTCACATATATATTCAGCAGTTAAAAATATATTTCAAAGGGCAGTTTCCACTATGCAATTCAAAACTCTCAAAATGAATGACTGTGGACAATAGTGATGTACTTCCAGGTGCTTTTATTTTTTATAATCAGATTAAGGGTGAAAGATGAATGCTTGCAAATTCTGCACAAAGTCTTGTTTCTTCACCTGTCAGATCTGTGAAGGCTGTGTAAATCTGCCCAGAAAACCTAGTCCTAATCTGTCGCTACCATGAGGCTGCTAGAACAAATTCTCATGTTTGAAGTAAATTTAGTTTTCTGACTGCCATCATTCTCCCGACTTTCATAGAAGTGCTCCATATTTGCAATGAAACTAGAGAGCAAAGCCAGCCTCCCGTGGAGGTTGTGGTGCTGGCAACAAAAGTGTCAGCTATGATTGTCAGTGAAGGTGAGAGAGCTGTTGATAACTTGCCCAATTTTATTCTGCCATGTGCCAACAGACTCTGCAAGTGCATGCTTTTGTTGCCTATAGACAAATGTGAGCAACATTGTAATATAGGGTTTTGTTACGTCATTACCTGTTTTTTTTTTCCTAAATGGGTAGAAAGATACACCATGAACTTCAGCTCATCCAGAGAATGGCTCTCTGATTTCCACCATACTTCTCTGTGCAATTGGATGCACTTGTTGAGCTCTTGGGGCTTTAATTGTAATGACACTGGATATCCCAAGCATTATCACTTTGGGTAGATACAACTGCTAATTTTAGAAATAATTAAGGCAGTGACAGTAATAGCAGTTGAATTTAATCGCATGGGAGCTAGATGTAGGGAAAGCTTTCTGCAAAGACAGCTTTTTCTTGATTACTGTTTGCTTTGAGTTATTTTTGTAAGGTCTACGGGCTCTTCTAAACATTGCAAAGAAGGAGGGAAGGGGACAGGAGGCAGATATTATCTCGGAAGTCTTTTTTTCAGCATACGAATATTCTCCTCAGATTGCTAAAAGACATCTTTTTATTAAACAAAAATAACTTGTAAAATAAAATCCTTACTATCTCTGTGTCCTGTAACACAGATTATTTGGGTAAGAAAAGGTAAGCAGGGAACTGCCAGCAAGATGACAAATGTGGTGATTTTGACAACACACCGGGTAACAGAGGCCATGTTAAATACCAAAGTCAGCACGGACAACCTCCAATAGAAATGGCAACAATGTTCAAAATGTGTTGGAAAAGGCATGTGTTTTTCAAAACCAGCTAAGAGTCACAGGCCAAGCATTCAGCAACTTTCTCAGGAAAAATGGCCATCTGAGGGGCTGCTGCTTTTGCAATAACAATAAACCTCCCAATACACAAGAGCTGTTAGCAGTGGAGTGACTAAACTGGGGATGTAAATCATCCTCCAGATTTCATACAGAGAATTGCTAATCTCTCTGGAATATCATGTTAAAACCATATTTTGCATTTCCATGAAGATTGTGCTGTCTGACAGCAATGGTTTGTCCCAAAGCAGCGATGGAGCTGGGTTAGCTCTGTTTTAAGGGGTTGGAGTAAAGCCAGCATTTCTCCTCAGCTTCTCAGAGAATGAGTCAACACACCTGCTCTAAAAATCTGGATGCAGTCAGCAGCCAACGATGTAATCTTTGGCACAGTCACCAGAACTCCATCTGAATTATGTTCTTTAATTCAGGTTTTAACACTTTTAATACAAGACACTAATGGAATTTTTCAGGACCCCAAGATTTTTTTCCCAAAAGATACTCAATAAGAAAGTAAAACCACTGCTTGCTTTAGCTAAAATTTTAATGTTTCTTGTGAAAACTATAATAAATGTTACTTTTACAAATACAAACTCTTTGTTTTTGGCAAAAAGCAGTCTTTTAATATTTTTTATTTAATTTGCTATATTTTCTTAGTGATAGTAGGACTGCATTCTGCAAAAGAAGCATGAGTAATTCCATAAAGTTAAGGAATTAACTTGTGAATAATGGCTTGCAGGGCTAGACCCATATTTTTGGACATAATTCATATACACATAGCAGAAAGAGAATTTTAACTGAGGGATTTATTTTAACTCCACAACAAAGAAGAATCAAATAATTTTGGTTATCTGACCTTAAAATACTATCTTCCAGTTTCTACAGAATGGAAATGGGGCAAATTGTGGTACAATAAGACAAGCCAAGTTAGCACAGAAGATAAATCCCACTGAAAACCCTGTTGTTAGGGTGTGAAGCAGTGGGTAGCATTATGTGTGTGGTGCACACAAGCACAACCCATTCTACAGCTCAGATCCAGCAGATAGCTTCATTTTCAGGGTGGTTTGAAAATGCTGAGCTACCTGTTCCTCCACAGCCAGCCATGAATAGAAGCAGCCACTAGAATTTTCTTTGTTTATTGGCATGTGGTTGACAATAAAGCTTTGCAACTTTCTCCTGGTGCAGGAGGAGGTGCTGCCAAATGGGCTCTGCCCAAGGCATGGATGAAACCACTCAAGTAAACCTCTATATGTTCCCACTGTTGTATCCTCCCATTTAATTGGTCACAATGGGGACGAGAGCAATATGCTGGTGGAACTCTCCATGTTTTAAAGACAGTGGAGGATCTTGAGCTCTTCATGAATGTTACTTATTATCTAATGTTGCAAAACAGAATTAAAAAGCAGAGCAGTTAAAATCACAAGTACAGAGAGGAGGCCCCTACTTAGTCAAAACAATTCAATGCTACTCCTTTGAAAATAAAAATGCAGCTTTAGTTTATATTTTTTAGAAAAACAAACAACAGCTTCTTCACGGTTTCTTTAGGAGCAATATTGGCTGTGTTACTTCCTAAGAAATATTTCAATAAAAGTGAATAATGCCCAAATAATGTTGATTAAAGCTTACTGCTACTGTTACTGATATCACCTATTGGACAATAATGTTTATTTCTGTATCTGTCCAGATTAACTAGTTACATTTAAGTATATTTTGTAAAAGTAGAATGTAGAAAAATCTTGAAAATATTTAATGATTACTGTTATTGTTGGAAAGGGATGTTATTTGGTAATTAAATATATGTAATTGATACAAAACCTTAAAATATTTATTCTCAGATTTTTAAGCCACATAATAAACTAGTAAATAAATTGAACATAAAACTCAACCACCTGTCTTCACTTAATATGTATTAGCAGCTGGCTTGGGTTTTTGTCATGACTGTGGGAATGGGTTAACATGTTTAAGACAAGTGTATTCGTGGCTGACTTGCAGTTCAAGTTGTCCTCCACATAGCTCAACAGCCACATCAACAAAGTGAATGCTAGGAAACAGCACTAGAAAATGCATTCCTCTCAAGCTGCTGGAGCAGGGAGTCCTCAGGTCAAGGGTCCTTTGAGAAATGTGGGCCAACTTAATGGTGCTTCCAAGTGAATCGTTTCACACGACACCTGTGTGTTCATCACTGAACAGAAAATGAGGTTTTTCTGTGAGAAAGAAAGCCTCAAATACAGTATTTTCTTTGGTTCACAAAGAACTGTATCATCATGGCTCAATAGCAGTTAAAACAGAAAGAAAATAATGTTAAATAAAATAAACTGAGGTTGTTTAGAAATTTCAAGCTTTCCTCCACACTTTTGAAGCTCTACCATCTACTCAGGTATCAAATCCTCTATTTGCTTAATTATTTCTCAATCAGTCATTTTAGTATTTGTTGTTTTGGCTGGGACACAAGATGTTTTTTGCATCTAGGAATAGCATGGAGATGTCAGGCATTGTGCCTTGTCATCAGCTCCTCATGCTGGCTGGGAGATTGATGTAATGATGAGGGTTATGGGAGATTATGGATGATTAGAAAAAGGAAAATGCACTTTTAAAATGGGGCAAACTGGAATGCAGAAAAATTGACTCTGCTGCCAAGAGGCTTATGGAAATGTCAACGGGGCTATGAAAAAGAACTGAAATAGCCAAAAATATTCAATGTGTCCTTAATTTGTGGTGTGGTTATTGCTATGAAGATGCACTGAATGTGGTGCCAAATTTCTGTTTTATTTTGCTGTCAATAGATTTTTCTTCTTTTAAAGAAAAATAGATATTTTTCTTCTTTTCTCAGTCCACATTTTCTTTTATTTTTTAGTTCAGGCACTTTTAGATTTTACTAATGATTGGACACAATAAATACAAACTGACTTTTTGCTGGAAAAATGCTCACAACAAAGAATCAGTAAGCTGTAGATATTTCTTGTATAAAAAAGCAGTCCTACAGTCCTTACTAGGTTGTGCCCCAGTGTTGGGACTCCTCCTCCTTTGCCCATTTGTACAATTCCTGCATACTCCCTCCAGTTTATTCCTTACCAAGGTAACTGCCCTTTTCAGGCCTGAGGGTTTCATTCTTCTTGTCCTCACTTGACTTGGCAACAAATCTAGGCCGAGTATCTTGAAAAGCAGCACTGGGATCAAGGAGAGTTTTGTATGGTTCAGACTGCTGAGTTGGGGTGCTGGCTTCTTCTCCCAGTATGGGAACCCAAATACTCAACACCAATAGCTCATGGGGTAGTCAATATATCAGCAAGGGAAGCAGATGCACAGTGTACTTAGCATTCAGACTTTAAGCAGTACATAATTCCAGGATGTCAAATTCTGCAGTTTTGACTCATTTTGTAGACTTCCCTTCTCTTTTTTTAATGCACAATTGTAATGAAGAAGTTCCTAACGAAGCTAACATGATGCAGGGCTCATTGCTGAATGACTGGTCTATTAATTAGACATCTTTAGATAAAAGGCTGTTCTGTGCTCAACAGATTAAACTGAGCCCTTGAGATATTTGAAGTTTGTTTTGTCACTATCAGATAAACACAACAGAACATGCTAGCCTGCGGAGGTTCATGACTAAACTGTTTGCAAGGTTAAAAAGAAAGGGAGAGGAAAACCTTGTTAATCTTCTCCATTCCTAATTTTTTAAAAAAAGTAAATATTTTTGTAAAAACATTTCAAAGGCTTCCACTTTCAGCTATGTGGCAGGTCGAGATTAGGGAAAACCCAAGCACCTCCTAAGGTTAAACACACTATTTGTCTCTGTCTTTCAAACTACATCTGAGTATATTTTGCAGATAAGTTTAGATAGGTTAAAGCTCAAACTCCTTTCCTTTGACATTTTACCTAGAAATATATAGCCAGGGATGGACTAAGTTCAGAGCAATATTTTCCTCTCATTAAAGATATTCTACTCAGTTCCTAGAACTAATAAAAAAAAGGATTACTCAAAAAGTATAATGATTTGAAGCTCCTATTACATTATGGACAGAATACTTTATGAGTAAAATAAAATTTCAGGCAGATGGCATTTAGACAGTTGGAAAGCTTTTAAAGGGCTATTAGATATGCTTTGTTTACCATATTCAGTCATTCAGATTTACTTATTTATTAGTCTCACAGAAGATTGGAACAATTTTTGGTAGATTATTTTCCCACTGTAGTTTTTTTCTGAGGTAGGGAAACTACTATGATGATTTATAGAAATGTATTAATTTGCATTATATTGTAGAAATTAAGCTTTGATTTTGAACAAGAAATTGCATTGGATGGGGGCAAATGCACTTCTAAAAATACCAAAGAAACTGTTTTCATTTCACTGTGTCTTGTGCTTGGATGGTCTCCCTGATGTGGCAATGGAATTAAATTTCATTTTCATTAATTAAAGTTATCTATTGTGCAGGAAAATTCCCTAACTCCACATAGCAAAAATAGTATTCACAACTGCTACAGAGAAATATCTCCAGTCAACACAAGACAAATACCCTCCAATTCTTTTCTCAGACTCAGGCTGAATAATATATTAATATATTCAGAATAATTTTATATTTTACTTGTATTTTATATTTTAAAATTTTAGCTTGGGAATAGGCTGTGTAAACATTTATATCTGTCTTGAATAGTAGGCACAGATCTCAGCTGCTGTGAAGCGGCAAAGTGCCAGCATCATAAAAGAAAACGCTTTTATTTATAATGACTGACTTTCTGTGCCAGGAAATCTCTTTGATTTCCTTCAGTGACAACAGAGTCTTAAGTACAGGTGAGGGTAGACAGACAGGCAGATAAAAAAATATTCCTTATAGCAGTACTGAGAGATTTGCTGGGGGTAAGAGGACCCCAGCAAGGGATTCTTCTGTGCAGAGTCACGGGGCTGATGCCCAGATGCCTCCTCTGGCTGTGGGCCCCCGAGAACCACACAGCCAGGGACACTGCCTGTGTGGTTACCCTAACACCACATCAGAGTAGGGTTTACACCACAAAACAGAAAACAACAAAAGCTACAGAAACCATATTTCCCTGTGGTGAGAAGGGTAGAATTATTTCATCCAGCCTCCCAGCTAGAGGAAGCCCAGCAGCAGCAGCAGCAGCAGCAGCAGCAGCAGCAGCAGCAGCAGCAGCAGCAGCAGCAGCTGCACTCCCTTCCTCCTTCCATCTCGTTCATGGACTCAGGAGATGATCTGGCCATATAACCTTGGGATGTGGGTAGCAGATGCTGGGGGGCCCAGTGCCCTGCAGATGGCTCACACATGGTTTTCTCTTCCCCACCCAGTGCTGTATTGTGGCTGTCTTGCCACTGCATTGTCTCAGCAAATTGAATGGGTGGGGGTTTTAAAAGAAGAAACAAAGAAGGAAATCTGGCACTCTACAGGTGCACACCCTCCAGCAAGGGCAAGATTTTAGGGGATTACTACAGGAATCGTGTCAGTTAGTTCAGACCCTGCCACTGAGACCATTTTCTGCAAGGCTTGCTGACTGGCCCTGCAATCAACCCAAGGTTTGAGAAAGTAATTCCTTTCTTGAATATTTATCCTGTGAAATGTTCCCACTGACAGGATCTTAGCCTGGAGTTTTCTTGCGAAGAAAACATTTGCTTTTACTCACTTCTGACTAAGACAGCTATGCCTTACTCCCAGTCTTTGTGTAAACCTTCATTTTTATTCCTTTTTGCTTTGTACTCATAGATGGAAATGTCAGATAGGTTTGGAAGAGCAGAAGATCCCCACTACAGGAGGAAGCAGTGCCCATGGGCTAGTTTTAGGAAAGCTGACCTTAAGAATAGCTCTTGTCTGAAGCTTTTGGCAAAATGTTATATTCAGTTACATACAGATACCTCACGTGGTTTGTAACTCATAGGATGCAGTGAGTTTTATCCTGCCACAGTGTGGTCAGGAAAGATACCTTTCATCCAAAAGTTTAAAATTAAAAGCTATTTGTCACCAACATGACAGCTGTATTTCTTTCAGAATGGAAAATAAAAGTTGAGTCTGCATTTTTTTCAGGTTTCATATAAATCTATATGAACCCCTGGCAGGGAAAATAATCCTGTGTGTGTGTCAGCATTCCACAGCAGGGTTTTAACAAAGATCACATGTTACACATTCAAAAACTAAGGCGCAGAAACACTGCACTTGAAAACAAAACCCCTGCATATCTGAATAACCCAGCCTCAAAACTATTAATCTGAACAGCTGCCCTGTGCATGATAGGCAATAAAGGACTAATTCACTCAAACAAAGCACAAAAAAAACCCCCAACCAAACCCCAACGAAAAAACAAAACAAACCAAGCTTCTACAAAAGTATGCTTAACAAACTCAAATTTCATCAATTTTTTTTACACAAAATATTCTTTCATTACATCAACCAGATTCTTCCATAACTTTTCCTATCTTGCTTTCTTAAGGTCTGACTGAAAAAGGCTTTTATACAGTGCAATCTTAATGCTCAACACAATCAATTGTTAAGGAAAATGGGAAATAATAAACAAAATTAGCTATTGTAATTGGGCTATGGAGAATTTTAGACTAGTCATTATTTGATTCAGATTCATACTTTCCAGACCATGTAGTTATGTGATATGCTTTCATATTACATGAGTAAGAAATGATATTGTTGGTTCATGATCCTAAGAAAATTTCCTTTTGCAAAGATAAAACTGTGTGTTATTGTGATGCACAAAGAGTTAAAACCATAGTTATTAGATTTTTTTAAATCAGTTGTGTAATTTACTGAGAGCTTTGGTATTTGAATTCCTCCATTTGTTGACAGGAGAAGAAAAGCAGAGGCAGTGGCTATACAAGTTTGTTCAAAATGCCCTGCAAGTTTGTTCAAAATGCCCCGCAAATAGTCTTTTACCCTGTTTTGATGTGCTTTGGCAGTAATTCAATTTACTGATCCATACTCTTCTGCCAACTCGTGCCTGCTCTAGCAGTAGGTAGATGTTGCAATGTGCATACTGAAGTGTTAGGATGGGAAATGACAGCACGGATGTTAAGAAAGACCAAATTCACTGTTACGATCTAAATATAATTAATTCCATATTCCAGTTTTTGATTACCATGCATTTATTTGTAAAACACGAAAAGTTGTAAAATGGTGAAAATACTTATTCTCTGCCCTCTTCAGGATAAGAAGTACAAATCTGTTCATACTCTGAATGGTCTGGCAAAACAAGTGACCCATATACTAGGATCTGGCATGTTTATCCCTTGCAGCAGCAAATTTCAAGTTAGTCAAAAGCTCTTGGTTTCAATTTCATGGCTTTTAGGAGACAGTTTATAGTCTGCGAGTTTGCTGGTGCAATGCTGTATGGAAGTATCACATTAAAAAGCCTAATTAAGAAAAAAATGCAATTATGTAAGGAGATGGTTAAATTCTGAAAGCTTTACTCATTGTTTAGCTTCAATTAATTAAGAGCAAGTTCTGACTGAATAAAATCTGTGTAAGGACTTTCAGATTTAGGTTCTGAGTTCTTTCCCACAATTTTCTCTGAATATTTTTTATTCATGTTTGGATACTTAGTGAACATCTGTGTTTGGAGGTTTGTTTTGATTTGGTCAAAAGAAAGATTCTTAAAAGTGTGCTTAAACATAAGTAATTTTAAATAGCTTCCTGCTCAGTGAAAATACTCTTCTATTGCTTCTGTACGTGACTTGGCCCAGGGCAACTTATTATTCTCCCTGCATCACAGAAGTGTGTAGCACATATTTTATGGTTGCTTAGAACTGGAAAAAAAGGCAAAGGGTGGGGAAGGAAAGACAAAAACATCTTTTGGTGACTTGGCCCTTGAGGGTTTGTCCCGAGGATGAAGACAACTTGGAAGGCCTTTGAAGGGCTCCACACACTTATGTTCATATGGTTAAGCCCTGTGGTGGTTAATCATTTAGCAGAGTTAGAGCCACACTTGAGCCATGAATAAAAGTATGCCACTCAAAGGAACAGGGTCTTTGTTAGGCGCTAAATTTGGGATGAGACTTTCTTTAAACAGATTTTGAAAAGGGTGAGTAGATGATCAAGCTTAGCTCAGAAGTAGATAGTACATTTTTTGTTTTCAAGATGCAAATTGAATCTAGAGTTTGTTACTTGCCACTTGCCTGATACTCATTTTCAAAGGAAAAATTGTCAGCCTCAACATACAATAGGAAAGTCAAGTCAGTCCCACATGGATTTTTATTGGTTAGTGAGTGGTATTAATATTATCATGCCAGGTATTGATTGCATCCATACTAGAGCACACTGCTGTGGGCACTGGAGGGCAGAGGAAGTACATGCTCCTTACACATGGTCCCAACCAGACAAATCAAATACAATATCTGCAGCTGCTGCAGATTCCCTGTAGCCCCCAGTCACAGGTCATAAGAAAAAGAATACCTAGCTGTGTTTCAGACCTCCACATCTCAGGAGACATATTTGATAATTTTTTTTTTTTAATGGAGGTGCGTAGTAGGAGTTCAGCCGAGCAGTGCCCACCTATGCCGCTCTGCATTAAGAAGAATGTGACCTGACTGTGTCAGTTTGCTCACTCTCTGTCACCTGACAGGACTGGGACCCACACCTTTCAGTCCACACCAGCGAGCTTGGGTGATCCCACTGGGGACTGCATAGCTCATGTGAGGATGAAACTTGCAGCTTGTTGGCTCTGGAAACTCGACACCCATCTGTGCTTGCCTTGGAAGGTTAGGAGTGCAGTGAAGTTGGGCAGCAGGTGGGAAGTGGTGCAGAAGTGTGAGCTGTGCTGCTGCTATAACCACACAGTACAGTGCAAGAAGTCATACATGTGTCCTAATTATCTTAGATAAATGCCATAATTGCTGGGTGACTGATTAACAGCACTTGGGATTAATGTCACCACTGCCTTCTTTTCTGTTTCGTTCTTGTGATTCATGCCTCATATGAAACTTTCACAAGCATGGTTAGAAATGCCTATGGTACACACAAATAATTTTCTGATTCAAAGTGAAGGAAGCCTTTCTGTTTTAGCACAAACCAGACATTTATCCCCAAACTGTTATTTTGTTTTATTCAAAATCCATCCCCCTGCTGCTTTGCTTTGATGGTTAAAACCCATAGTAGTCTGCAAGATTGTGGGAAACCCTGAAAAACATGGTGGGGGATGAATTTAGGCAAGACATGAGAAGAGTGGTGTGGGGAGTAAGGCTTCACAATGGCCTATGCCACTGTTTAGAAAGAGTTAGCAGTTATTTGAGAGTAGAACAAAATACTTCAATGGATACAGGATGAATTCCCCCTTGTTGACATTCCCCTACTTGGAAGAAATTTAGTTGAGAAATTTGGATTGTAATATCTTTTCTAGCCCTCTGAGTCAGAGCTTCATTTCTAGCCAGAGCGTGCAGCTGAAATCAATTTATACTCCTGATTGTTAGCTAGTAACCAGTGAACAAAACCAAATGCTGACATTTTATTTTAGCTAACTTTTTCAGGTGCTCAGACCTCAATGTAGCAGCACATATTAAAACAGGATATTTGTTTAATTAAACTTCTCCTATTAAAGGAAAATAAAAAGGAGTTTAGACATTCATTATTGACCTGTCTTGGAAATATGTTTCAATAAATGGGCAAAAGTTGGTCTTCTAATAAAAAAATCTTGGTTCTGCTTTTAGGCAGCTAAAAGAGTCTTAAAGAATAAAGGACACTGGAAGCTAAATGCAACCAATTCCTCTTTTCCTGAAATATGCAGTGCAGCTCTGTGTCTTCATAGTGGCCTTTGTCTTTTAGCCAAAAATATCTTGATACAGTACCTATGCATAGGGCAATAGGGTTATGAATACATATTTGACAGACATAAAAACCCAGACATTGTCATTAATGAGTCTTATACTTCAGCTTCTGCAATAAATCATGTTTCTTAGTTTCATTATTTGCTTCACTGAACTTTAAAGGATATATTCACTTTGAATGAGATCCTAAGTCATCCTCTTTATAGTCATTTTCTTATTTCATGCCTGACTATTATTTCCTAGCCACACAGTGAAGAGTAGCTATGAAGTAATTTCTTCACAGAGAACAGAAGACATGAGGAAAAATTCTATCCTAACTTCAAAGTATTCAACCATGGCTACAAACCTGGCCAGAGTTTGACTACATTTGCCTAAGGTCTCTTCATAGCAGGGAAACAAAGCAGCCATTCATGCCCAGAAAGCCTTTTGTCCGGGTCCCAGGAAAAGACAGACAACCCATACAGACAAATGATGGAGGCACAATTTGAGCTTGCATGACAGCAGTAGAACAGCCAAAGTTTAGCAAAAACCCAGAAGCCTACAAAAAGAAAATGGTTTGCATCAGTCTTAACAGTAATTAGTGGAAGTCCCTTGCTACTCCCTTTGTGACAGGTCAGATGATTTCTCCTGATACCTCTGTGCCCACCTAACACATCCAGGGAGCCAGCAGTTGCACAGAAGTTCCATTTGGCCACAAAAAGTCAAATCAGTGTTGCCAGGAGTGGAACACAAACACAAGCACATTATATTGTCTTTGCACCTTTTTTTCTCTGGTATGGAGTATGGCTTACGGCTTTTTCCGGGTAGGACTTACTACCACTTCCACTGACCAAATCACTTCTGAGCTGAATCTGTCCCAGAGAAAATGCCTGTGAGTACATTCAGCTGCAGGAGATGAGGAGAATAAATTGTTTCAGAGGGAGCCTCTGTGGTCTTGGTGGAGGGGCTGATAAACAAATCCTGTTCCATTCAGCAGCCTGGTGTACAGACATTGTGCATGCCTCGGGCTATGGGATGCATTGTTAATAATCACTTCAAAGCACGCCATCGGCATTTAAAGTTGCTCTCTGTTTGCAGCAGTTTCTTTGGTCTTTTGGACACTTTTGAAGTTCTGGCCAGTGGTATGCCAGTGCTGCCAGCAATACAAACTGCACTATTGTTGCGTGGTGCTGCCGCCTTGTCTCAAATACTCCAGGCCTCCTGTCTTGGCATATCAAGTGCATTTGTGCATGTTTATTAAAATTGAAGGGACTTGTACTCTTTGGTGCACATTGGAGAAACTTCGGTAATGTTTTCTCTAATGCAAGGACAACATGCTTGTGTAGCATAAAACTGATTAATGACCACTTTTGGGGGTGGGGATTGCAATGATGGATATCTTATTTTCTATCTACTTATATTATTACCTTTTTTGCCTGGAAAATTATCTTAAAAATAGCTTATGAATAATCTCAAAAGAAAAATAATTATTTGGTTTTTTTATTTGATTTAGAGCGCTATAAGAAAAGTCATACAAAAACCTCCCAACCCTAGGCTCATATAGCAGGGGCTCATGGCAGGTCACATACATTGCATTACATCACAAAATCAAAGATATTTGCAACAGGACTACCAACATCTACTTTAAATATTGTAGCTGTAAGGCAGGGTAACTGTGGATCTTCTTGTAGCATAGATTTTATCCTGTGTAATTGTTGTTTTAAGTAATGCATATATATGGATAACCTGAAGAATGAAGAGGATAACATGGGGTACAGGTGATCCTGACTCCTGGTAACAAATGTCGATAGTGATCTTTGGGTAGTGGTGAGACCAGGGATGGGAATGATTATTTAGTTTCACTTCTGACAAATGTTGTAACATTTCATCAGTGGCGCTGGTGTCCTGGACTTTTTTTTTATCTCTGTGAAGTTGGTTGTGGTTTCAAAGTAATTTAAAGCTGGTATGAAAGAGAGCTAGAATTAAAATGTTGCCTCCTTCCTTTCTTTCCATCCCCACCTATGCACTCCTATTCCTTCCTTTGTTTCTCCACAAAAGATCACAAAACCACACAAAGACTCGGATCAGGAATTACCATGGCTAAAAACTAACCCTAACCTGAGAGCAAACAAACAAATGAAGAAAACTCAACCCCAGGCCCAATAACCCTTATTTTGAGCTAACTCGGCTTCCTACTTCAGCTCAGCACCTGACAACATTAACATTTACAGCAGGGCAATGTATGATCAACCTTTGATTGATTATATTACTGAATTTCATCCACAACACTATCTGCTAGTACTTCACAAGCAGATCATCAGGGCTGGGACGTGTGAGAAGGCAGCTGCTGACTGACATGCAAGTGACTGCAAGGAAGGTGTGTCAGGAGTGTCAGCAAGACCAGAGGGACACTGAGTGATGAAACACAGAAACAAGGCAAGGTGATAGCTGATTGTTGTGTAAGCCTAACAGAGAGCTTTATATTGGGGTGGAAACATCACAGAGGAAAGTGCCGAGTGGGGGAAAGTGTCTTTTGGGGTTTTTTCTGTCCTGATTGTGCAGCATTCTAACAGTATAAGATATTTCAAAACAGGTTAAACTTTCAGTAGCCTTACCATAGGGGATATACAAAGGGTTCCTTGAAAAAAGATGTCTAGAAAGCTATTTGCTCTTAGTATAAGGGTTTATGGAGGGGGGGGGAAATTATATCTTGTAAATCCCACGATGATGCAGGGAGGATTAGGCATGCTGAAGAGTGTGGTGGGGACCTGCTTGATGCAGTTACATTCAAGGAGTGTACTGTTACTTATTTCTTCTAATATTAGATTAAATTAACCTCAGCCAATACAAAGACAGCTAAACACACAACAATGACAAGATCAGGCTCAGCTTCCATTCAGAAAAATGCATGAAAACTGGTGGAAAATCAAATTCTCTAAACAGTAATTTTAGAAAAAATCATACACTAATCATCTCTTATGTCTGCCATAGGATGGTGTAGCTGTCTGTGAGAAAGAAAGCCAAAACCCAGTTATTAGTCAGACATCTTAAACTGACTGTGTAGCTAAACCTTCTAGAAAATGCAGACCAAAATCATGCCCTCATGTCTAGGCTCCACTAACTTGTATAGGGAGAAGTCAAGCACTTTTAAAACATGTGGTCCATGGCCACAGAAATCTCAGTCACTCTAGAAACTGGTTATTCTGCAGACCTAAGAGGGAAATCTGTATTGCATCCACAAGGAACTCTTCAGAACTGTCCCAGTTTAACAACTGGAACAACTGTTATATAGGTTTGAACTTGGTTCTTATTCTCCTAATGAAAACTGGAAAACATTATATATCCCCAATGTTTGACTCTTTCCTCAAATATTGAGATGACAATGGAACAGGCTGTTTGCTTTTGTGCTGTTCTTTATCACTCCATCACCCTTGCTGTCCTCTGAGTCACGTTCTTGTTTGTATCTTGAATTTGTTTTGTACTTCTCTAATATGCTTATATGTGAGAGAAGAATAAGAAGTCCAGATTATAAATTCTGCATACCTTCTTTTGAATAAAGGAATATTCTCCTGCATCTTGTAAGTAATATTTTATCTTTATCCTTCTGTACTTAATTTCAGGATGAATACCTAATATAATTTCTGTTTACCTACCTTTTGCATTATGTACCCTATAAGTTTCAAGTTATATATAAGCTGTTTTGTTTGTATTATTTACTTTTTATTTCAGAAATGAGCATCAATTAGGATCATAAACAGTTCTGTAAAACTTCTTGTTCTGTTTCAGCCAAAGTTGCATAAGTGTGCGAACTTAGAACATAATTTTGCCACTCTCTTAAATTGTAGGTCAGTGGAAATATGATCAGTTATTTCAGTGAGTCTTTCAGCCACATCTTACATATGATATTAAAGCTGGGATGTCATTACATAACTCCTGGTGGAGGGTTTCTGAAGACATTGCAAGTTTTACCAGTAAAAACCACAGCCATTTGAAGACACACAATTTTGTTGAAGTCGAGAACCTGAAGAACTAATTTACATTCAGGAATGCACTAAACATAAAATAAAACACATTAAATTGAAGTTTAGTTTATATGAATCGAAACTCCACTTCTAGATAACTACATAGACTGATACCTTGAGTCTCCATTCTGTTCTTTTAGAGCTATTAATAGGTCACCAATTTTATTTTTCCCATAAAAATCTAAAGTACTGAAAATTACGTAAAACACTTGATTCAATATTGGTTTCAATATCAAATGATGATATTGAATATTTACTAAATCTTTGATCCTCATTATGTAGACTATGGAAATTGTTTAATGTTTCTAATAATTTCAGGCTGTTTCAGACTACATCTGCTCTTTATTATATAGTAAAACAGAGAGAAAATGGAAAGATTTCCCATTAAATATTGAGACTGTCTAGAGAAACCACCCCTGCTAAGTAGATACTCTTCATGCGGTATGATCAACACAATTTTTGACTGTCTCTTTTTTACTTTTAATTTCTGTGATCTGATTAGGTACTGCTCTTGGAGAGGCTTCAGCTGGTGAGACCTCTGAATTATTTGAAACATGAAAATTA
Organism: Passer montanus; assembly: GCF_014805655.1. NCBI lineage: Eukaryota > Metazoa > Chordata > Aves > Passeriformes > Passeridae > Passer > Passer montanus. The sequence continues at coordinate 1,165,772 of NW_024359832.1, read as the reverse complement.
ATTTATGATTGTGAAGTCATACCATCAAAAGAGACCAAAGAAAAGAATACTATCCAGAAATTAAGTCCACTAAAACATGATTCTTACACAAGTACATTGTTATAGAAGAGAGATAAAGAAGCTAGAAGAGTTTTTGACTTAGAAGATATGAAGCTAAGTAAATCAGTTTTTCTTCCTGTGGTTTGGCTTTTGCGCCTTGATATCCTTGTGTTCGGAAAAAAAAATCCATGAATGAGTCATTACAATTTGAAGAGTATGAAATATTTTTTTCTTGTTAAGGAGTGTAACTTTCTTTGCAAAATAGGAACAGTGGTGCAGATTTATCTGCTTAGCAATCTGAAGAGCATCTGAAAATGCCTTGAGTGCCAGTACGTTTTAGAAATATACTTTTGGTGCACTCTGAAGCATGGTTGCCCTGTGTTTTGATGCGGAACGTTGGTAGTATGATGGCAAATGATGTGGTGTAGGTTAGCAATGTACTTGGAATTTTTTTGGTTTGCTTCCCGCATTCCCTCGCTTCCTTCCTCAGTGAAGTTATTTCCTTCCAAACTGTTTAAATTGGTACAGACCAGCCAGAGCACAGTCTGGCCGGGTTATCAGCAGGCCTCACAACTGGAACGAGTGTCTCTAGATTTCCTTATCCACCTCCCCAGCAGTTACTGTCATCAAAGCAATTGGATGGGACACAGATGAATAGCTGCTCTTAGAATAGAAATCTGCAGCAAGGTCAATGGTGTTCAAAACAATCTGACCAGCAGCAGGAAATTCCCTCCAAGATTTCTAAATCTTGTTTACAAAAGATGTCGTTCTGCAGGATACAGTCTACCCGATGCTGTGCTGGGAATGCCACATGTTGTAGCACATTTTCATGTGTAGCCTCAGAAAGCAGATAGGATGAAATCCTGGCAAAACTCCCGCTTCCTTCAATGCAACAGGGTTTAAAATTAAATGTTTCATTAGAGAAAGACTGGAAATTTTTGGCACCTAAAATCAGTGCTGCCAGGCAATATCTAGACTGGCACATTTGTGGAAGTAGAAGATGACATATGGGGATTCCCTTGCTGAGAATGGGTTTCAGATAAACCACACTGACAGATAAAAAATAAATCTTGAACTAGACTACTTTGGGATAATATTTCTTGGAGAAGACTGAAGACTGGGAGTCTGTTCTCTTAAGATCCTAAGAAAAAAGAAAATCTCTAAGAGAGAACTGAGAGTTGTGTCCTGAGAACCACTACTGGAACACAAGCTACTTTCTAGAAATACCCTAATGCTACACCAAAAATCTTTGTTTTCTTTCTCAAATGTTACTACATTGTTATCCAGGACAGTTTGTTAATCTGTTATGGGGATTAGCCTAAACTGAGTAGGAAACAATTACATAAAAAGCCTCATAAAAACAATATCTTGCTATTTGTTAGTCTGCTATAAGGATAACCATTCATTAGCACCATCACTTAGGTATAAATAAGAATGGTCAGTTCTGAAATAAAAAAGTGGATTACAGAAATGTTATGGATTTGAATTAACACTCATGATACAGCTGAAAATAAATACTCTTTACTGGATAATTCAGATTGTTAAATGTGTACTTTCAACACATCGATAATTAGTTTACTGATTTATACTTTTAGGTTCTGGTCTAATTCTGCTGACAAATTAAAACCATTGTTTGTGAGCAGTTTGATACATGTAGACCATGCTCAATATTTTTGTAGGTTAAGCTTTGTGCTTGCAAGACACAACCTTCAGTGCTTTTTACTTTTTAAACTCCTCCCAAGGCACAGGAGCAGGCAATTCCCAAATTTCTCAAGTCAAGAAGACAAGGCAGAAGGCCGGCTTGGCCCAGTAGGGATGTTCTCTTGGAAATAAGAAAAATAAAGGTGTAAGCCCAGCAAAAACAGGGTCAGCTGACATGGGAAGAATAAGAGATGCTGCTTGCTGCTGTAGGGAGAAAATTCATGTGACCAAAGCTTGACTGGAGTTGAAGCTAGCCAGAAGTGTGGGTGACAATAAAAACAGGTTTTTTTCAAATATAATAATGGCAAAAGCCAGGTAGAAATAACATTGTTTGGTTACAGGATAAGGATGGTCATCTCTTAAACAGGGACAAGGAAAGGCAGAAGTGTTTAATGCATTTTTTGCCTCCGTCTTCAACACAGATGATGGACCAAGGGGGTCTCAGTGCCCTGAGCTGGAAGACCATTGCTGCAAGAATGATCAAATCCCAGACCCTGAACTTGTGTAGGATCTGCTTCTCCAGCTGGATCCCTAGAAATCTGTGGGGTCTTATGGGATTCATCTGAGAATGCTCAATGAGTCCACTGATGTTGTCCCAGAGCCTCTCTTGATGTTTTTTAGTCGTCTTGGGAGACTGAAAAATGAAAAATATCATCCCAATTTTAAATAAGAACATGAAGAAGGACTCGGAAAACCACAGACCTGTCACTCTCACCTCAGTACCTGGAAAAGTCATGGAAAAGATTATTCTGGGAAGTATTAAAAAAACCCTGGAGGACAAGACAGTCATTGGTCACAGCCAGTACAGCTTCACAAGATGAAAGTCCTGCTTGTTGAACCTTCCTTCTACAACAGGATAACCCACCTAGATGACATAGAAAAGACAGATTTAACTTTTTTGGACTTCAATAAGGCTTTTGATACTGTCTCTCACAGGATCCTTTTGGACAAAATGTTTGGCACTCAGTTGAATAAACATATCATGTGATGGGTGAGCAACTGGCTCAAGGCTGTCAGGCACAAAGAGTTTTAGGGAATGGAGTGATAATCAGGCTGCATCTGGTCACTAGTGGGGTTCAGCAGGGCTCCATCCTTAGCCCTGTGCTCTTCAAAATCTTCATAAATTACTTGGACACAAAACTTGAAGGAATACTAAGAATATTATGTAATTGTGCTGATGACACTAAAGTGGGAACAGCTCTGTTGACTCCCTCGAGGTCAGAGAGGCCCTGCAGAGACATCTTGACAAGTCATAGAGACGGACAATCACCAACCATATGAAGTTTAACAGGGGCAAGTACTGGATTCTGCAACTGTGGCAAACCTGGATTGAATATAGACTGAAGAATGAGAAGCTGGAGAGGAGAGCTGCAGAAAGGGACCTGGGAGTCCTGGCACAATAAATATAAGTCAGCAGTGCCCTGGGATCCAGAAGGGCGAACCTGTCCTGGGGTGCATCAGGCACAGTATCACCAGCCAGACAAGGGAGGGGATTCTCCTGCTCTGCTTTGAGCTGGGTCAGCCTTACCTCGAGTACTGGGGGCAGTTTTGGGTGTCACAATATAAAAAAGGCATTAAGCTCTCAGAGAATGTAAAAGGGGGGCCATAAGGATGGTGAAAGGCCTTGAGGGGAAGCTGCATGAGGAGCAGCTGAAGAACTTGGTCTGTTCAGCCTGGAGAAGAAGAGATTGAGGGGAGACCTCACTGAGGTCTGCAACTTCCTCTTGAGGAGAAGTGGAGGGGCAGGTACCAGTCTCTTCACTCATGAACAGTGACAGAACTTGAGGGAACAGCATGAAACTGAGTTCTGGGAGATTTAGGGTAGATATCAAGAAAAAGTTCTTCAACCAGAGGGTGTTTGGGCACTAGAAGAGGCTGCCCAGGGAAGTGGTCACAGCACCAAGACTGGCAGAGTTCAAGAAGTGTTTGGAAAACACTTTCAGACACACAATATGATTCTTGGAATGTCCTATGCAGGGCCAGGAGTTGGACTCAATGATCCTGATAAGTCCCTTCCAATTCAACATATTTCTATGACTCTGCTCTAAATTCTACATGCAGATTCACACAGCCCAGACCCTGCTGGACTCACTATGAGACTAGCATGCAAAATGATGTGCAGTTAGAAAATTTAGAATTGCATGCTTGTTATCTTCCATACTGGGTTCATAGTGTGAAGAATAAATCTGGTAAGAGGTCAGTTTTCCATTAGGATAATCTTTGGCTATAATTTCCATCTTTGGAAAGGATAATTCAGCTTTATATAAACATATTTGCTCTGCTATCTAAAGTTGGTAAGAATCAAACCACTGTGTAATTTTAAACAAATACAAGTCATCTGTGAACAAAGGAAATATATAAAGCAAACAAATAAAAAGGAAATAAAGGAAAGAAAATAAGCATACGAAAGACCATTTTTCATACATCCATTTTCCTTGAAGCCTTTTATAAAGGTTTATTCTATTCTAGTTTTTACTTAGGGTATATGAAATGTAACATTTGCTATTGGTCCAAAGCCCTGGTTAACTTGCCTTGTTGACTTCGTAAGTGAATTGGATAACCTAACCTTCATAAATAAGAATGAATAAGGATATCACTCAAAAAAGGATAGGGTGGAGAGCACTTGGGGGAGTGATATGAACAAGAGGAAACAAGCAGACCTATTTAAAGTCACTGCTTGTCTCCTTTTGCTGAAGAAATATGTTAGGTTACAAATAGAAACACTAGAATTAAAATTATCTGTTTTCCTTCCTGAGGAGAGAGAAGGGTTTCTTGACATATTTTAGACAAGATTTGTTGTTTTTTTTTTTTTTTTCCAAATTGTTCAGATTACTCCCGCATTCTAAACAGATAAACAGGAAAGTTTGGATTTCTTTTTCTTTTTCTTTTTCTTTTTCTTTTTCTTTTTCTTTTTCTTTTTCTTTTTCTTTTTCTTTTTCTTTTTCTTTTTCTTTTTCTTTTTCTGTAATGCAATCACCCTGATTGTGAAGTGCTGGACTGGAGGCTGGATTAACTCAGGGGTTTGCAGTATTCTTCATCTTGTAAATACTGTTTCAGCTATCTACCAAAGCAGGAGGGAGTCAGCTGCATTCCAACGGGCATTGGGTCACACCAGCACGAGGCACTGAGCACTGCCTTTAATCACACATGTGCAGTACCAAACAAAAATATGGGGCATTTTTTGTTTTCTTTGATCAACTTCCTCAGCTCTGCATGCCAGATGGAAGGAGAGGGAACAATTCAAAGGACTCCTCTTACTGTCTTCTCAGAGAAAATTTTGTCAAGGACATTAATAGATTAGCCTTTCCCTCACTTTTTTTTTTTTGTCCCTCTGTTCATTATAATTACAGTTCATCACAATCAGATTAGGGTTTTATAATTTCAGTGGGTTGCTAGCCACATATATATCCATGATCACTTTCAGAATGAAAACACTTGTTCACAAAGTAGCTTCTAGTACATTTTCCAATTACCTGTCTAATACAACTGGGTAGTTTGTGCTAATGGGATATAGGTGGTATTCAATAAACATGACCTACTGCAAAATCTTTTGTAGAAAAATATACAAAAGAGAGTCAGAACGGTGTTGAGTAGGCAGTGTTTTAATTTGCTAGTGTTAAGGTTTTGTTATTTGATAAAAAGTAGAAAAGAAAACAATTCTTAGAGATTGCTGTTAAAAAAATTATATTTTGAAATTTAGTATTTAAACAGGAAAGGAAACTAATTTGATTTTTATGTACTAATACTCAACTCTTCAAATTTGGTCCCATCTAAATATGTTATTAAAAAATGATAATTTTATTTTGTTTTTTCTCAAACTATACAGAGGTTATACCATTCTTTATGATTTCTATCTCTTTTTCAAAAACAAGAGCACACCTACAGATAGAATAGCAGATCCAGTCCTGAGCTTGTTTGTAGCTGGATATAGATGCAAAAAGTATGTATAAGATGCATTTGGTGTTATTTTGAAGAAAACGTAACTCCAGTAAAGTGCAGTCTAATCTTTTTATTTACATGAGCCAGATGAGGGGCATCACATCTCTTCTAACTCTGTAGCTAAACTTAGACAAAGCTTATATCAATCAGACCCATAACTTCATGTTAAAACACTTAAGTATTTATAGAAAAAGATGGGCTGAAAACTGAAGTCAGCATATATTGGAAAAACAGTAATAGCAAAAAGCTTTGTTGTTGTCAACCAGAAGGCTTAGCCACATATTTGATCTAACAAAAACAGATGTGCAGGCACTACTGGAGGAAGTGGGGCACCTTTGATCTGCTGGCTTCTGCTGCTCACTTACAAAGGACAGTTGATTCCATTAATGAGGCTTTTCTAGTTTATTGGGTTCACTGATTTTATGCAACCAGAGCAGAAGGGAAATTGCACTACTCTCTAAGAAACCACTTTGATATCTTGTAAATACAGAGCTATGAAGCACTCGTGTCACTTACCGCCTTAAGTGCGATATCTCTGCAAACAGCTGCTGTGATTTCTTGATGATATTTTAAGGGTGTGAATGGTGAGGACAGAGGTAATTCCCTGTCAGATGAGCTGATCTTTGCTTATCTGTAAGGAATGAACTTAGGTGGGAGAAGAAAAAAATCTTTCTTCAGAATGAGTCAGAATAATTAATAATAATTTTTGAGGAAAACTAAAGTGAATGTAATTTCTGGCATACTGGGAAATGCCTACTCAAATCAGAACAGATGGCTGAATAAACTAATGATGCCTTATTTGCATAAGTCAAGGGGGTCCCATTTACTCCTATTAATTACACTTATCAGTATAGTATATTGCATGTAATTAGCTACTTAGTCACAGGATTTAATGAGACCTATAAGACCACACACAGTGTCACAAATACATGACAGTCCTGACATACATACAAAATATTTTTTGAAGACAGTCTGCCAATTTTAAAGTTCAGAATTTTAAAGACACTTGCAGAGCCTCAAAGGTCATTCTCTCAGGAGTGCTCTTTAATGTAGCAGCTGCTAAGAAACTGTGAAGAGTCATGCCAAAGACAGATAAAACAAGATTCATCCATGTTGCTGTTTGTTTAGTTTACTAGCTGTTCCTGAAATAGATGGGTTATTTAGATTCTTGGTTTTATTGCTGTTTCACAAGGTTTTACAGAAAGTAGTAAGTTAAATAGTAAGCTCCTTTCATTTTCCTCCAGTGAATGTCAATACTGAATGATTTTCATTTGTGTCTTGTGTTATGCATGTCATTTTGAGATTTGCTATTGAATTTCTCCTTTCACCCTTAATTAATAAAACTTCGTAATAGGTATGTCTCAGCAGAGGTTTTTATGTTTTTGGTTTTTTTTTTTTTTCTTTTTTTTTTTTACCTGTAGTGACATTCTAATTTACTACAAATTATTTAACACTACAGTAATATTTACAATGTGCTTTGAGTTAAAATTAAGGTACAAATAGCAAACTGATTCTCCTGGAAGTCCATTTTGTTGCTACATAGTGGAATTATATATTTTAACAATAAAATTTGATTTTGAACCCCACTGTATTTTTTTTATGCAAGGCTATTCCTATCTTTAAGTTCTCATACCCAGTGAAGTGTGGATGCATTCATTTGCATGCAAGAAATTCAGTGGTAAACCCATCAGCTCACCCTGAGTTTGTGGGGAAAAAAGCAGAAAACCCACCTTCATGCTTGCCTGCTTCTAGGCCAAGAGATCAGAATTTCATTAGTCTGTCCCCACAGGGGGAAGAATAAGATAAGGCTGAGGCACAGTCTCTACCAGCTGGGCATGTCTGTGACTGGCTGTAAAGATTCAGCAGTTTTATTCTCTTCTTAAAAGGAGTTACTCTGCCTAAAAAGCTGTAGTTCCAGCCACTGCTGCACTGCTCACCCTCACCTTGAGCAGAGAGAAGGATGGTTTCTAAAACTGCATGGAGTTTCACTGCTATTTCTATCAGTCTGTTGAGTTTAAAGGGACTTCAAAGAAGCGGGGTATTAAGCACTGTTACAAGAGCTCAAATGTGAGTGAGAATAAAGTTTGAATCCTTTTACCATTATGTACACAAAAATGCTTTTGAATTAATTTGTGTAACAGACAGTAACTGAAGAACAGAGCTATAGATATGCACTACAAAATTTCCTCTGCCCTCATGTGAGAAGATGAGCTCTCTGGAGCCGTGGCTGTACTCATATCCTGCACACCTACACTGGGAGCAGACTGAGCCAGGGGAATTTTTATGGGGTAATGTCATTACATATGCATGTTGTAGGGAGAGCATTAAGAAAGGAGGTCCTGCTAAACAGAATTGAATTTGCAAGGAACACTCTTCTGCAAAGGGTGGGCTTACATTAGCTTTAAAATGTCAGAACTGCTGAATATGCAGATTTTTCCTCTTTGCCTTTCCTTGGAAAATTGCGTTTCAAGTTGGAAGTGTTCTTTCTGTGTACATATGTGGAGTACTGGAATGGCAGTGGAACTACATGTGGGGCTTCCAACATGAAGGGACTTTCTGTATTGCTTCTGGACAGGAGAAAAGGAAGGCTTGCTCGTGTATTTTGGGTCTCTTCTAGTGTTACTATCACTTTGTTATTGAGTACTTGTTGTAACTCTATTAAAATAAACAATGCTCTCTTTGACAAGAATACCTATTCATCCACATTATGGCACATAGCATGCTTCAGATTGAGTGTGTGGGAAAAGGAAAAATATTTTGGAGTAGGACTTCCCTCCAATATTCAGCACAACTTATTGGATAATATGATGTTCCCAACCTCAGTTAAGCTGTGGAGTGTATTAAAAATCCCTTAACGGTGAAGAAAATTCAAATACTGTTGAAATTGGTGTCTTGATAAGGAAAAGGCAAAGTTTGTTTCCTGCTTACCCCCGTTCAGCAGTTCCAAGTACTAATTATTCTGTACCCATAAAATAAGTACTTTTATGTAATGTATTAGGCTTTTTAGTAGAATGATTTCATCTAGTAAACAAATTAAACATCAGGGGACGTGATTTTTTTCTCATTATAAATTAGTTCTGGTATACTGATTTATTTGTGTTAGTCATAAGTACAAGAAGTGTTTTGAGGATGATGACACAAATTCCTCTGAGACTAGTTTCTTGGACAGGTTACAGATGTTTCATGAGAATTTTTTTGAAAATTGTTAAGCAAATGGGAGAGCAAGTCTCAGTTAGGCAGATAAGATTCAGTCTCAGTACAAGAATTTTATTTCCATTTCCTTTTTCTTTTTAATGAGTTATCAGTCTTCTGTTCTAGCTTTCTTCAAAAAGCTATGCTGGGGCACCTTTCTGCTGAAAGCATCATGTTTTTGCCACATTCCAGGAGCAGCCAGATGTCTGATGGCAATTAAGTCAAGTCCAGTTTTATGGGTTTACCCATAAGAGTGATGATGACCCTACTTGCTGTCTGCTTCAAGATCAAGTGCCTGTTTTGGTCTTGCCTTAATTTAATTGTATTCCAGCTTTCACGCAAATAGGAAGAAACAGAGAACAAATCCATGTAGAGACTTTAGTTATGTTGCTAGATATACAGGAGAAGAGGTTTCCACTCTCCAGCTCTCATGATGATTTAGAAAGATGCAAATAATTGAAACAAAATAAAAAGGCAACACTTGCTGGGTATAAAATGCAGTCTGCTTTTAATGAACAACCATAAATTAATTAAAATTAACAACTATAAATTAATATAAATTATAACTATAAATTGATTTTGGTCCCATTGAACTATTCCTGGTTTTTATAAACTCCTCTTATACTTCTGAATAATATATTATTATTTCTTATGCTTTCTAGCAAGCATTAATGGTAAAACAGGCAGGTGTGTAATCTAACCTCATCTACTTTAAGAATACAGGAAAATATCAATGGAAGTTCTGGTGTACTCCGGTGTGTAGCTAAACATCTGTACTGCTCCTCATTTCCACTCATGTGCTTTCAATTTAATGAGTTATGACCACCAAAATAAATTTTTAAAAAATCCCCCAAAAAAACCCCCAAAACCCCCCAAACAAACAAAAAAACAAACAACCAAAAAACAAACAAACAAAAAAGATAGAGAGAAAAGTTATAAGATGTACAGAGCAGTTGATTTTAGTAACGGTGTGTAGCTGAACATCTGTACTGCTCCTCATTTCCACTCATGTGGTTTCAATTTAATGAGTTATGACCACCAAAATAAATTTTTAAAAAATCCCCCAAAAAAACCCCCAAAACCCCCCAAACAAACAAAAAAACAAACAACCAAAAAACAAACAAACAAAAAAGATAGAGAGAAAAGTTATAAGATGTACAGAGCAGTTGATTTTAGTAATATTTCAAATATGATACCATTTTTGTAATAAAGATAATTGCATGTATTTCTAGCTCAAAGAAACTGTACTATAGTCATCTGGGGGGTGGTTTGCTATGCCTTTTGTGGTACTGAACTTAACATTTTAACTGAACTGCCTTTGAAATACATAGTTTTTAATGTTTTTAATTAAATAATTTCTTAAATACTCCTACTTATTAAAGATAAATTTTCCTGGAGGTCTAATTCTGATCTCTTTCTTGCAACACATTATACAGTATGTGAGCCTTCTCAGAAAAAAAGTCAGGTTTACTCATTGCTGTGAACCCTCTGTGCTAAAGCAAAATTTCATCTACAGCACTATGGAGAGATGTATAAGTTAGAGTGGCCCAGCACCTGTTCCAGGCATTGCATGAACATATGGTGTTGTCTGTCCTTGTCACAAACAATCTTCTACTTCATATTGTGAACTGGCCCCCGGCAGAAAACTGAAATGGAGGGAATGAAATGGTTTAATGCACTGAAGACAAAGGAAGAACCAGAGTAAATGATCTTAAAGTGGGCAGAGAAGAGTTAAATCCCTGGGAGGATTTCCCCAGGTGGTAAATACTGAAACCTCATGTTTGAAATTACATCTTGCTGTGGTAGCTCTGAAGAAATGGAACCAGATGTGCTCATCATTACCCATCAGGCCACCAAGGCAAGCTAATTTTGCCAAATAGCCCAAATATACACAAAGCCGTAATGACCTTTAATTCCTAACAGCTTCAGTAGATCTTATTAAAAGCAGTGGTGGGCTCTCAGGGATCAGAAACTACTGGTTTCAGCTTTCAAGCAGGCTGTGTGAGGATGCTAACCCCAATGACATTACAATATAAGATGTCTTATGAGCGAAAGAAGTATTATAAATAGTACTAATAAAACATGGAAGAAGAAGATGAACTTGTGAAAGGAGTAAGACAAGCTTCTTAGCAATCATTTTTGTTTTCTGCAGTCTGAGGAAAAAAAAAATAAAGGAGGTTGTCATTATTTCTGTTCTTAAACACAAAGATCTGATGGATGATTGAACAATATAGGAATTCAGATAGTGGGATACTGGGAAAGGAACTAGGTTTTATAGTCACCCATAAATGTTGCAATGGCAGTAAAGTGTAAGAGTACATGTTACAAGCGTTTCTACTTAGGTTAGCTAAATAATTTCTGCTTCTCATGGTAGTTGGAAAGATTGAGAAATGTGGACTATCTTTTTATTGGTCTTTGAAATCTCATCAAAATACCTATCTTCAATACACGGATATTCTGTTGGACTACATTCTTTCCTCAGTGAAGTTATTGTTGCTTTCACATCAGCAAAATTCCTTACTCTAGTAAGTCAAAAACTATTCAAATTTTCTGTAATGAGAAAGTATTCCAATTTGAGATCATCATATTTTATTGCTTCACACACAATAGCCTATTACAAAATACATAAGAAATTTCCCAAGTTAAATTCATTAGCAATATCTACATTTATATCTAATATTTCATCAACAAATTCAGATGTTTAATCTCTAACCTAATATCTCATTTTTTACACTTTCACTGAGTTTTAACTGTTCTGCATATTCAGTTGAAGAAAAAAATCTCCAGAGGATTATAACACAGATATACACCAGTCAGCTTCAGTAAGGCTAGCATTCCATGGAACATAGATGTGCATATACTTCACTGCACCACCACATTTCTAAGGGGTACAGAAGGAGGTTTATTTTGAAATTATATGAAGTGAACATATGTAATCTGACATCTTACTATGTCAGGTTGCAGGCCAAACCCTTAAAGCCTATAGATGACAACATATGCCCATAAGAAATGGAACAGATTTTATCAAGTAATTTCAAAGGACAGACCCAAACTGAAAAGTGGCTCCAAGTCATATTAAAAGCTGCCATGGCTGGGAAATAAGCCAAGGAATCTGTGTTTCCACAATACTTGTGCTGATGTCAGTGATAAATATTTGTGCAGTAATTTTCTTTCCTGCTTGGAAGTATCTGAATGCTTGTTTGAGGGTCCTAACAGACTACGGATAATTTCATCTTCCAGTGAACAAAAGACTCAAAATCAAATTATATAAGTTACTACTAGAGTATTAAAATTCAGAAAATAGATATCTGAACTTAAAAATTAAAATGAACCATATAGAATTCTCAAATTTGCAAGTTACTGTGTGAGATTTTGTGGTATGTATGAGGTAGAAGATTAGAGCTGCAGGTCATAGTATTCTTTTTTGCCTCAGAAAAGGAACTGTGGCTATTCCATATGATTTGAGACACAAAAAAAATGATGAACTGGCGTCAACTAGTAAACATCTCGCCAGGAATTCTGGATTGACTCCAGCATTAGATTTAAAGCCAAGGAACAGTCTTATTAGAGAACTTTATTAGAGAAATTTAGAGAAATTCTGAATATGAGATTTTTTTTTTGCTTAAGCATTCTTCCTATCTGATTCACTTATTGTAGGAATCCAGAAGACTAATCAACATAGCAAGAAGCACAAGAAGCATATATATATATGTGTGTGTGTGTGTGTGTGTGTGCAGGTGTGCACTGTATGTACAAATATTGAATTGAAAAAATGATATGGAAACATCATATTCCTTTTCGTTGTTGATGCAACTGTGAACAAACCCACTCTAATTCTGGCTAAAATATTGAATGTCAGGATTTTATCAATACTGTAATCCTCATTAGGTTCTCAGGCTTCTAAAATGTGTGGTGCACAGAAGAATATGGTCAGCACTTCTGTATTAGAAGTTGGGATTGTGGATATGTCAGCAAATTCTTGCAGTAGAAAAACAAACAAATTCATTAACATAAATGTCTGATTGCAATCCTGTTTGCCTTGGTTCTGCACAATGAGACATTTTTAGGCATCATCTTCTCATGTTAGGAAAAAAACGAGAGTTTTTTTCTTCAGATCCATTACATGAAATTGTGCACATTCACTGTGCCATCAATTAAAAGCAGAAGGAAACAAAATCAGTGCTCTTCTTGACTTCAGCAACTGTCCTCAAAATTATTATCTAAGGTTTCTTAGCTTTTTGAAACCTACCAAACTTTCTGTTTGATCTGAACTACCTTATAGCAAGATCACTCAAATTTATATCTCCTCCAAATTATTAAGCACTCTTAACAAACTAATTGGAGGTAAAGTAAACCCTCTCTCAATCGGGTTACTCAGTAATGTTGTTTTCATCTGCATTGAAAAATGTTATTATGCTTTTTTTCTCTGTGTGGGGTTCAAAAACTAGGAATATTTGATTAACTACTGATCAGAAGTAACATCATGGCAGATGAATACCACATGCATGAAGGTTTAATTTATCATCTTTAAATGGATGTGTTTGGGATGAAGAGAAGTAGGCATGGTAAGAGCTAGTATATCAAGGTAAGCACAACACACAAAGCAGCTCTGTACCTCACTGAGGGAAAAATAGAGATGTCTTGACAAGTAGCAGGTATGGAGAGAAAATACAAGATTGAGGTCAGGCTTCTTTTGCACCAGCCTTGTGGGAACACTTCACAGTCATGTCTCTGTCCCTCAGCTCTGAATACTGACTGCAAAGATGGACAAATGATATTGCAAAGCACGAGATGTTATATGAGACTCTTGGATGGAAGTGAACTAACTGCTTACTTTGCCTTTTGAGTTCATGCCTTCCTTTATATATTTCACAGATAGTGACCTGGAAGACTATCAGATTAATGAACAGAGTAAAAGAAAAAAGACCATATTGAACATTCAATAATATATGAACTCTACATGAGACAAGACAAATAACTATTTTCCTCAGTCTTATGGACCAGTATCAGCTTAAAGCCTTGAGATTTTCTGCTGGCAGTGGCTGGCAGTGACCAAACCAAACTCTTCTTGCCCATGGTTTATCAGGGCAGGCCAGTTGTTCCTTCAGCTCACATGGCATATACTTTGCTACTGCAGGATGGCTGCCAAAACAGAACTTCATCATCAAGTATCTGAAAGAATGCTGTGAAATTTGAACTGAATACTGATAGAGACTAAGAGCATTTTGGAGCATCAACAAAAAGATTATCTAAAGCTGAACAGCCTTGTATTGGTTCTGTCTTATCTCTCTCTCTGCCAAATGAAATTGTATTGGTACACAAGAGAGACCTCAAGATTTAAAGAAGAGAAAAGCAGAATACAGTTTTCCTTTTTTCTTATGCCATTCCAGCAATCAGTTTCTATTAGTTCAGGTCGTTCAGAAAAATGTGCCAAACTCTCATCCCTATTTGTGAGAAACTGCAAAACATAAACCACTCTACTTTCTAATACAGTATAATCCAAAAGCTACAGTAATGGATGGGCTCCATTCTATTTTCACATAAGAACATAAGAGAAAGTGAGAAATTAAAGATGCATTTGAAGTCAAATCACAAGAGACATGGGTGTCAAGTAGGATAAAGTAAAAAAATCCTACATCTTTGCACATCTGATCACAACTTTTTAAGATATTGCTTTGAAAATAGCTTCTCAGATCTTATTACCTACTTTTGCTATTGTATTTTTTGCTGCTGCCCAACTAACCGACTGACTGGCTAGCTGTTATACATTTCTTTTTTTCATTCTTTTTTTTTTTTTATACCTTTAATTTACCACTTGGAAGTAGAATCTAAATATTTTTCAACTATTATATTTATTAGCTGCCTTTGTATAAGATTAACACAGATATGTGCACCCTCAGACAAACACAACCATAACTCAAAAATAAACTGTACTGATAACTGACTTTCTAAGAGTTTGGAAATTCTGGTATCACTGAGCAAACTGTACAGGGAGATGCTTCCTGCACTGGGACAATTTGGCCCATTTTTTGTTTTTCCATATTCCTGCAAGCTGGTGAACATGGCAGTGCAGGAGGAAGATCAGTGGATTGATAAGTTCTTTGCCTGTGCTGGTCTGAGTGGCTGCTGCATTTTTTTTTTGGGTACATGATACATCTTTCTACAGATTCTGATGTTACTGCCTCCTATTGAGCACTGACAGTGATTGTGTGACAGATTATAATCTCTTCAAAACAGGATTTTCTTGATCTCAATTTCTTTCACAGTGCTGCAACATTCATTAATAAGTGTATTGATCAGTCAGGCAATCAATGTGCTGTGATGTTTCTCTCCGTTTCAACCCCTTCAAAAAATTTAAGTGCATGGCTACATAAAATGCAAATGCAAGTTTAGTCAGTTTTTGAAAATTCCCTTCAACCTCTTAATAGGATGTAGATTGAATGGAAAGCTGTTCTGCCAGCCCTAGCTCTATTTGCAGTGATAAAAAGCTGAAGAAACTAGTATTTGGAAATGGTTTAAATACTTGTAAAAGCAATTCTATAGTATGTACAGGATAATAATTTGTATAATTAGCAAATATAAGGCATTTGTTGCCACATAAATATTATACAGCTCATTGGATATGTTTGGGGGTTTTTGGTTTGTTTTTTTTTTTACTCCATTTGTTGCCAAAGAATTATTCAGTGATTTCCTAATGTGTAGCCTACAATATAAGTAGGCTCCCTCCTGTGTCTGCTCCAATAGTGGCATTCCCTCAGAGTAATAAATATTCTCTATATGGCAATTAGGTTTAAGCATGTCTGTAAATGCAAAGTTCACAGGGTTGCCATTAATATTATCTTACATCCTCATTTCCTGTTGTCTTCATAGCTTAACATGTTTACTTTTAAATTAGAACATAATTAGAAAATCATATAGCTCATTTTTACTGAAAATAGCAGCTTGGTGAAATGCTTCTTATCATCTGGGGCTGACCTTCCCACAGACTGCATATCCTGGAACAGAGTATTGTAACAAGAGAAATCAGTTCTTTTGGATCTGGGCCAAAAATTAATTTAATTTCTCTGGCTGCCCCCTCCTTTCCAGCTCTTTCCCCCCCTCTCCCCAGCAACACTCACATATGTGAGTTGGAGTTAAGAAGTTTCAGTTGGTAAACAAAACAAAGACAAAACTGCTAAGAAGTTAATGAAAACATCAGTAAGTCATAGCATCTGGATCTCATCATCCACCTCTGACGTAAGGAAGATATCCAGATGTTAGCAGAACTGTAGCAGTTGAAATATTTTGTGAGCAAGACTCCTTCCAAACAATCAGATACAAAGCAGTTCAGCACTTTCAGCAGTTTTTAGGAATGTTTCAAATATATAGTGGTCTTTTAGATGTGCAAAAGGCTGCTCAGTGCTGAAAGAATACACAGTCTGGGGAGCTGGGTCTGGGGATTGTGAGCCTCTGCTTTTGGTAAGTGCAGATGAGTGTTCAAAGAGCAGGAGAAGATGAGGCCTCCTAGTTGTCTGTCATTAGCACAGACTTCTAGCAGAGACACAATGCTACTTATCTGTGCTATCCAGTATTTAAGACTAGAGTTTAGCAATTTCCACAATGATGAATTACAAAACTGGGCCTGGAGAGAGCAGACCATAATTTTCATCTTTCTCACTCATTTTTAATCCCCATTTGACAACGTGTACCACATTTAAGCCTGCATGCTGAAAAATATAAATGATGAGGCTGATTTCCTAACAGGTGGCTGCCAGGTGTATTGCATTTTTCCTTCCACTCCTGTCAGAGCTGCCTGATGGAACAGTGACATTTTCTCATTTGGGTGCTCATTCTCCATGTGCAGAGTTATACAATTGCTCAGTTCCTCTTGGACATGATTTGTGGACAGCTCTGGGTGTGCCCCCTTCCGCCTTGACCCATGCTAAAGAATAATTTTGGAGTCCCCAGGAAAACAGTGAAGTTATTTCTAAAAATTCCTAATTGCTGAAGTGTCTGGGGACTGGATTCTTCTGCACATCCCTAAAATCTCAGGCAGGACAGGACATGGGCTTGCTGCAGTCCTAGAATTGGCTACAATGACTGCAGAAAAAACCAGAACACTGAAAAAAGGGTGTATTTCCATAATCCTCTCCAGCTGTTGTAGTCTGAATGCATGAGGATTTTGTAGCAACCACTTTTACAATATGCTAGTATACTGTGTTCTTCTTATTGTAAACTTGGACTAAGCAGTGCCATTGTTGTTGCCTGATTACAGAAATGGTGGAGCTCCATGAGATAAATGTTTAAAATTTCACTAATGGAGGAAAATGGGAAAGTCATATGTAAAACTTTCCAATTGTCCAGCCTCCCAACAGTGCAATTTAGCTCAGTTGTATGAAAATGTCTATTACAAATAGACAAGGTGACAGAGTATGCACATGTTCTCTTCTTTTTGAAAGCTTCAAACATCTTTGATATTAGACTTCAAATTAGAAGCGTGAGAGGGTTGGAAAAAAGACATTCCAGTAGTTGAAAATAAACACCAGCTTCACATTACAGGCACCTACAACCTTTTTGGCACTTCTCTACATTTTCATATAGAGAGTAAGAAATTAAGAAACAGAATATGGAATAAGAACCTAATGATGCATTTAATTCCCAATGCCATTTTGAGAGAGTATTTTGACTGAAGGACTTTGCCTTAAATGAATTGCGGTCATTCAATGATAAAAACACCAGTTTTTAGTGCTAAAAAAGGCATACAATACTCCAGATATCTTGTTGGAATTTAGTGTGGCAATATTTTCAAAAATTAGACAAGCATGTGCTATTAATGAAATGTATTACTTCTGGTTGCATTTGATATCTGAATTTGAAAGACGTGAAGAATAATAAACTACAAGAATGAAACTGATGCTTTCTCAAAAATCACGCTTACACTATAAGCTTTTTTAGTAATTATGTCAATAACAGCAAAGCTTATGAGCACTCTCAAAGGGAGGGAACTGTACATGGTAATGATATTTAACCATTCAACCAAAATAAATTATTCATGTGTTTTGCACTGGATGTGCTACACTTGCTTTATTATAGATACAGCTCCTTTAGTTATCCGATAATTGTTATTTACTGCTTTCCTGCTTCTTTTCCAGAAATTATGCTCTATTTACAAATGTGTATCAAACCAATAACTGATTATGCTGTACATCTTGGTAGGTGGCTATGTTTAGTATTTATATAATAGCCTGAGTAAAGTACCAAACCTGTAGGAGATTGTCTCCAGATTGGGGGTCAGTAATTTCCTAAAAATGCTGATAGAGACAAAGAGTGATATATCTGAAGCTGTATATCAAGTGGTCTTGGGTTCTGCAACATATCCATTTTCTAAGACCTTATTTCACCTACGCACACTGTAAATCTTTCTCCAAACTCAGAACAAAGCAAACACTTCTAGAAGTAATTTCTCTTCTTCATGAGCATAAATTTTGAGGACAGTTGAAATATAGTGCAAAATTCTTCACTTAACTTGGGGCTTAAAAAAATTTCAAAGGATAAAAATTCCTTTCTTTCCTTCCTTTACTTGCTATAGACAGCTACAGACATGCTTTGAAGTATAAGCAATATCTGGGAAATGTTTAAGACTTATTAGATATATATACTCACAGACTTCACAATCTGTACATGACTATGTTTTAAGGCATCAGAGCTAAGAGGAAAGTACAAGAGAAAACAGCAATTATAAATCCACTGGAAATACAGGGATGTTGATAATGGAGAACAAATTAGGCATCAACAAGAACAGAGAGTATGCAGCAAATGCACACAGTGTTCCTTGACAAGTCCTGCAAATTGATAATGGCCAGTAGAAAGAAAAATTAAATAATGGTATAATTTTAGCTAACCATCATAAAGTAAAGAATAAAAGGTCTACCCAAAGGGTCTTGCAGAAAACTTTTCATTAGGAGACTCAAAAATAACCCAGCCTGTACTGAAACCATGAAAACTAGATGAAAGTTGACTGATAGTCTTCTAAAAGTAATCTAAATGGAAATGAATTGTTTGATGGAATTACTTTTACACCAACCCCAGAGTTCTCTCTTTGGTTATATCTTTAGCAATAGCTTACAAGGACATACAGAATCTTTCTGGATGATTCAAGTACAAGAAAAATAGG
The DNA here is from genome assembly GCF_014805655.1 of Passer montanus. Classification (NCBI taxonomy): domain Eukaryota; kingdom Metazoa; phylum Chordata; class Aves; order Passeriformes; family Passeridae; genus Passer; species Passer montanus. The sequence goes on along the minus strand of NW_024359832.1, from coordinate 1,146,748 downwards.
CATAATGAGAATTGGTCTGTAACAGATCTTGGAAATTGAGCAATTTTGCATTTCTTTGGCAATAAACAGAAAAGAAAGCCAAGAAAAACAATGGTGGCAAAAGCCCACTTAAGTAGGCTAAAAGGTATAAATTAAATACACTCCTGGGGTAAATACAATATTGAGAAATTTTAGTGAACTTTAAATTAGAATAAAAAAGACAATTGAATACAAGAAATGGTAAGTAGGTAAATAAATAATATAATTTCAACTAGAATGGCTGAAAGTTTCTTTTTAAAATACCAAGTAACAAATTTTTTACCTCAGACTTTCAATAGCTAAGCTACTGCAGCAAAACTATCGGTAATTCACCAACCTCAGACTACCTACACTTTATTTTATTTGCTATAATACCAGAATTTCAGAAAACAATGTAACTCTTGCACCATAAAAAAGATCCTTAATTTAAAAGAGAGGCAGATTAGTAGTTGTACTCATGCATTTTAAAAAATGCTGGTGAAAATGTAGACACCAGATCTTTAGTTACGTTGTATGGTGCACATAATGGCTCTTAGTACAATGCAGATAAATACTACATTGGGTGATGTAAATTCAGAAAACAGTGAAGACACTAGGAGTAATCTGTCTAAAATGTTTTGAGGGTGTGTGCATCTGAGAGCTGAGAATTATGCTTCCTCTTCTGTGAAAGCTCATTCTGTGCTGCTGCCCTTGTGCATGAAATCCTGGTCTCTTTGGGAGGTCTGCCCACTGAAGAAGCCAGAATGTTCTTTCCTTCTCAGCTGAGGATGTGGACTGACATTTGTAAGGGGAATTAACTGGAAACTCCAAATCTATTTCTTGTGAATGCAGTAAAAAGAAAAGTTACCATTACCATTGCCTATTTAGAAGCTCTGTCAACTTAAGTCTTCTTCTCTCCTTAGTCCTTATTTTTTGCTGTTCACCCTATTATCTGTTACCCCAAATTTCTTCTCACCTCTAGTGGGCATTTTAGATGTCCCAGAAATTGAAAATATTTAATGATTTACCTAGTGAATAATTTTCCACATTTTAAGATCACCAGATATGACTATATACATGTGTCTAGATGTCATTTTTCTACGTAAATCAAGAAAGAGGAGAAAAGACAGAGTGGAAAACCATGATCTGTGCTGCTATGATGTGACTGTGACAATCTGCAGCTCACTGCTCCTCAGGATAGATATTTTATAAATATATACCATATTTATATGCTATACCAAATTTATAGAACAGTAACAATGTATCATAACATGGTATAATATTTGCAACATGAGTGTGCTCCATCCCAGCAGGCTGAATCACAGGCTGCTCTGCCACGTGATGAGACAGCACAGGCAGTAACTCAGGCCTGGTGCCGGGGTTTGAAAGCAGCATCAGGATGCTGCTCTACAGTGCCCAGTACAGGAGAGCACACAGAGGTGACCTGAGAAGGTAGGCTGCATTCATTTGCATTCCTTTACTGCACCCACTCAAAATCAAAGTGTTTTTAGCTATAGTCAATTTACTCCATGAAATTTTAACAGCATCTCAAACATTTCGGATACCTTTTGTACAGGACGATTGCTCACTTTCTTTTAGTAAGACTACATGATCACAGAATCCTAGAATGACAGAGTGGTTTAAGTTGGAAAGGGTCTTAAAGATCTTCCAACACCCTGCCATGGGCAGGGACAACTTCCACTAGACCAGGCTGCTCAAAGCTGCATCCAGCCCTGTCTCAAGCACCTCCAGGGACAGGGAGCAACCTGTGCCAGTGCCTCACTACCCTTATAGTACAGAATTTCTTCCTAACATCTAGTGTAAACCTACTGTCTTTCAGTTTAAGTCCGTTACCCCTTGTCCTTTCCCAGTATGCCCTTGTGAAAAGTTCCTCTCCAGCTTTCTTGTAAGCCCCTTTTATATACTGGAAGGCTGCTACAAGGCCTTCTCAAAGTCTTCTCTTCTCCAAACATTCTTATCTAATGGAAAAAAAACGTTTTCCATGATATATTTTCTACTTAGGAAGTAGATAGTACTCCCTGTTTGATGATTATATCAAATTACATTTCATGACATGCTATTTCTGTGTGCAGGCTAGAAGGCGTTTTTGAAGGCAAAACATTTACTTTGTCTTGAATATGTCATGAAGAATGCATATTTCAGATTTTCTTCTTTCTTTTGCAAAGAATGTGCTTTTCTAAAGGCGTGTCCTGATAACACAAATTGCTGATCTAGGAGGATTTCTTCTTTCAGTGTCATGACCCTTCATGACCGTTTTCAGGTAGTCAGCAGTTTAAACTGCTGATATCCCAGAGAACAAACAGAACAGCAACACAACTTGCTGTTTTGTTTGTCTCCCTGAATCTCTGTTAATCATGAGGTCTTTTCTGGAATACAACCTAATATGTACTCCAACTACTTTTTAGATTTTCTGACTGACAGCAGCCCAAATATACTAGTGGTCTGACAAGTCTACATCACCAGCACAGCCTGGAAAATGGAACTGTCACAGTTTTTAAGGGTCCTCTAACATCTAAGCCTTGTATTGATAAAAACTGTGATGGCTCATAACCAGCTGCCAAGTGGAATAAAAACATGCCGACCCTTATCAGTGCAGCTAAAGGGGCTAAAGGGTTCACATTCACTCCCCGATTCTAGGAATGTGATGGAGTCTCCAGAAATATAATTAGCAGTTGTTTAGCCTCCAAATATTTGATAATCATATGCAAGGTTAAATATATACATTTATCAAGTTCTCTTTGTATCCTGATAAAATCTGCATACTTTCATATGTAGGTCACATTCTGAAGGTATAAATTACATATCATTAAATGCTTTCCTATGTCAGCTGATGAGAGGGAAACAGTTTTATAGAAGACAGTTGGTAGCAGTTGTTGTATGTGGACACAGGCCAGAGGTTCTTGGAGTCTGTTGATGCAAATGCCATTCTGAACTTAATGATAAATTAAAAAGCTTACTTCAAAGCATTCATATAAACATCTCCAGCAGGTAAAATGGCAATGAATCTCAGGGTAAACAAGTATCCAGCTGACCAGGCAACATGCCGTTTAAACAAAGGCTGACTTGGCCCCACTGGCTTCCCTTTTATAGATCTGTGTAACATCCATGCCTTTTCACTCAGAATTTCTTTCCTCTCAGTGCTTCTTGCAGTGGAGTATCAGCATTGTCCTGATCATCAGGACCTGTGTTGTGACTGCTGCCCCATGTCCTGCAGTGGTTAAGGCTACCAAAGAATCCCCGTTTTATAACACTCTTTTGAGAGATGAAGTGGACTGTCTGCCCAGTTCTGTTTGCTGTGAAGAGAGGTTAATGTCTGGTGCTTTTATGACACTGTCATATTTGTGACCACCTACAGAGCACTAAAGTAAGTATGATGCCCCCATCTCCTGTGACCATGAGCTTTTACTGTAAAACAGTGCAAAGCTGGATTCCTCTGCCTAGGAAACTCACTCTCCTTTGCAGTCTATGGGAATAGGCACAGAATTAATCCAGTCACTTATACACGTGGGCAGAGCAAGGTTTTTATGAGTAGGTCTAATTCAGAGCAGATTTTGTCCACGTGTTTCTTTATAGGCAATGGCCACTCACTGCCTGATTACCCAATGTAATCAGTTTTGGAATCAGTACTCAACCAAATGTCTGTTATGCACTTAGCTACTCTTATTTCTCCAAAACGTAAACGCAGGAGAGTGATGTAAAAGTTCAGTTTACATAAGTAAGCCATAAAGTCTGCCTCTTGGTCATCTCATCCGATCTTATCATTATTCACATTTCTCCTCCCTCCTTCCTTCCCCCTGGAATAAACCACCCCCACTGTAAGTATACAAACAAACCAAAACAATCCCTCTGGCAGTCACACCCATTGTACATTTCTGCTGCCTTTTTTGAAACCTCTAAATGCTGCAAAATAAAAGTAAAAACCCCAGCAGGGTAATTGAGAAGCATTCAGGTAACAGACAATAATAGAAGAGAAAAAAAAAGTGAGTTAAATTATCTTCTTCTCCAGCCCTCTACTATGTTCTGCACCCAGTTTTTGAATATTTGCAAGTCAAAATAAAAATGTGGGCTGAAACTACATAGATGGCTGGTAATTTATATCTCAGAAGCTTAGTTCTGGCATACCTGATACTCACTTGGAGCTCACAGCACTGAAATCCCTGCCAGAGGAAATACCAGTAATTGCTTAGTGCACAGCCCAGATATTCCAACTGACACACTCCTTGGCTACAAAACGCTCCGTAACGCAACTCACTGAAGCACATCACAGCAGTGAAGCACAAGGTCTGACCTGAAGCAAAATAAAATGCTTTAGCACACTTTAGTCTGAGGAATTTGTGCCATAATAACGAACCAAAATTCACTGCTGTTCTGCTTTTAACCGAAGTTTGTCTCATCTAGTTAGAGGAGCACACACAGTTCCACCCTAGCACAGCACAGATGTAACATGACACACAAACAAAAGGCTGGAGAGATACTCAGAGGCTACATTGACACATATGCAAATGATACCACTAATTACTGCTATAGATTTTGATCCCTTATGAATTTTAAAATATATTTATGTAATGTCATTCTCACCTGCCAGTCGTCTGTCTCTCGTGTTTTTCCAGATAACATCCAAAGCTCTAGCAGTGGAGTCCCTGATATGATCACTAAATGATCTCCTCAGAGGGGCTTTCACCGGGTGATGCATAATGCAGATCGATCACACATCCAGGTCAAACGGCTGTAGCTTAGCCCCAGGAAAAAGGGCATTCTCTGCCCGGGGATCTGTTTGGATTTCTCTTTGCCAGGCAGGCAGGTTGTTACTTTATATAATTTGTCATCAGCCTTGTGGAGCTTTTCCTTGAAGAGTCAGGCATTGCAGTTCTCACTGCGGATGCAGGAAAGCTCAGACTGCAGCCAGCCTACTGGAAAGCTGCCAAAATCTTACATCTGGAACAGTTTACAAATGAGCTAACGATACAGTCATTTAGATTTGGGGCTTTATTTGTGGATATCTATAGGATTCTAGCTTCCTGTTTAATCAAATAACTTACCAGGCACATACTTGCATGCTCATTTATTACGATAATATTTCCCTGCTTAGCTGATATTTCAGGTAATCTTTCACGTTTCGACATGAAAAAGGTAAGAAAGAGAAGGGAGATAAAGTAATTTTAAATATCTAGAGATCAGGCATTTTATTTTGCTACCATATTTTTTTTGCATTTTACCCTAGTTAAGACAGAGAATTGGGCCTGATTCTGAGTTTCCTATATTCAGTACTTCGTGACAATACACTAATGAAAGGAAATAAATAATGAGAGGAAGAGGGGAGATAATAAAAAAGGAGTGGGAAGTAAGTCCCCATGTCTTTGCTGAGTGGAAAGATAAGTTCCCATATGAAAAAATATTTATGAATGTAACTGAGATTAATAGTCACAGTAAATGAAGCCATTTGACCTTGCATATTTTGACCTTTTTAATTGATTACTGTGTCCTGTGGCTTCCCTGAGGGAGAAAGGGAGGAATAAACGAGTGCCTGAGACTCTCTTTCCCTTTTAAATACTATATGGTAATGTGTGAAGAGATGAGAGATACCAGTTTAAAAACCTAATCCCCTCCATTATATGGGAAAGCAAAACCTGTCAAATAAAGTTGTCTTCATGTTCATTCTACAGGTAGTCCTTAATTTATTTTTTTTTACAGCAACTACAGCTATTAATATCAGATACCATTATTTTCTATAGAAGTATTATTGTTAGAATTGATTGATTGATTAACTTCTTGCAAGGTTGGCATAGAGGGACCAAATTACAGAATTGAGAGTTTTAACCCTTAACAAAGGGATTTTCATTCCCTTTAAATTTCTTCCTAAAACAAAATAGTTTTCCTTTTCATAACATTACATAATTTATTTCACGCTTTATTATTTGTTGTAATTTTTTTTCTGGTGTCTTCTCAGTTCCCTTCATTTTCACTAGTCATCATTTCCTTTAAAAGAAATCATTATCTCATTTTGACAATGAAATTAAATTTACGGGATTTGCAATAGTGTAACTGAGAGAATAACTGGCTCACCATCTATTTAATGCAGATCATAATTTCTTCCCATCTAGGCCTTAGTCTTTTATCTTTATAGAGCATCTGCAAACACTAATGTCCTGTGTGTGTCTTTGAACAAAACAGCAGTGAGTGATCTCTATAGTTTTTTAAAGGAGTTGCTTTCCTCATTACACGCCTCCTTCTTTCTGAGGCTGGATGGAGAAAGAAGCAGCCAACTCTCCAGAGAAATTCAATATGATAACACACTCTTGCATAGTTGTGGTTTTTTGTTTCTTGTTCCTTTTTTTCTTGGTTGTTTTTTTTTTTTTTGGTTTTGTTTGTTTGTGTTTTGGTTTTTTTCTTAATTATTATTCTTACAAAAATTCCTGGTAGAGCAAGTGCAATGCTTGCACAGGCAATCCTGACATAGGCTTACCTATGCTGACACAATGACCAGAGCCCAATGTATCTGTTTTGAAACACGTACACTCTGTTCAGATGAGATCTGCTGTTGTTGCTATTAGTGAACAGCTCAGAAGAGCATATTCATTTTTAAATGAAGATGCAGTAAGCGATAACTTAATCAGGAGCTGAATTTCTCTATTTTAGAAGGCAACAAGGGTGAAGACAGTCTCAACATGGTTTTAACTACCATTGGCCATGTCTATGTTACCAGCAACTTGGCTGAGAAAGAATGGATTTATACAGCAAAATAAATGGTACCAAAGTTTAGACACATCTCAAGATAGAGATACTTTGAACCATGTCTGCCTGCATCTTGTGACCTGAATGAATCCTTGGGGTTTCATGACTGGGTTGGAGATCACTGGCAGACTACCAGGCATCTTTTGGCTTAGTTTCATTTGAAACCCTACCAATTCACATGCTCCAAGACTGCTTGGAGATGTGAACCATCGAATGGTGTTGAGGGAACCTTTTCAAAATCATGTGCCTAGTCCACGCTACAATGTCAATAAAAACATGCAGACTATTATTAATTTTAGAAGCTAAAACAACTTTAAAGAATTTAAAAATAAAATCAGCAACATACATGTATTTCTAATTAGGGTTTGATTCTTTGAGAGTTACTGTGAGTTATATTACACATGTTGACATAAATATATTTAAAATATTTAAAACGGTTCTTACAACCTGTTCAACAAAATGGTCTGGAAAATGGCAAAGGGCAAAGGAGGAATAAACTGTAAAGAAGCAGAGAAATACTGCTAAAAGTGTTTGCTTGTGTGATGCTACAACACAAATAAATAGGAAATCTAAGTAAGATTGTATAAAGAATTAAATGTCAGAAAATTTTTAATGGGCCGTGGTCAGGTAAATAATTAGATATAGATAGGCAAAAAATATGGATAGAAAATAAAGGACATTAATTTTAGAAAAATATAGGCAGAGATATAAGGGGGAATACAGTTAAAAGCAAACACATATGGATCAGCAAAGGAAATCTGAGATTCATGACATCCAATACATTCACAAAATGAGATAAGAATTTGCCATGCAATATGAAAGCACATGATTTTAAAGGACTTTTTAAATCATGTTAAAAGATGGTATCAGGGCAGAGCTGTGCTTCAATCTCCATTCTTGCATCATTTAAAGAATGCTCCTTTACACTCAGTTTTGTTCTGCACCGCTCAATACCCACATGATGCTGAAAACGCATCCACGAGCCCAGTGTACAGGCAGCTGGTGGCAGCAGGACCAGGGGGACAGTGACAAGGAGTTCTGTGCTGGAAAACACCCATGTTCTCAGGGGAAAGCTGCCGAGCTGCCACCACCACTATGCCATTATTCTTGTTGAGAGCCCTGCTCTGAATCTCAGGCAAGCTCCTCCCACATTCCCAGCTCCTACTGCCCGAACAATGTCTGCTTATGTGGAGATATTTTCCATTTCAGCTCAGGCTTGTTCCTGCTCCCCTTGAAGGTGTAGCTGTTTTCATGGAGACATTTGCCTGAATCACAGGCCTGCAGTTACTTGCAGATTGTTTGTGTGGAAGAACTTCCTCCATTTCTCTGGTAAACTGATGCTTACAGTCTGAACGGAGAGAGGGGGCCACTGGTACCAAGTACACATGGTACAGACCTCACCAGGTGAATCTCTGATGTTGATCAACATGAGTGTACTAGATTAATTGGTTCTTAAACCAAACAGCAAACTGGAACACTGCAAATGACATTAAGGGCAAAAGGTTTTGATGTTGAGATTTACGGGTTGGCAAGGAATGTATTTTTAAAGAAAATGGAAAATGTTTTGCTGCTGTATTTGACATTGTACTGGAAAATCTCCTGAAAACAAATACCCTTTCTGTAACTGGGAAAAGGCACCCTTCCATGTCTTACATCTACAATTCAATTAGCCGGATACAGATGTTACAGCAAAATGCATACAAAAATAAGCAAAGTCCTAAACCACCAACCAGTGTCTGGGTAAAATTTATGATGCAGCTCTATCTTTTGGCTTCACTGTGCTTGGAAACTTTAAGAATGACCACAATCAGAAACAGGTTTTTGTATTTGAATAATTTTGTATTTGAATAATTTTGGTGTTGACCACAGTCATAGTGCAGTCAATATTCCAGCTGTCTTCCAGAATAATTTCATTTTATTTAGCGTTTTCTGTTTAATGGATGAGACAAAAAAAAAACCAGCCAAAAAAGTAAATTCTTGAAAAAGGGATTGGCCAACAAAGATGGGTGCTGAATCAAAAATAATATGAGGGGAATCTGAAGGAGAGGGCTCTGTTGCTGACAAGAGGGGACTGCAGCAGCTGGTGCTAGGGGGGTTCATGCATGAGGAGCAGCATGCATGCTCAGGAAGAGTCTTTGTGTTATTTCCAGAAGCAAATATTTAGAGGGACCAGACCCTACCTTCCCTGCCCTGCCAGCCCTCCCACCAGCTCAGAGCAGCTCCACCCTTGACTCTCCCAGGGCAGTTCCTTTCCTGTCCCCCAGGTCTGGCCTGCCTTGGGACTGCAACCACTGACTTGTCCCACTTCTTGTTTTGGAAATATTTTTAGAAACCTGTTGTTAGCATAAGGAAAGCTGTGCCTCTCCAATCTTCCTTTCAAGGCTGAATCTACTTGTAAAGTGCTGCTTGTCGTTCTTGAACACATAATTCTCAAATCAGCCAAGGGCAGGAGGCAGAGGCTAATTCCCTATAACCTTACCCTTGCTCAGCACTTCCAGCTGAAGGACCTACACTTGCCAAACCTATCTGTTTTTTGTTCTTTTGTGGTTCTATCCATACTCTGCTCTGCAAACATAATACCAAAGACCAGACAAAATGCATTGGGTACTAGGATGGACAGGAATGGTGACACTGCTTTTGCAAGATGTACATGCTTTTTAACCTCATGCCGTGGTCCAGACCTCTATTTTTGAACAAGGGTGTATAATTTTAAGAAAGAAAATGCTCAAAATCCACTCACCCCAGCACCATTTCGTGATGGAAACTACAGCTGTTGTTGTTTTCATGAACTTTTTGATGTATTAACCTTGAAACTTTCTTCTGGTGGAAGACTGAGTAGCTTTTGTCAAAATATCTACCTTAATTAACTTTTGTTGTGAGTACTAATGGGTTTATATAAACTGAGTACTGTAGTCTTCTAATGTACATCCATGAGTCTCAAATTAAATGTGATCTCAAATAAATATTAACAGTCTTCATGGTGTGATTATGGCCCTGCTTTGTAAACAGCCCCACAGCTTAATTAGAGTTCTGTGCACTTCAAAGTGCAAGCTTATCTGGCTGTTTCTGAACTGCTGTCTCACTATCACTGTGTGCTCCAAGAATAATAAATAAACCAACACAGGAACGCAGAAAGCATTCCTAATCACAGCCATAAATACAAAATAATAATTAACTGAATAACATGAAAGAAATATGTGCTTCCAGTTTCATTTTCACATTTCCATTTTAACCTGATTTTAATGTAACTGATTATAAACTATTCTTACATTATTAAAAAAAAAAGCAACCCACAAGTTCTGCCCCTGCAACCAAATGTTTTCTGAAATACTGCATATTGAAGAAAAAAAAAGACACATTAGTGCTGGTGGCATAGTTTAAAATTCAAATGAGAAAGGAAGTGTTAAAGCTTCATTCTGTTTAGCCATATGTGAGGCACCTGCTTAGAGAAGTTTATGGGAGTATTAATCTGTGGGACTGTCCAAACACTTCCAAATATCTAAACTTGAGCAACAGAACTGTCTTGGTTATAAAATAGTTGATGGCAGTAAGCTGTGAACTGAGATTAGCTTTTAGCATTAGCAATGTGTTATGCTTCACCACAGCAGAAGAGTATTAAACAGCATTGTTTCTCCTTCCTTGAGTGACCTGACAGGCAAAATGCCCATACATAGCTTTTTGATAACTGATTAATACATTACAACTTCACTGGTCCCATCACTGGAATTAGAGCAGGAGGAGTACAATTTCACAGAATAAAGGCATGGCAGAGGGTACTTCTTTCTTTCCAGTAGAAACGCAAATTAGGCTGTATGTGAAATTGCAGTAATAGAAAAGTGCAGAATCCACAAAAAAAAAATCCCCAAACCCCAAAGCAAAACAAACAGCCCATCACTTCCAAAATAACCCCATCTCACTATTGTTACTTCCTATTCAAAATCTTCTCTACCGTCTTCTTTCATAATTGCAAATTTTCCTTCCCTCTCTTCTGTTTTTTCTCTTTTCCACTGTCTCTATCCCTCCTGGTCATACTAAGATGGTAAGTTCCTTCAATTACAAATCTTCCTCTTCAGACATCTCATACAAAATAGCACAATAAGATATTGAAGAAATAAAGCCTTTAAGCTTGTCTGCAGTGACCAACATGAACAGTGATTGTGAATAGAGCAGATTTGGTTCAATGAGTACTATATGATCTAATGGTGGCAGACTGGTGTCTGTGTACAGAACAGGGAGCAGAAGGGGAGGGTGAGGAGTGTTATGTGAGCTGGACTCATCGAAGTCAGAGGGTGAGCATGGAGATAATTCAGAGTACAGAAATCGTTCTGAGCAGAGAGATCAAAGAGCGGCAAGAAATTTTAAATCAAAGAGAAAGTCCCAGTGCTTGCAGGGACAGATGGAAAATGCTTATTCCTGAGAAGATTTAGGGGTCTCATGTAAGTCATCTTCAATTATCTCTGCCCTGTGTAATGTGTGTTTTATTAAGTGATGCAAAAAGGCAGAGCTGTCTTCCTGCCTTCTCATCCCTGCTGCTACCACTGCAGCACTGTGAAACACAATCTCTGCAGGAGGTTTGTTACTGTGAAGACAAGTAGGATGTAATAACCATCCCTGAAATGCTTGTTTGTGGCCTCATTGGTAGAGAAAACAGCAGAAAAAATGGATTTTTCATTGGGAACAATGATCTAGAAAGTAGGATCTGAATCTAAAGTGAATAGGGAGTAACAATACCTATTTTTGAATAGTTATTGGACAAAGTCTTCAATACATTTCAACATTTCACTAGTTAAGGCACTGCTGGACAGTTTGTTAATGGTAACTTCTCCTTGTGTTGCTTTTCGTGCAAATGTTCATTTATGTAGTTAAATTGGGGATTTATTTTTGAAGGTGCTTAACTTCCTCAGACTTTCGCTTTCTGTTTGAGGTATCTGTCATGCTTTAACTCTTTGTCCTGGAGTTCTTTGTGGCATGACTTCTTTGTCTTTTTCTAAAAAAAAAAAATAAATCAAAAAGCAAATCCATGATTTTTCCAAGTGTTTCATGCAATTTTGTAGGATATCTTTCTTCTGGGGTTTGTTATTTGAACTGAAATCTTGCTGACTACAAGTTCTAATGCCTAACCTTTAAAAGATAAAGAATCGAATATTTTGCTTTACCTTTTCTAAGTTTAATATATCACAGATGCAAGTTGAAGTTTTATAGGGACTATGTTAAATATAATTATCTGGAATATTAAAGTAATCATCATCTCAACTGAAACATACATTCTGTTTTCTGTAGGTCCTGTGAATACTGAATGTACACAGCATACTGTAAAAACTTACAAAGGAAATCTAAAACTCTAGCTAAAGTTGTTATTAGATGTTAACATTTCATATTTACTCCATGAAGTCAGCAACACTATTAAATGAGGTTTTAATAAGACACTGGTTTGCTATTCTAGGAACTGGATTCCTCCATATCTTTGCTTAATTTATTTCACAACTAATCATTGAAAATTGCTTCTGCATGAAATTTGCTGTTCCTGCTGGCATCTCTTTTCAGCCATGACATATCTGCCTTCTGGAGTCCCACTGCAGCATGTGGAAACTCTTCACTTAGAATTCAGGTTATGACACTTGTATTTGAAGACTGGCTGTGGAAAAATAGTGAGCTTGGGGAAAAATAGATGGTTTGGAGAAAAGGAGGTTGACAGGACACAGCAGTATTTAGTCTGTCTTTTATATCCTGAGACTAGTTACTGGCTGGCAAATTCCCCTAAATTATTTTAGTAGGTAATTTTGTTAGTATATGTTTAGTAAACTGTACACTTCACAGCCTCAAAAGCAAGGTGAAATGTGAACCTTGTGTTTGTAGGGCTGGCAGCCTGATCTGTATTTTGCTATATCTGACCTAATGTTTTTCTATTGTCAAGTAATTTTGAAAATAGACATAGACGGTGGCATCCCATATGATGAAAATTATCTGCTCTGCTCTTCTTCAATCTGAACATACTTTTGTAATTTCTTGTCAAAAAGATATCTAGTTGATGAGGTGAGTTACATAGGAGAACCTAAAATTCTATTTACCTTCTGTAAACTTAAAGTTTTTAGAGACATCATTATAATAATGAATTTATGAAGTTCTTAAATAAAATAAGAAATATCAGTCTTCTACTGAGGTTCAATGAAAGATATTAATGGCTCTGAAAGAATCCAAATCAGGCCTTGAAAAAATAGATTTAAAATAGCAGCTGCAACACATACATGGAAAAACTACTTACAAATCTTGATGTGCACTAGAATTAAGTAAGTACAAGTGTTTCTTTAAGTGCTTCATAGCAGAAAGGGGGAGGGAAGCAATGAAAGACCTGGTAAAATATAGAAGTTACTTCATATTTATGAGTAGATGATGTAGAAATTCCTTGAAAAAATGTGGTATTTGGAAGAAGGGAATAAAACACTTCCAAAGAAGTTGAGGAGGAAAACAGACAAGAAAACAAGGCTTATACCTGAGATTGATAGGTTAAGCTAGTATTTTAAAGGCATATTTATTAAAAAAAGTTGTAGGTGAATAATCTTTTAATGCATCTATATTATAAAAAATAACTATTATTTACTTTCTCAGTATTTCCATAAAGAACAACCAGACATACTCTGTTTGGCACAAATTAATTGCTTCTCAAACTCAGCATGTAGTTTTAATCTCTCAAATACCACAAAGACATAAACAAGATTTGAATTAATTCAGATAACAACAAAAATTATTAAGGGGCTGGAGAGTTTGATTTACAAGAAAAGATGAAAACATATTCTGCTCAGCCAAATGACAGCTAATAATGCAGGGGAAGAGTAATGATAGCGAGCGAGTATTTAAAGCATGAGAGAATCAAGGAAAGAGTGGACATGTTTTAAAGTGGCACAAGGTTTCAAAACACTGACTTGGTATTAGGGAAGGTATCGTCTCTGTATGGTTTTCCTCCAAACTAAGGCTAATTAATCTGTGGAGATTATGTACAGACAAAAAAAAAAGTGTGCACAGAGGAAAAAACCCTGTGCAAATGTAAAACAGAATGACAAATGTATCAGCTGTGGTGGAAGTCCAAGGTAGTATATAATTAAACATAGGAGTTAGAAAGATCAAAATGAAAAAAAATTAAATATGACAAATGAGCAGAATATAATGTTAGGGAAAGCCTATATCAGTACCACAGTACATAACTTCTTTAGAAAGAACATCTTCTGAAAGTAGGTTTGCTTTGCTCAGAAAGTTCTGTAGTTCCCTGAAAAACTTCTCCCCCTTCCCTGTGAAAAAGGACCAGCTATTCAAACATAAAATTTGTCATAGCAAAACTTCACTCATAACTGAAGGTTTAATTAAAACATAGCCCTGTTTGCTGGTAACTTTCCAAAGGCATATAGAATATGTGTGTCTTTATGAGATGTTTGAAAGATACCCAGGAGATTTTTTTTTAATGTTATTGGTGTTCTACAACACTTTATGCATAAGGAACCAAAATAAAGAGAAACATTAAAGTTCTTCAGAAGATGCAGCAAAATGATGGCATGTTTAGATGTCAAAACTTAGATGTTGCTAAATTTTTTCAATCCAAACTTAGTATCCTTTTGTCAAATACTGGAAAGATTGCGTATGGAAGCACTAAATATTTCTTTACATTCAATAAAAACTTCCACAACAAATTATGGGAGAAAATGTACTCCTGTACAACAAACAAGTATGCCCTTCTACTCTTGATGTACTTTTCATAAAAGACTGATTAGAGACTGTTTGAAATTTGAAGGGAGCAGCTGTCAGTGTACTGATAAAAAAATTTGAGCTTGGATAACTGTCTATAAAAGTCAGGAATAAACCAAATATATTTCAAAAGTTCAAGACTTAAATCTAAACTGTATATCAAAATACATAAGAAAAACCAAAGGGGCAACTAAGACCCAGGTTTTAATATAAGACCTTCAATACCAAACTTTGAAAAGCTTTGTTCCTATCAAGTCATGACGGCTCTGAATTTCAATTAATAGGACTAGATTCAGCTACTAATTAACCTCATTTCAACCTAATCAACCTAGTTATTTGCTAAAAACCTCATCCTCTATGTAAGAACTGTAAAATTTCAGCATCTGGACAACCAAATTACTAAACAATAAATTCTAGCACCTAGGATTAATAATAACATATCATTTAAAATACATTTCAAGAAAATTTTTAAATACATCCTCAACAGATGAGGATGTATTTAAAATATCAACAGGTATTAAAAATTATTTTAGATCAAAGATAAATTAGATTTTATATTTTGGCCTTCAAAGTTTAAACACCTTTTACTAGTCTTCATCTAGAGGAATTATGCCATTTTTAAGGCTTGCCATACCTTGGAATGAGAAGACTGCAGAAAAAGTTTTTTTACTCTAATTTCAATAGAAGACCTTCATATGTACATTGTCCATCTGTGCCCATGCATTTTGTACAATGCTTTCAGTAAAGTACTACTGATGATCAACCAAAACAAGGTGTCATAGTTACTTGTGATGTATTAAACATGTATAGCTCACCAAAATCCACTGCATATTTTGATCGTGAGTAGATACAGTTTTTCTCTCTAAGAGGCATTACAATGTAAATGTAAATATATCCAAAAGAAATCTTTTCTATTTGACCAAGGAAGTTTAGATTGTATCAATTTTTTAAAACATTGTAATTTCTTCTGTAAATGCCTTGCTCACTTGTCAGATCTAACTTCATGCTAGTTGCAAAACTTCATAATCTGTTGAAAGTTAGATGTTTCCATACCCTTTTATGGAAAAAATGGACTTCATCACATGGCTGTGCATGGTTTGTAAAGACATGAATGAATCTGTGGAACTAGAAAAAGGTCATGCAAACCTTTGCAAATACTATATTATTTTTATCAATCATGGCCCCATGAAAGGAACACTCAGAAAAATAAGGGGAGACCAGCTCCTAACATCTACCAAGCAAGGAAACTCAAAAAATGCCATGCAAGTGTGGGGCTGAAATTGGAAACAAAGAAGTGAACTGTGCATTAACAGCAAGCACATGCTGACCTCAGTCCACTCTGCTCCTCTTTGCCTGAGAACCAATGTGCTGGATTCCTGTTGGGCAAAAAATGCTGACTTATTCTGAAATTCAGTGTCTAGTGTTACTGTAAACACACACTGCTTTTACAGTTCCCAGCAGAGCACTCTCTGCACCAAGGTTATATGATCTTTATGTCCCTGAAAGGTAATAAAAGATGTTAATGGTGGGGACCTCTGTTAGGAATGGTAGCCCTTAGCAAGAAAAGGAAGGACAAGAGCATGGTAATATATCAACAGTCTATGTAAGACATAGTTTGATTGTGAATGTGTGATATACCTTTCAAAATGCTAAAGGATTGACAGAAAAATCAGTTCAGCTGGAACAGATTAGGGGACCAATACAATGGGCACAATTACAGGTTGGACAGTCACAAAAGGCAGTGGAACAGAGGCAAGTCACATGTACCCAGAGTCCGGGTGAGGATGTCTGTGCAGCATAGAGGCCAGCACAGCAAGCACTGTAGAAGGGATGGTAGAAGGGGAGATGTTTATTCTGCAAAAGACAGTCTTTAACAGCCTCAAATTTCTGAAGAAACTCCAAAGTTTCTATTAAATAAGAGAGGCTGTTGTAGTATCATCTGAATGGCTAGGCAGCCACATAGTCCTAATTCTTGGTCAGTTAGAATTGCATATTTTAGTATTTAAACACATTTTCTACACCAAATTCTCTAAGTCTTGTGCAGCCTCTTTAAGACACTTATTTCCCAAGAAATAAGGGCAGCAGAGGCTGCTACAAGAAATATTTCATTCTTCCAAGTCTTTTTGCCTGTGTCTCTTATTGCACCAAACTGTCCTCTCATATGGTACTGGGGCAAATGTTTGCACAGCTTGCTGAAAATCAGCTTATTAAAACAACATAGGGTAAAAAATAAACCTAATATGAATAATTTCAATGATTCAGTTTACAGCAAATGGTTGAATTCCTGAACTTAGAAGGCAGTGAATAAAAGTTGGGGATGCAACACTGTGACTCACCTTCAAAACAAAGCTCTCTTTCAGGCAGTTACAACTTTCAATCTATTTGTGCTAAGGTGAATCACAGTCTGGCCCACTGAATACATGAAGAGGAATATATACATATTTTGCAAACATAGCAGATTCATGCATAATGAAACCCAGGAATTACTGCTTGAAGTCTAAGCCAGACTATAAATTCCATTTAAAAACTGACAGCATGCATTTGAACACAAATCTACATGCAGATATGTAGCTAGACAATTAAGACAACTTTTAGGGATTCATGTGCCTAGCTCAACATTTCAGGTAGATAGACTTCCTAGAGGTGACTGAACACACTACAGCTGATTGCTGTAACACCAAGAGATGAAAAATGAAGTACAGACACTACAAGAATGTGAAGAAAAGTATTCAACTCCCCTTGAAGAGCTCCATGTTCTCCAGCTGGTGAGCTATTCTACATGAAATAGGAGATAATTAAGTGTGCTCACCTCGTTGCATATTGAATGAACACTCTAAAAGAATAATGAAAAAATGCCTACAGGAAAGGTAGACAAAGGAGACAAGACATCCACTTTATGAGAATCAGTAGACTCTATTGGCTGCTATATATGCTAATAGAGGAATCTGCTTGTGAGCCTTTGTAGGTGCTACTGAATGAGGAAGTTTCATCCCAGGCTCTGGTTCAGACTCTAAATATGCTTTCTGGTCAGCTCTTGCTGGGTGGAGAGTGTATGACAAATAGCCCCAGGGGAGCTAGATTTCTTTCCTAGCTGTGAGGAAAAGGCTTGAAGGAATGGAAAATTATCAAAGAGAAAATATGAATGAAATGAATTTTTGAATAGGTGTCAAGAAAACTTTAGCAGTAGATAGTAGAGACAGACTTAGTTTGACAGTTTATCATAGACTGAGTCATTTCTTTCTGATGATTGTGCTTGTGAATATGAAAATGCTTTGAAAAATGAGCTGGAAAGACTCCCCTATTCAAGTGACACAACATGACCTACAGTAAGATCCTAAGCTATTCAAAATGACTGGAGTTAAGCCAGGAGTATATATCACAAAATAAGGAAAGTGATTCAAGAAAAAGAATGCTGGGTTTGTTATTCTTGTTTCTGTGTAAGCTAACTAAAAATAATATTATTAAAAAATACTGGACACACTGTGAAAAACTGGTTTGTTCACTTAAAAACTTTAGCTATCCTAGAAAAATTAACTATCCCTTAGAATGAAGATGTGAATTCACAGTCAGAGGTCTGACAAGCTTGTTGGGGTCAGCTTTGGAACTGGAGGTTGGAAACAGCACAGACTTTCCTTGGGAAAATCCACCAGGAGATGTTTGGGGTAAGGCAGTGAAGACAGAATGGCTTGGAGAGGAGCATAGAGTCGAAGGGCCAGTAGACAGGAGCCCAGCTCAATCCTGATTGTTGAAAGTGGGAACAAAGTCCCTATGTTTTTGTGAAATTCATTTGGGTATTAAATCCAGAAAGTCCCAAAATGTCCAGAATAAATTAGAAGGGTGCATAGGAAATGTAACCACGTCTCAATAAAAATGAATTAGTGACCTACAAGGTTTAGCACATTCCTTCATGAATTAATATTGCTCTCAACAAGAAGCACTCTAAGGTACAGACTCGTGTGTGTCCTTTCACATCTAACCCTGAAAGGACACACACTACTAGGAAGGAAAAAATACCATATTGCATTTTCAAAATCAGATAATCAGATATTACAGAAATTATGACAGTTTAGTCATAATGGTATACCTATTTTCTAATGTCATTGAAGAACAGAAATATGCCTCTTTGATTTTCTTACAATAATCTACTTGGATGCTCTTCAGGAATAAACCTTAATTTAAATTTTGGCAGCTTTTAAATGTCAGTTTTGTGTTAAGTGCTCCTCTGAAGTTATTTTATCCTTCAGTTACAGTTTTATAGGGTCAGCTGATGGTCTCTGTGTTAACATAGAGATATTTCTAATGTCTGGGAGTATGAATTAACTTTTTCTTGATCAAGGTAACTTGCTCCAGAATTTTTACTATTTATAGCATAAACCAGAGAACACAGCACACTTTTCATGTTTCTTTAAGGACTGTTCTGTGAATGGGTGAGCGTCTAATTGCTGTAGGCTCAGGAAAGTAATATGCTTTTGAGTTCACTTGACAGTCACTTCACTGAATCAGTGAAATCTGCTTCTTATCAGTGAGATCTGCTGTTCAAAGGCCCATTAGGAATAAAAGCCAATTCCATCCTGACTCCTGCTGTGTGAGGACATTGGTAAGGCAGTGCTTACTCAGTGCTGATAGGGTCAGGATGTTAAAAGTGGGGTGGTTTTCTACTGAATTAATGTGGAGCCCTGTACCCCAGCTTCTTTATTCTCCGTCACACACATGTAAGGCTTTCTCAAGTTTCACCAGTTTGTTGTTAGGTTGCTGATAGAGTGAGCATTCATGCAGACAACAATTTGCATGCAAGGTATAATTATGGCTACAGTGACTTCCACTTACCCCTTCTAATAGCTCAGCATGGTTTGGGAGTGATAGATGAGTAGCAAGGGCTAAGCACAGCTGAGCATGACTCTGCTCATTGCACAGGTTTGTCCCAGAGGAGAGGGAGTGTTGGAGCAGCCAGCTGTGGTACAAAAAGCTGCTCTACACAGAGCATAATCTGGGACAGCTGCTAATGCCCACCAGCTCACTGTCAGCCACACCTTTCTTTACAGTTATGCCTGGGATTATTTTGCCCTGACATTTAGGCTAGCAGCTGAAAATAATTCGTGCCCCATTTTCCAAGTACTTGTAACAGAGCAGCAGCAGTATAGCTAATTTTCACTGTTTTTTCTTTTTTCCCCTCCTGAACTAGTAACTGTTGCATGATAGGTAAACAATTAAAAGGCAAAAGTGCAGTTATCAGATTCAGTTGTCTATAAACAAAAGAAATTTAATTTCCTAAATCTCCTTTGCAGCAGAAGTTCAAACATAAAAACCTTGAAGGCAGTTTGTCAGGAGGGAAAGTGGAGAGAAGAGGTAGGTGAAAGCTGTGGTTCAAGTTCTTATGCTAGAATGTCACTGAGGTGTATTTTCCATGCATTACAAGAGGTAAAGACCTTTCCACTGAGAGGAGGATTTGCTCATACATTTTTATTTGAATCCTCTAAGAAAGGACTAAACCTGGAGAAGTCTGTGGTAAACAAAGGATGTCAGAATGAATTAACCTCTTTGACCTTTTCAATCAAGACCACTCAAGGAGAGTAAGTGTGAATCTCCTACCATTGCTGGTTTCAAACACTCCCTGAATCTTCTTATCTTCCAAGCATTATGTCTTTTCTAGAAAACTACTGGGTGACATGAGCCAAAACGCAAGCAGGAAGAACAATAACTAAAGAACTGAAACAACTCTGTTCATGTACTTGCGTCCTTCTCTTGTTTATTTTTTCAGATGCTGCTCTGTGACTGTGTTCATGAAACAGGTGCCCTTTAAACCTTGGTGACTGGATGTGTGCCCTTCTAATTATTTTGTTATTTAGCCCATACCTTCTTCTGACAATGAAACAAACATCTGTGACTCAGCCCACAGCTCATTTAAGAGAGAAAAAAATCCCAATTTTGGAAGTATTTGGTTGTGCTACTTTTTTTCTGTCATAATTATATTTCTAAATCTATCTCCTGGATTTCTAAGTAGAGAAGCAAAGAGAACTCATAAGCAATTGCATAGCACTATATAGGAAAGAACCAGAAGGGAATACAGGAGGCAGTTATTTTCTGGTTGTCTGCACTGTGTGCATTTGGCCGATACTTAATCCAGATTTTAAGCAGTGCTGCTTGTGAATGGTTCATGGCAAATAGAGAATTTTGGTGCTGGAGTGTTTCTAATCTTACTTCTATTTGCTAAAATCAGCTAGAATTCTACAATAACAAAAAATGTACTTCTCTGTTATCTTTGACAATTACAATTTTTGATATCACTGCAATCTATTAAAATAATTGTCCATACTGCAGCATGCTACAAAGATACATTGTCTTTTATTTTTTTTCCAAGTTGCTTTATTTTTGTTTAGAGAAACAGGTAAGGAAGCTTAAATAATATATCTCAGGAAATGAAATGATCATTATATCTTTAGGTGAATTGGAATGCTCTTCCATTGGAATTGGAATGGTCCTAAGGGAGAGGTTTAAGTTAGAGTCATGGGAACTGGTGAACAAAGCACCAAAAAGCATGAAACCCCAACACAGATGAAACAAAGATTTTCCAGATGTGGAATTTTTTCTATGATCAGTAGAGTTAGCTTAACTTACATAAGCTATAATGATTATTTTGAGGAAAAAAACCCAAAACATGGCTTATTTCTTATCTCTCTCTTTTAATAGAAATAAATACAATTTTCTTTGCTGAAGATTTTTATCTAGATTTGCTTTATGAAATGACATCTGTTTCTTATTTGTCTTAGTTTGTCTAATGTGGCATACATTGCCTCTCTGGAAATGCCTTTGAAATGTGTTGCAAAAGTTAATACATGTAGCAACTTCTTAGACTGGAAACTTTCTTGGTTAGTTTTCCAATGTCCATTTCCTCATCAAAGACAAAATGATGCCAAGTTTTGATGACAACTGTAATATATATATATATATCTTTACAGTTTTTAGTGTGTTCTTTGGTTATGTTTGTGTTTTTATAGTCTTATGAGATGCACTCATATTTTTCTCTTTGCTATTTACTAAGCTGAAGAATTGCATTGATTTACTTTATTCTGATCATCAGTTGGTTTTCTGCAAATTTTAAGATCCCTCTAGGTTTTGATAGAAAGTTTCCTAACATCTAGACATCTTTTGCTGTTGCTGTATAAATGATATAGGATTCTTAATTTAATGATGGATAATTTGTACCATTTTCTGGGGGGAAAATATGCCTCTTACAAAACAAAAACAACACCCATGCTATAAAATATATTTGGTGTACATATTAGGACTGAATATTCAGTAGACTTTTACTACAAAATACCAGCTTTGATCCATTAAAATCAAATTCAATATTCAGAGAATGTATTGCTTTTCCAATTTGGCATTTTAGGCAAGTTTTGATTTGGTGTATAGAGGGTTATGATTTGGATGAGTCCTGCAAAAGTCATTGGTAAGAACTTCTATTAATTTTATTGAAGAAAGTGTTATATTTATTAATTTCTCTGTTACTAGTTTGTTTAGTTTTTTTCTAAAGCTGTGTATAACTTTAGCATCTTTAGTCTTCTGAGGTGAGGAGCTCCACAGTTCAGTTCCTGATTGTCTCCCCCTGTTTGTTTTGAATCTGCCACCTCTATTTGATGTCCACTCATTCTTTTACAGGAATAGAAAAGGAATTGCACATAAAAGTCAAATGTTTATCCAAACACAGTTGTAAAACTTGGACAGCTGTGGTAGTGGGAGACAAAAAAAAGATGAGGTGCAAAAACTAACTGTTGAAAGGAACAGCAGATGTTAAATCTGTGACTGAAAAAGCCAATACTACTTCCTAGCTAGAAGAAAATCCTACTCTAATTAGCTTGCCAGGAGCAGTGTCTTCTACATCATCTATTGTTATTGTCTGATACTGCAACAGCTCATTGAATGTCTGCTAAAAGGCATTTTCCTATGAATGCTAGGTTGGATCCATGGTTCAAAACACAGGGCCAGACTTAAGTCCTAAGGACATTCTGTATAAAAAATCACTAGTCTGAGATCTTCTAAAATGGGGAAAGAAACTTTAGGAAAAATATATAGCTTTCATTTTCCTGTCACAAATTCACTGACAATGATGAATTTATTCCTGATAAAATTAATTAACCTGATACACATGCTAAAGTTGTACCAGACCAGGTATATGGGTTACAAATGTGGAGCAGACACTTGCTGAAGGACACTTGAGCTGACACAAAAAATGTTATCTCATTCAAAGGCTTAGTGTGAGCTATACCACCAAAACAAAGCCTTGGCATTCTCTGAGCATTCTGTAGTTTCATTCCTGTTTTGAGAGCCTCCCATTGTAACTACATGAGAAAAATATTTCTGGTGTATTGATGGATTCAGTATTCTATGTTAACCAAATGACAGATGAATTCTTGACTGAAGTCTCAGTCTTTCTTTTTTTTCCTTGCAATATAAAAACACATCCCAGGATAACACTGTAAATTAGACACCTGCCTAGAGGATGTTATGGTTTATTTAATGATTTTCTTTGCCTTTTAACAGATATTTCAACCACTCTTCTCTAATTTCAAGCCTGTGTTTTGATACGTATTAAAATTCATGGTTACTTTTCTCTTTACCTTTCAATTCTGCTCATAGACAGCTATTCAGATATGATATACCTGGCTAGAACTCTGAAATTGGTTACCAAATATTTTCTTTCTTTTAGGCCAACATACAGCAGGAGGTGCAACTCAATCCAGAATAGACTGGGATTGAAATTAATGACCTACCAAATTAATTAAAGAGAATATTCACATAGAGAAACTTTCAGAGAAATAATTTTAGACTGGAATATTACAAATCTGTACTTCCAAGCTTAGTCCAAACTCATGTGACTAGAATGATCATCTGCAGGAATAACTCCTTGCAGATTTATAGTTTAGAGACCATTTGGCAGTTTTGTCTATCAAGAAACTTTTTTCCATTACTTCTTGATTTGTAATACTTACAAATTAAGCAATCATTTCAAGTAGTTATCTGATTCTTTCCTAAAATGTCATGAAGGGGAAATTCACTAACAGTCAAAATTAAAATAGAAGTAGATTGACAGAGTTAATAAAGCATGAGGCAAGTGAGTGACTTTGCATATAAGAATAGTACACGAGTGTATTTTAATGACCATGGGCATCTATCACATATTACAGAATCAGCATTGGATTCAATTGCCATTTCCTGATATGTGCAAAAGCAATCTAATTATACAAGAGTGTTTGGAGAGAAGATTTTGAGAAAATGGTTAAACTTGATGACTAGATATCACAAGGTATTTAAAATCTTCAGGATGAGGAAAACCACTTTTTGTCAGTGTAGTTGGTATCTTTCATTTTATAGATAATAAAAGGTCTAGCTGCTCAGGCTGAACACACTAAGGGCAGAAGCCAACATTCTCTCAAATATGACTTGCTATATCAGAAGACAAGAGCACAGGTTGACATTTCCATCAAGTTAAAAAGAAACCTCTTTTCTAGGGTCTAAGCCACCTGTGACACTGCAGTTACATCCAGACCTATCATTGTCCTGCCAAGGATAGTTCTGCATCAGGAAGACACTTTACCTCCAGGTGTGCCTTGTCCAAAGTGTGCTTTTGGGTGTCTCTCTCTGAAAACCTGCATTTTCAGCATGTCCTTTGAGAAATGTAAATAATCATGTCACAGAATCACAGATAAATAATCATGTCTTCTCATTAAAAATCTAAGATCTCTTTCTTTTCCCTAAGAATTTTTTAATAGCAACTTCTTATTCTAATAAAGTGAGCATGTAAGTACCTCAAGCATATAAGCAACAAAAAACAAGCTCCTGTTCCAGCGGTTTGGAACTGAAACAATTTCTTACCCTTCTGTTTTTACAGACACAAAAAGAGGTTATCTTGTTACACTTAATTTTAAGTCTCTAAGCTCTTCATATTAAACATGGTTTAAAATTGTTCAACTTTTTTGTTGGTTCATCTTCAACAACTCTGAAAAAATTCAGCAGTTCAAGCCCGATTTTCAAATATGAACACAGGAGTATAATATATTCCAAATATTTTGGATGTTGTCTAGGAACCCAAAGAAGCAAAGAAGAGCATCTTACATTTTTCAGAGATGACTAGGTATCATCATAATTTTGTGCCACATGCAGACTTTACTGCCCAGAAGTAACCTTGACAAAGAATTGGTGCAAAATTAGCAGGTGTCAAAGAGAGCTTGTTTTTCATCTTCAGGTATCTAAATAACTATTAAAATTTAGTCAAAATTAAATTTAAAATTTAGCTGTAGGCACCTCAGCTTTTCAGAAGCTGCCTCTATTTCTGGACGCTGAAAAAGAAAAACCATCACCTGATTTCCAAATCAACAGTCACATCATTACTTTAGAAACCATGACCTAATGACTGCATGTCAGTATCAATTAGGACCAAGTGAACTAGTTTATATTTCATTTGAATCAACACGTCTTTGCCATGAATTCAGTCTGAAGAAAATTAGCCTAGAAATAACTTGATTAATTGGTTATCACCATTCTCTGTTATACTTGTTATAGCCAAAAAAGGGAGGAAAGAGCAACTTGATTATGTTTGATATAATAGCTATTTTTGGTCAGGGACTACCTCTTTTAGAATGTTTCTCATGTCCAGTTCAAAAGGAGACTACAATGTGGCCTAGGTAATATAAATGCTACCCAGTCACTATGTAACTGATACCTAACTTTATACTGAGAAGCTACTTGATTAAAATTAATTATATGACAGTAACCAGAATATACTGAATACCAGTTCACAGTCTGTTTGGTGATGTTCTATAATCTGGACATATTATGATTACTTATAATGTAATACAAAATTGAATTGACTGAAAGAAACAAATTCCTGGGTTTCCTGCTCTCTTTTCTGTTTTGAAAACAAAGAGCACAATTTCCACAATATTTTTGTTCGTAGGTTGGTATTTTACAGTCTGAAAGGGTGGATAAATAAATGATAAAAACTGGCTGGAGAGCGGCTCTATGGAAAAGGCCCTGGGGTGTTGGCAGACCGTGAGCTGTGCATGAGCCAGCAGTGTGCCCTGGCAGTAAAATGAGCTAGCAGCAGCCTGGGATGGATCAATAAAAGCATGGCCTGTAGATGGAGGGAAGGGATTATCTCTTTCTATGCAGTGCTTGTGAGACCACACCTGTGACAGTGAGTCCAGTTTCAGGATGCTCCCAGCACAAGAAGGGCATTGACAAAAGGGATGTGCAGGGGAGAGGCACCGTGTGGGACAGGGTCTGAATCACTCGGCCAAGGCTGAGCCGAGGCTGTAGGACTGTTCATCCTGCAGAGATGGCTTTGCGGTCCTACCAGCAGCTTCCCAGGACTTCACAGCAGGCAACAAGCAGATGGAGCTGGGCTCTTCATATTGTGCATGTGAGGATGACAGCAGAGGAAACAAGAGGCATAAACTGAAACCAGAAAGGACCAGGCTGGACATCAGGAAAATGTCTCCCCTGTGGAGACAAGACAACAGTGGAGCACGTAGCCTACAGAGATTGCACAGGCTCTGTTCTTGGAAGTGTTCAAAACTGGACTGGACTTGAGCCATCTTGTCTGAACTCAGAGCTGGCCTGCTTGAACAGAAATTTGGAGAAAGAACCTCCAAAGAGAGTTATTCTTTTTTTAACTGTACTTCATTAAGAGGTGATAAAGTCTCTTATATGTTCTTACAATATATCAGTCTGTGATGAAATATTATTAATATCAAATATCTTTAAAATAATTCGATGCTAATTATTGTGTTGTTTTTATAATCACATAATTTCTGTGATAAAAGCAACTTGTATTAAATAGGGAAGCACATGTTGCCTTAGAAACACATTGGATTGAAAGGTTTAGCATGATGGCTGGGAGCAGTAATCACTCAGCTGGTATTATATGAAGTTTTATTCCTATCAGGGAACTATCTTGATTTGAATAAGGTAATTTCATTACTTAAGAAAAGACATTAAACTGGCAGAGAAATCAATATTTGATTGCTCACCACAGGAATACAAGGAACTTGGGCACAGCTTTTCTCCTCTAAAATGAAAAAGGACATTTGAATATTTATCAAATAAATATTTAAAGTTGTTTTCACAATTAATGAAATCATCGAGGAGCCTAGAAAGATATTATAAGTAAAAGTGTCCGATAAAGTATATGTATGTATAATACAATGTAAAAATAATGGCCTAGCCCTGTTACTAGCCTGAAATAATACAGTTAAGCTTCTTTCTCTAAGCATTTAAAGATATAAGTAAATGAGATTATATTAAAGATATGAAAAAATTAAACTCCTTTGAAGATAACAACAGTATATTTTGATTTAAGAAGCTCTTCCAAACAATGTAAAAGCAGGTCCATACTAATGGCTCATACTTTCTCCACAAAGCAGGTGGGGAAAGAAAATAGAAGGTTACTGAGGAATTCTGTGCACAACAGGTTCTGCTAGTTCCCAGATACTTAATCATTATAAAGCTTTTTAATGGAAATAGTTTTTGCCTTCCATAAAGCATCTGTTTTCCTGTCTAGGCTGGTACCTGAACTTTTGTGTCCTTCTCCAATGGTGCACAGCCTTCTTATCACTGGCTCCCCTCAGAGCACATTCACACTACCCGGCCCTAGCCTGCACTCTTTAAGACTAGCAAAAGTAATATACCAGAAGCAACCATGAGGTATTTTAGGCATCATCCTGCTCCTAGTGCATTTAGCATGGTTTAAAAGGGGTTTTTGTACAAAAGCTGCAGTCCTAGGACCTCCTGGTTCCTCCAAAACTTAAAGAAAATTGCAACAGCACCTTTGGCTTCACACACTGCTGTGTGGATTTTAAAGTTTGTATGTTTATGCCCACATGCCAGTGAATATGGTATGACTTTTAAAAGTGAAGTAATCTATTCAGAAGAACAACTACACTAGTGTGTGGTTAATAAGCCACTAAAAATCAAATACCAAAAATCCTGACATCAGCTATTTTACTGCATTTAGAAAAAAATAAAGAAAACCAAACAACCAAAAATTATTAGGAATCTTAGCAGAAAAGGTCAGCTTTCAGTATCTATTGGCATAATCATTTTTTCTAGTAATAAAATTAATAGCAATAGAATAAAAATATATCTATTAACATCTATTAGTGTTTGGCAACCATCCATGCATTTTCTAGCAGAGCTTCTATAACTGTTTTTCAGTATGACAGGTTGAAGTATGAGTGCTCCCCGGCATTGTTATTTAGGAAACAAATACCAAATTTTATAACTGTTGCAACATTTACAATAAAAAAGAAGTACCTAACTAGAAGCTTGTACTTCATACTAAGGTCTCACAAAAACTCTAGTAAGACTGTTCTTCTAAAACCAGATAAAACACTTGCTAAATGGAACAATTAATAATTCATTTTACCTAGTTTATTTTACAATACTGGCTAGAGTTATTGTAAGGCAGCCAGAAAACTAGTAACTGTGCCAATTACCTTGTATTTCTCTCCAGTTTATGTGGAAATTGATATCTTGTAGCCAAATTGAATTTTGTAATGTTTGCTCTAGGTTCAAAACAGTTTATATATGCATGAGCTCTTAATGACTTTATGAAAACAGAGCATCTAGTGAATACTGCTCAGAGAAAGAATTGCTTTCTCTGGATGTAGAATAAGTTTGTAAAATCTAGTGAAGATTTTATTTTTTTTTCCCTTTTGATTAGAGCTGAAGTTAAATTAAATGGAATGAAAAGACCTCTACCTAATGAGCCAAGCATTTGGTCTTTTATGCGCCTTGTTACAGGGCAGTGAACCCGTCGTGCTGGATTTTCCAGGTCCTCCTGCTGTGAATTCTCACAGGCAGCTGACCCACCTTGTCATCACTCCCTCACCTCCTGTTCTGCAGCTCATCTCACCATGGGGCTGAGCACCAAGTGTCCTCTGCTGCCTGACACTGGCAATAAGAGCCTGTGAGAGGAAAAACCCTGCCATTAAGGTCTCTTTAATAATCTCTGTATTTGTCTTCCTTCTGAATCCAAAGACAATCAGGAAAATTAACACCAAAGGAGAATAGAACCTGTACTTCATTAAATAGTGTCTGGCAGAAATCTAGAATATATGCAGGAAAAAAAAGAGTTGTTCACTGTTAGGCCAATATTTTAATACTGACACTGGGGAACTTTCAAGAACTGTATGCCGGCAAGAGATCCACTGATGCTGCTGCTTTTTACTGTGCTTCATGTTGTATCCTCTTGTTTTGCTGATCACCAAAACACAGATAAGAAATGGACTGTCAAATCTGTTGTACTTTGTATTACGGTCTGACACTTTTATTTGTGCTGAAGTAGATTTCTCTAACCTACTAGTCAGAGAGAATACTGAGATTTACCCAAAAAGGCTATGCACTTTTTCCACAGTATATTTTCAAAGCACAAGGGAATATTTTGATAGAGTCATGAAAACTCAAAAGCCTGTTCAATTGCTATTCTCACTTAAAAGAACTTTATTATAATGCTGAACATTATGGACCAAAGGTGTTAATATTTACTTAAAATTTGTTTAGGGCTAGACTAAACCTTCTGCCCTGTTTATTGACAGCACAGTTCCATCACCTCAAGAGAAATAAGCTGTGCTAGTCTGTGACCAGATGTGCATATTTGCTCTGCCTCTCCCACTGGCTCTGTTGTAGCAATGTTTCTAAGCCACAAACAGAGTTCACTATTCCCTACAAATATTTGAGGATAAATTGGGAAAGCATGAAGCAGGTACACAAAGAGACTTAGGCAATAATTCTAATATTGGCTTAAAGTCATTTCACCTTTGTTTTGGGAACACTGCTCCAGAAACAGAAGTCAGCACTGAATTAGGAAGCTCACAGTGGATTCATTGTACTGAATTTTGGTATGTGTGTCAGGACCTGTCTCGACTCTACAGATAGAGGAGAGTTAACTGATACCATTCATGAAGTCTCATATGTGAATCACATCAGTAAAACAGATTCTGATATGCAGCCATGTGAACCAAAGGTTCAGATGCTGATTATTTTTAGACCCTAAAGGGAGTCAACACTACAAACCCAGGCACATTATTGACAGGTGTGCTAAATTCTCCATCCTTCTAATATCTTCACAGTTTTTGTACAGAATTGGAGAATATAAATCACAACAGTCAGCAAGGTGAGCAAAGGAATGCTAAGATGTAATTTACTCAAAAGAAAAACAAATTAATCTGAAAAAATAGTGTTTTGAGTCTTGTTTCTGGCTTGCATTCTTAATGTAGGTGCCAACATTACTAGTCCTGAGTCATCTCTTGGCTTGAGCCACCATTTTCTCTGACTGTGCATACTGCTTGATCTTAACTTCTACCTCAAAATATTATTTTGAAAGATTTATTTTTGCAACATTTCCAGAAATGTCAACAATATTGAGACTTCTTAAAAATGCATTACTCAGAAATAGCTGATGCCACAGTACATCGTTTGCAATGCCCTAATTCACACAAGTGGAAGCAATCGGGTACGTGTTTAGGCATGAACAATATTCTGCTCAATATGCTGATCACTTATAGATTTTTGCCAAAGGCACTTTGCAATTACATGTTTTATGGCGCTTTCCACTATAAAAAAAAATTGTTATGCAACTCTTGAGTTATTAATTGACAAAAGCAACAATGTTTTCAGATATTTGGCTTTGCTCCAAATCTAAAAATGGTATGTGAGCGTTTTGGGTTTTTTGATAAATACTCCATCTTATGGAGTTTGTGTTTGATGTCAAAATTTACTGCTTGTTGGAAAATATATAAAATTGAAAAAAATATTTCATTTAAAGGATTAAAAAATGCTATAAACATACACAGTAATGTGTGAAATCTAAGCTGCTTAGGCAGCTTAGTCCATTTAAGGATCTAAATGTTTGGTTGCCTATAAGAAAAACATTTGAAAATATCAAGGTATCTGGAGTCAACAGAATATAAAGTCTTGTTAAGACAGGGTTTTATGTCTGTACATATAAAATTTCTAAACTAGAAACATTGTAATAACAACCTTTCTACTTTCTTGTATTTCTTATTCCAGTCCCAGATGGAATCAAATAGTAGCAACTAGAAAAGAGGGACTTAGAAGAGAATATTAGTTCCAATTCTCAAAATGAGAAAAGATGTTTCACTAGAAATTTTGAGTGCATTTCTATCCAGTTGTAATACAATGCCATTCAGTCTCTTTACCAGCACAGTTATTAACTTTGCCAGCAATAAAATAAACAAATTCTTTTTGCTCTGTAATGTTTTGTGATATGTTTTAGTTTGCTTATGATAATATAAACTAGACAGCTTTAGATTGTTGTTATTTCCAAATAAATATCAAAATTAGTATTTCTTTTGTTCTCTTACAGCAGACAAGAAAATATATTATTTTGAAGGCTTTCACACTTTAGGTATATTTTTGTCATTCATGACTATAGGTAATGGCATTCTGGTGAAGTGAAAGCAGCAATGATCAAATACTGGCAAGTTACCCTTGCAAAACATGGGATCTGACTGTCTGAATCAAGATCCAATTGCATTTAACTAAAATAACACTTCCTGCCCCTAGAACCAAGTGATTAGGCCTGATCTTAATAATCCTCTTCCTCATGCATTCTCAATATTGCAAAATAACCCATCACAACCTCAGTATCTCCTGAGATGTAGGGTTTAATGAAAGCCAAAACTGATTAAAAGGCAACCATATATTCCTTCTCAGTTTAGCTTGTGCTCATGTGCATGGAAATGTCAGCAAACTGGCATCATGTGGCATGAAGTTACACTTAATATTTGTAATATTGAATATAATACTGTCCACAGAAAAACACAGTACAGGAGTCTGACCGGAAAGAAGGAAAAGAGAGAGAGGCTTACACGCATATGTACAGGTTATGAAGTGTACGGCAAAATGCATTCACTTTATATCATTACCAACACTGACATGATAGGTAGTTTTGACACCAAAAAATTAAGCATAGATCTTTGACTTTTATTTGAAAATAGTTACAAATGTTATGGCCAGTTATAATCAGTTTGCATGTTTTGACATAATTTACAACCTCAGGAAAAGAAACACCAAATAACGCTGCCTATGAAATCTATAAAGAAAAATCTTATTAAATA
Source organism: Passer montanus (assembly GCF_014805655.1). NCBI lineage: Eukaryota > Metazoa > Chordata > Aves > Passeriformes > Passeridae > Passer > Passer montanus. The sequence continues at coordinate 1,115,129 of NW_024359832.1, read as the reverse complement.
TGGGTCAGAGTTTGGGAATTATTTCTGAACATCAACAGCTAAAGCAGCAACATCCTGAGCAGACAGGTCCACAGCTTTTACAGTACTGACTGTTACTGTGGGCATTTTCTGAAATATTTTTTTAACCTGTTCCTCTCCCCTGATAAGGAGACATCACCAATGTCATGCAAGAAAACATCACCAATAAAAATCAGACATAAATCTGAATGCCATGTGGCATTTGGATATTTTGAGGTATTTTTCAAGCTATATTCAAAGTACAGTAGCAAATTATCAATTAAAATAAAAGACAAGCAACCAACAGTGATTCTCAAGAGTGATAGTGCTGAGTTCCCTAGTGTTTATTACAAGAATTTGACAGTGTCTAGCAGGAAATCAGTAAAAGATTTCACATAGCAATACCAAAGCACATATAGTGTCCAGAGGACACATATAACAGAAAAGAACAGAAAAACAAATTTTCAATATTCTAGAAGTACTTAGCCAAAACAAATGTTGTGATCGCCAGTGAAATACTGCAGGTAACAGAAATTTCTTGCCATATATAAAGATAGACAATAAAGCTTACACCAAATCAAAAGTCAAAATTCAACTGACTTGAGAAAACCCACTTGCATCCATGTTTGTTAATTGAGACATCTAATAAATCATAATACATGTTAACACCAAATAACAAATTAGTAACTACAGGAATACTGATATGTAAGGAGCAGCTGTAATTCAACTTTGTAGGACAGTTTCAAACATCCTTATTAATATAACTCAGAAAACTGGACTGCATTTTAGAAAAAGAAATTATGCTATTCAGGGAACAACAGATTCCCTTTATATAGACATTGGTGAAATCTGGAATCCTATATGTTTGAAAGCCCACAGCTGAAGCCTGTCTTTTATCACTTAGTTAAGTAACAGGGTATTCCAAATACCAACATTTCCAAACATGGAAATGACAAAATGAGCAAATATTTACTCACCAGCCTTCTCCTTCTCTGAAATAACTGGCATAGCCTGGAAGAAAAAAAAAATTACCACTATTAAAAAAAATATTAGGGAGTATTTAGGGGATACCAGTAATATTAGGGGAACATTATGAAATCTTGAGGTAAATTTTGTGAGTGTCTACAAGATCTGGAAAAAACTGCAGTCTCACCGTGTTAAGCACTCTGGAGAGAAACATACAGTTCCCATTTGAGTGTCTTACAATCTATTGAGAAAGTAATTACCACTAGAAAGAGCTAGGAGAGAAGGGAGGAGATGGAGTTAATAAGATATTATGATTACATTTTGAAGTAATCATCCTAAGAACACACAATCACAAAATTCCACTGGGAAATTACTTCATAAATTTGAGGGAGGAAAACGAAATCTGTGTGGCTGAAGATTAGACAGAAATGCCAAATCTCTCTTATGTAGGCTCAAATATGTGCTGTTCTATAACATACCAGTTTCTTACTTTTTGTGTAAATTTTCAGAGACAAGTATATAGAATTGTTTTTATATTGGCTGTAATTGTTTCTGGACTTGGAAAATTATATGAACTTCTTTTTTTTGCAATGTTTAATATTATACTTTTCTTTCAGACTAATATAGAAGAACTTTCTGAGTGTATTTTCCCTAAAAAAATGAGGTTATAGATTGAATGAACAGTAAAGTGAAGTTTATATGTCAAAAATAGGAAAAGAATTTTAAAATGTGCATATAGGATACAGGTAAGAAAGGCTGGATGAGAAATTGATTGGGAATACAGTGTATGCAGAGCTGCCTCATGAGTTAAGGTATCAATTTTGCCTCCTTCTCACTTATGTTAGCCTAGCCTTTATTCAGCAGATATTCCTGCTGCAGATTCAAAGAAAAAGAAAAAGGAGAGAGATGGACAGAAATAAAGCAACCAGCTTCAGTCTTACTACAGAATTTCTCAAAACAGACTTTGCAATTTTAATTTCATTTGATTTGTCCTATTGTATACAATAGTGCTTCATAGAACTTTCTGGGCCAAATTTCAACAAAATTTGTACTAGAACATGTCTTAGATGTTATACATTAATATATGCCTTTTGTGATTCTTTCTGTTTCACCTGTACTCTGTCTGGCTAAATGTGTGTTGGTTGATTTTGACATTCAAAAATATTACACAACCAGACTAATATTATTCAAACCAAAAATAGTTTCTTGCTGGAAAAGCATTTTCCCTGCATTCTACAAACATATTTGTTCAGAAGAAGGATCAGTAATGCCACAAAGCCTGAAGAAACTAGACTAAGAAAAATTAACATGCCAAAGAAACAATAAAATCACAGAGTGAATCAAGGTCTTAGTTTCAAAAAAAGAAAAAGTGTATAATACATGAATTTTTATAAAAAGTTGATATGATTTTAAAAATCCTCTTTCCCACACTTAAGTGGTTGCATTGGCTAAGATAATTAAGCAAATAAGAAAGAAAAGCTCAGATTCACTATTCACACTAATCCAAGAAGGACATTTGTAAAGACAGAACTTTGTAAAAGGAGAAGGTGAGAAAGAAACATACAGGAAAAAAAGACCCCTTAATGGCACAAGAAAGAAAGAGAGAACATTAGTGTGAATCAAATGGGAGGGTTGGGATAAAAGAAGGAAAGATGGGAACAGGTTATCATCACACTTTAATGTTGAGTTTTGTTAGCTAGAAAAGGTATGATGGCTTCCTCTAAGAAGAGCTTAGAGAACACTGAAGTGGCTGAAGATGTGGCATCCAAGAGTGTCTGCACTGAAATCACAAGCAGTGTCATGGGAAAGAGATAACAATTTGATGTGGACAGCCTCTGGGAGGCTGAAATGCAAAGCCAAGAGGAACAGCTCAGAGGAAGCAGTTTCAGGACTCCATGGGGATATGATAATGACAAATAGAGAAGATGATTTTCTGCTGGCTTTATGATAGACTTGAATGGACTTTGGTCATGTTTACTATTGCACCATGAGTCACTGGCAGTGCCTTTAGACTGAATGAATTTCTCCTAAAATGCTGTCATCATCATTCACATCAACTTGTAGATTTTTGTTCATATTGGCATATCAGATTTAGATATTGTTAATAATGCCATTGGTCACATCAATTTATTTCCTGGAAATATACAGTATTTATAACTGATGATCTTTAAAACCTGTTGATGTACAATGAAATATACATTTTAGTGAATTTGTTAAATGGCAGTCTTAAAGATTGCTAGGGTTTAATTGCAGGAAATACATAAAACAATCAAGCCTCAGGGCAGATGTGGAAGTCACAAAATTTCTATTTCTGTTTAGTAGAATGAAGAAGCACTTTAAGTTCCAGAAAATTGAAAGGCAGAGTGAGGTAGATTGCTTTCAAATATCTGTTTTCTAGAGTGCAGTGCTTCTGAATTAAGATCTAAAATGAGCTAAAAGTTTAATCAGGACATTCTTTTGCTGCTTAAATGCTGAAAGAAAGCAGCCAAAATGGACATAGCATCTCTTGAAAATTTAAAATAAAGTAAATAATGAGTAAATCTTGCTGAACAAGATCTCAGACAGTCCTCCTATTGTTTAGTTTTTTGTTAATACAGCTACACATGCTGCTTACATGCTGCCCAGTGGGAAAACATGATTGTTACTTATGAGAAATGCTCTCATCTTCAGTACAGTTTTGAATTCACTGGAGACCTTCCAATGAGTTCCATATGTTCCAAATGAATTGCATTCCCAGGAAGTGATTTAACATTTCTGGCAATAGAGCAATTAAACCGGATTTTCCTGCTTGACCAGATGGGTTCACTGTAACTTCACATTATTTCTCACTCTCCTTGCAGAACCGAAGAGCTGGACTAACAATTTCTGTATGATCAGATCACATGTGTTTTAGAAAAAACCAGACACATATCCTTCAAAGATTTCAACAAACATCTCCAAAACTCAGACTCCTTTCTTTGTTTCTAATAATATGTGTTCTTAGCAACACCAAGAAAGAAAAGCAAACAAAAAAGGAGAGAAAAAGAGGAAAAAACTAGACCACTGCTGAAATATATTCAACTTTTTCTTCCAAATTAGATGATGGGATTTTTAAATTAGGAAAATCTTACTTGAAATGTTATGTGAAATTTCTGTGTGCATCCTTGCTGTATTGCAACTGTGTCACTGAAAATATACTGTGTGTGCAAATCTGACGGTAAAGTGTATGTTAAAGACTGTAGAATGATAGAATAGTTTGAGCTAGCAGGGACATTTAGAGGTTACCCCTCTGCAATGAGCAAGGACATCTTGAACTAGATCAGGTTGCTCAGAACACAGTCTAACCTGACCATGCATGTTTCCAGGGATGGGGCATCTATCACCTGTCTGGGAAACGTCCTTCAGTATTTCACCATCCTCATTCTAAAAAAGTTATTCCTTATATCTAATTTAAATCCACCCTCTTTTCAACACCATTGCCCTGCCAAAAATTGTGCCCTCTTCCTTATAAGCTGTATCTTTGTTTCCTTATCTTTCCTAATCGTTCTTATAAGCCCCCATTTAGGTACTTAAAGCCACAATGAGGCCTTCTCTTCTCCATGCTGACCAACCCCAGCCTTTCCTCAACCAGCCCTCTCACCATCATCATGGCCTTAATCTGGGCTCCAGCAGGTCCATGTCCATGTGTTGGGGACCACAGGGCTGGACAAATTGCTGCAGGTGGGGTCTCACCAGAGAAGAGGGACAGAATCCCCTCCCTGGCCCTGCTGCCCACGCTGCTCTGGATGCAGCCCAGGACACGTTTGGCTCTCTGGGCTGTGAGTGCCCATGGCTGGGTCATGTCCAGCCTCTCACCCACCAACACCCCTAAGTCCTTCTTGGCAGGACTGCTCTTGATCTGTCTATTCCCCAGACAGAGAATTCTATTTCAGTAAACAAGATGTAGTTTGTATTCTAAAACTGATGTCAAAAATGTTCAGACAGAAAACAAATTTTAAGCACTATTCTGTTTATCATAAATCAGAGTATGTTCTGAATAATCTGGACTAATAGACTGTTAATTTTATTTTATTTAGAAGGTATGTGCCAATTTTAAAAATTTTGATAAGTAGTAATTAAAAATTAACTGGGTTGTTTCACAAAAGAAAAAAGTCCATGATCATCAGATGGTTTGGAATTGGGAAATACTGCAGTCCATAAGCAGAATTTTTCTAAGTAATATATTCCCATTACACTAAAACACTTGAGTAAGTATCTCTACTGGTAAATTCTGATATTTTGAAATGAAATCCTTTCATGCTAATGAATGAGATTAAGAGAGCAAACACATTGAAAACCTTTCAAAAATTCTAATTAATTTAAAGTGCATAACATTTTGGTATTTGCATTGAAAAAAAATATTAGCAGTAATATAAGAAAAAAAAAACCAGTAAGGATTAGTTTATCATTCAGGCTTATTTACAAAACATTTTATTAAACTGGCAGTTTTTAAGTCTAAGGGTTTTTTTTTCCCATCTGGATGAGGAAAGAGAAAAAATAAAACCATCAACTTTCAGGACAGACTAGCTTTAGAAGGGGAATTTAGCAAGTTTTTTCTTTGTGGTCTTTAATTTTACTGAAGAGTAGAGCGGAAGGCAATTAAAGTCCACCCAGCAATAAAGCTGCATAAATAATCTCATTTTTAAAAAGAAATTAATGTCACAGAAATTAATGTGTCTTGCTAAATTTATGACAACACTGTGAATTTACATTTAGTGGAAGTTCAAAGCTGTATGCTTGCCTGCATGTGCTGTCCTCCAGTCTCTCTATACTTTGTTTTCTGACTGGATATTTCAGTTTGCTCAAGCCTCTTTATGCCATTCAGGTCATGCACAGAGACCTCTTCTAGTTAGTGCTGGGTGGTTGGCAGCTCTCCTTCCATGAGGCAATTGCCAAAAGCCTTCATTTAGGGTGGTCTGGTAATTTCCCCTGTCTGTGTCATTCAGCTGGCAGAGTGTGACTAGTTGGAATGGAAGCACAGAACCAGGATGCAGGATAGCTGCCTTGTGCTCTGTCTGGTGTTATCACAGGCTTCCCATAGATCAGGGTAAGCTCCCCATGCTCTGAAATCTGCCAGGACCACATGAAGCTGGTTCATATGACAGATAAGGCAAAAGCCTGTCTGCAGCTGTCCAGACCATTAAGTAGATTTTGGCCATAATAAAGTAGTAATTTCTTTCTTTATAGAGATATTAAAGATTTCACAGCAGCATCTGGGGATTCCTGAATAGCCCAAGAGTTACTGCCACACATTTTGCAAGAAACATTTTTTTTTTCAAATTAGCAATTGCTAGACCTCAACCTCTTTATATATAAGGACTCAACTTGAAATAAAAGCAAAGTTTTAACGTCACAGGAGTTCATGAAATAAGGAATTCGATTTCTCTGGGATGGACATATAATACCTGAAAATGGGATTAGTTAAATTTTAATTCAATGTTAAGGAACAGTTATATAGCTTTCAGTAATAACAAAAATCTGCTCTTCCTTCCATTCCCCCAAGCATATGTATCTCTTCCCTAAAAAAACCCATAACTTGAACATTAACACCAAAGCTGAGATGTGACACACTATGTCTAGAACTGGAGCAGCCCCAAGAGTGTTCATGCTTTTCATCAATCACCAGCTGTTCTATTAAGATTCATTTACACAGAGAGCTTTTTCCCAAGCTTACAAGTAACTTTTTGGCTAATATTTATCTTATAAAACCTTTTACAATAACAAACATATCAATAAACCCTGCAACACTGGCAAAACTGAACCAGAAGGCATGCAGCTCTATAAGACAACAGTAAAAGATATTTAGAGTCTCATGTTTCACATTAGCTTCAACATCATGTAATGTCTACAAATGTGATTTTGTCTTAAAGCCCTGGAGTCTGAGGAATGCTCCTATGTGGCTGATGGGAATCCCATGTGATTTCAGTTTCTACTCATCCCCCTATATATAATACTTACAACCACAGAACATGTTTCATGTAAACAAAATATTCATAGTATCGTGATGATAGAAGTTAAAATCTGTTACATGATGAATCCAAGTTACAAATCAACTGTGAACACCTACTTGCAGAATAAAATGGAATTTAAAATCCTGCAATTCCTGTCTTTCCTTAACCATGTCAATGAAACAAGGGAGTCTTTTGCCCTTCATCCTGAGAAAAGCAAGTCACTTTTACTAATTTTGAAGGGTGCAGATATGAAAATGAGGAAATTGACCCCTTGGCTGCCAGTGCCAGAATATATCATAACACTGATGCTGCATCTTCATGAGCTAATTGAAAAAAGCTTAGCTGTAGAAATCATCAGCTATGTAAGTGAGCACTCTGATTCTAATAATCTTTCTGACACTCAGCCCAAATTCAGTGGTCGATTGCCACCTACATTTTTTGTATTCCACTAATATCTTTCTTCTGGATTTAGATATCACTGACGGTAGTGGCCATAATCCTGCAATAGTTTCTGGAACATTATGTATGAAGTACTGGTACTTCATACATAATGTAGAGACCTCACTGTGTTCAGCTTGAAATTCTGCAAAAGAAAATCAGTTGTAGAGCATTGTAGCAGCAGACACCTACTGAGAGAGCAGCATCTATTGAGATTTACTAAGATTCATCCTGTGTGAGTTTGAGCTCTTGAATCTCTGCAGATAATCCCAGCTGCAGAGCCTCTTCCCATTTTTAGCTACAGCAGACTATTACAACTGCTTGGAATTCTCTAAATAAATAAACTTAAAAAGCACATCCCAAGAAGCTAGTTTTTAAAACATGGTATGTATGTTTTGGAATGAATCTTGATGCTTACACTCTCATGAGTATTCAGTCACTGTGATATTACTTTTGTTAGACCAGCTGGGAAAGGATCTAAAGCAGATTCTTCAGGAGGCTCTTAATCTTGAGCTTTATTTCAGGCATAAAAGAATAAATTACTACAAAAGTTACATTTCTTCTACCATGATGAAACTTTTACTTTCTGCAGAGCCTCACAGTACTTTGCTCAGATGTGCTGAAGGTGTGATGCTAATCATGGGGTGATGGAGAGAGGAGAGGAGGAGCCTGCTGACAGAAACAGTGATGGGTTTGGGAGCATCAAGGGAGTGTTTGATTGAGGGAAAAAAATACATCTAACTTTGCAAGGTAGCAGGGTTGAGCATAAGAGAGTAAGTGTCAAACTAATGTTTTTCAGCAAGTTATCACCAACCCTGATCAATGTGATATATATCATGTCTCTTTTTGGTTTACTAAAAGATAGAGAAACATAGATTAACATAAACCACCCTATTTTATTTTACAGTGAAAAGAAAAATGACAAGAACTAGAAGCACACAAGACGACAATGGTTGTATCTTGGGCAAGAGGTGGAGGTAAAAAGGAGTGGAACAAAAATTACAACATTCTACCTGTAATACTCCATATTCTTGGAATCTCAGCTTGTTCATGCTCCAACACGCACATGTAACAAGCATGAACTTAAAAAATAACCAAAAACCAATACTGTAATCTTACCAAGTCAGTATAATTCTAGGTCATTTAAGAGAAAATGAGATTAAATGATGTGAGTTCTTTTGCTCTTTGCATACCTAGTCTGTTAACATTTAAATATTTGTCAAGGTTGTGGGGGACAGAATCAGTAAATCAAAACCACAGTTTTTGGATGTAAAGTAGAAATTTATGAAAAGAACCCAAAGACAGATAAAAACCCCCAAATTCCTGTAAACATGAAAGCTTTCTTTTCCTGAAAAGAAATGGGTGCTTTGACTTCAAAAAGAGCGTGTGGAAGGGATTAAAAATAGTTTTTTTGATCCATATATAAAAATGTAACCTCTAAAAAATACCCCAAGCCCTTGAAAATCATCTTTGGATGACAAAAGATTCATCAGCACAGCTGGTGTATGCTAAAAACCTAATCCCCTTTCCTTTCTTTAGGAAAAAAAATCCAATTATATCCATTTCTATTTTTATATCAAAACTCTGTTAAAACTGAGTATCAAATTTCCTCTGCTCAAATTCCCCAATACCTGGTTCGTCTGGTACAGTTAATAAATCAGGAAAGATATGTTTCATCTGCCATATAATTTCCTCAGCTGGAAGTACTACTGTAAGATCAGTACTCCACGTCTGTGATATGATCAACTCCTGTTACAGGTCTTCAGGGACTTTTAACACCTTGTTTAACTGAGTAATGCCTGAACTAACCTCTCCTGGTACATACCTACACGGAAAGACACCAGCACAGACAACACACAAGCCACATGTCTTCCATCTCTGCAGTAATTCCATTTTATTCTCAGGAACCATCAGCTAAGCTGCCATAGAAACACAGAAACCAAGAGAAATACATCTGGGAAGTTTTGCTCATGCTGCTGACATATTTTAAAAACCTGGGAGGAAGGAGGAGCTTTGCAACTCTCTGCCGGGGATTCTGGGTTCCATTCAACATGTTAATAATCAGCTATGTGTGCTGCAGGTTAAAGTCAGGATGAGCTTACTGCATGGGTAAATGGCAGAGTAGTTATTCCTTTTCTTAGAGCAAGACTTCTGGAGATAGTTGTGGTGTGTCCCTAATACATCAATAGTAGTCTGATAATAATTTTTGCCTCTTAAAAATCTTACAAACATCTAATTTTTCTTATATTTAAAATGTGAAAAATAATGCTTTGCCATTAAAAGAAATGTTTGAGGTCTTTGAAGTGCCTAAAAACAATCTTTCAAATATTCTGGTTATCATGGTAGACTTTTCTATACCTCATGTATAAAAGTGTAGTATTTTACAAGATTAACACATAAAAAAGTTAATTTATTTTGAACACATACACCTTTTTCTTACAGTTACTAAGCTTTTAGCTTCTAAATGATCTAACATGCTATGTATTTCAGTAGGTTGCATTCTGATATTAAAATGTAGGAAGTTCCATATTTTAATTCAACTGTCTATAAGACTTTGATTTTTAGAATCAGTGAGAGTTAGAGTAGGCACAGCTCAATATACCATTGTGATGTATAAAAATGATATTGAAATTTTTATTTTATTTAACAGGTATAATAATATTGTATTTAAAGAATGGCCAACTAGAGCTGGTGAAGGTATGCTTTTTCTGAAAAATCCTTATTTTGTAAACTCTTTCATGAGATACTTAGGAATTGGAGATGCTTCAATACTGTCTTCATTTATCTAACATAAATTCCAAACATTTTTGTTTTTTATACGTGATACATTTCTAATTCATGAGAAAAAAGAAATTGTTATTGATACAGAGCACAATACAGAGCTTTCGTAAGTGAAGCCTCAAGTTTGGGCAGCCTGGCTCATAATCTTCCTGTCTGAGTTGTGTCGATTTCCTTTTTAAAGATACAGTTCTGTGTAGGCACATATGGACAGGCATAAAAGGTAACAAAAATCTACTCTTAAAATGCAGGGTTGCTATCAAAACTTACTAATTGCTGCATTTAATATGGAGTGAGCCTTTTAAACTCCTTTCTTTTCCAAAAGTTCTAAAATTGTTCTTCTTTCAAGATTGCTTTATTTATTTTGTTCTGAATTTTATTTTTGGTTTCTGAGCAAAGAAGTATCTCATCAATGTCTGTGTTCCCACGCTATTCCCATGAAAATCTCACTCAGGCGTGCAGACAGATGCACTGCAGATCCTGAGAGTACTAAGAGGGTCCAATTCTGTGAAGTGCTGAGCATTTCCTGTGTTTCCTCAGGATCATGCCTAACTAGTGCAGCTTCCTCCTAAGTTTTTCCAACTTTCCCAAACTTTATGTGGCATATTACAAAAGTGTAGTTCACAGTTTCTAAGCTTTCAAAACTTTCCAGAGGGAAACAGCGCACAAGAGTCCAAGTATACTTTTGCTGTTCATACCAATACCAGTTCCCTGAGGAGAGTTTGAATTATTCTGTATTTTAGTTAAGAGGGACTATTACAAGTATGAAGCATTTTCTGCCAATACACTCTTGACTGAACCTTATGTTCACACTCAACTCTTCTAGAACCAATTTCTCACACACATTTAAAAATCCTGACCACTACAATAGTGCAAAAAAAACTCTAAAAGGCTACAAATTCCATTTCATCACACAAAAAGAAAAGGTGCTTTTTTAAAAGCACTTAGGCTGCTGACTGGTGGAGCAGATTTATGACAAAATAGCTGTATTTCATATAAGCAAGATTTTGTGGAAAGATTTATATGAGTAAGAGAAATACAAAAGTTTTTATCCACCCATCTTAATCCTTAGTTTGTAAAATATAAATTTAAATTACCGGATGGCTGCAGGAAGGGTAGGTATCTCTTTAAAAAACCAATTTTATTCTTGTGTCTTGTCAGCAAAGTAAGTAGAAACATGACAGTGAAAATAAACTGTCCAACAAACAAACAAAACAACAACACTGTAGCAATTCTTGCACGAGTCCTTGTTTTTCATTGCGAAGAATGGGAGAATGCAATACTCTTGGCCACTCATGTACTTTAGACCTTCAAACTAAACAACCTGAAGTCACTACATGAAGAAATGAGCTGTGCATGCAGCAAGCTGCAAAACTTGCTGTGTCTCTCAAAACAGCAGTCTAAAATGAAAGTTTTATTTATATTTGCCTGTTTTTTAAGTAATGTAGTGGTAGCTGTGATAAGCTAACCCACAGATAAATTAGATCAAGATTTTTCAGTCTGCCTTTTTAATGCCTATTTCTCCATTGTTTTGTACTTCTATTTTAGTCCAAATTTGCACCACAAAACAGCAGTCTAAAATGAAAGTTTTATTTATATTTGCCTGTTTTTTAAGTAATGTAGTGGTAGCTGTGATAAGCTAACCCACAGATAAATTAGATCAAGATTTTTCAGTCTGCCTTTTTAATGCCTATTTCTCCATTGTTTTGTCAAATGACTATTTTAGTCAAAATTTGCACCACTCTGATCACTTTTCATTGTCAAATTCTACTCCCTAAACTCACAACCTCGACATGATTTGGAAAAGAGCGGAACATCCGATGTGAGAACCCAAAAGGTTAGGGACTATTTAGAGAAACTGAATGTATTCTAACCTGTGAGACTTAAGGAAATCTACCCAGGCATACTGAAAGAGATGGCTGATGTGATTGCAGGAAAACTTACATCAGTGGAAAACCATGACAGCTCTGGGGTGTTCCTGATGGCTGAGAAAAACTTACACCTCTATTCAAAGGAGGCGAAGAAACAATGACTCTAACCTTGTAAGCCCATCTTAGACCAGGGAAAGAGCACGGAGCAGACCTTGGAATCCGTTACCAAAGACGTGAGTCGCAGGAAGGCAATTGGGAGCAATCAACAATTTACTAAGAACAAATCATCCTTGACCAACCTGATTTATCTTTCAAGATGTAATCACTGGCAATATGGACAAGAAGAGAGCAGATAATGTACCTTAACTTTCAGAAGATTTTCTACAGTGTCTCCCAAAATAGCCTCATTTGAAAGCTGGAATTATGAGCTGGAAGAACAGACAGTGAAATGGGTTGAAAGCAGTTTGGACTAACATAATTTAAAATTGCCAAGCCGTTAAAACTGACATCTTTAGCTAAGGTATCTAGTTCAAAACTGCTTGCCTCTTAGAGTTTTTAGAATGTGGCAGAATAAATTTGTTCTGAGTTCCTAATGGAATCTGGATGACCCTTTTAGATGCAGGAAAAAATGGCTGAGAAGATAATGCCAAATATCACTGAACACAGAAAATCAGTTCTGCACTCAGCCTGAGGAAAAAATAAAATTCTATGAAAACTGGAATAAATTATATTTCAGGGAGTTCCCCAAAATGCAAAGGACTGGGAGCTATTAGAAGCTGATATATCTCCTGCTATGTGCACTGAGTCCTACAAAGTATAAGAATTTCTTGTGAAGACATCAAAGAAATGCATAAATTCAAGCCTGAAATCCAAGCAGGAAAAAGAGGGTGGCTCAAAGTATACCCTTACAGTTGTTGCAGATGTGACAAATTGTCTCACAGTATTTTCCACAGACATCAAGAAAACAAATAATGGCAGCAGAAGAAGATGATGTTGCCATGAGCAGTAATAAGAAATTTCCGTGGGTTTCTAAGCAGTCTGGTCAATTTATGTTTGTGAGAATGTGACAGTATTTACAAGTGTACATAACCTCAAAGCTACATTTGAACAGGACTAAACAATCCAAACTTTCAGCTTAGTAAACACCACACAAAATACATGTATTTTAACACTTGCTGTCATGATTGGTATGAGTGTTATGAAACCTGAATATTCCTAACAAAGCAGTCCTGAAATCCTGGCACTAGGAGCATCTAGTTCTGGAGAAACCAGAAACTTGTTCCTATATACATAGAAACAATGCTGGCAAATAAATACCTTGCAGCACGTTTCCTGGTATTTCTTCTTCTCCTATACTGAAAATTCCATAGTTAAGTTATTAGGAAGTTGAGACTTAGGAAAATATGTCACAAAAGATTGATTTAGTATTTCATTACTAGAGGGGCTCTTCAGAATAGCCTCTGTCTTCAACAGCTCTCTTCTCTCATATGAAGCTATAGAAAAGCTGCTGCAGCTACAGATTTCCGGCTTCCATTACAAAATAAAAAAGTTCTGAAAGCAGTTAGATACTGTTCAGACCATCACTGATTAAAAAGTATTGAAAGTGCTGAGAATTATCACTTCCTGTTATTCCTATTTCTTTTTCAAGTTAACATACCCATGTATTGTAAAATTTAGAGGATTTCAACATTGTAATTAGCTGTTCTTCTCTTCTCTTCTCTTCTCTTCTCTTCTCTTCTCTTCTCTTCTCTTCTCTTCTCTTCTCTTCTCTTCTCTTCTCTTCTCTTCTCTTCTCTTCTTCTTTTTTTCTTTCCCTCTCACAAAAATTGCACGAAACAAAGTAGAAGAGAGCAGCTATTCTGATCTCTATGTCTTATAGAAAAATGTCTACCATGCATTAAAGAAGTAGTCTTCAGGAGAGGTTCAGGTTGCAGGTCAAAAGTTAATTTATTTAATTTGTTAAATTAATTTAAATAATCCAGATAGAAAAAAGGTAGAAATGTTTTTGGTAGAACATTATGATGAAGGGAAAGAAAAATAAATCAGTATTTCACCTGGTTGTATCTAGCGAGTCCTCTTGTAGATTTGTTTAATAATGTGATTGCATGCTAAACAGAAGAGTCTTCGTACCATCCCTGGGCTTCTCTGGTCTGTATCTTATTTTATTTATGATGAATACTTCAGACAACGGTACAGCTTGCCTTTTGTCCTTTGGAAACCCCTGACTAGCTGGGGATATTCATTCTGTTCCAATGTCTAGAGGTCACGAAATAAAGTGTGAGCTTTTATTTTAGTTCTTATTTTCCTGAAAATCTAAAGCAAGGAAATTGCTGACATACTGAGTCATTAACAAATCTCAATCTTTTCATAACCTAAGAAAGAAAGTACTGTGGATGGGAAGTGTTGGAACAAGAGAGACTTCTGAAATCATGACACATCTTTCCAAAGACATGGAAAGGTGGATCCAATCTTGTTCCCTAGGAAATAACCTAATTTGTTTTCAAGACTTGAGATTACTCCAATCTGCAACTTTCTCTTGTGTATGGTGTAACAATTAACTGTTCTTTTGCCATTAATGTAATACAAGGTTGAACTTTCAATTGCATTCTGTAGCAAATGACTCAATCTTCTTATGCCTTTGCTGGCAAGACTTAAAAGCCAGTCACTCTTAGATATCTTTTCCACATTCCTACACACAGTTATCAAACCACTTGCTATACTTTGGGCTGATTCCCAAGTGCTTGCCAGGAATGAAAGATATGATATACTATAAAAGCATTTACTTCTGAAGTGACAAAATTAACCTAAATTCCATATCTGAGTATTTATTTAATTTGAATTACTGGTGGATAAATGAACTTTTCCAGGAGTTATCACTGATCATGATCCCATGTAAAACCCTGAACACAGATCTACCACAGTAATTTTGTTAATTAAAGTTAAGAGAAATCAGTGAGAAGTCTTCCTTGACTTTGGCAAGCACTGAATCCTTTCCTAGATCACTGAAGACTACCTTCCCATATATTTTCTGACTTCAAATGCTAAAGAAATTGATGTTTCTTTGGTCAATTCAATCTCACTTTCATCAGATGCTTTATTTGCCCTGTCAGTTTTACAACCAGCTACTGAAATAAAGTTTGAGAACCAATTTTGGTGCCTGGGAACCAACTGAATGTACCCCATCAAAGAAGGGTCATGACATGCCTGTGTCATGTTGTACCTCATGTGAGAAGGAAGCAGTGTTGAGCCACCTCATTCTCAGAAAGACTTCTGTCACCTAAGTCACAAATCCAACAAGACAAAGTACATTTCCTACTGCCAGTTATAGAAAGGAGTAATAAAACAACTGGCCTTTGTAGTGCTTAGTTAGAAGAACCAGGTTAAAAGAAATCTTGAACCTATTTTTAAAATACCTAGTAACATTGTACAGCTTGTGATACCAAAACTACCTGAAGGGAGACTGTAGCAAGGTGGGGATCAGCCTCTTCTCCCAAATAACAAACAATGGGATGGGAAGAAATGGCCTCAAGTTGCACAAAGGAAGGTTTAGATTGAAGAAAAGGAAAAAAAATCCACACTGAAAGTGTGGCCAAGCATTTGAACAGGATGCTCAGGGAAATGGTGGAGCTATCACTCTTGTAGGTGTTCAAAAACATATAGATGTAGTGTTTGGGTACATGGTTTAGTGGGGGAACTTGCAGTGTTAGATTCATGGTTGAATCTTAGATCATCAACCCTAATGATTCTATTATTCTACTTGAAAGTAATTTTCTCAAAGTAATTTAAGATCTTATTACATGGAATTATTTTCTATGTGTTATACAAACTTCGGTGCTAACAACTTGTCTATTACCTATAAATTAAATTACCAAAATCTTTAAAAATAACTTTAGTCCAAAATGAAATAAGCAGTGAAGCAGGAATCCTACAAAGAAATGTCTCCCTCATTTGGAATAATTCCTCCTGCAGGTGAGGAACACAGCCCTCTAGCACACGGGGATCAGTATGGTTTTAATGAACAGCTGATGGATGATGTCACTCTCCCAAGCCAAGACTTGGGAGAGTGACAGTCAGAACTGGGAAAATTTTCCTCAGGTACTGCCTTTTAGTGGAAGGACAGCAGCACTACTTGGGAAAATCTTATTTAGATGAGATACTCAATTCCAGAGTATCTAGAAACTGACAGAGCAGATGTTCGTTGAAGAGGTGGAAATGAAGGGCTTGGTAAACACCAGAGCTCCCAGTGCTGGACATTATAGCTGACCTGCACCGATGCTTGCAAGAGTGGGAATTTTGTACATGCACATAACACAACCCATGGGACAAAAACACAGTAACTGTGTGATTACCACTTTGATTCTAGCTATTAGAATTCAGTGAAAACATTAAGGAGAGATTAGTATTAGTAGCTCATACATCTTCTGTGGGAACTTCAGATAACCACACAGACTTCAACAGGAATTAAGAAAGAATTTCCCATGCATTTTATGGAAGTTGCATATTCCATGTGGATTCACACAGGAAGGTGACTTACCAGTGGGAAGAAATGAGCCAATTTCTCATTTTGAAAGGTGATATTGATAACATTTTTGGGATATAATTTGCTAATAGTACTGTAAGATCACCAGACACCACAAAATGCAAATTTGTGGTTTTTTCCAAGTAAATCTTAAAGGCCGTCTGCTAGAAGATGACAGTGACATGGAATAAGATAAAGGTATAATTTATTCATATAGATAAAGGAAAAAAATCCACTCTTTAATTGCTGGAGAGGGAATCTTTAAAAAAACCCCTTAAAACTAGGAAAAATTAAGTGCAGACTTTTTTTAATAAATTCCTCAATCCATCAATAAAAAGACTTGCATTTAAACTTTTAACCTAATTCTTCATAAACACTTTCCCATCATAGCTAATATTACATGTGTTTCTCAAATGATGCTTTTATATATATTTATGCCATTTCCATAACATTAAATATAAGTTATTCATTGTATCTGCTGTCTAAAACTGTTCTGATTCTCATTTGTAGAGATAGTCAACACCCAGCAATTTCAGATGAAAATTAACAATCATCACCTTCATATCACCTTCATATTTCACCTAACACAGTCCAATCTGTACCTTCACTGCTTTTGTTTTATTCCCTGCTTCTGATCTGAACTCTGACAAAGCCTGTGACCATGCTTATTTGTTTCTTTCTCACAGTATGCCTTTTTTCCTGGATCAAAAACATGCTCATAGATGCCTTGTTCACTGGCTTATTTTGTCAAATACAGTCATTCATTGCATCCAGCAATTATTTCCCCGAATATTTATAAGTGTTCCTTCCCATGTCAAATGCTGCCATTAGCCCACTGTTGTTTGAAGACAAGATAATGAGAGACTGTTTTTTAAAATGTTGCACTCATTAACAATTCTGTGATTTTTTTGGTCTGTCTCCTAGTGTGAGCTGCCTTACCTTGGTCTTTAGACTGAAATCTTCTTGAAATAGGACTGTTACTGAAATTAAACACCATACTTGCAGCAATTGAAAAAATGAGAATAATGGTGATATTGGTAGCCTGTTGTATTTTTGCTTTAGTTCTCATCGAGATCAGACATGATTACACTTCACAAATGTATTTTAAGTAGTGACAACATTATTTGTATTACTGAAGCACTCAAAAGCCACAGACTGGGACCACAACCTCATTGTGCAAGATCCTGTACAGAGAGGGCAGAAGAACTACCCATACACCAGGAGGAATGTAACCAGCATAAAGCAACAAGCCTCATTCACACTGATGTGGGAGTACAAGGAAAATGATAATTTGTGTCATATAAATAACATTCCAATTATTCTGGGAACACTGGGATCTTGACTGATATCAAACATTTTTGGATATCCCAGGAAAGAGTACAGTACTGAAAGCATTTGGAACAGTCAATGAGAAAGCTTTGCTGACATATGTGGGCATGACCCTCATGAGGAAAAGTGTGAAGGATTCCAGCTTCCTGTGTTTTGGGTTTTCTCACAATTGTGAATCTTACTCTATGAGTATTTTTCTGAAGCATCTAGGCTCTCATAATCCTGAACATTACAAAACATTGAATATTTTTTGATCTAGAATATTGTGGTATTTTTTCTTCATTAACTGTTTAATCTTTTAATTTTTAGTGGAACATGAACTGCTGTTATCCTTCTCATTTCCCCATTTCCACTTTCCTTCTAAAGATGATCATCATTTCCAAAATATTCAGCCCCTTCAGCCCACTGCTGCTCCAGGGGTCAATATGCCCTTATGCCTCTTTCTCTTTTTTTTGCTGTCATATATAAAAGGATTATGAGAATCACTGACAATTCTGGAGCTTTTGAAGAACTTTTTTAATGCAATTTATGTTCTTCATGGATCATATTGAAATGCCTTTATCTTTCAGTAATGAGATATCTTCTAAAGCTCTATCACTGTCATAAAGATTACATTTGTAAAAAAATTGTGAACTCTCCAAATATATAGTACAGCTCATAAAAATAAGCATTAAAGATTTTACTATATCATGAATAGCATCATTGTTACATTTACTCTTTAGTAGCTACTACTGGGTATCTTATTACAGACCACAAGACCAAATCATGTTTTTCGTCAGTGCATACTTGCATGCTGAATTTGTTGCAACACTGGAGTGTGAAATGCCGGTTGTTTCTCTACAGTCTTTCACAGGATTATGCAGCAATGCAACATACTTGGTGTAATGCAGTTATTGAAGGTAATACTAAAAGTCAAAGGAGGCTTAACAGGAAAAGGGCATTTCTCAACAATGTTATCACTGTGACTGAACAAAAAATGATTCAAAACTTAAACTGTGTACCTATGTGCTTACATTAATATCAGTCAATGACAAAACACAGTACTAAAGCATACAAGGTATGCTAACTGGAAGGAATCTTTAGCCTGTGTTGTGATTAACCCCACCTACACCATTTGCAAGAGATTAAGGAAGTTTAGAATTAGAAGACACGTGTGTTAGGGAAGGATGGTAACCCAGAAAAGCATTCTTGGGGGCAGGCACGGAGGAAGCGCTGCCGTGGAATTCGCGTGTCCCGGCTTTCTCTCCGCCCCACCGGCAGCCAGGGCAGGAGCAGCGGAGATCTGATGGGGCTCACGTTCTGCAGGGCCCTGCAGCAGAACCACTGATGACCCCCAGTGATTAAGGGTCAACAAACTTTAGCCTGAAGCAACTGTTCTATGAACTTTGGCACATTCTGAGTTGGCTCCTGCTGGTTTGTTGCCTTTGGCCCTTATCTTGCAGTTTAGCAAGGATTGTGAAATTCTGAATAAGGTTACAAGACATATCGGTTCTGTCTCAGTGACTCAAGGTCCTGCTCTTCAGAAGTTCTTGGTCTTCAAAATTCCTTTGGCAAATAATCTCATCTATCAGCTAAACATTTTCCAATAGGTGTGTCAAAGGAACAATCAGGAAAAAAAAGGTAAAAAAAGGAAAAAAAACCCCGAATATTCTGCATAAATATATAAAATAAAGGTATAAATATCATGGGGGACTGGGGAAAAATATCTGAGATTCTCTGTGATAGCACTTTGGAAAAACTACCTGCATTCTATGTATGCACAAAATTCAGCCCATGACTAAAAAAATGATGTTTTGAATTCAGTACTGTGTGTTATGTTCAGATGGATGAAGGGAACAACTACTTCAGAAAAGTGCAAATACCTTTGGGACATAAAAAGAAAAAGAGCAAAAGAGCAACATACTTTTGAAAGTACTTACAAGCCTAATCCCATTGACTCTCAAACATTTATGTTGCTTACAGAAGAGAAATTTTTAGCATAAAGTTAACTAGACTTCTGAAAATTTTGTTATGCTTTCAAGGCAGAACTTAGCCTCTTGGAAGAAATTATAAAATCTTCCTTTTAAAAGTGCAAGGAAGAGAACATATAAATCCCCAAATTCCTTTATTTCTTGGCAATATTTTCACAATGTTTGACAATCACATGTCTTCCTGAAGTGCAGAATGGCTTCTAGGTAGATAGGTTCTTTGAATTAGATAAAAAAAAGGGTCTGTCCTTTCCTTACATGGAATTTATATGCTCTGATTTTTTTCCCTGTAATTTCTGTATTTCCAAGACATTATCCACAGGATGTGCTAAACTATGTGAGAAACCTGTTAAGGATTTTTTTTTTTCCCTTTCCTAAGAATAGAGGTTTTAAAAAACCCTGAAATCCCTAAGCAAGTTGAAACATCACTCAGTGCTGGCAACAGCAAAACTAGATCTTTCTTGAATTGCTTTTTTATTGGCAAAGCAGCAAAACTAGAATTAGACAAATTGCATGTGACTGTGTAACAAATCTCTGCAATGAGCCAACACAGTTCTGTTTGAATGGTTTGAAAGCTGGATATGAAATTGGCTCTATCACTTTCTATGATGTGTTTTTCTATCTGCCTTAAATCTATCACCCTGTGGATTCTCCAATCAGATACTGAATTGTTGAATTTAATTGCAGAAAAATGTTAAATATTTTAAATTTAAATTTTTGCTATATGTAAGTTCAGTCTTCCAAGGACACCTACCTCAGTCAATCTTTTGAGGTGTTTTGAAACACATCACATTTCAAAGGAACAGTATATTTAATCCCACATAATCTTGCATTTTCTGATTGATACCAGTAAACTGTGCTCACACTCCTAGGGCTATAGCACTGCGCTTAAAATTATGCTGCTGGACTAAGAGTGATGGCTTTGTGAAGAAAGTGCATTTGTAAAGAAAGTGCAGGTTCAGGCACTCCTGAGTGATTAATTCCATCATCTACTCCACTCCCTTCTATGAAATTAAACCCTACTTCACTCTCACATTGCAGTCTTTAGACTCAAAGGTTTATAATTTCTCACTAGATGTCTCCCATGTGCAGTTTTCTGTCACCTATTAAACTGCTATGGGAGAATAAGCTTCCCAGTCCAGTGCCATTCACATACAGACAATAGTGTCTTCTCAGCGTGGGAATCCAAAACTTCAGAAGAACTTTGGGTGGTCAAAGGATGTCCCATCTTTCCATCTCAAGCAGTACCCTGCTTTCCTTTCTGTATTCTTCATGGCAATATTTTACTGTTATTTTCTACGTAATATGGGAAGTATTATTTAAAATACTGTAATCATATTTCATCCTTTATTGGGTGGTAGGATACAGGGAATATCAGGTACCATTATAGGTTGTCTGGATTTTACTTCTCTTAAAATAAAAATAGTACAAAAATGTCATAAAGACATCTTGGTAAGAGAAGGTAAAGAGGTTCAGAGTACAAAATATGTATTTTACAAAATAAAACTTTACTAATCTCTGTGTAACATAGAAAGGTTCTTCAGTTAGTTTGAAGAAAATAAAAAAGTGGCAACACACTGGAATGTACAGTTTCTATTTATAGAAAGCCCCACTAACTAGAAGCCCATGCCATTCAATTAACAATTTACAACACCTTCATTGTATAGTGCAGTGCAGAAAGTGGAAGGTTGTTTAATTTCTGTATTTCCAGACACGTGTCATTTCCAACCCCATATTTAATAGTGTGTAACTGCCTGAAGGGGAGAGATCAGAATGTGTGGCATGTCTCACTGAGAGGAATTTTGTGCATTAAAAAACCCCAAACCAAGCTCTTTCAACTATTAAACAGAGAGCTAACCAAATTCCTTGCTTCCACCCTAGCTTTGAAGTCCAAAAAAAAAAAAAAAAAAAAGAAAAAAGAAAAAAGGAAAGACAAGAAAAGGAAAAGAAAAAGAGAAAGCAAGCAAACAAGAAGTAATACATGGAAGATAGTGAATGAGAGACAGGAAGAAGGAGAGCTCAGGAGGAAGAAAATTCCTTATAAGAGAGGTATATGCAAAGGACAAAAAGAAAAGGTTTTCCATGATGTCACTCACAGCATGTCTGTGTCTGGAAAAGTACTTGAAAAGGCTGACTTGGATTTATTCAATTTCAGTAATGCAAACTATTCATGCCACGTTTTCAAACCATGTTCCAGAAGTAAAGAATACTGTGTACAAGGCATAAAAGAAGCTAATTATTTATTCGCTGCCAACAAGCTGATTTGACCAAGCTGAGCTGACACTTTAGGAATTGTCATTTCCTCTTTACTTTTCAGAATCCATTTTTTCCCCCCAGTTTTCTTCTCATTTACAGTCTGTTCCCTCTCCCCACCCTGCTTCTTGCTTTTTTCTTCTTTCATCTATCACTCCCTTAAAGAAGCTGATGCAAGGTTTTTTCCTTCTTCCTTTATGTGAGTGCTTCTACTTTTCTGTGCTCTCCATCTACTGGCAGAAAGATTAAACTGTTGTCACTGTTTTTCTTACTCAAATTCTGTCTTCATTCCTTCATTCTGTGTTCCTTTATTTGTCTTGGACTGAAGCCTGAAATTCTTTCTTAGATAAAACACAGGAAATTCTCACAAAAGACATATTTACATATTACATTGTTTCTTTCCCCTTTAATACAGCTTTTCTTTCTTGAGGTTTTGCATATTCTCTCTTCAGCTAAATACACATTTTTCCCCTCCCCCTCTCCTCCCCCCAAATCACACTTAAAATAACCACAACTGCAAGCAGAGACGTGAATTTATGGAGTCTGAATTCAATACTAGCAAGACTGACAGTGTAAACAATTATTAGTGATGTACTTGTCCCCCAGGGGCACTGGTATTCAGTCCATGGCTGGGAAAACATCAAATACTCATCTTTGCTCTAAGTGTCAATATTCTACCTTGTTCAATTCACAGGTAGACTTGTTGTCCAGCTGTATATTAGAGGAGAAGAAATTCAGATGCTTACAGAAATTAGCAAGACTGTGGCTGCACAACCATTCCAGATCTTACTGGGAGTGATCAGGTGAAAGACAGCCATGGAATATGCAGGAGGCAAACTGTACTTTGGAGCAGGGTGGATACAATTTGGTGTAAGTAGCTATAGTGACTTTAGGCAAGATGCAGAACCAGAGTAAAAATCATAAAGGTGGAAAATGTGAAGAAAACAGAAGGAATACATAAAAAATAATAGAAGTCAGAGAATAAAGGAAGAAGAAAGAAGGAAGAAGAAAGAAGAAGAAAGAAGGAGAAAGAAGAAGAAAGAAGAAACCAAAAAAAGAAAAAAAAAAACAAACCAAAAGAAGAAACAGGAAAAAAGACATTTTAATGATTCAGGAGCATAGTTAAGTTAAAGTAAATAATAATTTTAAAATAATTCTGATCTTTCCTGTTTTTATATATACAACTATGCCAAAAGGGATTTAAATTTCATAACATCTCAACATAGGCCAAAATCCCATCAAGCACCAAACTTTTGGAAATGAATAATAGAGGATTATTTAAAAACACTTTTACAGTAACAGTACTTTATAATAAATAGAACAATTCCTATCTTGTCGAGACAACTTTTTTAATATTAGTTTAAATGGTCACTAATAAGTTATCACTTTGGAGATTAGCACAGCAGATACTCAAAGCAGTAGGTTTCTCAGTAATTTTTTGGCAGCTCAGCTATGATTGCCTGCTGTCATTGTGTATCTAAGCTACTTTACATGGCAGTACTGCATGGGACAGCTGGGTGGTTTGAACCCCCTCCTCGAGTCAAACAGAGGAGACAGAAAGCAACTGCGCCACTGAACCTAAGCATTGCCTTACAAAGGAACTCTTGAAATGACACTGTTTTTTCCATCTTCAAAACATCTTCTGTTCTCCTGATCTTTCTGTTCTCCTGAATTGCCAAGGGATAAGGTAAAGGCTCTCAGTCACAAGACGGTCTTAAATCTGTGCTGTTTAGTTTGACTACTTCTCTCCAGTGATCTGAGTCCTTGGAGATGTAATAAGTACTCACAGATGTAATGAGTCTAATAGATATACAATAGATTTCTTCATAGAGCAACTCAAAATTAGAAGTAAAGGTGTCCTTGGCAAATTATGAGGTAACAAACAATTCAGCTTCTAGCAAGTTTGTCCCAGCTGAAGGTCCTATGCAACACTGTTGGGTTGCATAAAGTTGCAGGTTTTTGTCACTGGTCTACTGGCAAAAAGTTCATTTTTTCATAGCTTTAAAGCTCTTTATCCCCAGTTCCCACTAAATTTGTAACCTAGCTTTCTGCAACAAGTCTCCACATTCTCTTGCTTTCCATCCCTTCATACTGTCCAGCAAAGGTATCTACTGACCCTTTCTGAAAGCCTACTCCAGGTGATTTTTAAGGTATCTTGAGTTATCACTGAGCAGGATGAAAACAGTCACAAATGTATGCATACTTCTTTTTCTACAGTGTTTATGAAAGGCTTTCACACAGAACATTTTTTTTTCTCATTTTGCCATAGATCTTCAATGCTGATTTAAGGAATTACATCATTAAAATCCTTATGCTAGTCTGTATATGTTATAATTAATCCCCCATCATATCCTCCACTTGTTTCCTTTCAAAGAGGTAGAATTCTAAAAAAAGTGAGATGTACACATGCAATACCTGATGCAATATAACTCTGTACAATTTTAACAGGAAATTTCAGATTCCTTCTTTTCAACAGTTTCCCAGAAATGTTTGGCATTTATTACTTGCTGTGAAAGGCTCTATCAGGCATGGAAGAGAGAAGGCATATGTCACTAGGAGAACTTATGTTGAGATAAAACTCAGTGCAAGAGAAACAGCTTCCATGTAAGAGAAAAAGCCCAGTAAGGGCTTCCATGTACAGCTGTCAGTGATTCAGAGCATGTCTGTGGCTGTGTTGATCCATCCAGGCTACTTTCCTCTCCCCAGACCTGCAAAGACTAGAGGGCGCGTACAAAAACATGGAAATCCCAATGACATACTGTGATTCTTGAGTAAAATGCAAATCCTGCATTTGGACTTCATCTCATGACTGACAGTCATGTGAAGCCTGTGCTGATAATGTGCACCATCTGTTGTTTTGATGGGTTATAAACCTTTTTCCAGAAAAATGCCTAAGAACGTTTTGAGATTAATTTACTTTTAAATTCCAAAATATCAGTAATATTCACAGATTTAATCCTTGAAAAAGATTGTCCCTTGTTTTTAAGAAGTAGTGATTACTTGCTGTGTACCTCACTTTTCCAATCACCATCTTCTGTGGTGATCATTAATAATGCAATTCCATACAGAAGTATACACCTCTGCATTACAGCAATTTAAACAGCAACAACAAATTACTAATAAAACTTTTCAGTGCTTAGTGGATTTTTTTTTTCTTCAGAGAAATAAATTCTTAATGCCACTGACATTAAGAAGCAATTTACATAAATTGCAACAATTTTGCACTCACAGCCTTCTAATTGAAAATTATTTAAGAATTTTGCCTATCTTTCCACATGCATGCAACAAGAATGACATACTCCATCTCAGAATTGAAATTCTTCAATGCATAAATGCACTATATAGATTACATACCGACAGCGAAAATTTACAAAGTATTTAAAAAAAAAATCCTGGTGATATAAATGTCATGTATGCTTTTCTTGGCGGGTGCTGAAAAAGAGTTAAAATTTCATACTGACATACAGTTAAACACATTTAAGCAACTTCAGGGAAAAAAGGGAAACTTGGTCGGGATTCAACTCAATCCATATGGAAGAGCACAGAAGACAGACTTGAACTAAACTTATCAGGCATTAAAATTGGACAACAAATGGGAACATTTCATGTAGTGTCTGGTATTCAGAATGTATTGTCATGGAAAGTAAAGCTCAGCAAACTCTCTAAAATTTAGGCTTGACCAGCTTCATATGAGAGCTGTTTAAAAAAAAAGTTTACATCCTGACATTCTATCAAACCTACCATGTCTAGAGAAACTGAACCTTCTCCTGTTGATTTCACAAGAGGAGAAGGTTTATTGATGAAGAATAATCTTCAATTTTTTTTAAGTGCAAATTCCCCTAAGTTTATATACAACATAGTTTTGCTTTCTTCCTTCTCAGGTTTATATCTAATACAGGAGGCTGAATCCCTGTCCACAACAATGCTGGTCTGCAAAATTAGACTGTGTGTGATAAAACAAAGTATTCAACATAGTGTTAATGCAGGCCCAACTAAAATTTGCTGTTTTCTGTGCTTTGAAAGTTCTTTAGGCTCTTTGTCTTAAACCAAGGGAACATCAATGTTCCACTGTTACCATCACTCTAATATTTAATTAACCCTTTAACCTAATGGTTGGAAATAGCTTTTCGAAGAAGTGGTTTGCTCATAATTTTCACCTGGAAGATTCCATTAGATGAGACAGTTTAGGCATATCCACAAAGCACTGGAAGGAGACAAGGCTGCCAGGAGAGCTATCTGTATGTCATCATGAAAAGCATCTATTTGCTGGAAAGAGGTGCAAATAACTAAACAGGTTATTTTATCCATGTGTAGTAGATAAAAAAGTCATTTTTCCCAACTTGCAAATTGAAGTCTGCATATTTATTTACTTTTCCAATAAAAACATTGCTTTGGGAACAACTTCTAAGTCAATAAGTGACCTAGAAATTTTCACTTAGAGTTTTTCTCTTCAGTCAAAGCATTTTGTTATCAAAGTTGCAATATGTAATTTCTAAGTATAAACTAAAAATAGACTACGGTTAATTTTGATCATTAAACCTTTTAACTGTGGCATAATGCCCTAATTCTGCAAAAACTTATCTGCCTATGTCCAAGTGTTTGTTGTCCCCTGTGCAGTGCACCTCATCTAAAAAGCAAGACACCAGGTGGCAGCAGACAGTGGAAAAATGTACTTTACATTTCTAACAGCACAATTAGTGATGTTACAGCTGAAGAAGTCATAAACTTTTTCTTCAGTTTATAAAAAAATTATTATCAAAAACAACCAGATGGAGACAGTGTTGAAGACAGTGTCCGCAACTCTACAAAAGGCAGAAAACATGAGAAAAACCCCCAGTATATAAGCATAGTTGCTATAAACAAGTTGCAAGAAGAGACAGGAATGTAAACGTACAACTTGACATCTTGGAAAGTCTCAGAAGTCTTCGTGCTTAGCACTTCAGAAGCTGGGTATTTATTTATATAACCAATATGTTATTGGAATTGAACTTGGAATCAGGAGCAGATAGCCTAATGCATGGATTTTCTAGGTCATGCTGGACCTATAAAACTGCAAACCCTCATTGCATTGTGAATTTACACTGGCCGCTCAGGATTCAATATTGAGGGAGAGAAAAAGTGGGAGAGACAGAGAGAGAGACTATCCCTGACCAAAGCAAAAGTGACACCTGTCAAAGGTGTCATAAATGGATTCAGTGATTTTGCTTCAAATTGTAGGAGTAGCTGTGTCATGGCAAAAAACCAAAAAGACCCCAAACAAACAACCAACAACAACAAAAAACCCACCCCCCAAAAAAGGGCTGACCTTTAAGATTTACAGTACTTGAAAGCCTCCACAGCACAAAAAACCCTGTCATTTGATTTGAGATAAAATAAGTACACTTAGGACTAACACAGGAAGAGAAAACAGAATACAGATTCCTTTGGGGAACAAGACTGAGTCAAAGAAAATTTTTGAGAAGTTTGTATAACAAATACAGTATAATCCTGCTGTTTTCTTATACATGATTGGCAAACGTAACTTCATGGTATTTTACTTTTTGTAGGGTAAAATAACAAGTTGTTAGAATTCAAATGAAATTGTGATTGTATAAAATGTTAATTTCATAAGTAATTCCCTTACCTTGTTTTCTAAAACACCTTATTTTAAACATAGATACAAAAGACAATACTAAATTAATCAACCTCATCAGGTCCTGAGAAGAATTTTCTCATCTTGTGTTCATAAAAATAATCAAGTTTTAAAGAAACAGTATTTGAATTAATGTTACATAATAAGGATCTTTCTTCCTGATGTTTACCAGATTAACTTTCAGTTGAATGAGTAAAATAAGAATTCAAGGAATGCTATAATGGCAGCAAAATTTAGAAATTATATGAGGGCTTTGATAAATAAGCAAATATAACATAAAAGTATCATTCAGCGATCAAAATCTACCAACTTCAAATTTCTTGACTGACTGCTAAAGATTTGTCAGCACAAATGCACTGACATATTCTGTATATATTTGAATACCTCATAGTTTGCTGAATTTACCATACAACCTAATGAAGTAGGAAATGTAAACATTTCAAACCCTTGGAATAATTTGATGATTCTGTGTCATTACTATTTAATTTTAAATCAAGGTTTCCTTGTACTTACAATAAATTTTATCTTCTTTCATAATTAAAAATAAGTGTAGTTAAGTAGCAAGAAACTTGAACTCTTTCTTAATCTACAAATCTCAAAATTATTTTTCATAAAGTGATTTGGTTTTCTTTAAAAGGCTCAAATTTTAAAAAACATGATTATGAATCAAAAGTACATTTGGTTAAATTATTTTAGTATATATAAATTAAAAGTTTGCAAATCTGTCATCTAGATGATACAAGTTTTTGTCCCAGTCCAGTAACAAGATTTGTGAAAGTGGACTGCTGAGCTCATCCAAGGCTTCAGGGATACCAGCAGCTATGCCTGAAGCCCATTCCAGTGCTCAGCCAGACTAGGTAATTTTATACTTGCAGGCATAACTGATGTCTTAAATCACTTTGAGAATTGAATGCATCTCAAATGAGTCATTATAGCTAATCTGAAAAACAATCTGTTCCTAGGTACCAGCTATTCTGGTGATAATAGATGCCTGATTACCTTTGTACAGTGTGATTAAGGCTAACTTGGACACTGTTGAAGCAGGAGGGATAAGACTGCCAAGACAAGGAGTAGAAAATAATCACGGCTCGTTTTTTTTCACCTGAACAGAAAATAAACAGGCTTTGCAGAGCAGATGTTCAAGGACAAAATTTTGGCCACAACTTCACAACTTTCAGGCCTTAGTTGCTGTTGTCGTTTAGCCAATTTTTTGTACAGAGGAAGCAAAAAAAAAAAAAAAAAGGACAATTATAATTGCTGCAAGTTTTCCTTAACTGATTAGCTTTTAACTGGGCATTGGAGAAGGATATGGTAACTTGCCTTTAGTCATTAAAACATATTTTAAGTACTGTAGTCCCATATTGTTTCTATAATAATAAAACCACATTTAAAAATAAATAATTTCTCTTCTTTATTGTTAAGAATATTTTAATTGTCCTAATGTATAACATTGGTCTGTAAAAGGCAATGGCATGTAGAATATTTACATTCCTTTCTCTCCAAATCCAGACAAGACACTCTCTTTTTCCAGTGTTTCACATGGCCACTGGGGCAAAAGACTGTTGATTTCTTATTTTTTTAGCCTGATTTCAACTCTCATGTGATTAGTGCTAGCTAAGTGTATATCCTCAATATTAAGAGAAAAAAAATCTTTCTTTGTTTTGGAGATTGATTAATAAATCCATGGAACATAAAGATGTGCTAATTTTAGCACCATGAATTTTTTTACTCTGTAAACGTAAGTAACATAAGGATGCCAGAACCATTTCTTACTATCCCATCCTAAATTATGTAGGAAATGTATCTATTAGTCACATGAATTCTTATTTTAACAAGGATTGTCCATATAAGCAGCTTTCCAAACATGTACAATTTGTGGCTCAAACACCCCATTGGTCTCCTGATGCTATTTCACCCTGACCATGAGATACAACAGTGGCATCCTAAATTTAGGATGGAGGTTATTCAGTATTCAGCTGTATGCTTCTCATAAGCCCAAAATACCAAGTACATCTGCATATCAAAGGCCTTCATGTTGCACCCTGCAGAATAATAGAGAAGTCTTTCCACACGGCTCTGTGGAGAATCCTGTTTTTCCTTCTCATGCCTGTATTCAGTAAGGAGCTCTCTGTGTGTGTGAGCATGCAGGTGTGTGCTTACACTTATGGATATGGACTGTACACAGGCAGTCACACTGACAAGAATAGGTTTGACTATCCAGAAGTAAACCATTGTGAAATGTTAAACAACTTGTGCATGAAAATACATACACATAACCTTAATTTTATTTAAAATAATATTTATTATTTATTTGCATAGAATATTCTATGTATTTTAAATGCAATTCTTGTTTAACATTTTATAAAACATTCTCATGAAAATTTAAAATATCCTGCATTCCATAAACCAAGGAGTGAATAATTTCCACTAGAACTATCAAACCAAATTATGCTTATGGATATCCCAACACATTGTCACATTTTTTGAAATTGCTTGGTTTAAATCTGTAGAATGCTGAATGAACATGAATGAACATGGTTTGTCTGTATACAAATTTTCTATACACAAATTTTCTATCTATGAGCTATATCCTGTGTAGTTAATATCTTTTACAGGTTTATCAGGAACTAGATCCAAATTCATGTCTCCCTGCCCTGCCTTGGTATTCCCACTACCCAGGTCTGCATATGATGTGGTGTTTAACTTTACAGTCTGACTTTGATGCAGTCAACTGTTTGCTATAGTTTGTTTAAAAATACCACAAATCATTCCATAATATAACTAATCACCCTTGCACTCCTGTTTACATACTATTAATAAACACAACAAAAGACGTTGTCCTTGGAGACTAACCATCTGGAATCCTTGGAGATCAGCAGTTACAAACTCCAAAAAGGGAGTAAAATCTTTGGAAGAGTCCACTACCACTGTTAAAAAGTAGCTCACTGATTTTCAAGTGCAGAATCATTTTATTCCTATAGCTAGTCTGACAAGATAATCCCCAAACAAAATCCAAATCAAAATTAGCAAAACAAAAATACAACAAAAAAGTTCCCCAAACCCCAAAAACTACAGTTTCCTTTATAGACAGAGCATCACATTGTGGATCTTCAGAGATCACTACATGGATTGCTACAGGGTAGGAGGAGTTGGGACTGCAAAACTTTAGAATACAGTTGTGTTCGGAGAAAATGTATCTTCACTTATAAAAAATTATAAAATTATGTAATAAAATAATATTTGCATATATGTTCAGCATGATATATTAATCACAGTAAAAGTCAGAAAAATACTTACTGAAACTGAATTAACACATAATATCTAACTCCCAGGAAGTGACCTACACTTCTGCAAAGCCGGGTGTCTAGAGTTCCTCAAATACTAGCAGAGAAACCAAAATTTAGAAGGGACATTTAATACCTTAAAAAGTGAAAATGTTTCTGTGCGCTTCTCAGGGTCTGGTAAAATGGGATATCACCTTCCAGAATAACATATGTACTTATTTGAGAATTTGTGCTGCTATGTATGCAGTGACAGAGTGCAGAGCTCTCTATTTGCTATAGTTATGCACTGATGATAAATTACAAGTGAATTTATTTTTGTACAAGTGAACAATCCCAAATGTAAATGTTTATTAGAACTTCTGTTAAGCCACAATCAAAGGCATTAATTAACTTGCTATTATTGTAGTGCAAGTGGCAGGTGGCTTCTATTTTACTTTTTATAGACTTGTTCTAAACATATATTTATGCTAACTACACTTTTTATTTTAATATTTTATCCTAGATTTTCTGCTGGTCTGGTAACCAGAAACATTTCAATAAGTGAACAGATGGAGTAGGAGTTATGCTAAGACTTTTCAGCATAGGCAAAACTTAGAAGTCTAGATTTCTGTGCTTTTTGAGGCAGTGGAAACAGTATACCAGGAGTTTCTAGGACATCTGAGCATTTCTGCACCCACTGATGAAGAAGAATTCTTCAAAGGATAGAAAACAGCAAAGGAAAGAGCCATGGTTCTCATAGTTCAGTGTAGCTATGAATGAATATAGAAGGAGGATCCTTGCCATATTTGAGCTCTCAGGCCAGCCTTTCCTCACCACCTAGCAAGCACTGGGAACGGCAGACAAATTGCTGGCTCAGAGGTTCCCCTCTGGTCCTAAGGAAGCATCTGGAAGCACTGGCCAAATTTTGCCTTAGAATGACACTCTAAGATCAGTAGGGTAGTAGGTACCTTCAAGAGGACCAGGATGACTGGGTTTGGATAGCATAAATCTCTGGCAGCATCCTTCATGAGATTTAGGAAGCGTTCTGAGTGATACCACTTCAGAAAAACTTACCTTCCTAAATAGCATAACTCCCTTAAATTATTTTCTCATGTAAAACCACAGCTTATTGTAATCTTCAGCTGTTAATAGTGTGCTTTTAAATGTGAGACTTGTATTGTTTGCCACTAAAATGGCCCTTTAAGACCACTTTCATTTTTTTTCTCAGTGTCAGACACATTCTGTTGTACAATCCAAGTAAGGAATAGTATAATTTTTTTTTTATTTCACTTCCAATCTGGAATCATGAGAGAAGTTTAAAAAAAATATAACCTTTGTACTCACCCCAGCCTTTGGTTTAGCTCCAGAGCTGGCTACTGAAGAGGGAGATGCTAGGTCAGGAGCACAGATATTAGAAGACAAGTTGGTCTGTGAGTGATTTACTGAAGCAACATCCATTCCACTTTCAGAACCAGATTCAACATCCTGTAGAAAAATTTTGCAAGTCTCTTTAGTAAATGTGCATGTGAAATAAAATAATATTTCTGCTAAATAATGGAAATATTTAGGCAAGCTCACTTAAATACATATGCTTGCTGTCTTTTCAATGTGGTGATTTGCATTAGCTGCTGTTCTGTTATAAATCACTTCTAACATCAAAGCTAAATGGTAGAATGCAAGGTAAGAAAAATCAGTTAAGGGATGCGGAAGTTTGACATTTTTCTCTGATATTCAGTATTTCCTGTGTGCTCCCACCTTCTGTCTCTGCAGCACTGCAAGCTAGTGAACATCTGTAAGCCATTACGCAGATGAAATGACTTCACCCTCCAGCAGTTTATACAATTCAGAGGTACAGCTCCTCAGTTTTTTTTGAATCACCAGACACTCATCAGCCAAATACCATTTCTGGTTAAAATTCCCTTACTTTTAATGACACTGATTACATTCCTCTTTCTGAGAATAAAAAGATATACAGTATGTTTTATTGTTGAGGAAGTAAAAATTTAGCACATGCTTGATTTACTGCATAGGGTGAGGGCAAGAGATAATACTGTTTGCAGATAAATTGTGACACTGGCTATGTGTAGAACCAGCCATATACTGTCAGGATTATTACATGAGGTGCAGCCTCCATGAATACAGCTACACAGGATACAAAAAAATCTCCTGAACTCTTAATCTCAGAAAACTCCATGCAGACAAAGCCTCGGTTTCCTTATGCCAGCAAGAGATAATACTGTTTGCAGATAAATTGTGACACTGGCTATGTGTAGAACCAGCCATATACTGTCAGGATTATTACATGAGGTGCAGCCTCCATGAATACAGCTACACAGGATACAAAAAAAATCTCCTGAACTCTTAATCTCGGAAAACTCCATGCAGACAAAGCCTCAGTTTCCTTATGCCGGGTTCCTAGAATAGGTGAAATACGGGGCAGAGTCTTCTCAGGGGTTCTGCTCCTGATCTGAAAAGATACAACATCCTTTGATTCGTTAATTCCAGTTAAGTCTGTGGTCTGCCAAGCCAAAGCTGCCATTTAGACAGGTGCCTGTATGCCAGGTACATGAGCGTGTGGTTTCTGAAAAGGGTTAGAAACTAGGGACAAAGCTGGACTCTAGGTAGGACCATGTATTTGAGTCAGATATTTCCTGCCAGTGAGTCATCTGCAATGTGAAGCACTGGGAAATGCAGCAGAGCCATGGAGTAGCCTCTGTGGCACTCAGTTTGGCTACAGCTGCTCTCAAAAGTTTCTATTAGCAGAGCTATGCTTCCACGGTTCAGAACAATGATCTCTGTGGCATTACTCAATTTTTTACATCATATTCAAATGATTTCTTACTATAAAATAAATATGAGACTGAACTCAATATCTATATATCTTGAAAACCAGAACTTTTGATCTTCTGGTCCACAACAATCCAAGGTTCAAAAAATCCTAGGAAATCACTCTCCATAGATAGCATATGTTCTATGTTTGATGCAAGCTGTCTTTCAGCAGAGTTGTTTTGCAGCATGGGAACAGGTACCACTTCTGATTATCAGGCAGGGTTACTCATACACATATTCATACTCATCACTACCTTTATTGCTGTAAGAAATTAGCTAAAGTGCTGGCATGGGTTGGTGAGATAGAGAACAGATGTCAACACTGTATTTCAGGTTTCCTGTGTCATCAGTATGTTTAAGGAGATAGTGTGAGAACATTGATATTCAGTGGGAAAATGTTTAATGATGGAAAGTGAAATTATGTGATTTCCTCAAAAAATGACACATTATGTAATTTTCAGTTATCAAACACAGTGAAATACAGCTTTTCTCACCTACAGACCACTCACTTAGCAATAATGAAGCCTGGCTTTCAAAGGAAAAACTCGTTATTTAAAAGAAAATATCACTTGCCAAAAAAAAAAAATAAATTATACAAATGCTAGTCTAGAGATCTTGGGGCAGTGTTTCTCAGGTTTCTTGAATTGAAAAACAGCTGCTGCACATGTGGGTGAAATTAACAACAAGCCTGCACAAAAATACCGTGGATCAGCCATTTCAAGTTCATCAGAATTACGTGTGTAAACATTTTACAGAAAAAAAGGGAATGTATCAGTCATGTTTTGAGCTATCCATCCCCTTTTGAATTACTCTCAGCAAAGAATGATCCTTTTAAGTGAAAAAAAAAACCCCTACATTAAATAACTCAAGTTGTGCTCAGAATCTTACTTTGAATGACTAAGGACTTTTTGCCTTCCCCTAGCAGGAAAACAAGACCTCAAGACCTGTAGCTCAGACTTACTTTCAGTTCCATGTAATGTCAAATGACACATACTCATGTTCTGAGACTGGTGCAACCCTGAGCCTGTGCTGACTCTCCATTTTACAGTAGGCGATAATTAGACAACCAGACATTTTCTGAATCTTGAGCTATCTTTGTTTTATCTGGGATTTCTGAAGCTCTCATTTATGAGAAGATGCCAAAAGGAAATAATAGGTGGCAATATTATTGCCTTCAAAACATGTACATACACAAAAAAACCCAAGTCAAATTCTTCACAAAAAGAGCTTTAGTTCTAAACTAAGGAACTGAAAAATGTGACGACTGAAACAAAAAGGTGAACCAAAAATGATTCTCTTTAGAATAATAGTAATAAAAACTGATTACAGGTATATGCCTCCGTTTGTATGTTGGGGTGCTGGATGGAGAGGAGCCTGCACTGAGAGCATTTTCAATATCTTGGTCAAGCTGGTCCAGTTTCATAATTAACAGCACCATTGAATCCAGTCGTGAACGATCCCGGTCTTCTGTTATTTCCTATTGAACAGAAAATACACAAATCTGAAATGGTACTAGTGGGAAAGAATAATTTTAAATGATGAATGATTTGTTTCTTAATTTACCAGGAAAGCACACTAAATAATAAGCAGAAATAATTTAAAAAATACTGCTTTTTGTAACCAGCTTACCACCTTATTGATATACTGCTGGAAAAATATTTTATATTAATATTTAATATAAATCCATTATAGCAATTCATTTTTTTAACAGCACAACTTTTTGGAATAAATGCATCATCACCTGGATACACATACTTTCCAAACAGCTACGGATTCTAAACACTCCTCAAAATATTCATCCCAAATTAATTAACTTGATTGTACAAGTACAAATGATGAAGATTTATCTGTGATGGGAACAGGAGACAAGTTTGAAGAGGCCATTTTCCAGCTGAGGATAAGCCCAACTTCTTTTCTTTGTGAAGCTCAGTAGTGTAACTATGTTCTGTTGATTTGTAGCAGAGATTTCTTTCTTGGTTGGAAATTCTGGATACACATGAGGTACAGCAGGGTAATAGTGAACACAGCATCATACATCCTCTGACAGGAAAGAGAGATGGATGAGGGGGTACTCACATCACAGCCCCAAACACCTAGTTTATGTTGGTAAATTTCCTACACTCTGTAGAAAAAGGAGGCAGAGCAGATCCTCAAAAGTGCAACTCAAAGCAAGATCTTCAATCAGACGGACTAAATAATGCTCTCAAGAAGTTCCTCCCTTTCCCTTTTATATAGAGACTTAACACAGAAGTTAGATAACTAGCCTGCCTCAGAATTCAGGACTGTGAAAACCTCTACTAGCTCCTGTATGGATTTTCATAATTTGAATTTAGAAAATAACTCACTTGAAATAATATTTTTAAAAAGTCCTTCTCAAGAAATGGATGCAAAGATGTTACAATTGCATCATTGTGGCCAAGAAGTAGGCAATATAAGTGTCCAAATTAGCCTCTTATTTTATAATCACTAAAGTATAGAGAGTATAGTTTTTCAGGCTATACAGAGACTTCTCTTGGTAGGATTCCATTAGTAGGATTTTCATAGACTGCTTCAAAGGCACTGCAAAACATGAATTAGATGATTCCTGCTAGAATTAAAGGAGATGTATAGATAAAATAGTCATATAAACCACAGTCTACCTGATCTTTAGGTGAAGACAGATGTGATGGTTAGTAAACCAAATCTTAGAAAAGCAGAAATACAAATGTGTCAGTTCATAGCAGAGTTACAATGTACAATGCGAAGGGCTTCTAAAAAAGTTGCTGAATTTGCAGGATCCTCTGATGACTTTGAACTGAGTTTAGAGTGATGATGAGAGAATATCACCTCAAAATACCTTAGAAATCACCAAAATGGGTTAAGTTTCACTTTCTTCCAAACTGAAAAAACAGTGTCCCAAATTATTTATTGTCACTGCATGGATCTTCATTTTAACTGATGTTAAATTGATACCTGAGGTTTACAAATGTCAGAACAGTTATTTCATCTAATCTGCATGTGTACAGAAAGCCCAGTGGAGCAGCTCAGTGTCTGCTAACACAGTAGATGTGATCTCCCTTGTGACAGGGGCCATGTTCTCCAAGACCGTCATGAGTTTACACATCCAGAGGATGCCAGTGCTGTTACTAAACTAGCTTCC
This sequence comes from Passer montanus, assembly GCF_014805655.1. Taxonomy (NCBI): domain Eukaryota; kingdom Metazoa; phylum Chordata; class Aves; order Passeriformes; family Passeridae; genus Passer; species Passer montanus. The sequence goes on along the minus strand of NW_024359832.1, from coordinate 1,078,179 downwards.
TACACAGTCCCCTCACTGTGTTTTTATTGTTTTTGCTTGGAAATACACCACTGTAAAGGCTATTCAACCTAATATTGACACTGGATTTAAAAAACAGAAATTCATTGCCACACCACAACAAAGGAAGTGGTGAGGACTGGCTGGGTGGGAGTTGTAAGTTTGTTGGTTTTGTGATTGGTTTTGGTTTTGTTTTTTTCTCAGGCTAGAGACATATGAGGTATTTCACTCAAAGACCACCAAAAAAAAAAAAAAATCTGGAATTTTCCCCCAGCAGATTGGGAATGCTGGAGAAGAATCTGCTGAAATGAAGAGGTGGCAAAATGTTGCTCAAAGTGATACTCAGGCTTGACATTATGTGCTGGCTTTGCAGGGAAACACTGCTCTCAGAAAACAATAATATCATAATGGAATTTTACTATTCTGTTTAGAAGTCCTAACTTTGTGATTCTGGCTAATGTTCACATCAACACAAGCACTGCTCTCAGAAAACAATAATATCATAATGGAATTTAACTATTCTGTTTAGAAGTCCTAATTTGTGGTTCTGGCTAATGTTCACATCAACACAACAAATTTAACATTTTTACTATAGTTTCTGCTTTTACAACTTACTAAACACCTCTTTTGCTGGGCACTATCAATTTGTACATATGCAAGTCTAAGCATGATACAAAACAATTAACACATAAAATAAAAAAGGATAATCCTGACTTGGAAATTCATCACAATACTTAGAAAAAATATTATTATAAGATTAATTTATGTTTAGACAGTTTTAGCCTTGATAGTCTCCAATGAATTTCCAAGAGTTTTATAACCTTCCTATCTTTTCTGTATCTCCCTTTTGTGTATATTCTGAGATTTTATTATTGTGTATGATACGATCTATAGCCAGCAAGGTATTAGCAATTAATTTGTTTTCTTTTGAAAACACAGTATTTTCTTTGCTTCCAGTTTTTTCACATTATTTCCCACTGGAAGCTACGTACCTTCCAAATTAGAATGCAAAAATATAAATTAGATTTATAGAATTATACAGAAATCCTACCTTTAGCATCATGAAGTCAAAACTTGGGCATTAGGTATCTGGTCAAAGAAAGCCTTTATAGCCCTTAATTTCTGCCTTTAAGCATTTACACAGGGCAATTTAGGCATGCGAAACAAATATAAATAGTAGGTCAAACTTGATATGTTACTTGTCTGGAGATTTTATTTTTAAGATGTCTCCACACAAGGAGGAAATAGTTTAGGTCATGAACTGGAAAAAACAATATTTCTTTTAATCTGTATCCTCACTGGTGTGATAAAGAAACTAATTAAATTTGAATATATCCATATGTTTAGAAAAGAAAACATTGTAACTCTTCTTAAAATGAAGGATGCTTGAATTATTTGAATTATTGCCTAAATTATAAAACCCCAAATGTTTTTACAAGGAAAACAGTCTACAAGTCCTGTTGCTATCATCAGCAAACAATGTTAATAGAATGAAAACATTTTTGAGAACATGCCTGCAAATGAGATTTAGCCAGTTTTTTAGTTGTTTTTGTGAATTTGGAGCACATATCATTATTGACAAGAATAACACTACATTTTCCCACTATGTACTCCCATGTCTTCAAGTGCTTGTGTGTCTTTTTACTACCAAGTTGCCTTGTGCAATGTATGAGAAGACCTGGCAATTTCTGAATATAACATTCTCTACTTATGTTATAATTTTTATTTTGAACACTCAATAAACAAAAAACCCTGTATGAAGGCAGCATTAATCAGAGTATCTCTAGAAAATAACTTACCCCCTCCTTTTTATTTATGGTTTCAAAAATTTCAGCCCTGTACTAGCTAAACATTACAATTACTTTAATCATCTCAAACAGAAGAAGCCAATTAAAGGGTATGACCCTAAATTTGGATTTAATATATCCATTCTGTTTTATCCAGGCATGGAAAAATGGAACTGGATGTATTTCACTTCCTTGCTGTTTTAAACCCTGTATTTCTCTAAGTGTGTTTTTGCCTTTCCCCTCTAGCCCCTTTTTACATCACATACACAGTCCCTACTGCAGTCCCTTTTCCCACATACCTCTTTTGGCTGACTAGAACTGAAGCAAAGGACACCTTTTGAAAACAGTTAAGTGCAAAACCTATTTTAATTTTCATAGCAAAAATTTTGTACAGAAAAAATTGGTATACAAAATGTAAGTTTATGCTCTCCCTTATTACTCTCAGGGGGACTGAATGACTCCCCCCTCCCCTGGAGGCTCTCCCTTTGAAAGCATCTGCTGATTTCAGACTGAGCAGACCCTCCCAGTGCCAGTGCAGACCTCTGTGGTTAAGGAGGGGAGAGACTCTAAACATTCCCCTGCTAGGGCCATCAGGGCACCGCCTCCTTCCTGACACTCTTGTGTCAAGATGTTCATAATTGCTTTGAAAAGGAAAACTTGGGTTTTGGAGGAAAGATTTTTACACAATTGACAAGGCAAGCTGGAGTACCCACAAAAGAAAGAGATCATTTATGGAAAGAGTTGGCCGAGTTTTGCCTGGTATTCTTGATCTGCAGCCAGCTAGACTGAGTTAAAATCTTATATTAATGCTATATATTTCAGATGGCATTAAATTACTCATTCTTGTCTTTCCTTGCTAAAAAAGTCCTTTTTGAAAAAAGAGAATTTTATTATATATCACCGATTTAATACTATAAACTTTGTCATGGGAAGAAACAAATGAAGAATGCAAAAAATATGAAGTTTTGAAATTAGCTGAAGATTTTTTACTAGCAGATATGCAAATAAGTTGTAATTTTCATCCTTCTACATTGGATTGTAGAGTTCACAAACTTCGAAAAATACCTAAGAATTTTATCTTTCTCTCAATTTTATGCTATACTGTAACATATATCTGCCCATGACAGAGGATTTGGAACTAGAGGATCTTAAAGATTCCTTCCAACACAAACCACTCTATGATTCTATGATTGTAGTTCTATTCATTATGGAGGGATTGCAGGCAGAAAACATTAAAACCCATGGTAAAGCATTCTGTTTCTTTTTGACATGAGATACAAGCCTAGACACCAGAAAAATCATAGTAAGATTACTATTATAAAAAATATTTGAACTAATAGATAGAACAGACTGAGAATGGAACCAATAATGTAGGCCTACACTGGTATACACGGCACAGGGGAGGAGACATACTCGTATATTCCTGCAGCTATTCATCTGCACATTCACACTTGCTGTTGAGAGAATAGCTTTTCTTCTCAAAAAGCTTCTCTTCTCATTTTCCTTACAAGAACTTTGGATCACTGATCATTTTTTCCAAATATAAAGTTTTCAACAGCACTAGTATACACGTGCTTTTTCACTTCTGTTAAACACACAAATAAGTTATGCTTGTAGAAGTGAAGTTTTCAGAGGACCTTGAATTCTATGTAAGGCTCTAATCTTGATTTTCACTACTGTATGCTCAGAAAAATGTAAAAAACACAACCATATTACCAATTGCTGAATAATATGTTGTCTCAACAAAACTAATGCCTTTTCTACTTCTAAGCAAAAAATATGTCTCCTCCTGTAGAACACACTTGGAAAAAGAATAAAATGCGCTGAAAAATTACAGACAACAAAAAATCCAAATATACCTAACTGGTAAGTTATAGAGAGATTTCAGCACTAGAAGTCAGGTGCAGCATCTCAATTTGTCTAGCTTTTTCTAAGGTCTTTCAAACTCATTTGCTCTTGACAGAAACTGTCTCCTGAACTTAACCTGATTTCCATTGCAAAAAGTTGACATCTTTCACATTCAAAGCCAATTTAATCCAAACAAAAGCTTTCCTTTGTAGTAATTTCCTTTCCACAGCTGTTTTTTTGCCTAAACACATACTCAACCCATAGACTATTTACTAATTTTAGGGATCTTTTAGCATTCTAGTTTTCCATGTTTCATGTCAGCTGAGTAAACTGTCTAGCAGAGATGTTGTTTTAATAATGAAATTTAGCAACTCACTATTGATGAAATGGAAAATCACTCAAAAACCTTGGTGCAAAACAATCTGAGGAATCATTGTTGCACAGCTGTGTTAACTCAGCAGGGATGGTGTAGCAGTCACTCCTGAAGTGGTTATTCTTGAAACAGAGCAGTTCTGTATTAAACTAAGTCAATCAGGATCACTTTCTAGCTGATGCTCTATTACCACAGGCAGCTATTAATGGGAAACACAGACTTCTCAGACTGCCATTACTGCACTAGAATTATGACAACTTTCCCACAATATTAATGTAAATAAGTGGTGGCATTAGCTCCAGTAACCAAGAGAAGCAAAAACAAATGTAAAGTTAACCAATACAAAATGGTACATCTTGTCCAATATAGAAGGTAATTATCTTATAATTTCACTTCAATTTAATAAAATATAAATGATGTATGAGATCCCACTCTCTGTCTTTGGAGTTACACTTGATTACAGTAGCCAGTCTGATGACATCCATCACCCAGCAGGCATTCCTGACTTAGCATCATACCAGAATTACAACAACAGAAATTTGCCAAAATCAAATTCCATAGAGACCCAGAGCAAAATATGAATGTAATTTCTGTTCACTGGGTGGAAAAAAGTATCAGTAAGCATAATGTAATTAATCACGCTCTTTCCAGCATAAACAAATTCAGTTACTTTTGAGCTTTGTTCTTGATATTTTCTAAATTATCATTGTAATTATTCTATGACTATACTTTAATGATTATGACTTACAAAGTAAGCAAGAAAGCATATCTTTACCTTTATTGGACCCTATTTCTGTTTACTGTGAGCTGCTTTGTGGAGAATATTTTAACACTAATCTAAACACTAATTATTAGACTGGAGAAATACTGTAATTAAATAGAAATGTGATGTGAATGTGAATCAAAGATAACTGCTGTTACATTTTTTTATTATTGAAAAAGTACCTCAGATCTAGAAATTTTGTGCAAAAATGAGCAAGAAAATACTTCAGTGATCTTGTTTCTTTTCTATCATACTATAAATCAAGTACTGAAAAGAGAAAAAACAGAGACCATTCTATTAATCAGCAATTAAATCAGCACCAGTGACATGAAACTTAGCTTTGATACCTTTGTTGGCAGGTGTTACAAACACACCAATAAGTGAATGGCTTTGCATATTTACTCTTGATATGACTTTGTAAATTAGCGCATTTCAAACACTAAATATTTGTTTAATGTAATTGCTGAAAAATGGAAAACAAACCAAATAGTTTCTGTTTTGCACTGCACCAAATGCAGCGCAAAGGGAGCGGGGGAAGAAGAACGAATACAAAGCCTTTATCCTCCAGTTCACCAGTGAAAACATAGAATCCAGGAAATGCTTGGTATCTATGTAAAGTCTATTACTGACACTCTACCCTGCAATACCTGAAGACAGAGCAAGAGTAGTACTCAGCAGCCTCTTGAAACGATTGCAGCTCTTCCCACAATTGCAATGGACTTTGAATCAGGCCTAACACAGACATGAGAATTAAAACAAATCTCTGCACATTCTAAATAGGTGAGAAATAGGAGTTGTTGTCCTCAATGGTTTTCATGCTACCCTAGTAAATGAAGAGTTTTGAGAATACAGGTTACACTGTCAACTCAGTCTTTTTAGATATCTTTCCTTTCATATGATTGTGACATAAATAAATGCAAAAACAGCCTATTAAAATATATAACACAATGCCCCTGCTAATCATACCTTAACAATAGGATCCAATATTATTCATGTGTGAGGGTGAGGTGAAGAGGAAGATTCACCACTGAGTGTTTCAAGTCCAGTTAACACATTACAGAAAATTACCTTTATTCACTTTTCTGTGTCTTATAGAAATCATACAAATTTCTTCATACAAGAGGAATAGGTTAAGCTGGTTACTTAACCAGAGAGATTGGTTGGCTCATTCTTAGGAGTTGACTGAGAATTTTTATATCTTAAATGGCAAAATGTAGGAAGACTTTGTCATAGCCTGCAAGGTACTGAAATCTACCCAGTGCTTATATAAGTTAATTAGTTATCTAAGTAGAAGCAAAAAAGTCTGCATTTATCCTTCTGGTTTTGGTATTCTTGCTCAGTACAGCATTTTACATGAGAAATTCACTAGGCTTCTGTGGTAGACATAAACATTTTCCAATACATCTCATGTCTGGAGGAGGCCATTAGAAGAAAAAGGAATCAAGGAAAGCTGAGATATAGTGCATTCAACAAGGAATCATTTATTCCCTGTACCCTGAAGCATGACTAGATTATGAACACCTCTGTAAAGAGGCAAAAAATAAAAAATGACACCGCACAGTTGGTGGTAAAAAGAATAAGGAGGGGATAAGTTCTTGTATGGAAAGCTAGAGGATATAGACAGGTTGAATCTCATGGAGCTGAAGCAATCTCGTGTCTGAAAGGACACACAGGATCAAGGAACAAAAAGTATCAAACCAGGTGCATAAGACTGACTGTAAATGTGCCACCAGTTAATGTGCTCTACTGCAGAAGGGACCTACTTTTGTTCATTGGGAAAAGTATCAGAGCACCACAAAAATCAAAACCTATAAAGCACTCTCCCCCTTCTTCCAGGTGAGAAGCAGAAATTATTGTCTTAGATGGTTAAAATGCCTAAATGTATTAAATTAAGAGTTAAATTAAGAAGGGAGGCTAAAAGAGGTGAGTCTTTGAGACGAGATGCGGGGTCTTTGACACATGTCAGATGAGATTATGATGCCATTGTCAAGGTGGATAAAATGTATAACATAATTTGGGGTGGTTGCTTTGTTTAGTTCTTTGTTGTGCTGCAAAACTTTCCTGCACTCCTGCATAGACAAAGAGTCGTTTCCATGCAGAGCTGTTTGGAAATATTTTTAAATATTTTGGTGCTACATCTGGTTAATTTCATCAAGAAACAATGCACTAACTGAAGATTTTTATAAATTCATGCAACAGACCTGGGAGAATTGTTTAAAGAACTTCTTATTGTGGCAAATGTAGCAATTTATGATAAAGGTTGTTACAAACTTGCAGAAATTATAGCACAGTCCTGTTTTTCTTGTGCAGACATTTCATAACAAATAGAGTCGCTGAGAATTTAAACTCTTCTCTAATAAGTGAATTTGTTTAGAAACAGTGAACTTCAAAATAGCACTGTTTCTTTCAGAGGCAGAATGTTTTCTGCAACAAAACCACCATTAACAGATTGTCAGAATACTACTTACCCTTGCATATGACTTGAATGACACAATTGGTTTAGTTAGAATCAGGGAATCATTTTGGTTGGAAAAGATTATTAAGATTATTAAGTCCAATTATAAACCCAACGCCTTCATATCCACAGCTAAAGCATGTCCTTAAGTACCACATTTACACATCCTTTAAATATCTCCAGGGATGGTGACACAAACCTGAGTATACATACAGGATATTGAAGGAAAAGGCAAGAATCTGAGAAAAAAAACCTCTTTATCCATAAAGTAAATGCATCACTAGAACTAAGATGAATGAGGAAACAACAGGGAAAACAAACCACAAACCCACAAACCTCAGATACAGAAGTGAGTGAGGTCTCTTGAATCCCATAAGCTACTTCAGGCTATTCAGCTGATTCTCTGAGATACCAAATATTAGGCAAAGGCAACATTCAGGTAAGCAAGATATTATTCTGCGTTCTTATCAAAATATTCAGAGTTTCATATTCTTACGTTATAAGCACCCTAGGTGTATGAGATTACAGAGTTGTAAATTCTTGCTATGAAGGCACTGAAAATCAATCCACTTTCTTGTTGCCAGACAAACTCTAGTGGATGTTTGCTATTGTATAGTAAATCCTCTATAAAATCTTACAGTAGACAATGACTAAAATTATATTTTCACCTTACATGATATTAATAACAGTTTATTATGTCAAAAATCAGAGATGATCAGAAAACAAGTCCTTAGCAACTTTGTGCTTTGTTCTGTTTATAGCTGTACTCCAAATTCAGTTTTAAAAAATAGATATCTAAATCATTATCTGATACAGGTCATGGTTGCATGGTTAGTTTAATTTTCCCCAGATTCCTAGTTCTAGCAAACTCCTGTACTCTCATCTATTTTCCCAGGCTATCACTCCATTTTTCTTGTACCAGTGGTGGTTTCCAGAAAGTTCCAGAAAGCCATTGGAGGTCCAGCTGAACACAGTCCCTGGGAAAGGCACAGTGCCTATCAGGATCTTCTGTGCAACCCCACAAATGTCAGTGCTGGCCAAGAAAGACTAAAAAAGGCAGGACAAAAAGCTGTACTGAATTTTATTTTTTCTTGCAAAAAGCTTGTAATTAAATTGTGAAATGCAAAGTGATCACTTAACTGTAACCTTGTTTTTTGCTGGAGTGGTTAAGCTAATTTACAGATATTGTAAGGACTTGTAATCTTCTCAAATGTTTTTTTTCAATATAAGAAAACAAAGGACTTACGAAGTGTGTATGTTAATAACTTGCTGAGGGTCTGAAAGAGAGGTGTATTGAGAAAAAGCAGCAGCAAATTGCTGTCCTCTGTCTCTTAATTCACCCATTTATTCTTTAGCTTTGCCAGCCTAAGAAGTTGAAGAAATTCCAGAAATATTTTTTTTATGTCAGAAGCTTGTAAGAGAACATGATAGCATGAGAAAAACCCTTGCTAATCTTTTATTTTCAGAGGAAGAAGTTTCAGTGCTTTGTTTTCTTGGGAAAGAGCTCATGTTTTCCCATGTGAAAATTGGATTGTCCCAGTGACAATTACCTTCTTACTAAATTACTTCTGCACGGTGAGATTTAAACTAAGGTTACTTTTGTATCACAACTCACTGCACACTGATATTTATGAGAGCTGTAATTAGCTACAGAAGAAAGTGGTAGCAAAACTCAGTCTTGAATAGGGGTAACATTTTTGTTTGTGAATAAGATGTTCAGGTTTGGGTTAATGCCCAATAAACTTGAATGTTCAGAACTTGCCTCAATAAAAGGGTTTTAACAAAAGGATTACAAAATTAGATGTTCATATCAGACTTCTTAGTTTAACGACATGGAAGCTTAGTCACAAGCAAAACAAGCCCCCAAAAAACTGGGATTGGGATCGAACATGTTGGGAGTGGAAATGTTGATCAAGGAAATTGTTATTCCTTTTCAGCCACATTTAATAAGAGTCTAGATAGCTCCAAAAAAAAACCAAACAAACAAACAAACCAAAAACCCCAAACCATTGAAAAGCACATTTGCTCTCACACTTTGAATTCTTAGCAAATAGTAATGAATGGTAATTAGAGGTTTTGAGAAAAATACAGAATCAAAGGAAGCTGAATCACCCTTTATATGTCACACACCATATCTTACAAGTAAGATGTTTCCTGAAATAAATAACCAAGGTGCTGCTGTCACGCAAGCTTTTCTAAAATTCTGCAACAATTACTGCACCATCTCTGCAGAGATGATTCTGAAGAGGTGATAATGGCCCAAATTTAATAAAAAAATACCAAAACTCCCTTGTTTACCCCAGATACCCCTCTGTCTGCTGTATATTGTTTCTGAAATTCATCAAAGCTAAGTGTTTGACCATGTGGTAAGTGGTTGACTGGAATTTTGGAGAAGTTTGTGGTTCAGACAAAGAATTCCGCCTTTCTTTATAATATATTCAGCTATTTCATGTATGCCTTTGAAATATATTTATGCACACTGGAATTATTCTAGCTATTAAATGTTACTTAAGGGGACTGATCTGTGCACAGTGCCCAGCATTGAGGGCTTGCTCAGACACAGACACACATGCTGGCCTGTAGACTACAGCCTTTAGGAGCCTTTAGGGTTCACTCTCCATTCACATCAAAGGACAGAACCCACGTAACACAGAACCAAAAGACAAAGTCAGTCTGAAAGCCTCATTCATCTGCCACTACCTTTTTGAATCCTTGAATTCATTCTCCCCTAAAAGTGTGAGGCTTATATGTTTCTGTCATTCACTGTAAATACTTATTTTCATTTCTATCCTAAATCCTTAGGAGGCTCAAAGTTGCGCCACATAATTGCTGCTTAAGCTTTTCATAGATGTTTAAATCAATACATTTTGTAGCATAATTTTTAATATTCACTGTTTTTCAGCATTAAGTTCAGCTTCTCAAGACTAGTGACTTTTAATCTGAAATTACCAACACTAATGGCTTGAAATATTACACAATAAAAAATATTACACATTACATATACTCTCTTCAGGAGCTAACAACAGAAAGTCATAGAATCATAAAATATACAAGTGGAAGTGATCTTGCAATGTCATGTCATCTGTCTCTCAATGATGTATAATTTATACTCGATAGTCTTGTCACTGAGACTTGATGTATAATTATCCAGCTTTACTTACAAACCACCAAACTGCCCCAAGTAAAAAAGGTCTTATTCCAATGTTACCTTTCTTAGTACTAAAAACTTAATTCTAACATGGAATCACAATCTTTCTATAGCTTGAACTTATTAATTCTTGTTTTTATCAAGTTTTGTTCTGCATGGAAATGCAGAACAAACATTTCTTCTCTATGGAAATGATATTGTTTTCCTTCAATCTTCATATTCAGGTGCATTCTTTTCTCTCCACAATACAAGTGCAGGGACATTCTTCCATCTCTGGCCATTCTCACATAAATTCTTTAGTCCTCCTTGGGCTCTCCTCCTAAAGAGCTACTTGCAAAACCCTCTGCCTTCACTGCAGGTGAAGCTAATGTAAAAAGCACATCTCTAGGAATGGAAAAGCACACTATTCTCAGGGCATTTTTCTGTTGTGACAGCAAATAAATGGCAGTTGAAGCCATTTCACCTCACAGCATTTGTGAGGTCAAAACTGCTGGCAGCTGACTGAGACATGCAGGTAGCAACAAGCAGGTGAGATGAATGATAGATTGCCAGGATTTAATCTGGTATAGCCAAACTTTCCTTGGAGAGAAGTTCTGCAGGCTGCGTCCTTGGAGGCTTTCAAGATCCAACTGGATAAAGTTCAGAGAAACCTGGTCTGATCTCAAATTTATTCCTGCTTCAGTAGACTCCTCCTGAGGACCCTTACAACCAGATACTAGGGTTGCAATTAATTTTTCTATTGCTGGATAGAAGCTAATTACTATCTACAGAAATTACTGGTGAAATCAGATTGGGTAGAAACTACTGTAACTGAATGCAGCTAAGCATTTTGCTCAGTGATTTACCTCTTTATTCCACTTAGTGCTTGTACTGCTGTTGGATAGGTATTTCTGCTTTTGCTTATGGCCTTCACACAGAGGGTAGACTTGCCAGTCATACCCTGGAGTCATTCCTTCCAGCAAATTAATTGTACTACATTATATGACAAATAATCTTATTTGGAAGATAAGAAAAATACCTTCAAAACCAAATAGAATGTTATAGTCTTTTTAAAAGCACCCATAATTTATTGCAACTAAAGTGAAAATTCAGCACCAAGAGCATTCCATGGGGTTATCACCTTGTTATATTTTTTCCCAACAGACATGATCAGTATTATGTGACATATACAAGGATTGTTTGATTATTTTCACTTTCTCTATCAGCAGTAACCAAAACATATGACTCCAAATTGTATGCATCAGTATTAAAGGAAAACTCAGATTTTCTTACTATAAAATCTCAAAATGTCTTACATGGATGTAATGAGTTGAGGAAAAGATATTAAAGGAAAAAAAAACACGTAAATTATATTGATGTGACAAATTATTGTGTATCATACATAAGCTCTTAACCTTCATCTGAAAAACATAGGCTGTGTTAACAGTGTCAATCAAGGGAGAAATGAGGAGTAACTGCAGTAAATGACAGCCTGAGCTGAAACCTGAGCCCTTACCCCCAGGGAGAAGTTAACTAGCGATGCCCTACCTGGACTTTAGTCCTGCTGAGACTCGGTCCTGACCACAGCCTTTTCCTTTTTCTTCTCATCTCTGACATTTTTATCCAGGCTGCAGCAGGTAATGGCATTAGTGCTCAGCTCTGACAGCCTGGAGGAAGGAAAAGCCTTGTGCCCTGCTCTGGACCCAGCTGGAGGGTGAGTTCTTGCCTCCCAGCTCAGCCTACAGCACCTCTACATGCTTGCACATCTCTCTGTTTTGGTGAGCTGATGACTGACAGCTTCCTTTCACAGCTGCTGACTCCCAGGAATAGAGCAGCAGAAGTGCCTGCAGCTCAGGAAGGACATGCTGCTCAAACTGGGTTCAGTCAATCACTCTGTGTCAGCGTGTCTGTCCACAGAGGAAGCAACAGGCTGTGATTAGGAGCTAGGGAGCCATCCCATTTGAATGGGAGGTGAGGTTGCTTGCAAGTTCTAGTTTTGACTAACACCCAACATATTTATATTGTAAATATGCCCACAGAGCTGCAGGAGATACACACACATATAAACAAACATTTCTTATACGGACACATAAAAGATGGGAAAATAGATTCAGAAGTCAATGTTATTTCTGAGTGTGTCTTTATCATGTAAATAGGAGGTTTGAGTTCAAGAGTTATCACAAAGAGGTGATAGAATAAAAAAGGCAAACATATCTGGGGCCAGGATTAAATCACATATTTTAACTAATGTTCAACAAACTTGGATTCAATTCCAAACTCTTCTCCAAAACAGTTTAAACACAATTTTATAAGGCCTAATAGGTAGTAACATTCAAGACAGGAAATTAAAAAAAATAATATAACATACATAATTTTGGGCTTTCCGTTATTATTCACAAGTTGCCTGACATTTCCTGTGACTAATGAAGTGTTAAAATGTTCAGATATGAACATCAAATAGGGAGCCATATTTTAAAAATAGTGAACATTACTGTTTTGAGTAGGTATCCAATAAGATTGTTAGGTTGAATATGTTGCAGGGGAAGTTTATTCTTCTGGATTTGGTTGTATCTGATGGAAAACTCAGCATGATGTGATTGCCATGTCTTAAAGGTATGAAAGCCATATCAACAGTTCAACTCAAGACAAGTAAATTAAAAAAATACATTTTTTTTCAAGCATTTTCATAAATTCTAGCTGGTTCATAGTGTAATTCATCCATGCTTCAGGCCAGTAGAAAAAAATCTTTAACATCTCCTACTACAATGAACTCACCTGACTAAATAAATCCTGATCATTCTGTTTTTCAGTATCTTAACATGCACAAGCACATGCCATTTTAATTATTAAACTTTTTTTAAAAGCAAAACAAAAATGAAGTTTGCAGTTTTATTTGAGCTGGGTTTTTCCAGGTGACTCATAGCCTTTTGAAGCTATGCAATAGACAGCCTAGGGTATATCACTGTCTGCTTCCATGTACTGAAAAGACATGATGCAGTAACAATAGCATGTCTCACCACAAGTTATAAAGCTACCATAGAATGGAGTATACACATTTGTTTAAAATATGCCCTAAATGGAAATAGTTATATCTTTTTTAGCTTTATTTTCCTTTGTCATAAAAGAATGTTTTGTTGATAATAAGCTGAAATGCCCCTCTTAATTTTTGAATCAATCCCTTACTTTTCTGGGTTAAAAACTGACTGATCTTACTATTTGCACCTCAGAGAAATGAATATTAGAAGACTCCCAGTGCAACATATTGACCCTTGCTAATAAGATATTTCTTAAAAAGATGTTTTTTTCAAACATATATGTATATATATATACATATATCTCATACTCTGTATTTAAAAGGTCAAAAGCAACACTGTACATTTTTGTGAAAAGAATATCTACTGGTTGGATCTTTCAAAATTGCTTAAGTCAGCAGAGTAATACTTTTTCTATACCTATTATTTCTGCATATATCCATGAGGTAAACAATAGCCATCATCGCCAGTAAATGCGGTGAGGAATTAAAGAAATGGATACATTCTTGACTGAAGCTTCACTAACTTCTTTAAAAATAATACTTCTTTTCTAGATGATGAAACACTAACATTATTATCTTAATACTTCCCTTATATTCTCCTACATAAAATAACAACAGAGCCATTATGGTTATTTACCTTTCACAAAGCTAGAAATAACTAAACATTTGCTACACTTTTAAAGAACCATTTTATATGTGAGGTTTCTTAATGTTAAAAGAAATAAGTATTGTCACCATATTTTGTGACAAAAACATAAAACATCTTTAAAGGTCAGCATAGCTTTTGCATGAAATATGTCTGCAGAAAAAAAAAATTGCTTGAGAATGGAGAACGAGACTTTCAGAATAGTTAACTACAGAACAGCTGGCACAGATTAGCATATGTCCTCATACAATCAAAATGTTTCTATTAGAGAACTTGAGATAACCAGCTTGAGAGTGTTTAAGTATTCTCCAGTATTTTTTTTCTCTGAATTTAATCAAGCATTATCTCATGAGGTATGACTGCATTATCCCAGAGGAATGAAAGAATTACCAACCCTACACTGTTATATATATATTTAATATCAGGTTATTTGGCTTGATATTTATCTTGGTATAAACCAACCTTTACTGACTTAACACACCATGACAAAATCAGCTCAGGGGAAGAAGGAAACACATGAAAACTCTGGCTACTGATTCACTAGTGAGGCCAAAAGAGTGAAACTACAGTGTCAGAAGCACATAGCAGAAATAGATGTCTGGAGAAAGGACCTGACTCAGGCCAGAACTAGCCCTGAGACCAGCTGGAGTGAATTTCTAGGCCACCACCAGCTGCCCTCCCCAAGGAAGAGCTGCACTGAGAACACTTTGGACTTCAAGTGCATTCAAAGCGTCTGATGGTGAGTGGTGCTGGAATAGCGATTGGTCAATTTGAAGAGGAGGACATTGTAATCTAAAAGTATTTCTTCCTGGACAGAAAGTTAATGTCTAAATGAATGTCACTACTATCAAACACATCCTTCTGCATAGGGGAGAAAGAAAAAAGCAAAATTGTTACAGAATTTCCAGTAAAATTTGAACTGCATTTCCATCATCATTTTAGTTAAATCCTGCTTCCTCTGACTCATGACAATATGAGACACAAATGACAATATGGCTGTTTCACTAAGTCAGTGAGTTTATTAACAGGAGCAAAATACCATTTGGCTCTTTGTTTAAAATATGAGATAATAGATTTTATTATCAGGCTTAGTCAACTTGATGACTGTTGAAAAAATCTATTTTTTAGAAATAGATGATGAAATAACCCTGTGAAATAACCCACATTTTGCTAGCAACAAAATTAGGATTCCACCAATCTGTTTTGAATCCTTCTGCTATGTTTGCTATCCAGGGCAAACCGGAGAAGTCTTTTCATTCTATGACTTTATTTTTCTCATGTCCAGGGCACAGTTGCTCTGCAGATGCTTATGCTTAAGAAAATAAATATCTCTAAATGTGCAATTAAATTGAATTGTTATATTGATACAAACTCAAAAGAGGCTGAGTATTTATATTATTCCTGAAAAGAAGAAAGACATATAGAGAGCTGAAAGGAACTGCTTATACACAGAATAACAGAAAATGGCATTGGAAAATGCAGTTTCCTCAAATTACTCTATGAAGACCTGAGAGAGACAGAAAGCACATGTAAATAAGTTAGGGCACACCTGTAAGATATTTTACATGGAACTGCTAAATTTACTCTGATTTTAAAGCACAGATACTGTCAAAACAGGAGATGTGAACTCTTGGGGAACAAACCATGAGGTTTAATACGGAATAGAAGGAATTGCAACAAGCAGGAGTTATATTGCAGCTCTAAAAGATGTTAAGGCTCCTGGGGAACTTTCAGGTATGTATCTCAGGTGATTGCAAAGTTCTTATTACAACATTTCTTTTCATCTTTTATACAGCTGAACTCATATTACACATGTCAAGGGAATATATTAATTCTGTTTTAAAGATATGAAAATGGCAGGCAAGATAAGTATTTTCCCAAGGCTAAAGAAGAACTTGACCTAAGTAACAATGCAGACTACCGCTCTGTTTTGAACCCTGTTTCTCTGATCTACCCATGGAGTGGTAACATTTGAAAGTGCATTTAATGCTCTGTTCAGTGGGGTAATGACTGTGTTTGCTATGATTTTGACTGCTGGGGATGTTTCATTACTGCTTTTTGTGTTTCAGGCTCAGTTCTGACAGTGTAATCAAATTGAAAAAAAAAGATAGAAATCAGAAGGATTTTTTTGTATTTATTGAATACATGTATTTTCTTGGTCCATTTAACAAGAGAAGTTTGTTTTTTTCATGTTTTCCCCTGCTCCCTTTATTTCTAGAGGTTTCCAAAGCAACTCTGTTTAGCTCTATGTTTATGAGATTTTTTTTTCTCCTTTTCCTTTCTGAGACAGGAAGCTGAAGGTTTTGACCTCATCTGCATCTTTCCCAGTGTCAGGAGGTGGTCTGTTCAAAAAGATTCCATGACACTGATCTCTTTCTGATTTATCAGATAGCTAGGTCAATAAATAGGTCTCTACTGTTTTTTCCACAGCTGTAAAATAACCAGTGGAGTCCTCTGAGAGCTAATTATCAAATCTTTTGAGTTTTTCTTTTAAGGAACAAGCATTATCTATCTGGTTAGTAAATTCCATTAGCAAAGAATGCCTAATTGTAGGAACTCTGGCTTACATGAGGCAGCTCATTTGAATAAAATGCTAAGATCAGTCTTAGTAAATTTTCTATGTCCTTTTATCAATATATATTGTCATAATCATGAAACTTTTACTTGTTAAAGCTATAGATATTTTCCTTAATAATTTTTTCTCTGTTCTTCTATCAATATATGTTGTCATAGTCGCAAAACTTTTTCACTGTTTATAAACAGATTGTAGAGCAATTGTCATACCCAATGAATCTAGCAAGTGACAAAGAATAGAATTCTTCTGTATGACTTATGTTGATGTGAATGGTCAAGGTGCAGTAGTAGACAACAAATGGGCATCATTTCAGATTTGTAATTTTTTGTCCATATCCTCCTCACCAATGCACACAGTTTTTGTGCTGCTGTGGCGAGTAGCCATGCTCTGTCCTGGGTGAGGTGATTCATTTGACATTAGGTATACAACCTATCTGAAATATCTTAATCACTGTCTAGGAGTCATATTTTCTGACTCTCTCTTAAAGGAAATGTGGAAGGCTCCAGCAATTGCCAAGACAACTCTCTTTAAATATCTGGCAAAAGTAGAAGTAATCATAGCACTCCTAAAAGATCATATCATAGCATCATCAAATACTTTGGGTTGGAAGGGAGCTTAGAGAATCATCTAGTTCCAACTCCCTTGCCATGGGTAGGGACACCTTCCACTAGAATAAGCTGCTCAAAGCCATATTCAACCTGACCTTGAACACCTCCAGGGATAGGGAGTCCACAGCCTCTCTGGGCAACCTCCTCCAGTACCTCATCACCCTTATATTAAAGAATTTCTTCCTAATGTCCAATCTAAACCTACACTCTTTCAATTTAAATCCACTCCCCTTGCACAATCACTACATGTTCTCTCCCTCCATCTTCCCTGCACATCCCCTTCAAGCACTGGAAGGGTGCTACAGGGTCTCCACAGTGCCTTCTCTTCTCCAGGCTGAACAGTCCCAGCCCTCTCAGCCTGTCTTCACAGCAGGTGTTTCAGACCTCTGAGAATTTTCTTAGCTTCCTCTGGACATGCTCCAGTGGGTCCATGTCCATCTTAAGCTGGGGAGTACTTATGTTGCATCCAGAACTGGATGCAGCACTCCAGGTGGATATCTCATGGGAGTGGAGTAGAGGGCGACAATCTCCTCCCTTGACCTGATGGCCACACTTCTTTTGATGCAGCCCAGGACACAGTTGGCTTTCTAGCCTGAAAGTGCTCATTGCTGGCTCATTGCTGGCTTCTTACCCACCAGCACTCCTAAGTCCTTTTCCTCAGGGCTGGTCTCATTCCATCCTCTGCCAGCCTAAACTTGTGCTTGTGATTGCCTTGACCAAGGTTCAGGACCAAAGTTTCTGGCTACAAAAGGCCAGTCAATAGGCTGAAACTAAAAAAAAACTACAGAACACATCCAAACTACCTTTCTAATGTCTTTGTGATAGTTTCTGTACATTACATTATTTCAACTGAGATATTCCTTTTATAAGTTACATATTTAATATTATTCTACTGACTGCTTAAAATATGCATAATAATAAAATAATTATTTTGCCTGAATGCTATGTTCTTAAAGCCTATTCAAGGAACTGCCAAGTCCTAACACCAGCTCTATCTTTGACTGAGAAAATGTAATTTCTCTGGTTTGTTTCATTCATGCTTGTGCTGATATTGCTATCAGGAACTCTTCTCCCAGACTACTAAATTTTCATTCTATTCACTAAATAACAAATAAAAAATTTCAGGGTGTTTACTGGAGATTGTGTGATAAATATTATATACTGTTTTTTAAAAAAAACCTTTTAAAAAGATTATTTATTGCAATTCTTATACTGCCTTTTAAAACACAAACAATACAGAGTGGATATCATTTATACAGAATAGAAAAAACTAGAACAAATGACCACTTATCTTAGTTCCCTACAGAACATGTGAAGTGATAAAATCACAGAACAACTGTTGCACACACTGCCAAAAATCATCAAAAAACCACATAATATGTGTGCATATAACATGGGGACTCACAGAGAAAGACAAAGTTTTATGCTTTGGTCATGGTAGGAAAGACAAATTTTACTATTTGCCATGGAGTAATGGGAATCACTCAAGCAGAGAATGAACAACAATGTTATCAAGTAGATGCCATAGATTCCTCCTGACACAGAGACCCCTCATGCATTACCAAGTTAAGTTACACTCCACACTTTGCCTGCTGAAACTGTGGCCTGGGTGTAAATCCCAGCTGATGTAAAATAAGAAGGAGTAATTCAAATTAGACAAATGGCCAAAGTTCAAAATACCCACTAAAGCTACGCTATACTATTACAGAGTCCTACACATAACAGTTTTTTCTTTGTCTGTACAGAATTAAATTTCAAATTGAATCCAAGAGCTGTATACCAATGAATGAAATGTTAGGCTTCCCCACAGTAAACAAATAAAGATTCGTCAAATACATTGTGTACAAACATATCCTTTGCATTTTTGATTAGCACAGCCCCACACAATCCAGCCCCAACTTTCTTGGAATGACAGAAAGTACAGTGATTTCCAGAGTACTAGCTGATAAATGTCTCTTTTGTCTTGAAGAATTAGCAACAGTGCCAGGGAGAAAACCATCCCTATTTTCCCTCTTAACTCTTGGTCTTTAATGTTTTCCAAGAGGGAAGAAATCCCTTAATTCTGTTTCAGTATGCTTGTACACTTTCTATTCCCCCTGTACAGACAAACTTTACCTTTGATGCTCACAACCCTGTCTTAAGCGAAGATTGAAGTTAATATCAATGGCAATGGTGGGGATATTATTTACTTTACTGTTGGGTCCTACTACCAAGGGCCTAGAGAAAGGAACCAAAGAGTTCCTTTCTACTATAGGCAGTATGAGCAAAATAAAGGTAATTGTGCCAGAGACAAAAAAACCCCACCAAAACCAGAAAAACAAATAAAAAAACCCTACCTAACAAACCCCAACAAAAACCACACAAGGCAAACCCTAGTACAAAAGACAGTCTTCTCGCTACTTCTATTTCGAACACACATTAAAAGCACTTTAGTGCTTATACTGTGTAATATATATTTCTTCACTCCTCACTGAGTTTATGTTTATATTAGATTCCCTGTCTACATTCCCAATGGTACATAGTTTTGCTTTCAAAAAAGTTTTATACTGAAGTGAAAAAGGACATTTTCTTGTAAAATGCTGGGAAATGCACATCAGGAGGATGCATTCATGGAGAGCTGAACAGCTGGCCAACAGAATGAACACATTACCACAAGACCACTGGGAATTAGTGAGAGAACTAGAAAGCACAAATACAAGAGGAAAATATTCCTTACTAGTTTTACATTGCATCTGATATATTTCAGAAAGATAAAACAAAACCTATAAAAGTCTCAAGAGACTGCATAGTTTGTTTAGGGGCTAAATCTCTATTCTATAGATAGAACTGTATATTCTTCTAGCAGGGAATATTTATCAAATTCACCTAAAAGGAAGCTGATCTATTTTAAAAATCTGTTTTCAGAAGATTTTTTCTTTCATTGTTCTTAAAGTCATAACAATTATGTTATCTTGCAACCAGTTTGTTCAGTGTGGAGGACAGAGTCTGACATTTTCACAATGTAAGTGATGGGAATATAAAATCCTATGACTATGTCTTTCAGTTCATACTTCTTGCACTGTGCAGATATGAATCTGCTACACTCCGGGTACTTTTGTTTTCCTAATATCTGAAAAAAAATCACTGACTATTGATAATTCCAAGACACATTTTTTCTTTGTGAGTCAATACATTAGAGGTATAAAATCTGCCCTGCAGCTCTCAAATCAGAGAGCGTGCACTTAATCTCACCATCTGATATCACTCATCTCTCATGATTTATATCATGTCACTCAGCAAAGTCCCTTCAAAAGAACGCTCCTGGCTCAAACTAAAACATGACAGTGCATATGTACCTTAACCCACTGGCACAAACCTAACTAAAACCTTGGTTTCCCTGAGAACTGCAACTCACAGTTTAAAGTTCAGGTTGTTGAACAACATTCAGTTGAATGTTGATAATATAAGTTGTAATTTCCTCTTTTTCGGATTGTAGGTGGTTTAGCAGCAGCAGGAAAGAATATAGAATGGCTTAAAACTTAGACCGGTTCATTTTCACAATTATACACTTTTGATGAAACAACAGTATCTTACCTTACCACACGCAGTCGAATAGAGAAGTTATACAGACATCCAAAATAGATAGAATTAGACAGAATAAGTTGGAAATACAGATTTGAATTACCAGATTAAAGGATTTAGTAAGAAGGTAAAAAAAA
Source organism: Passer montanus (assembly GCF_014805655.1). Classification (NCBI taxonomy): domain Eukaryota; kingdom Metazoa; phylum Chordata; class Aves; order Passeriformes; family Passeridae; genus Passer; species Passer montanus. The sequence goes on along the minus strand of NW_024359832.1, from coordinate 1,057,268 downwards.
AAAAAAAAAAGAAAAAAGGTCACATATTGTAAAATGTTGCTAGTTCAGCGGCTCAGAATTATGAAAGAAAAAGCATCTTTGATAGGCCTGTTTCAGATTAAGCATCTTCAGTCAAACACCCTGAACAGAGTGGCAGGTAAAAAAGGTAAAAATAGATAAGGCAGAAGAGCCCTTCAATTGTAATAAGAATGGTAGATAGGGATTTTTCATTTTTTCAGCAAATCAGGTCTTTGAATTGAGAGGAAACTTTTGACAACTGCCTTGAACACCAAGCTTTCTAATCACACAAATATTATTTTGGTAGATGGGATAAAAAAATCCATCTAAGCATCAACTAAAAATTAGCCCCCATAGTTCTTGAGGATTCTTGATATGCATTAAAAACAAAAGTAAAATGTATCCACTAAATACATGAAAGAAAGAAATCAATGCAGAAGCAACAAACAGAAGTTAAGCTTGTGTTCTCTGACATCTGTTCCTGAACTCTTTTCTCTTTTTCTGTCTCCCATGAATTGTTTGCATTGGTTTCCAGCCGGTGTACTCATATGAATACTCAGAAGTAATATTCAGATTTACAGACAGGTTGCTTCATATTTTAAAGAACTAGAGTTACTTCAAGAATCAGTGGGGATATTTTTGGTGGTGACATATTTTATTCTTTTCTAACTATCTTTTCTCCCCCTGCAGTTGCAGAGCTGTGAAATTAAGGAAGTACATCTGTACTCAAAGTAAATAAATGTCTCAAATGACTATTTTTTAAAAAGTCAGTGCTGTAATATTAATCAATAATGGAACTATAATTTAAAAATCTAATAAATTTTCAGCTATTAAGTCTATGAGGTCATGTCCCCCAAGTGACAAGCTTTAACAACAGTAAGGTGACGTTGTTAGAGGTCACAATCAGAGCTCAGAGTTTCACAGATGGTCTATTAACTGCTCTTCTGAGAGCACCAAAATTTCATAAGTTTTTACAACACTCCCTAAAAACAGAGGTCGGTGGAAACCATTGGGACGGAAAATCTGTTGCTATTTCAGTTGTGTATCTGGTAGATGGAAAATTTTTCAAGTCTACACAGATGGTAAATAAATTTCTGCTACATGAGGCAGTTCCTGGAATAAAGAAATTTTCTCAAATAACAAGTGCCAATTTTTTTTCAGCAAGACTTATTTTTAACTTTCCCAAGGACTTGTTGAGAGAGCTGGAGAAGTGTCCTTTCACCTTCAGAATCCTGGTCTAACTCCAGAAATAGCTTTTAATGTTGTTCTCAGCATAGATGTATTTTCTTTACACTCAAAAAGACATTTCAAAGCAAAGATCAAAGCTCCACAATTATACGTTGCTGCTAGTAAACATTCCCTCTGAACAGAGTGGCTAAAAAGTAAGAAATTTCTATTTAAACCCTAAGACAATCATCAGTGACTAACAGTGGTGACATTTAAACTGTCATTATGATGCTTCACGAGGCAATGCTGTTGAACAGGAGAGTTTGTCTTCCTAAGTGTAATGGAAAGGACTGAGAGACCAGAATTAGGGACAAAGTCACTGCAGACTCCACCCACTAAAGAAGCTGCGAAAAAACCACATAATATTTAGGGTTGAGTACACATTTTAGGCAACTGAATGAATGCTGGAGTACTACTACTAATACAGAACTAGCATTTGAAAGTGTTTGGGACCACTCTCCCCTCATACCAAAGTGGAACAGAGTCATGGAAGTCACTCACCTGTTTCACCAACAACTTCATATTTCCTTCCTAACCCCTGCATGTGACTACAGAGCTCTGCTTGGCTGTGGCTTTGAAATCAAACCCTGTCACATGATGACACTTGCAAGGAATAAAATACACATTATTTTCATGTCACCAAGTAATCTTTCCTTTATATGCACATAAGCTCCAAAATGGTTAAAATTCTCAATATTTCACTCAGGTTTGTACATTAAGTGGGGGAAAAAAAAACCCCAAACAACAAAGCATTTGTGAAAAGACAAGAGCAGAGGGAAGAATCAATGTTCTTAACAGCCTGACTAGAAGACTCTGGATGAAAAAGGAATTTTTTTTTTTGTATCTGATGGAGAGTATGGATGAGCTAGAGAAAAAAAAATTATGGACATTCTAATCTAAGGCTTCACAAGACAGGAAATTTCAGGAATATATGTATTTCTTCTGAATGTGATTAAAGCTGGTTTCTCTGTTGTCATAACTATTCATGGGCTTCCGTCTGCAAAAGCACAATCCATCAATTTAAAACATATCTTAGTAAAGAAGCTGCAGTAAAAATGAAAACACAATATTTCTAAAAGCTTAATAAAATGTTTGTGAAATGTGATAAATTATGAGTGCTAAAGAAGACTTATGCACAAGAATATTAATCAAGGTGCTACAAGGTATTAATATAGAAGAACTTCCCAAATTATCTTTGATACTAGAAATATTGAAAAAGACCTGGGAACAAAGTGGTTCTCTGGGAGTTGTTTTCATGAGCTGAGAAATCTTTGTGTAATTAAGAGTTGAATTCTCACTTTACATAAGAAATCAATTGTTTTTCATATCTTTATTTTCTAGTCTTATCTCTCCTCTAAGATAGTGGGAAAAGACAGGTCTTGAGAGACAATCACTTCTTTTATTTACTCTCTGGCATTTTTGCTTCCTATAAAAAGCCAAAACAGTATAGTGCTCATTTACCACTTGATGGTCTTGTCATCATCTACCAAGCAGCAGAGCATTTGTAAAGAGGTGAGTTTAACATGCTGGAACAAATGTATTGAGGTGTAATATGCACACAGAATCACTATTAACTCTGTGTAAGATAAATACAATTTGGCATTTATCAGAAGAAAAGTGTTTTTCAGGAAATCTGGGTGTAGGAAAGTAGTTTGATTTAGATTACCAAAGTTTGGCTTCTGGCTCTGCTTTTTCATTTTCAGTGTAACGAACGTGTCAGCTTTTAAAATATTTTGAAGCTAAATTACATGCAACACAAGCCATGAGCTTTAACACTGCTGAATTTTTTCATGCTTTCATATCAAACAGCCATGAATCACTTATCAATGATTAGTAGCGCATGCAAACCACCTTTTTTTTTTTAAGAAGGTTGAGGATAACATCCAAGAGATTAAAATACATAGTGCAAGATTATAATCAGCTCCTTAAAGATATTTTCTGTTGGGTAGATGAGATAATACATTATCAAAATATTCAGGATATTCAAATAGAATCCTCTGTTTAATTGGATGTTCTGTGTGAAAAAAATAGGAAGGCGGCAACTTAGAGAAAAGGATAAACAGACTTCTGTTTAACATAAATACATATTGTGTTTGCTCTTCTAAGCCTTAGATAAGGTGAGAGTGCAAAGACAGTGCCAAACTTCAGACATGACAGTTATTGCTGTAGTATGGAAGGATATCTTCATGTTACAGTGAGCCAATTCCTCATTAATGTTGTGTGCATAAACCAAGTTCTTATCCCCATTGTTGTAAAAGCTTTAGACATCAGCTGTGACAGTTATGAAAAGCAGCGAGGATCTGGTATACATTTGCCATACATTTACCTCAGCGCACACAGATGCTCACACATACATTGCTGCCTAGATTTTTTTCAAAGGAGGAAGAATATCCCTCTGAATTTGAATTCATAACCATTTTTGGCTATATCCACTGGAGCTTGGAATAGCTTTTGGCAGCAGAAGTAGTATTGTTTCATTTTGTAAAACCATATTCAATACCCCATGTGTATTTTCTGTGGCATAAGCCTCCTTGTCTTTACAAACCTCTTATGGCACCTTTGAGAGACAGCAGTAAAAGGAATTAAGAGTGGACAACACATTTTAGGTGTTTTAATCATAGGTACCATTATGGTGTGATGAAGAAAAAACAAACAACAAAACAACTATCCAAACTATCCAAAACAACCCCAACAAAAAAACCCAACCAAAAATAAAACACCAAGAAAAAAAATCCCCTAATAAGCTTTGCAGATAGCTTCCACCTTGCTGCAGTTCAGCTCACAAGAGAGGTTCTCTTTGTTCGCTCTTAACTATTGCATGGGAATTGGTCAGATGCCTGTGGACTAACCCACCACCAAATTTGCATGGTCAAGTACTCCTTGATAGCAGTGGCAAAGACTACACTGTTGTAAAGCCTCAGCTCTCAGAGCTGGCCAGGATAAGCTGTTCTTCCCTGTCTCCTTTTTTGACACAGCAACACAAAAAACCTTTTACTTCTAGCACAGGTCTTGTCGGTAGTAAACAGTTGTGCTTAAAAAAGCTGTTCTGCCACTGCTATGGCATCAAAGGCTCTTTAATATAGGCAGTAGTGCTCTAGTACTGTCTTTTCTAATTACTGCTGTAAGTACTGTTTTTGGATGGAAGCTGTGTCTGAGCTGTACCTCTTAGATCTCTCTGTTCTCACTTGAAGGTTAATTCAAAGTGAGCATTATGTGAAAGTGTGAGAGGAAGAGCTCTAGGAAGCAAATTCCTTTTTAAATTTTTTTTTTTATTGAACCAACAGAAAAGTGTGTTGTGGACAGTGATGTCATTCAATCCAGGGTGTTTTGTCCAAGTGTCTTAACTTCACTTCTCATTTGTTAAAGGTTTTATGTACTATTTATTCCTTCCAAAACCGCTTCCCTCAAAAGTTTGATGTTAATTAAAAATCTGAAGTCATTTTAGCAATTGGTCATTGGCCGATTTAACATGACCTACCACTGACTATTTATAGAGTGCAGACAGTAAATAATTGGCCAGTAAGGACTTTTAAAAAATTCATTTAAAAAATAAACCAAAAAAATGTTTTAGAAGTTTTCTTTCAATCAGTACTGCAGAACTTGTCAAAACTAGAAATCTCTGAGTACACACTGCATGAAACTAAAGCTCTCTAGACTGGTTCCTACAAGCATGTAAATGATTTTGGTGAAGCAGTAGTGTGTGACTACAAACTGCTTATAAATACAAATACTTTCATTACCATTTTAGGTAGCTCAGCTCCAAGCATAATTTGATGTGCAACAGTCTCTTGGTTTGCAGTCTAGACAACACTTCCTTGAAAATTTATTGCTGAACACTGTCACAAAAATGTGCCAAAGTAAAATTTGCATAAAGGTTGTACTGTATTGGCCTGGCAATCATCCCATCCTGTTCTGAACTTGTTTTAAATACTTTTCACATTGTTTGAAATACATCATACTTCAGTCCAAACATAAAGGAAGTCTGTCGGAAAGCATTCTTTAGCTTCCCAGATGGAGATAATATTTATGATACATATTTTTGTGAAAGTAATAGAGAAAATTCATGGTCATTCATGGTTACCACAATAATAGGAGTGCTTTATGACCACTTTCTACTAATTACCATAGAAAATACATACAATTAAAAAAAATGTAAATCCAACTGTTTCAGTCCATTTATATTTTTGAACCACATTTTCATTATTAAATGGTAAATTTAGAAAGCAAGTTTTCACTGTAGAAAAGAGAAACAAATATTCATGACAGCCAAGAATATTTCATTTTTTTTCAAAGAAATCTTACTATTTGTTTTGCTTCACTTATATCTCTTGCCAGATTCTTCCCAATGCCTTCAAAACCATGACCATTTAATAGCAATGTGCAAATGCAGCAAATTCCTTGTGGTGAAGCAACTGTGTATTTCAGTAATAATTGCCCACTGTACTAATACTACAGACTGTAGCTCTGAGTTGTGGGTGGGAGGCAACCTTTCAAAAAACTGTTGTGGCTTAAGATCTCTCACCAATTTTTGATGGTTCTCACATTCACATTATGAATTTGGATGAACAGATTCATGGTCTTCTCTAAAACCTTTAGAAAGTTTGAGAATCTTTTAAAAAACCTATATAAAGTTTGAAAATTATATAAGATTCAGAAGTGGAACAAAACCAAATCTAAATTCCACACCTGATAAAATAGATTTCAATGTCTGAAAGATCGTATTTTAAAAGAGATAATCACATTTCCAATATTTGCACTTGCCATTGTCCTTTACAAAACTAAGAAAAAAAATGTCCTAGATGCCAGGATTATATTATCTATCTCTGTATATGAAAATGAAACTACACTGGGATAAGTGCAGGTCTGAATCGTACAAGAAATATAGTTAGAGAACCACATGATTTGAAGGGAGTTTTACTATGATATTAGCTTTATAGTAACTAGCTTTTGTTGTCTCTAAAATTACAAAGTATTATAACACCCAAGTTCAGCAAGGTGGTTAAGCACACTCTAAGAACACTGTAGTTCCCCTGAAATCCACTAATTCTTTTTCAATACCTAGATCTAAGCAGCTGGGAGTTGGTCTTCCATGACCATAATGAAGCACAGAAACCTCAGTCTTCTAACAACCATACAAATAACCTTCATGACGGTCTACACTTTCAGAACCTCTAATGATCATTATGATTTTAAAGGACAGTTTTCTTCCCTGGTTGTTGGATTCCTCCACTAAAGTATTTGCGAGATGACTATCTTTAAAAATACTCAATGGGAAAACAAACTGTGAGAAATGACTGCATTTATTTATCATATTTTGCACAGGAATAATTAAAGATAATTGACTTGGAAAATCACCAACTCTTAAAGCTGTCATCTAACTCTGACTGACACATTTGCAGACCGCATCTCAGAAAAAGGTAAATTTAATTCCCAGTTGCAAAATCAGAACACAACAAAAAGCATATTTCCTTTTTTAATTAATATTTCCTACACATTTCTGTTGTTTGTATTCTTGCTTTATATCTTCTATGTTTTTTTTCCTCTGTTGATCTGTCTGAACTATTGTTGCTGTGCAACCTTAACAAGACTACATCCTACTGCTTATGTAGCAATAGTACAGGCTGGATCCCTGAAACCACCTTCTATAAAACAGAAATAACAAAACCAGTGTAAGAATCTTTAAAACTAAATTTAAAAAAAAAGTAAAAAAACCCAAGTCATTAAATTATCACAATTCAAAAGAGACAGAATTGAGGGAAAGGGAGATTAAGACTTTGGAGAGACATACTGGTAATAGGGCTGGAAATACAAGCAGCAATAAAATAAGAAAAATACCTACCTCATATTTTATATTATTACTCACAATAAAATCATATTGCTTTTAAGTGCCCAGTTGAAAAGGATCATGCAATGAGAATAGATGGCACAGAGAGTTGCAAAGAAACAATGTCAGTAAAACAGGTAACTCTTATGGCTTTTTAGTGAAGCTTTCCTACTACATCTCCCGCCTACCTCAGTATGAGCTAGCAAGCACAGCTCCATAAGTTTCCTATGAAATTAGTTTATGGTGATGCAAATAGAAGCTCCTGGAAGAGCCTAACTTCCTAACTTGCCCCAAAAATCATAGTCTTAACATTGTGAAACAAAACGTAATTCTATTGTAATGGAAGAGAGTCAGCCTTCACATCTCAGGGACGTGCATAATAATCAAGAGGCAAATATGGATGGAAAAGTCTGAATTCAAGTGAATAATTTTTTTGCTTTCTCACATTAGTATAATTATAATTGTTGAAATAAAGAAATAAAATATATTGCAACAGTACAGGAAATGTAAAACCATGTTTTAAAAACTCACAGCTTTCCTGTTGGGAAATGACACTGTTTCAAAGATATGCATCATTCCATAACCTTCTACCCAGGTCTCTTCTGATATTTTCTGCCAGTCTCCTATTAATCTTACTCTTTAATTAATTTTTGTCTTATTGACTCTTGCAGCTGTTGTTATGCTGACATTGGCTGTGTCCTTAAGCATCCCTTGAAAATCACACAGAATTTGATCCAGAAATCTGGATTAAAGTTGCAACAATAATAATGAGCATTAGGAATAGCCCTGACTCTTTTATTCTCTGGCCTTGCAAGAATGACTTTAAGATTACATAACCTATTTGAAACTGGAAAGCTTCTAAGAAGACTCCCGTGAGGAACTACACTGTCCTATAGGAGAGAAATGAACAGTATACAGTTGTTTCTGTAGCTGTTTTCTTCCTATTTATGTTGAATTATCTTTAGGAACAAAATCTAAGAGGGGATGGTGGAAGAAAAATGAAATATACAGAACAAGCCAAGATTTGTTTTGTAAGTAGAGTTTGTTAACATTTCACTTTTTTTAAAACTTCATGGATTTTTATTCAAACTATTTAGAGTCAGACTTTACAATGTTGATTTTCTACTCCTTTACTGATCCATCATTTAAAACAGCTGTCTGAGCCTTATTTTAAAAATTGCATTTACAAAATGTTATCACTGGCTGCAACAGCACAGCTGTAATTGTGCTTTGGAAGTGAGTGGGGAGAACTTACTGGGAAACTATATGTCTCAACCCACCTTTTTATGCTGGTGCTAAATAAAGCAGTTCTTTTTTGTGTTGAAAAAGAACTGAAATTATTTTTTTAGAGCTCTGCTGCATTTGTGAACTTTCTCAATATGCCCCAGCAGGGATTTTCCTGTCTTTGCCTAAGCTTGATGAGATGAGGAATTGGACAAAACTTAAAATGGAGCACACACAAAAATTTGACAGATTCTGTATAAGATAATGGCCATTTTCTTACATTTACAAATCAGTGCATAATATTTAAATAGTCTCCTTTTGTGGGTATTCTCTTAATAGTTGGTGTTCTTCTAGTTTTGTATAAAACTGTTTGCTAAAAGCTCTGTTGGTTTTGCATACATATGAACATACGTGTGAGCTGTTTTGATACCCCAAGCACTACAGCTTGCTCTTTAGTTCCAAATATTACTTAATGTACAATTCTGTGAAGTAACTACTTTAAAACCTAAATTTATTTAACCCAGGAAAGCACACAGAAGGGTCTAGCTGGTTTATTCACATACAGTTAATCTGTTTATGTTTCTGCTACTCAGAATCATTAATAAGGATAATTTTCATGTTGTGGATGAACTGAATTGATTATCAAATCAGGAACAACAGGAAAGCTTGATTATTTTGTATCTTTCAATTAGACCTAATATCATTAACTTCTCACAATTAAATTCAGGTCCTTCCTATTTCCGAGCCTTAGGAAGTCTTTCTGAGAAAGCGAAGGCAAAGAGGGTGCTGTGCTTTGAACATTTGAACTCTGTTGACTTGAGGGAGCAAAGAATGCTGCAACAGCTGGACATGTTTGCAAAAAGCATCTTCAGTGTCAGTACATCCATCATGACTAAAGCAATTTACTGCAATGGAGTTAGTGCTGGTCAAAGATGCTAAACTTTAAGCCCTTAAGCCCTCGAACCTGCATCCATCTGCAGAGCAAGCATGTCAGATCCACACTGTCTCTCACCTCAGCTGTGGTTTGAAGACAGCTGATCTAAAGATAAGAGGGAAGGTCATGCTCTATTGCCACAATTAAAAACAGTTTAAAATATGTTAACAAGGAACAGATTTGAAAAAGCCTTTAGTACCAGCAAGAGCAGAAGTCTACTCAAAGGTACTAAGTTTTAACTGTCATGAAAATGCCTGAAGATCAGGACCTTTCTATGATCACCCAAGGTGCTGCCTGAAGATTTGGGTGCCCAGATACCTGTAGCAATTCATTTCCATGTGCCTTTTCCCATATTCTGACCTTTATGGGCACATGATTGTGTGCAACTATAATTGACACTGAGCATTAATCAGACAGTGGTGTGTTTTAGACCTTAACTGCACTGCTTGAACTACTGACCTTGAGAGAAAAGGTTTTATATACCATTCCCAATCCCTTAAGTCTTCCTGTCACTGCAAAGCAAATACTTGTCTTTTATGGATGGATTCAGTTTCAAGTCTGCAGTTTTTCTAATGTTTTCTTAAAATTACAAAAGTGGCTTTCAGGGGAAGTTTGTAAACATAGGCACATTTTTCATTGCACACTATTACCAACACAGACAGGCTTTTGTAAAATAGCGCATGGGTAAATATAAGTGAGAAAATCCCTTATGACAGAATGTTGCTTGTAGAAGTGTCCTGTGAACTTAGAGATAAATAGCACCACAAACAATAGCAGATCATATCTTTTCCCTTTTGCCATTCATGTTACAGTGGTTGGCAAAGATTTCTTCAACCAAATTAGAATGGGGACTCCTTGAGATTTACAGACTCCACCCCCATTTACATTACACACAATTTTGCAGTTGTTGCAGCTCAAACTTCCTTGAAAAAACACTTTGTTTGCTCCTTTTTATGCTCATCTCCTTCCTTAGTTTTTCTCACTATTGTCTCTGTGGAATTTTTATAATTTGTCTTTTAAAATATTTAATGGCACAAACACAAATCATACATACATTCTTAAATATTATTCTCATGAGTGCACATTTAAAAGATGAGTATGTGACCCTAAAACAAGATCCAAGGAGATACATGGAAACTAGCATCAAATCAGAGCTATTAAAAACTGTAGCATGCTTCATCTTGCTGATATATGAAATGTACACATCAATATCAACAGCTATACTTAAAAAGAAAATTTGATGCCAAAGTAAAGCAGCTGAGAAATTATTATAATAGTCAATTAGTTCTCAACTACAATGTCAATTTGGTTATTTTCTGGTTTTTAAACTTGAACCATTTTCATTAGCATTTCTGGTACTGGTAGTCATATTTTTGTTTCTTGTTTGCAACTCTGAGATATTCTTATGGTGAGATATTTGAGCAGTTACTGCATTAACTGTGATTGCATAAACTATCGAGAAAATACTGTTTTTGAGGGCTTCTGAAACCATTGGCAAAACTTGCTTACATCTTCTTACCATGTTAACGTAATGTTACTATTACCAAAGAGTCTACACAAGGAAGCAACAGCCAGCAGCTCAGGATGCTGTGTGGGCATAAAGTACTTCAGATATGTGAATTTGAGCTTCAGTGAAACAGCTACTGAGGCACTGCAGCTGACAGATGAAACCCACACAATTAAAAGAAACCAGATGTAAAAGAAAAAAAAACCCAGACAAAAGAAGCTGGATGATGTCAAATAAAAAAAGGCAGAGAGAAGTAAACAATTACAAATTGGTTATTAGCTAGAATAAGCAGCATAACTGGGGAAGCCAGACTTTTAGATAAATTCCATAGTGCTACAATCAGCACATCTCCTTCCATTAAAGCCAATGGGAGTTTTATTTCCAAGGAATCTCTCCATTAAAATTTTGTAATGATAGCCTTCCTTACTCAGTGAAGACAGTGAAACCCTCTGGTTGCTTCAAAATTACAAAATATTGTTTCAGAGTCAGCAATACTTGTTTTTGCAAGAACATATGCTCATGGGGCTGAGTTAAAGACCAAAGAACTACTGCAAAGTATTTCCACTCTTTCTCTCTTTTAAAATCATGTTGCACTTTTCCCTTGTACTTTCTTTTTCAATAAGGCTTCCAAACCCCTGGACAGAGTAAGTTTTCCTAAGAGGAATCAAATAATGATAGAAGCAGAAAAAAAAAAAAAGAAGACATGTACTCATTTATCCTTGAACAGCATATAAAAAATATATTAAATAACATATGTAAAGTGAATATATGGTACCATCCAAATTCATAGCTCAGCCATTTTCAGACCTTAAAAAAAGCTCCTAAAATTTAGTTGTTGTATAGACATATTTGTCCTGAAACTGTTTGAGCCTGATAAATTAATGAAACAATTACTTTTTATCTCCAGTTAATTAGGTGCAGTATCACCATCATCAGAATCTGGGGGAAAATATTTGAAAAACGCTCTACAGTCTACAAGCATCCTACCTTTCTTTTGCGCAGTTTCACTTGGTTGTCTGAATATTCGTGTGTGGCCAAATGATTCCTTACATGTAAACACTGAATGTCTTCTGCTGAACTGACATTTGAAAGGCATCTGTTTTCAGGGGCCACTTGAGGTTCTGTGAAACCACTTTTATCCAGACCATTTTCCACTGTTGGGATGCAAGAGCAGGGAGGAGATTGCATAAGGCCATTGCTGGGTTGCACTGCTGAGCAGAGCTGCCCATCACTGCTGGTGTATGATTCAGAAGAAATCCCACTCTCTACCACATTGCACTCAGACTTTCCAAGCCCGTCTTTGAAAGCATCAGATTTCCGGTGCTGTTGTGCAATTACAGCAGTATGAAGCAGCTGCTTCCCAGACATAATAACTTCTTTCACATTTGGAGAATTGATACAATTTTCCTTCTCTACATCTACTACTTCATTTAAGACTTCATGATTACAAAGCTCCAGGCTTTGGCCAGTACTGCCACAAACATCTTCTTTCTTCTCCTCTTTAGGAACTGTGTCACAGCCAGGTTCCTCACTTATATCTCCACTGATTCCAGATGATTCAGCTGCCTTGTTACCCTCTATTATTGGTACCATCTGTGTCAAGGAGCCTGCTCCATTTAAGCTGTGCCCTTCATCTTTGGGTTCACTTCCTACAGCAGTGATATGGTAATTAACACTATCCAGGCTGAATGCAGAGTAGTCGTCATTGTCATCAGACACATGGACTAGAGTTTCTGTGCTCGCCTCCAGAAAATGTTCCTCATCCTCATGGTTATCATTTTCATCCACCTCTTTTGAAACATTTCCCAGCTGCTTTTCAGGGAAGCCAGTCACCTCTCCAGTATAGCAGCACTCTGGAAATGAAGCACATTTTTCTTTCCGGTCCATGCTCATAACCTCATCTTTTTCCATACTTGTCTGCAAGTTATCAGCTACAAGTCCGTGACGACATGCTGTATTATATTCCACAGGCTCCAAAGCCAATCCCATCCACTGGGTCACATGCTCTTCCCAGCTTTTCTTTCTGATTGCTAGAGACATGTCATAACAGTTCAGCAGCAAGCTGCAATGTACCTTCCACAGAGGACCAGAGGAGATGCCATGGCTGCTGTGTACTGCTCCTGAGGGAGGGAAGGTTTCATCATTTTAACATCTGCAAGAAATAAAAAAAGGCTGTGTTATTGAATCAACTCCAAATAAAAAAAAGGAGAAGGGAAGGAACAGTTTAAACAAAAGTGTAAAACAAGATAAGACTGTGGGACCAGAAGGACAGGAATTTAAAAGACTGTTTTGTTTAAAGTTTTAATACTTTTCATACAAAACTTGACGGCACTCATAATTCAGTATAACATTTTTTTCTGATTACTTTCCAATATCAAGTAAACACGAATGGTATAAACAGACACATGGACAAGCAAGTAGCTCCAGAGCCAAAATTTTACAAGCTCCTCTTAACTGTGTCTCTCATAAGATAATAATTTCAATGGGTATAAATTACATTATGACTTATAGTTGCTTTGTAATTTTATTTCTTCCTCATCCACAGATACCTGTGGAGTGTAGAATTCTGGCTGTTTACCAAAGAGGCAGAGAAAAATGGAGGGTTTTTCCAAATTCACCAAATGTATAAACTACTTATCTTCTGAGTATCTTTGGCCCATTCAGTGGCTCTTATTTTTATTGTTACTATTAATTCTCTTCAGTCCAAGTTGTAAGTACAAGTGTTACATGAAACTTAGTAAATCAGTTGTTGTGTAGTAATAAAAAAATATAAAATCATAGAATCATCAAGATAAACTTGAGTTTGAAGGGGGCTTTAAAGGTCATGTAGCCCTACCCTCTAAAATACAACACTTGGGAAACCACTTTAAGCTTTTGGTGTTCTTCTTTATTCAAACACATTATAAAACCTGAACCCTGCCACACCCCCTGCTGAATATATTCATGATATTCTAGTGTAAGGCATGGAGAAAACTGTTATTTGGAACAGGTCTCTCCAGAAGGGAAGACTGTGAGCCAGTGTGGTTGGCTGTAGCTTTGCTACTCACCTGGACTGCCTGGCTCTGCCAGAGGCCACTATCCCTGCTTGGGTTTCTATGTGGGAATTTTCACTGACTGGTGCATTAGGAATTCTGTATGATGGCATTTGAGATAATACATTAATATTGTGTCATGGCATGTGTGTATTAGCACAAAGAAAAGATCTCATATCAATATATGAATTATAAAACAAAATTAACAAATTCATTGTCAAAGAAGAAAACAAAACTTCTGGCTCATAAATGTTACAAGTTCAAGGAGCAGACACTTTTGCTTTTCACTCCCTACACAAGAACTGTCAGCACTTAGCATGGATCTGGTTATTGATTTCAGCAATAAAGAAGATTAAGTAGTGAGTTTGTTCTGGGTCATTTCAGTCCACTAAGGCAAATTCTGATTGCCCACCAGGCCACAAAGCTGCCTTGACAAATCACATGCCTGAAAATATAAAAGTATTTATCTTGAAAGAAATGCAGAATTATGCCTGGGCAACTGAACCTCCATAAATTATGCCTTGACAAACTGACTTTCAGGATAGGCTTGTACACAGTCCTAGATTTTTAACCTTCTTTTAGGAATGGCAAGCTTCATTTCACATTCACATTTTCCACCTCTGTGGAGACTCTGCTTAAAAAGAACATATATTCATAGAGTATATGAAATTCCATGCACATGTCATTAGTGTGTGGGAGGCTGAGCAAAATGGAAAAATAACACACAGAACCAGGCCAAAAAAATTATCTGCTTTCAGAGACAAATTTTAGTAGTAAAAAGTTAGCACAATTTTATAATTCTCTCTTATTTCCTGACAAAATATGTGATGAACCCTAAATATTAAAATCTAAAGTCAAATTGTTGTGTAAATTGTAGCACATTCTCATTCTGATTTCATCTTTATTTCTAAGTGTGTGTGGTCCAAAATCACCAGAGTGAACAATCAATAGTGATAATGCTTTTAACTTCTGCTGCACCTTTTGCTGACGGACACTAAAGGCCTTGAATTAAAATAATTTTACAGCTACCACAGTGTTTTGTTTTGATCTTTGAAAAGAGGCATGCTTACTAGAAAGTGGTCAGTGATTTCTACTGTCCTTCATGAGCAAAGTTTGGGAAAGCATTTGCAGCTTCCCTTTCTTCCCCTACTAGAACACTACCCTCATCTACTTTAGAGAAAATTAAACATGGTTGCTACAGACATATAGGGAGATTTCTGGCAACAATCAGTAGAAATAGTAGAAGTTAAGAGTTCAAAACTAAAAAATGCAACTTCCTAATGGCATACATGCATCCACCTACCTAATCAATGCACAGAAGGCAGGCTCTCAAAGAGTTAATGGGAGTGTGTTAATCTTGCTGCTGCTACATGGATTTACAAAAGTGGGAGAACAGATCTGTTACTGTTTTTTTCATTTTTTGGATGTGGTGAGTTATATTTTATGGGGGATGAAAACCAAATTTTACTTTAGGAACCTTTCTGTTTTACTTGCATTATCACTAGATTTGCCTGCCTCATAGACTGCAGAAGAAAATATTAAACAGAGAAATCTAAAACACTTTGCTTGAAATGCATGACAAATAAATATATGGCATGGGCACTTTTATTGTTCTCTAACAAATAAGTGTGTGTTAGCACTTAATATGAAAATCTACAATACATATGTCACCTCCCCAGGCAGCTTCACCAGCACTTCCTGAAATCTGCTCATTCCCATGGCTCATGAAGGAGCTCAGAGCTTGGTGACAGCTTACTTTTCTTGTGCTCCCTCTTCACTCAAAGACTGTGTTAAACAATTCAGCTCAGAAATTATTTTCCTGCTCTAATTGCTCGACACTTAAGAGCTGACAAGAAAATGTCTTTTTTTTCTACCTATTTGTTCAGGACAATTTATTTCCTTTCACACACATGTGAGCACATAAGCTGTGACTTGGAGGGTTCATTGCTCCAGACCTCTGGAAGAGATTCTCTGCCAGAGAACCAAGAGCACTGCCACTTTGCAGAAGAAAGCATTCTTGCCTTGATCACCGCTTTTCTGCTGTTACTTGACATGCAGCATCTTTTACCATCTGAGAATGCCCCTCTCAAGTCCATTTCTACTTTTGCCCAAGGGAAGAAGCATCCCCCTTTCTCACTTTCTATTCTTGCCATGTCACACCTAGAAACCTTTATATCTGATTTCTGCATAATTTTAAGACTGTCAGATGAACCATTATCAGTCTGTTGAAATGTTTTGCAGAGTGAAAATCTTTTCTTCTGATCAAAACATCTATCAATATGAGACTGTCCACTTGCCTGTTGCTATAATTCAAGACATATTTTGCTTTACTTTTCAACAGCACTGTTTGGTATTGCTTAGTACTATTAACTTTCTGAAGAGCAAAAGTTTGAAACAAAAATACAAAGGATAAAACTTCTGGGCAAAATTTCTTGATCCCGAGTTTAAATTAAGGATTATTTAAAACATTGACCTATTATGTGATTCTTGACTTATAGAAAGTGAATCTGAGCAGTGGGTCATCATACTGCAGCAGAAGCCCATTCAAGAACCCTCTGATGCTTCACATTGTTTACAAAACTAGATGTTAATTTAGATGGATTTTGTAATAATTTACTCCCTATCTCATTGTAAAATATAGTGTTAATGAAAAGTAGGACAAACCCTTAGATTGGTTTACTTTTTGGAAACTTCGTGTCTAGTCTCACAGAACTGAGTGACTTTACATCTCATAAAGCAGAAAATTATGATGAACTGGTAGGCTCGCTTATAATTAGACTGACATTTTCCTTCAGTTAAGATGCCTGTGATTTTTTCTTTCATAAAAATGAATATTAAAATGCTTGCAGCAGGCTTTCAAAATACAGAGAGAGAATTTCATTTTTCTCATGAAATTCCTTTAGGATTTCTCTGTGCTACACATTTTTCAAGATATGTTTTACCTTCTCTTGCTTCCCTCCTCAAGGAAAAATGACACTTCACAAGAACTATCCTTACACAGACCCAATACTAGGACTGACACCTGTGAAAGCTGCATTGAGAAGAACTGAGTCTTGGAGCTAGAGGGAGAATGGAAAGGGACGAACGGACACTTGAATATCTGGAACTGTGGTTGTGCAGACCTGTTGGAGCAGCTTCCCTTCTGGGGCTTAGGACAGGACACGTAAACATCTCAGTTACAAGAATGCAAGGGCAGAAGCACACAACCAGGCTCTCTGGTCCTACATCTTGCCCCTTAGACTTCCAGGACATGGGAGAGAGTCCCTGTTTTTCCCAGAGTGGAAGAAAGACATAAGGAGAGAAACAAGGGGCCATGCAGCACCAGCAGCCACCACACAAGCTGAGGCAGTGAACCCCAAGCCATTAGGAGGGAAGGATTATGGCAAAAGCAGGCCTAAGTAAGGCACTGCTGTGCAGCACACTTGGTGGCATCTCTGTATGGCCAAAGCAAGCACTGCCACTGACCCAGGTGGGACATCTCTGTTGTCTCCACCGATTCCTCCATTCTGACAATTCATTGCACCGTATTCGACTGCCACTTTGCCATAAATAGAAAAGCTTTGGAAGGAAGGAAGTTACAGAGAACACAGGACAGCTTACAGAGTCTGTGGCAGGAAAGTTTCTGAGAGGGCAACTGAGGCAGTACAACCCCACCATCATGCCAGTGTAATTTAATTTTTCTAATGTTTTACATGGGATGCAAATCTTTTATTAAAAAAAAAAAGAACAAACAAAAAACAAAACAGGCAAAGCATTAGCTTATGAACTTAAACAAAGATGAAAGACTGTTTCATTACATTTTTTACATAGCAGGAGTACGTAAGCAATGGAGATCAAGCAGAAATATTTATTTTGTTATCATTATTTTATCTTCATTGGTCTGTGACCTCAGTCAGTAAACTTTGTTTAAGGAAGTCTAAGTGAATAGGGTCTGTTTCCTATAAACTCATCTCACATCTCCTGGTCTGGCTTGCATACAGCTCTTTCAGTAACTCCATACCAATCTCTGACACAGAATGTTGTTTACAAATAATTTGAGATAAAACATAAGCCTCTAGGTCCTCACTCAGCTATTTATTTTAAAAGATTTCCTGCTTTTAAAATGCAATCCTTCATTTTCTTATTTCATGGACATAGACCACCTTTTGGATTTCACTGAAGTGGAGACTTACCTTGTCTGCAGTTTCTATATAAGAAACATTTGCAGTGCAGGGTTATAGAACATGCTAAACCCTGCTGTCATAGAGTAGAAGTATAAGGATTGGTTTTTGTGGGGTATTAATCTAGTGAATAGCAGATGCAATTTTTTCTGGTTTCTTTAATATGTAAAATCAAATGCTAAAGCTGGTTTGAACTTATAATTATTTAAAAATATTTACTACTTTATTCTAAAAATCAGAAATAGCATAGTACTCATAAGACAAGTATGTCTTCAGAATGAAATAATAAAACAATTTAAATGTTTTATATAACTTTTAATGGTCAGGTTTGCATGGCTATGCATGTGTTGTACTTATAAATGTGAACACAGACTATTAAATATAGGTGTTGCAAGCACATCCCAATATTGTCCTTTCCCAGGATACTCGTCCTTTTCTTTGATGAGATCTTACTGTTGGTTTCCAACCATGAATCAGTGGACAGAAATAGAGGCAAACAGTACTAAGTCCAACATACAAACATTCCTTCCAGCATACCCTACCACAGAGGATTTTAAAATTGCTGCCCAGCTATGGATCAAACAGCACCCAACTGCTGACACCTCCCTGACAAGTTTGAGGAACTGACTCCTATTGAAGCATCTGTTAGGAGAGATTCCAAGAACATAAAGTGATTGGGAACCAAATATTAGAATTGCATAACAATACTCAAATGAAATATTACTGAACTTGTAACTCTGAAAGGTTAACTCTTTGCACTAAAGGGAGACACATGTAGAGAGGGCAACTCTGGGCAACTGCAAAAGGGACATCCTTCCAAGCTAATGACAAATGCCTTCGGCGTCAGAGATGAGCTTTACTTGAGAGAGAGCCACAGAGCAGGAAGGGATCCTGAGCAGGGACTGGAGTAGGGGTACAGGGGAAGTACAGCCTTTCTTGGATAAGAGATTTTTTTAATCTTCCTTTCTCTGATCATTAAGAGGAAGACAAAGCTGAGGGATTTCTGGCCCTCAAATCCCCCTCTCCCTGCTAGCCCTCATGAGTGGTGTCTCCACAGAGTGAGAAGGTGGCAGAAATGGGGAAGCTCTCTGCACACTTACCCTTAGGTTGCTGTGAGCAATGACTGGATGAAACAAAAGCTGGTTTAAAATCAAACTAAAAAAAAGACTACTTGGTTGTGAACTGCATACTTGCAAATCTGATTTCCATATGCAGTTAACTGGCTAAAATTCTAATTAATAATGAAAACATAAATTAATAAAAACCAGAAACTAAATATAAAACCAGAAGTGAGCATAAATGACTGATTTATTTATTTTTATATACAGAGGGAGATTATTAATAGTTTTGTGAAGTCAGGTATTAAAAACTGTGGTTTTTAGATTATTCAGAACAAGAAAAGAAGTAAAATGATAAAATTTGCTGATTTCACCAAATTGAAATGGAGAATTAGGAGACTAAACTGCATAAGAAACTCTTTGTACTAAATAAAATGGGATCCAGTGATCAAAAAATACTTCTAATTATAAAATAATATTAAAAGTCTCTATTATATCATTTACCTATCTGGAAAAAAACCCCAAAACTAAGTCACTGCAGCTGTTAATCTGGAACTGAATTTCAAACTCAGTTAAAATCAAAAGATATGCAGCACAATAGGCAAAAGAGAGGCTGAGCATCCAGTGGAATCATAAAAAATATTTTCTAAATTATTGTTATGCAATGAACTAAAAACTGCATGTAATAATGGTAATTCCATCTCAAAACCAGAAATAGAGTAGGAACACATACAGCAAAAAACAACAGAAAGGATTAAAAGTATGGTATAGCTTCTGTCTGAAGAGCCATGAAATGCATGAATGTTTCCTGTCTGGGAAAGAAAGAATTTAGAGCCATATAAAAACCAATGGTATCATGAAAAAGGAGAACATTTATTCATTGTGTCTCATACAGCAGGAATTTGCAGAAATGCAAAGCAGAAATAGAAAGCAGAAATATTAAAATAGACCAAAGAATATTTTTTCTTCTCTATGTAAGTAAATAGAAGGTATAATATATAATAAATATAAATCATATTGCAAAATGTTTGGGTTTTTTCTGTTTGTTTTTTGTTTGTTATTTCTGATATAAGAAATACAACACAAGAAATTAATCAAGCTATGTACCTGAAATAATTTTTATGACTTGATAAGGATTTCCTCTTTCCTTCAGGTACCAAATTCATAATACATTTAGCAAACTATTTTCTTTTCTTCTTCACAGATTCTGACATATGTCATATATGCTTATTACAGTTTACTGTCATTAGAAATGTCTAACACACTTAAGTTTGTAAACATTCTTCCTTTGGATGATATTTAACATGTTACAAAAACTGATACTGTCCAGCAGTGTTATAAGACCTCAATACATTAGACACCCCAAAATGTAAAGTTAAGTTGGCAAGTTATTCATTCAGAGACTTCAAAAGTCTTGCTTGTTTTGTGAAAATATTATTGGCTCCTAAGATACAAGCCCAAACATTGTCAGTATTTCTTAATGTATAGCTTTAAAACATAAACCATTATGGAGTTATTTTATTTTCTCTTCCTCATAAAGCATCTGCATTACCAGTGCTCATCATCATACAATGAAGAGCTTTTACTTGTAGCCAACATGTGATTACAGTGGGTTTTGGCTTGGTTGTATTTGTATTTGGTTCATTTCCAGTGCTGAGCCTCAGATTAGTCAAAGCTCTTCCTCAAGGATGAGAAAGAGGAAATGACTGGATCCAAACTGATCCACAGTTTTCCAGGCTTACTATAGATCTATATAGTTTACACCCAATTTAATTATCAAATTAAAACCAATTAGACACAGCATTTAAAATATCCAACTTTAAGTTTCTGTCCTATTTTGAATAGTCAATAAAACAGTGAAATATTATTTTCTCAAGTACTTATAGCACAATGGTATCACTTCACTGCAATTTTGTTAATGGCAGTTTAGTAATAATCAGCATTAAAGTCTTTTTAGCAGTATCATTCCAAAGTGAAAACATCCATCAAATTTATAACTGCCCACTAAAAAGTAAAAAGGTTTTAAGCCAAAAAATGTTTCTAGCACAGGGTTTTTAAGAAGAAAATTAGACCCATCTATCAATTTGGATCTGTGAGTCTGCTGGTCTTCAAAACTTAGTACTGTGAAGGTTATTACAGACACTGTCCTGATTCAATAATATAAATTACTTGTTTCTTCACAATAAAAGTAATCTAAGGTGTAAGGGTTTTAAGTCTTCTTTTTACATAGGAGGTTTATGTGGAAAATTCATTGCTCTTCCAATCCTCCCCCCAAATAATTTTGGCTCTCTATTCCCAGAAAATAGAAAAGATAACATAATTTATAGATTTCTTACACCTCCTTTCACTCCCTGGTTGAACTGGAAGCATCTTGAAAAGACATTAAATGAGAAAAGGTCATCCCATGGGACATGGAAACCCAGAAAACTGTGGCTATTATTTTTGGTCTGAATTAAGGAAATGTTTTTCCACAAATATGTCCCCCCTTCCCCCAAACAGAAGACATTTAATTTTCTAGCCCACTCAAGTGAAAAACTAATCTTTTAGCTACAGGAGGTCTTTTTGAAAACAATATAAATTAACCAGATTGTATTCCTGTTGCCTTTTAGATTTAAGGTTCTAATATGGTGTTTCTATTTAAAAAAAAAAAAAAAAAGTTACTGGTGTTCATTATAGCCATGAGCTATGAAACCTCTCTAGTATGAGGCACTATAGACAATGGCTTCTGGCAACCAGCCTCCTTACTGAATAGCAGGGGTGCCTGTTTTCATTCCTGGTGTAGACATGACTAAAAAATATTTTTGACATTATTTTGCCTATACTTTGTACATAAAGAGCTGAAAATTATTTTCTCCCATTGAGAAGGACAAATATTTTATCACGTAGATTCTATGGAGAATGACTTCTGAGGTGACTGTGCTTTTTGGTGGGAATGAACCATTAGCAGAATCATTCAGAATCACTTTTTTTTGCACCTGTGAAAAAGTACTGAGACCAAACTGAGCAAAAATTTCTGGAATGTAGCTAAAGATGTGAAAAGCAAAAATTATTCAAAATGTCAGCTGTTTCTCTATTTCTTTGAAACTAGAGAGAGAAATAACATATAATGTACACTGAGTGCTTTGTAAATGCACTGGAGGGCCTAATTAAATCCACTTCCTCCAAGGAAGGGAAAGTAAAAATTTAATTTATCCTCCAGGTTGGTGAAACTGGGAGGAAAAAGGTCTGCATTCAAACCTAACCCTGAAATTGACTATTTTTCATTATATTATTCCCATTTTGGAATTCAGGAAATCTGTCTGTCAAAGGACTTTTACATAGTATGCGTATCTCACCTCTATATCCCCTTTCTGACTCTCATAGGCATAATGTGAATATATCTGCTACAGTCAATAGACATTCTCCACAGTATTTTCCATAGTGCCTCAATTGCAAACTCATCAGCTGGTCTCCTGGTTTTATTATGATATTCTTCTACTCAGCATCTGTAGCCTGCCTGGAAAGATATGCTCAGCCCTGGAAATTGCTGTTTCTGAGTACATAACTACAGGAAAAATAAAACAGATGACTTGTGAGCTCACATGGAGATTTTCCCTTGATTTTAAAACTAATTCAGATCCATTTCCTTTACTAGCTACCAATTCTCTCACAACATACCAAAGGTTTTTAAAAAAATCTTTATATCCAGTATGGTATACCAAATTAAGCTGACAGTGACTCAATATTTGGAAGCTGTCAGTGACATCTGCATATAGGCATTTGATGGTATTAGAGTGTAAAACTGTTTCTGTGTATGTAATCCTCAAAGCCCAGGTTTTGCTGTGGAGGATTCAACTCTTTGAAACTATCCTTTCAGAAAAAGCTTCTCATTTTAGTCATTATTGAAAGCTATCAACTTTCTCTGATAAAACAGAATTAACTGACAATAAACAATTCAAGAAAAATGAAAAGGAATATCTCAATTTAGCAGACAAAAAAAATCTGTAAAGATTAACAGTACAACTTCTAGTGTGTTGAGCATCTCAGGACTGCTAAGAATTGGATTATTAAGTGCTCCAGACTGAAAAAGTGACTCCAAAGTTCTCCCCGCCCTTTACATGTCTGTGTCATTTATGTGAAAATTCACGAGCAGGTCAAAAAAGGTTCATATTTTGTGATAGTCTTATCAAAGATGCTAGTAATAAAATATTACAGTTATGAAAGCTCCTCATTAAGGTGCAATTAAACAGCTTTAATAATGTAACACCCATTGCTTTGGTCTGGAGTATTTGCCACTGGTTCCTCTTGCCCCTTCCATCTTCTCTTAGCTTCTTTAGCAGAACAACACGTTGCAACAATCCTCCATTCTAGCCCAGATTTTCCTCACTTCTTAGTCTAATGGTGTTTATTTCAAGCTCACCACCGGCTCTGGCTTATCCCAATTTTTTTAATCACAAGGTGAATTTTCCACAAGTACCATAGCCCAGATTTTCCTCACTTCTTAGTCTAATGGTGTTTATTTCAAGCTCACCACCAGCTCTGTCTTATCCCATTTTTTTTTTATCACAAGGTGAATTTTCCACAAGTACCACGATGTTCAACTTGGAACATTTATTTGTTCTAGCATTAAAGACTATTTGTAGTGTTTTAATCCTATTGTGAAACTCTCACCAGTAAAACCTATCTACCCAGAAACTCTACAACTGCTAAAGTGTGAGCAAGAGGCTGGGAATCGAAATACAGAGGTAAGAAAATTGATTATAAATTTCTTAAAGTTCAAGGGCATTTCATCTAAAGCTAATAGTTTTTGACATGGGGTACAATGAAATAACCATCAGGAAGTATCCGAAATCACTGTAAGAAAAAGAAGAGCCTAGATGAAAGTGAAGGCTAGAAGTAAAGAGTACATAGTATGAGTGAAATTGGTTTTAATGATACACATAGCCTAAGAAAACTTTGTATTTGGGATGTGGCTGATGTAAAATACACCAAAGATAAAACTCTGGGCATTACCAATCTCAACATAAGTGATTTTTCTCATTAAAGGGAAACAAGGATCTATGGTAATTGTGGATTTGAAATTATCCACCAACAGACTGCTCTTAAGTAACTAATACCTGAAAGCATCAACAAATATCTATACTAAAAATATAATATAAAACATAGTGAAGTTCAATATCAGTAGTTATTACAATGAAATAATGTTCACATAGGATATACATAGCATTTACATGTAAAAATTCTAGATAAGTTTGGGTTGAGGTATAATTTATGCATATATCCATGTATGAATATGAATACATATATATATATACATATGCATACACACATCTATTAAAAATACACCTGTGTGCCCAGCCAGTCTTAAGAATTCACAGTGATCATCTTCTTTGAGCCCACTTTTTAAAGTCCTAGTGGACAAGAACCTGAGCAACTGGCTCTAGTTGAGCCCACTGAATAACATGTTGGATCAGAGACCTCCAGAGGCTCTCTCCAAATAGGAAGGAAATCAAGATCTGACATTTCTAGATATGCTATTTCAATTGTTCTGGCCCTTATGTTACTCTGGTTTTGTCTTTTTGTTTTTTATTTTGTAAAAAGAACAGAAGACCAACAACCTCCCCATACTCTGTTTTTTTCCTCCAAACAAAAAATAATAGAATAAATGGAACCAGATGAATAAAATAAAAAAGGAGAATACTCAAAAAATATAGCTTCTTTTTGAGAAAAGAGGAAAACATTTTTAAATTCTCTTCCTCCTTCTGTTACTGCTGTCCTCAGGGAAGGTTTATAACAAAGAAGATACATTCCAGCAACAAAATTCATGTTAAGAATAACAGAAAAGTATTATAGAAAATGTGGCTCAATACTTCTGACAATCAAGAAAAATAAAATTAAGTAACTTTTGAGATTTAATGAAAAAGCGAAAAGTGAAATCCTTAGACTGCTCCATCACCTAAGAAAAAAATTTTTAATTGATTTTAAGCCCAGCACTTTAACAGAATTACTCTAAACCTTGCCTGTGTAAAAACTGCATAACCAAGCTGTTGTCTTTACTTTTAATTTTCTTTTAGGAAGGATTGCTTTGTGTTACAGAGGTCTTCGTGAATTAGGCCTAAATTTACAAACTTTTTTTTCCCAGTGCTCTGAGTATGGAATTTGACATGAAGGTCAACAGGTACGAGTTCAGAAGAAACGTAGTTTTCAGGCACATAAATTTATGTGAAGGAAAGCTATTTGAATAATTCCTATTACATGGATGTAACCATTTGTGTTAATTTTTCTCAAGGCTGCAGACATAAATTCATTACTTCCTTCAAGAGAGTCATTTGATCCAACTACTTGGGCTACTTTCTTGTTTTACATAAAGAACTTCAACATTTCTGAAGGAACACAGCAAGGTCAAAAACTCTAGATGCTCATTTTCCATTTTCATTATTGCTATATATATCTATAAAATAATTTTCTGAGGTTTTTAGACTGTAATCCTTTTACTTGAACAAATGTATCTTAAAAGTCCAAAACAAGGTAAACATAACAGAAAAATTAGACTAAGTAGAACCAGAAGTTGAATAGTGATTTGTCTCCAGGACTTTCATTTAAACCTTCTAAATAGAAAACACAGGCATTTATCAGTGTTATATTTTCTTATGGTCTACAAGAAACTACAGAGTTTAATGAGAAAATACTTTCTGGATTCTCTTCTGTTGTCCCCCCTGTAGTTCAACTGCCTCAGGTGTCAAGTATTTTCATCTGCAAGTGAGGTCAGATGAGGTCATTGTATACTTCAAGCCCCAGAAGTGGTGCTGCAGAAGATAACTGCTTAATAGGGAAATTTTTCTTCTGTTTAGCTGCAGTACTTACTAATACTAAATACGTGCACTTATACTTGCAGCAGCAAGCATGGGAACAGAGTGCAGTAAAAGCCACTAAAGCCAAATCCTTTGAGACGTTAATGTTCCAACAGAAATTTCACAAGGATGACAAAAAAATTCAGTCAAATTCCTCTCAACTTCCCAGTCCCACCACTTACACATCGCAGCTCTCCCAGACCAGAACATCTCACTGGAGAAGACTTGTCCATAAGCAAATATGGTATTAAAATTCATCCCAGAATATACTCAGGAACAATTTACTCCCTATTGGTAGCTCCCTGTCCAGTTCAGATGCATTCCCTTCACAACTCAGAGCCAATTCTGACCACTCTGAGCAATATTCTTCCTACAAATGGCAGTAAAGTGTACAATTCTCAGTCTGTTGCAGAGGAGATATTTCCCATTTTGGAATATCCTTCATGTCCTTTCAGAACAATAATTTTGAAGAATAGTAAAAGCAAAGTTAAAAGATTCTTGAAATACATGAACAGATGACTTCTCTTTAGTTACCAATCTAGCCAATTACTACGTGGAGACTTAATGAAGCATGAAAGAGAGAAAGAAAGAAAGGAAGAAAGGGAGAAAGAGAGAAAGAGAGAAAGAAAGAAAGAAAGAAAGAAAGAAAGAAAGAAATTTTCAGATTACTTGTACTTTTCAGGCAGACAAAGAATACTATATAGATTGACATAAAAAATGCTTCTCATATCCAGAAAAAATTAATAATTAAATCACAACTTTACATAAAATATAAATAGATTCACATATCAGTGAAGGATACTATACTGATTTACTCCCTAAACTCCTTAATAGCAGATTCTTATTATTTTTATTAGTTACATATTTACTAGGTTAAGAAAAAAAAGAGTAAATACATGCATCCTTCCAAAAATTATAGTCAGCTGACATTTACTGAATCTTACTTTACCTCTTCTAAATGTTAGCACAGTACACAGCAATTTCTGTATCTAATAATGCATTACTAAAAATAACCTAATTTAGTTAAAGCCAACAAATAAACCTTGGAATTTCAGATTTAGAGTATACTCCTTTAAGACTGTATTGTCACTTCTATTACAAATTTCATCTAGGACTGAGAAAAGGCTGGAGACCTAGCCCAGTGAGACATAACTGATATATCAACCTAATACACTCCTCATCATCATTACTGCTGGAGTAGAGAGAAGGGAAGGTGGGAAGAGAGAAAAAACCATAGCCCTAAATGGTTGTTAAATGAGGTGAAAAATCCCAAAAAAAATCACTCACACCTAACTTTCCTATTTAATGTACATTAAAAAATATACAAGTAATACCATACAGGTCTATTTATATATGAATGCAAATAAAGTTCAGGATTTTAAGCATATTTTTAAAAACGAATAAAAACACACAGAAATTTTTTTTATAGTTCTGGCATATTTTGATAAACAGATTTATCACAGTTTACAACTAAATGTACATTTTTAAAGATTATAAATTTTTTACCTTTATTTCTAGCGCAGAGATCCTGAACGCAGAACACTCCAGTGCTTGATACTGTTTGTTTCTTTCCTGAGGTTTTTCTTACCTTCTTTTATTTTTTTTCCTTTTATTTTTTCTTTTTTCTTTTTTAAAAAAATAAAAAAAATTGATAGTTGAAAGTACAGAGAGATTCCAAGACAGCCTTACCTAGATGAAGAGAATCAGGAATTCAGACATGACCTCCCTAGAATCTTTGGCCATTAGAAGAAGAAAAAAAGCCCAAACAACAAAGCGAAGAAGCAAACAAACAAACAAAAGAGCCCAGTCCCAGCCAGCTCCTGCTAGCATAAAAGTTCAGATTTCGCTACTGAGATCATTGCTCTATTCTAAGCAGTTTTGCTCAATGTGTGATTCTAACAAAAACACCCTCTGCAGCTGGAGGGAGCCTTAGCTAAGCACGAGCCTGTCAAGCTTTTCCCAGTGACTTCTGTCTACTAAATTCAGACTGATGTTTTGTGAAAGGGGGCCTCAACAACCAGGCCCAGATTGCCTGAAAAGTATTTCCTGCCTTTGAGAGAGAGAGAGAGAGGGAGAGAGACAGCGAGCCTGCCTGCCTGCGCCAGGGAGAGAGCGTAGAAATGGAGGGAAAAGAAAACGTCAAGACCGAGCGTTTCAAGGCAGTCAGCTTTATACTCTGCTGGGCTATTTCTGCCAAAGGAAAAAATCTGTACTACAGCTACATAATGTGAAAGTGTATTTAAACCTCTCCTTCCTGGGATTTTCTTTTAAAAAAATGCTTCATGCTTCTCTAATGCTCATGCAAAGGTAGTTATCCAGAACAACACGAGAACATTTCTGAAACACCTGGTCTTTGACGTCAGGTAGTGAGAAACATGGTGTAAACTTAACACATCACAGTGAAAAAAGGTTTAGTACTATTCTGTCAAACAAATATACACAGTTAGGCAGATTCCATATAAAGAATAATGCTAAAATTGCATTCCTACTCAAGAGAGTAAGCTGGATCCTAGAAAACAAATGCTACGTTTAAACCCAGTCATGTTGCAGGCAGTGGAATATGTTGCTTTACCTCTTTTGAGAATCCTCCAGAGTCACACAAATCCAGCTCTGCAAAAGCAAAAGGACAGACTCCATCTTGATCATATTAGTATTTTGCTGACATAAACCACTTGTAACTACTTCGTTCCAGTTTGACAGGGTGCCTGAATCATGTCTTCAGAGTAACCCACAGCATCTACATCCTTTGCTCTATACAAATTTAGTGAATATCGTCTGTTTATCTTTTCTGCTTTCTTCTGCCTTCTCTGAACGACTTCCTCTTAGCTGTTCCAGCCTGAGAACTTGGATTACCATTTGGTTTTGATTAAAACCAGACGGACAGCTCTGTGGAAGTTTGAGGGTAAGCTAATGGAAATTACTAGTATGGCTTTAATTAGTATGTTTATTAGTAATAAATATTAGCTCTTCACATAACAAATTCTACTAATAAACACATACAAACCCCCATCTTTGGCCACTGGTTTCATATTTAGGTGAAATAACTTAGTATTTATTTTATTTAAGTAAGTATGACTCATAACAGTAATCAACATATACAATTTTAAATTTTTTTACACTTAAGACAGAAAGTAGTGCTGTTGCTAAGTTTATTCATCTTACCAGGTGGGTCAGTCATACATCACTTACTCTCTGATGACCCCTTCAGCTGGTGTAGACTTTCTTTATTAATTATTGGTCTGAGTAAACTATTTTATGGTTATTGATCAGGCTATTAATTGAAAACTTTGCCTTTGTCTGGCATTGAGAGGGAGCTACAGAGGTAACACATTGCAGATGTTTTTGTACACAAAATAATGTCTGGACATTTACTGACCAGAAAGGCTGCATTCAGCAGGCCTGCCACAACTGGGACAGGATATTTATTCTGAAAGGAGATAGAAGACCTTCTAAATTACTAACTGCTGATACATGAGTTTCTACCAGTCTCCAACAACTGCTTTTAACTGTTTATATAATGCCTTCATTAGCTCAATTAAATCTTTCCAAGGGCACTTCTTAAGTCAAAGAAAAGCCAGCCCTGTAGGGCTGTCTCCAGCTCCCACTAATATGGCCATATCTGGAGCTAATTTGTCAAGCTTT
Source organism: Passer montanus (assembly GCF_014805655.1). Lineage (NCBI taxonomy): Eukaryota > Metazoa > Chordata > Aves > Passeriformes > Passeridae > Passer > Passer montanus. The sequence continues at coordinate 1,027,833 of NW_024359832.1, read as the reverse complement.
AGTTCCTGAGCATGTGGAACTTTGTGCTAAAATCTGCTAAATTTGCCGAATGTGGTCTTCGTTGTCACACGTGTAATTTTATATCTGCAGTTTTCAGCCTTAAAATTACAGTATTAGCTTTAAAAGTTAGTTGCAAAGTTATGCAGGCCCAAATGGAAGTGGGTTTGAAATCTTTCCCAGTAGCTTTCATGTACATGGATAGTGGAGGTAGACAGCCTTAAGTGGAATGACTTCCCAGCCTAACCTCTGCATCTTCAAAGGCGGAGGTCTTTGAAGCCCATAAAAGGAAACAGCACATGTGCTGGTAAACTCAGAACAGCCAGAAGCACGGCCCCAGAGGTAAATAACTTTTCAGGATTATTTTTAACTACATTTGGCTACTCTTAGTTCTGAATCCATAACTTTTACTCCACTGTGAAGTGTGATTTATACTATTTCCCTGCAAGATTTCAGTTTGGAATTTAGTGAATAAGTTACAAGCTGTGAAGGGGCACATTTTATTTGCAATTATGCAATTGCACAAATTGCACAATTTTAAAATTTATGTTTATGGGAATAAAAATAAAACAAAAAGCCTTTAGTTTCCTTGCAGTTAAAATTTACTAAAACTATTTGACTTTATAATCGCAAAAAAAAGTTATGAAAATTTGAAACACATTTGTTTACCAAAAAGGTAAACAAATATTTCAAGACAGAATTTTAATTTTTTTTAAGAATTATTTTTCTTTAGCTAAACGTCGCTTAATATTCCATTATAAACCTTTGGTTTCAATCAAATAAGGAGTTCTCTCTTTTATTGCAGAAGCCAGTCACAAGGAATAAGACATTGAAAAACTTATAAGTTGGGACATATTTTAAAGATATGAGATTATATAAACATGATCTGCTATGTGAAACAGTTTCAAAAAGAAAACTTATTTCAATTATTCTAGTGCTTGATGAATAGTTGAAAAATAGGAAAGACCATAATAGACACTGTCTGTGCATTTCCTGTCTAAGAAAACTGAGGGCAGACTGTCTCCTAAATATCTTTTCCTGCTATCACATCTGAAGAAAGCAGGGGAATAACCAGAGTTTTAATACTTATTCAAAAGCTGCTTTAATAGAACTTTACAATGGTAGAATAGAAAGAACGTGAAAACAGAACATTGAAGTTGGAAATCTTGATAATTCTGTTTGATCTTGAACAATAAACAGAATGGAAAAAATTAGTAGAGGAATGGAGTACTTATGAGAAATAAGGAAATTCACTAATAAGGCCAGTTAATAGCATGTCCATTGGGGTCAGACTGACTATACTAAAATGATAGAATTTATCTCTTTGCAATTTCTAAGCTTAAGTCAAACACAAAGGTGGTCTTTTTTCTTAGCACAGCTGTAACTCAGAAAACCATATGTCTCAAAGCTAGGCTATATAAATCAGGTATTCAAATAACTCCAACTGTTTTTTAGCTAATGTTAGTTGAAGAATTGTAACATTCTACTCTTATTATGATTACATTTTATTTATAAATAAGAGCAATGTTGAAAAAAATCACACATATATAATATTATTTATTCACAAACATAAAACATTTTTGTCATACTAGTGTAAGCTGAGTACACTCCGTAATTGACATATTGTGGAAAGAAAAACTAATAATATGCTATTTCCATGATCCTATATAAAGTGAACTACCAAAACAATTAAAAACTAAGAAGAATTCAAAGTAGTCAAGCAATTTCTGTTGTAGCAGTACACAGACATTAATATAATGCAGATGTGGATATTTTCATACACTCTTTATTTGTCTGAAGATCTGATGATCGTTTCTAGACCTCAAACTACACATGGTGGTAGGCTCTTCCATAATTTAGTTCTTACTCAGTCAAATCCTTACGTAAAACAATGAGAATTTATCTAAATCTAGCAGTTGGTTTTTAAGAAATTATTAACATAATATAGCTATGGATTCCTGAATGCAAAATTCAAGTAACTTCTGTGAAACAGTATCATCAAGGTTTGTGGACAGACCTAATCTGTTTTCGTGCTTAAAAAGCAATCCTGCTGAGAAAGTAATGTGCTAAATAAGAAAAAAAAAAAAGAACACCTGCGATCTTTCTCTTATTTGTCTTAAGAATTAGAGGTTGCCATATGCCTTACAGAAAAACATGAAAGCTTTCACTAACATCTTTCTTTCTTCTTAAAGAGCATATTTAAACATGATATATTCCCCTAAAAACTGAAGTATAGGAAAAAACCCCAACCCTATTTTGTTTAAATACATGTGGAATTGCCAAAAGTACTTCAAAACAGAGACTAACAGCTCCATTTTAAAAACTATTTAGAAACTTGCCATGTTTGCTTTTCTTTCACAGTGGAATTAGCTGATTTCATAAGGTAGTCCATATTTCACATTTCATAGGTATCAAGTATACGATTTTGTTCTTGCCAAGACATTTTATGAAGATGTTTTGGATTTGATGAAATCATTATAAAACACAAGAGGGAGCAAGTGGAGGGAAAGAGAAGCATCCAGCAGGCGCACACAGACTGGTAGAACAGAATGGCTGGGAATCAGGGATGGGAGGAACACAGATTTCATGTACCTGCCCTGCTCAGGGACATGACCATGTTTCCTATATCTTTGACAGATCCCAATGCATTGAATTGCAGTATAAATGTGCTGCACAAGGAAGTCTGAAGAAGGTTCTTTGCCATTTCCCAGTTGAAATAAATTTTCAAGTGACCATTTCCACAAAATGAAATTAATTTGAATATATTAAAACTATATATATATGCACAATTCTTCACTGTCAAGACTTTATGAAGAGGATACAACTGGAACTGCTTGAAAAAATCCTCATCCAAATCACTAGGAGAAGGAATAATATCTGTGTGTATGACTGTGAGAAATGATTTTTTTAAAATAAAAACCATACCAAATAAAATAAATACCCCTTGTAAATACACTATTCATTTGGAATTTGCTAATTACATTTCTGGAATTTGGAATATTCAATTCTAATTGTCAAGGACTTATTAATTTAGACAAAAATATTAAAATAGTTTTTAAAAGAAGCCCTTAGTCTTGTGTGTATTTATAGACCTTCTTGTTCTCAGTGATGTATTAATGAAAATAATTATTAAGCCCTTAAAAGGTAAAAAGAAACTTAAGGCCCTTTTGGTTTTTATTCAAAGATTCTAACTTTTCCACAGAAAATAAACTCTCAAATCTGAGGTTGCTGCTAAAGTAGGCCCAAGCACCAAAATAATATGCCAAATGAAGATTAACATGGATTAAAAGAATGCAGTGACTTCCCAAATTAGTAGATGATAACACTCAGGCAGATTACCTATATTTAGAAGTGTTCGTTCCATTTCCTGTTTTGGGACTTTTGATCATTAACATTCAGGTTTGAATAACCAAAAGAAGGATTTTGTTTATAATATAGTAGGCTATTTGAAGTGTGTCTTTCAGGGTTGGTTACATTTTCCCTAACATGGATTTTTAGCCATTTCTCCAAACAAATTCTCAAGTTTCAAATATTGGTAGAAATTTCTGTGTCAGTATTTAAAAAACCTTTTCTTCACTAATATGCATATGAAATAGTTTCAGTCTACTCTCTTTTAGTAGAGCGAAACATTTTAGAAACACCAAAGGTAGAAGCAATTAAATGTTCAAACTTTCCTCAAATTAGGTCTCAAGTGTACCTGTTAGTGGACATGCTGGTTGATGTACACACCTTTTCTTACATTGGCAAATTGATAACAAAACCTGTAAAATTACAATTACTGCAGGTCCCATGGAAATAAAACCTGTCACAATCTACAGTTTCATGTTTCCAGACAACTAACACTAAAGTTCAGCAAGACATTGTAAAGCTATTTGTTTGATAGTGTTACACAGTGATATAAACTAAAGATAAAGCACAGTTTCAAGAGCTCATCAAAGAATAAGTAGTTTTAGCCTCTCTGGAATATGCTATCCAGATTTTGGCATGGCTTCTAGCTCTCAGTAATTGATCAGTATATCTGTCACAACTTGGCAAAAACCTCAGAAAGTTGTGTATTACTTAACTATATTTTACATTTCCTGTTGTGAAGACTGTGTCTTCTATTTTGGGGATATCTTTCAAGCAATTATTAGTTTTTAAATCAAGCTCCTATGGAGACAGGTTTTCTTTTAAAAAGCACAAATTTCAAGCAAAAATATGAAGATACATTAACTGCTCTCCGTTTTCAAGTACTGTACAAAAGTATTGTGGTTACAAGATGAATTAAAATGGTTTCATGGGTGCAAGTGGTACATTTTATTTCCATAGAATTGACTAGCACTGATAAAACAGAATACTTGCTTGCATATGGTAAATATTAAGGATGGTGCCATTAAATATTGGGTATGAGTAGATAATAAGCAGCCAGGTTCTTCAACATTCTTCATCTCTCAGTGAAGACAATTCTTTCCTTAAATCTCATATATATGAATATTCTTGGAAGGATGTTGAAGTAAATTTACACGAAAAGTCACATTTTATTGCTATTAATGTTCTTGTGATAGGATCAAAATAGTTCCACTAAACTCAGGGGAGATACTTCAATTTAAAGTCATTGAGGATCTGGTCCTGTTGTTTCAGACTTGAGCGAGCTGTTGGGATTCATCATTCCTAATTGCTTTCAGACCTGTGCAATGCCAGTCTCTCAATGGCCATATTATGCTCAGCATAACTGAATTTTCAGACCTAGAACCTTAGAATCTTTAGGCTGGAAAAGTCCTTTAATATTATCAATTTCTACCATTAATCCAGCACAATGGTGTTTCCTCACTAAACCATATCCCCAAGTGCCATATCCATGTACCTTTTGAACTGCTCCAGGAATGGTGATTCCACCACTTCCCTGAGTGGCCAGTTCCAATGGTTGATGTACCTTTCAGATATGAAATTTTCCCTAATATTCAATCTAAACCTCCCCAGGAGGTACTTGAGGCTGTTTCCTCTCTCCCTCTACTGATACTTGCTTTGTGGTATCTCTGTATTTATATTTACTATCAATTCTTTTATATTTTTCCACCTATCTAAAATATAAGAATATAAAATAATATAAAGAATAAAGAATATATAAGAATATAAAAGCTGTTGATCCACTTCCTAATCTTTGTGTGGCTGGATGCATAAGAGCATTCAATAACTCTCAGGAGCGTATCATTCTTTCTCGCTGTAATAACATATAAATTTGTAGTTGGTGAAACACAGGGCTCTGTTTTTTGTGTTTGGACATGCACACTGTGTTTAACATTTCTACAGAATCTATAACATTTGCACAAACTCTGCCTTTATTCTCTTTTGCAAAATACCCTAAAAATTTACCCTTTCTGTATCACTTTTCATTCCATTACTAACCTGTTTCATCTTCAGAGTCAATCAGAAAATACTTATAGTGGTAATGTGTTTGTTCTTAAAACAAAACAAGAAAGGCTGTTTGTCTGTTTCTTGAGAAAATACTTGGGAGACAAATATAATTATCACTGTTTTCTTTTAGAAACCACGAGTTAGTCAAAATAAATTCAGACTTGCCAAACAATAGGGAATTATGGCTTATTTCAGACAGATTCCTTCCTGGTATCATTCAATTTAGTATCATTAACCTCAGCTATGCTGACTTAAAGCAGTTTGCATGATCATTAGAAGAAAGTTTGTCTTTAAACATTCTAATGATGTAGATAGTAACCATAAAAAATCAGACTTTGTGGGACAAAACTCCATAGCATAACACTTTACGAATATTACAGATGTAAAATTAGTAAAAATTTAATAATCTTAATATAAGTACTTAATATGTAACTAATATTTTACTAGATTATTTTACCAATATACTAAAATGTCATCAATACTTTAATAATATCACAGATGTTAAAAGTCTGTAGGTCGCAAAGATATCAAATTAAACATAACTTAAATGTTTATACAAAAAGCATATATGAGATTGCATGCTGGTCTTGAATTTTACTGTATTTTATCTAGAATTCTGATGAATTAAGGAAGGTCCGAGTTTGTGGTTCATTGGTTAAGACAGCTCAGTGAGGACAACCTTTCCTGAATCTACATAGACATATCAAAGATACAAACACTGGCTTGAGTTTCTCATCTAAACTTTTGAGGAAACTGGGGCACTGAAGACAAGACCTAGCAGAGAAATCCTCCAGGTGTGGTGGTCTTGTTTTTATAATCTTTCATGACTTGCCACTACTAAAATTTGCTCTTTGCCACTGTAAGACACAGAATATTGGGCCTGATCATCATTCTTATGTCATGTTTTCTTATGACTGGCTTGGTACAGAATATCCAAATTCAAGAAAACCCAACATTTCTAACAATATTATGCCTGTTTCTATTTTGACCTTGGAGAGACAGAAGTAAAAGCTGAAATTGATAATATTTTAACACTTTAGTGGAGTATCTATTTTGTCTGCTTCCTAACTTATTAAAAATAAAAAACAGTTAACATTTTTATGAACAAACTTTTTTTCCTAATTGATCTTTAAGAAAATAGAATACAATAAATCTTGCGTCTGCTGGAACTCAGAGAGGAGATGAGCTTCTTTATTTCATTAGGCAAATTGCACACTGTATAATGAGCTGTGGATGAGGTTGCAGTGGCAGGAATATGTTTGGTCATTCCAACATCTGGGCTGGTACTGAGAAGTCTGCCTATTGCTCTCTCCCTAATGAGATGGCTTGACTCTGTGCAGATGCATAGTGAAGGTAACTCCTCATGCCTCTTTCCGCAGTGGAAGTAAAATTGTTCACCCCCCCCAGGGAATTCATTATGCTTTCCAGGGGAAGACTTCCTGCAGTCTCTTCTCCTGTATGATAGGAGAGACCTGATCCACAGAGCAGAGAGCTAGATAATGCTGGGAGAAAACCATCTGGCTTTTCTTCCTTCTCCCTCTCTTTTCCCTATTTCCAGTGAGTGTTAAAATTGCAATGGTAATTAGAGGGATGCAGCGATGAGAAAAAGGAGGGCATCAAAGCTGCAGCAAGTTTTTCAAAGGTGGTTTCCATCCAGGAATGGGATAGGACTGTATTGGGCAAGTGCAGTAACATAATTTTGTTAGGGATTAGGGGCCTGTGCTCATTTCTTTTATAAATATGAGCAAAGACATATCTGCAATACAAGCACCAATTGAACTGAGAGATAACAACCATATGTTATGTACTAGTGCAACCACATTCTATACATCTCAGCTTATGCTGAGCTATATATTTCTTGCTTTTTCCTTTTTAGCTCAACAAAACCCAACAAAACTTAAAACCCTTCAACATTTAAATTAAAACCAGAGGATTTGGTGGTTTCTACATTAATCTGACCACAGAACATATAAGGAAAATAAAATGCAAGTAATGTCTCCATGAGATGAAATGAAATATCTGATGTGCAACTGCTGATGACTAAGAGTTAAGTTTAATATTTCTGTGCACCATTTAGCTAGTTCAATATTTCATTCTCCATGAACTGCAGCAATAATTAAGGAAGATTTCTTATGGTGTTGTCTCTTACACTTAGTTTCCCAGTGCCTAAAAGGCTTTGAGCTCACACAGAATACTCCCAGTATCTTTCACTCTCCTTCTACTCTCCAAGACAAGTATTCCTAAACTGGCAGCAACCAACCAAAATTTAAAGACAAGGCAACATATATGCAACTCTGAATATATCTCACTAATCTGAGAAACTGAGCTCAGAGAGAAAGGAGTTTGAAGAAAGAGCTGGGCCTAAACAACTTGGTTTTGAAAAACAAAGAATAAGCCACCAAAATGCATTGAGACTATTAGGAAAAAAAAAAAAGGAAAAAAGAACTCAAGGACCACAATTTTCATCCACACTTTTCTAGAATGGAAATTTGTTTCACTCTGATAGTTTTCATTTCTAATGCTTCCTTATCAGTTGTTTTTAAAATCTAATACCATGAAAAAAATTATAGAGACATGCTTTGATTCTGTTCCTTTAAAATTTTATGTCCTGGCAAGACTTCCTCCATTTTTTTTCCCAAAATTGCCTGTAAGACAAGACTATCAGTTATTCACAGAGCCTTTCATGCAACACTTGCTGTACCAGTGTCCACATGATCTTGTGGTCTATATAGTCTGGTCTTGGGCTATAGTACTTATGTCTGCACTGGCGAGTAGTGTCCAATGAAAGCAAACCTGTAGAGACAAACAGCTGAGGAAGTGAGATCTACATTATATGCATTTCAGAGGCTGTGTTTCTTTAACTAGTAGGGTGCCCTGGGCTGAATGTATAAGGTGTGCTCCATGTGATGCAGTCTGCTTTCATCCACATGCTCCTATAGCCTGCTATTAAAACATAGTAAATAGGAATGACTAGGAGATTTGCCTCAAAAAATGCTTTGGATTTGTGTTAACCTGCTAATGTAGATATATTAGTAACCTGGTAAAACAGTACACCTCAGTAAGGGAGTTATGCAACAGTCCTTCTCAAGGGAAGGTTTTGGTTGATTTTATTGGCTTTGTCATGGGCAGGTGGAAGCTTAGCCTTTTTGATCTTCATTAGACATTAGAGTGGTTTGCTAATATTTCTTTAAAGATTAGTATTAAAGATTTTATTGAATTCATTATAATTATAACTAATTATATTTTTTTCACTAAAACTGCATTGCTGATTCTGAGTAGAAAACAAGATCACATACAGCTTTCATCTTGAAGGGTTTCCACTTCCTTTTTGTAGAATAAATATTCTATTCATCCCTTGTTTATGCTTTCTTCCTCTTTCCATTTTTGATATTTTCATTGGCAGTATTTGGTTCTTGCATGGTATTCTAAAATAGAGAACATTTCTCCAAATTTAGCTTAGTAAGACATTTTTTCCCTCTCTCTCACATTCCCTACTTTTCTTAGTCTGACTACCATGATTGTTCAAAGCTTCCCAGCTGCTAGTCCTTCTAGAAGTGGCAAAACTGACAATGATAAAGACTGTTTTCACATCTTTTTTCAAGACCACATGTTTAACTTGAGCAAAACCATGATAAGCGCAACAGTAGGCTTTGAGTGTGTGCAATATTTGAGTAACAATGATTTTTTCCTCAGAGAGAAGCAATCTCAAATTGCAAAGGACAAAAGAAGCAAAACATACCAGAGTAAATAACATTATGTATAGTTTTTTTTCTCATTATAAGAGTGAGGGTAAAGGAAACTTAAGAGAAATACTCCATCTTTTATAAAAGCAACTCCAATTAGAGTTTCTGTATGAACAAATTTTAAAGTTTCAAGGAACCTCCCCACTGAACTAATTAGATAACTGTGAAATTTGTTTTGGAACAAAAGATTATGCTGGTAAAACAATCCAAAATGAACATCAGCATACCGTGCAACTCAGCATTGCTTATAAAACTAATTTTTAAATATCATTGCCTGATATATTAATTAGATTTTAATAAATGCCTAAGGAACAGGGAAACTGCATCCTGTTATAAAAGTGGGTAAAAAAAGAAAAAAGTATATTTTTCAAGTCACTTGAGCGAAGATGGTAGTGAAAAGACACCTGACAAAGAGTGGCAAACTATACACAACAAACATTTGTGGGGAATATCAAAGAGTAGTAACATATAAGGAAAAAGATACCAGCTATTTATCTTTAAAAAGAAGTGAGGTAAAAATGAAAGGAAGTAAAAAAAAAAAAAAAAGGAATATATGCTCTGTTAAGATCTGAGGACTCCAGCAGTTTTTCTCACCTAAAACTGGTCAGAATCAGACCTGAAGAGATTCAGCAGATGACATATTCAAAGTAAAAAACAGGAGCTGTTTTGTTCTGTCTCCCATGAAAAACTGATATTGAAACGTAACATAAGATAAAAGAGATATACACAACCAAGAGAAGAATTTTGGATAACCTTATTTTGTCATCTGATAATTCAAAGAAGAAGAGTACAAAATTATCAGTGTTTAATATGAGTCCAACTTCCACGTCCTTTATGCCATAGTAGATTGTAAGATTAGTTTGCATACTGGGGAAAAGAGAGACTAAAACCAGCTTTTCTGAGAGAGGCAGGCATCTGGAATGCTTCCCAGACATCACAGAAAATTTTCAAACAAAACTTGTAGGTGTTCAAAGTGATAAATATGTCAAGGATGTGTACTCTTTTATATGGAGTTTTCATTTCAAGTTGTTTCCTCTATTTGTATGTTTTGTAACATAGACATACAAATATACATGAAGATAAGGTATATCCAACACTTTCATATCCACTGATTTCTAAAATGCTTTTTTTTGTTATTTCTTCTGTCTTTATTGTATCAAATTTTGCATTAGAAACAAACTATTTTTATAGTAGACATGAACTCTTGTCTGTCGGACCAAGATCAATGCTTTAATTTTCTTGGCTAGGCTCATAGGCATACTATTTTCAGTGAACTCACCCTTTCTATTATGTGCCAGCTTACTTTTAAAGAAGATATTACGGCAAATTCTCAGTTACTTGGTTTCCTCTGTGTGTTAAGGAGACATGATAATTCTTTTTCTTCTTTACAATTCAAGATAGTAAGTACTGACTCCATGCTGACTGTCATAATTACCTAGAAGACGCCTAAAAGCAGGTGCTAGCACAAAGGTATTATACCAATCTAAGGATTCAAAGCCGAGCACAAATGGAAACACTGAAATATGCTGTTCTGCATATCTGGGTAACCCACACATCCCATTAGATATGATTTCTAAAGATCAAAGCCATTTTAAATTTTTTTACCCATCTTGCAGTTAGAAAGAACTAGCCTTTCACAAAACTTCTCTTTTTGGAGAGAAGGTGTTCCTGGTACATAGTGGCCCTTATGATTAAAACAGTTAGAGTAAACTGTGCATTTTATCAACCTGAAAAGGTGCAGATAAAGACCTGTTCACTTCAGTCAGTACTACCTTCTTGGGTACACTTCCCACATTCACATGTTTCCTAGATGAACTTCAGGTAACAAGGTAAGAAAATCCTAATACCAAAGGACTAAAAGGAAGATCTGCAAATTGCCAAGTCTGACACAGAGTTCTGTTACTGAAGCAGGGTTCTTAATGGAGATCAACTAGAAAAAGTACTTAAGAATGCATAGGAAGACAAGTTCCTTCTGAAAAGGAGCTGTAGTGATGCAAAAAAATTATTTCCAACCAAAGTACAACTTGAAATATTTCAGCACCTCATTAACAGTCTTATAGCTAAATACTTATATATAATGCTTTACATTTATATTTGTGCTGATTCAAATTTTATAATCCAAATCTCAACTTCTTCTATAATAGTAATAAATGGGGGAGTTATATTTTAGGTTAGGTAATTCAGAGAAAATTGCCAAATATGTAACACTAATACTTTTAACAAGTGAGCATCCCAATTAACTCAAATTTTAAGACTTGTGAATATCAGGACTTTAAGTTACATTTCTCACTAAGAGAGAAACCCTCATGACAACTGTCACAAAGGACTGTGATGCCTAGATAACTCTGCTCAGAAAGGTGCAATTCCACTGGCATTTCTGAGGACCTGACAGATATTGAAACATAGAAAGAGGAATGTAGATTTTTACTGTAATTTATTTATGTCACAGTAGTAAATTAATATAGTAAGTGATTTACTGTGAATGCAACTAAAAAAAAGAGTTTTACCAAAAGATTTTTCTCTTTTAAGCAGACCTATCCAGCTAGCAGCATGCATAACTTGGAATTTCTCCTTCCACACTTGCAGTTCAGAAATTTAACCTCATAAACAGATGGAAGCAATCATATATCGCATGGGGTTTGAGAGAACTAGAAAAATGAGCTGGTCTGCAAGATGAAAAATCTTGAGAACAACTGAGTTACAAGCTCAGTGTTCAGGTCCAGTTTCTCAGTTCATGAGATTTTGCTCACATTGCAATAAAATTTTCCCATTCCAGCATAGTTCAAATTCCAATCAGCACATTTAAAGCCTATTCATAATAAGAAACTTCAGGAAGATTTGGAGATTAATCCTGATGTACATAACTAAATGATGTCCCAATACCATCCTTTGAAAGATGATAATTTTTGGGGCAGATCTTCAATTCCTGAAAGGCTTCTTTCCCACCTTGAGCTCTTTCCCCCCGCCTTTTTTTTTTTTTTTTTTTTTTTCCCCAGGTACCGGTATTTGTAATTCAGGTTTAGTCTCTACTTTGTCATGGAATAACTTTGTTAATTAAATACTTCACAACTTGCTTCATTTACCCAGTTCAAAGAAACCCTTAAGGTCTCCTACCTATCTGAGAGGTTGTTAAAGGATCCTCTGGGGGTTATCTACTTGCTGCGCAATGTGCACACCCAGGCCACGAGAATCCAGAATAGACAGAGATCTTCATTCTCCTCCAGTGACTTGACTTTTGCCGCCTGACTAAAAGCCAGAAGTTGAGTCAGTACAAAGACTAAACAGAACAAGGGAACAAGGGGATGCTATGGGAACAGTAAGGAAACTTCTCAAATTTTCAGGATTAATTAATGATGAGGGAGTAAGGAGACAAGATTTGCTTTTTGTAGGCTCTCCAAAGATTTATGAAGTACATTGTGGAGCATGGGGCACAGGGTCAATCCTCTATCAGATGAATTTGAGATTTTAGTTTCTTCTAATCACTATTTTCTACCAGTTACTTTATTCTTCAAACTTATGTGGGAGAAAGAGAGGACAAGCAAAGTCTAAACATGTCAGATCATAATCAGCAGCAAGACATACCAGACATACTTCACCTCATCATAATTTTCACCCATCCAGTCCAGCCATGCTTTTCAATTATGGATTTATTTTAAGCTCCAAAATGCATATGGCTACACAGCGTGCAAAACTCACACATCCTGAAGACTGGGTCCTGTAAGTACCCAACAAACCCCACAGATGCCATAGAGCATGTTGAGCTGTGTTGGGGCATACCCAATAACACACTTAGATTCCTCTGCTATGAATCATGCTATGAGTCAAGGCCTAGTTTGGTGTAGCACAGCCAGCTTTGTTTTACTGAAGAAATTACTGTTAATGCCAAAGAAAGTATAGAAATAGGGACTGTATAGAGGAACAGGAGATTTCCAAACAGAAGCATAAACATGACACACGAATACATCGTCCCTACTACCTGTTATTATTGGAAGAAAAAGTCATTTTTTAACACTCTGAATTCATAAATATCCTTCTCATAAGATTTCTTGTGCATGGCAAAATAATGTTTAATGTAGAATGATTCTGTCACATAAATCATAGATTGGCAATGAAATTATGAATTTTTATGGTAATCATATGCCAGTTTCTCACATAATGCAGTTGATGTGACTGGTTAACATTCAGTAGAACAAAGCTACAGATTTTTAAAAAGTAGTTTACTCAAAAAAATACAAATGAACAGTGGAAGTGAAATACATATTATGCATTTTAACACATAATTTGTTTGTGTCATCTCTTAAAACGTACTTTCAAGACATTTGCACAAAGCCTTTAGTATTGTTCAAAATACAAGGTTAGGAATGCAATTCAGTTTAGAGGGTAAGGTACTATTAGAAGTTTGGGAGATAAGATGTAGAGAGCTCTGTGATAGCAGAGTATTCAGTGTCATGTCTAGCTTCATAGCTTGTTGTATCATTGGAGCTTTTAGAGAGGTAAGAAAAATAAACCTTTAGCTTCCTATACTTTTAGCAATGATTCACTTCTAAGTAATTTCAAAGGAAACTTTTCCCCATTAAGTTTTACAACACTGAAGATATTTTAGAGAAGTTTTACATATTTTAATGATTTAACTGGAAATTTCAGCAGGCACTGTGTTCCTGAATCACTAAGGGTTTTAGAATAGTTATTAGTGGAAATATAAAAGTGCATGCACTGCCAAATTAATTCCAGATTTAAGGTAAGTCCAGGTAAGTAGAAAGTTACCTCCATGGCTTAGGTTTTTTATTACACAAAACCAATATATAGCAAATAAGCATAATGTATGGAATAAATTTCTGTATCTCTGCCTCCTGAATTTGAGTTTATTGATTGATGAATTTCCTGGCAAAGAAAATAAGTTTTGATGAGATCAGCAGGAGTCTGTGACTGATTCTAAGAGAACACTTGGTTGGTATCAATAGATGATGCTGTATTTTAAGGGTCTTGAGAATCTGACAAGGAAATTATTTGAGGAGAGTGAGGGTGCCAGAAGACGGCAGCAGAAATGGCATAAGAAGGTGTCACAAGAATGAAAGCTTTAAACGATGCAAAAGAAAAAGTGAGCTGTTGCAAGCAGTGCTTGTTCCTGAGGTGAATGCAAGAGTTTTACAGCCTTTATTGCAGGCTAATAAAGTCTCTTTTACTAAATATAAACATTTCCTCTCTCTTGGATTTCCCTGTTAGGCAATGACACTTAACTCAAGAAACAGGAGCCACAGACACAAATTTTAATGCAACAACAACCCAATGAGGAAATACTTTGTTCAATGCTTGTTTTTTCAATGAAGAAACCTGAGGCAACTACAGGTACATATTAAGATTGGTACCAATTAGTACTAACTAATTAGTTGTAGCTGTAATGTAGGTGACTGTTATAGAATTTGATTTTTTTACTGAGTGTTCATAAAAATTCAATATGAACAATATTCACATCAAATCTTTTTGCAAATAAGATGGCATGTTTTAATATTTTTTTGCATTAAGCGCCTATGTTGAATGAGAAAATGTCTTGATGCATTGCCATCTTCAGAGCCACCATAATATTAGGATGATACTTTGTAATTTTTCCAGCGTGACTGAACCCCTGAGTTGCAGTGTCACCATTGATAAGATTTCAATGTTAAAACAAAGTTTCTACCAGGCATGCACAGTCGCAAGGAAATAACCCAAAACACGTAAACCAAAAAAACACACACAAAACCAACTCCCCTGCCAATCCCTCCTCAAACATATCTGTTCCAAGAAGAGCATAATGTTAAATATCCACCCTTTAACTATGCCAGTGTGGTTTTGTGGTTTAATATACTATAGTATGTGAAAGGTGAAATAGAGCTATAGCAAATATTTGTCTGCATGCCCACAAAAAGTTAAATATACCTAAATATAACTGCCTCACTAAATCATTCCAAAGCCCATCATCAAAAAATACTGGAGGATGAGCTCACTCACAAGTGAACTTTTATATATACATGTGTGTCGGTGTGTCTCGTCCCCCTCCCTCTTTGGACTGTGGAAGTCCAAAAGGTTCATGTACACACAACATCTGGACAATGCCCACACTCAATATGAAGCAGCAAGACATCTGTGACTAATATCCAGATCATTCCATTTGTTGGACTCAAGACAATAAAAACGGTGGATGAAGTTTAAAGAATTTTTTTTGAGGACTTGTGGGTGGCCAGCCAGTATGACTAAGATACAGGCATTTTCTAAATGCTTCAAACAGACTTCAGTCTGACTGGTCAGAGTCCCATGTGGTCAGTATGGAAAAAGGGGAAACCAATAAAAAAAAAAAACCTCCCATCCCACTGGATGTTAAGCAGGTTCCTGCATAGCTTATTCTTGATAACCCTTCCCTTCAAAGTCATACAGCCAAAATAGTGGAAACTACTTTGGTGCATTGTTGTCACAAGATTGTTAGCAAATTTAAGAGAATTCAGAGGAAAAAAGTCAGGAGTTGCATAAGAGACTGGAAATGTCAAGAAAAGGGTTGAGATAAGTACGTATTTTTGCCATCTGAGAAATATATGAGTAATGTAGCTTTCTAAAAATATTATCTACAAAAACTAAGGAAGCATAAGATGAGGGGACAGTTGCAAAATGTTTTAATTATAATGCAGCCTCAATAAAAGGGCATTTAGAGAAAAAAAACAATAAATCTCTATTTCCATCAAACTGTAGGGTAAAATAATCTTCTAAAATAAAAACAGCAAAAGGAGGGAAGGTGTTACCTGTAAGGGTGGTGAGGCAATGGAACAGGTTGTCCAGATGGGTTGTGGATATCCCATCCCTGACAGAGTTCAGAGCCAGGTTGGATGGGGCATTGAGTAACCTGGTCTAGTGGAAGATCATGACAAGAACTTTGGAACTAGATTGTCTTTAAGGTCCCTTCCAACCCAAACCATTCCATGATTAATAAGCCATCACTAATTTATTAAGGAGGATGAGGATCTCAAGAAAGACAGAATCCAGGAATCTATAGAAAGATACCTAAAATATATAATAAAAACTTAAAAACAACAAAATACTAAAGAATCATGTTGAACCTGGTCCTGCCCACCTGTATGATGTGTCTCACTCAACAGTGTTGTAATGACACAGTTGGCATTTGAAGTTATCTTGAGATCAATGGTAAATTTAAACTGATTCTGCATGTGCTGCTCTGCCACTACATCCCACAGGAAAACCAGTGTGAATTTATTTAATTTACTTGAAATTTATATGAGGACACGAATAGTCAGATATGTGCAACTCAGATTATTCTGTTCAGATATCACACACACTATTATCAATTTATAGGTTTATTCTGTGTTTGAAAGTTCAGGAAGACCACAGCAGATGAAATTGGTAGGTTCTTATGTTTGTGCAGCCTCCAGTTGTCATCCAATAGTTCTTCAATCCCTGTAGAGTGGATTGATCTATGTACAAGAGTAGTCTCTTCTCTTTGGAAGTCGTAACTGGATGCCACCTGCCTCATTACATGTTAATTTACAGCCAAGACTAGGCTATGAGGGATACCTGCTCTAAAAGAAAATATTAGACTTTGGATTATGCTGACACTGCAGTTTGTAACTTTTACTGCAGATAAATTTCCACAGAGCCTAACAACATTCAGACTCAGTAAGATTCTGAAGTGAAACAGAACCAAAATAGACTTGAGAGAGCTGCTAAAAGGATGGGGTCATAACCAGGATATAATTTATTGTCAAATCGAAAGCATTGATTTCAACAAGAATAAGAACCTAGCCATAAAATTATTCCCACAGTCCACCCACATTAAGAAGATTTTGCTGTGAGACAGACTGCAGGTTGAGGTTTGGGCAGATATGACCAATTTAGGCAAAGGAAGAAAATATGAAGATAGCTTCTGCTGACTCTGAAAAAGAAATATTGACTAAGAGCCAAGACTTCCCTGCTATGTAAGAAGCTGTACCATAGAGCTCAAAGTGGACATGACTATTCACTTGCCCAGATGTGTCAGCTGCTAGCTATTATCTTTTGATACAATAGATTTTATTATAAGTAAGTGGTCTTATGCTAAGTTAATACCTTTCATTTATTTTTCCACATTATACCACAGAAGATTCCACATGGTATAAAAGTGGTAAAAAGAACAGCTAGATTGTAGGATTTATATAGAATCACATTCTCTTTCTGTGCTCTAAGAAGTTCTTTGCCTGAACCTAAGCAATAGTCATAAAATGCTCTTATCTGTCCTTATCTGCTTTACTGTTTTTCCTTCTACAGAAACTTTGCTGCTCTTCTAGTTCCTCAAACTGACCCACTTCATAGTAAAAATTTCCTACCACATGGTACATCCTACCCAGCCTTTTGTCTTTATCAGCAAGCAGATCACTTCCTTGACACCATCTTTTTGTTTCAGCTATTCAAACTTGAAACAACAGTATGCTCTTTGGGTAGAGTGCAAACAAATTTTATGAGCTGGGGTTGTGGAATAATTCTTATAATATATGGAAGGTGTGTCCTAAAACTTCTCTAAATTGTATTTTCTCTGCTTGTTTTAATTGCAACATTTCAGCAGCAAGATATCCACAAGCAGAGAACTACAAGTCAGTCTCATGTCTATGCCTGCCAAGATCATGGATCAGATCCTCCAGGTAACTATTGTAAAGGCAGACAGAAAGTAAAGATGTGATGGGTGATAGCAAACATGGCTTCTCCAAAGTAAAATTGTGCCTGAAAAATTTGGTGGCCTTCTATGATGGATATAGAAGTAGTGGATGGGGGAAGAGTGACTGACATCTACCTGTACTTGTGCAAAGCATTTTACACTGTTCCACACGACATCCTTGTCTGTAAACTGGAAAGTTATGGATTTGATGGACAGACCATGCTGTGGAAAAAGAACTGTCTGGATGGTTGCACTCAGAGCAGCATTTGGCAGCATGATGTCCAGGTAGAGAGCAGTGACAAGTGCTGTTCCTCAGGGGTAGGTGTTGGAACCGGCACAGTTTAACATCTTTGTCTGCGATGTGGACAGTGGAATTGGGCGCACCCCCAGAAAGCCTGAGCATGACACCAAGCTGTATCAACAGCATTACTTCATGTTGCCACAACTTCTTGGATTCCTAAAGTGGGAATAAAAAACACACCAACACACCAATATTTTGGCAGTGGCTGGACAGTGCTTACACAGCACTGAGGTTTCCTTCCCCCCTGACTCTGCCTCCCTCAGCATGCAGAGCTGAGGCTTACAAGATGCTGGGAGGAGACAGCTGACTCATACTGGCCAAAGGGATATTCCACACCATATGACATCATGCTCAAAAGTAAAAACTCAGGGAAAGAAGGGGGAAGGGACATAGTTAAGGTATGTGTCTTTCAAAGTAGCTGTTCTATTTTCTGAAGCCCTGCTTTACAGGAATTGGCTAAACCTCTGCTTGCTGATGGGAAGTAATTAATAAATTCCTTGTTTTTCTTTAGTGTGTTGTCCTGGAAGACTCCCTGCTGCTATCCTAAACAAGAAGGACTTACAGTACTATTTATGTTGCAGAAGTTTTAATGTCTTCTTTTTCCCCTGTTAAAAGTAGTCCATTCTGCTAAAACTGAACTGTGTATTGCTAAGTAGTGTGACGGCACTATCAACTTGAAATTAAGCCACATATCTACTGCACTGTCGGCAAATGTTTTGCTATTTTGCTATCAGATTGAGTGATCTTTCATACACTGAGAAATGTGTGCTTCCAAACTGTTTGGGAAGATTTCACATTGCTCTGCAGCTCTGAGGTGAGCTCTGTGCAGACCTTCACCAGAGAACATTTTGTTATCCTGAATTTTTGCTGCTGGTTAACCCAGCAATGTGGCACAGCAGCTGTCTACCCATCTGTTTATCTTATGGGCTCAGGAAAAAGGTCTCTAAAGCATAAAAAAAAAGTCCTCCCAAAGGAAATGGTTTATATCATCAGTCTTTTCTCCAGTGATAGATAAATTGCCCAAAATACTGACAAAACTGATGGGAAATTCCCCAGCAGGGCTTTAGTACAGAGGGCTGATGCCAGAGTGTAGTATGCTGTCAAATACATCTTCTCAAGCAGTGTATTTGCAGTCTCTAAATTCAAATTATTTCTTTACCCCATTGAAAATGGTGTGAGTGGTGTGAGGGCTTTAATGGAAAAAATTACTAATGGGATGGTGAGAGGAACCTTGAAATTTTCAGTGACTGCAGAGGCTGTTCATGTTCTCTTATGATGTATCCCAAAGTGCAGCAATACCAGAGACCTAGACCTGTAACAGCAAAAAGAAACACCAGATTGCGAACACTTCATTTGGAGGACATGTCATGAGGATGCAATCAAAAAACATAGCAAAAAGACTTAACTGAGTAGACAATGTCCAATAAAATGCCTTCAGCTCATTGCTAATTAAATCACCCCCACTGTCCTGTTGTATCCCTCTAGTCCTGTCCTATTTGATGGTTTGTAGCACAGCAGAGGTACATGGCAGGAATACCTTTCAGTACACCAGGGGTATACAATAGAGATCTTCAAAACCAAGGCAGGGGAATGTAGGTCCTCAACCAGTAGTTCTTGTAAGCTTTGGGAAACACAGATAAAATCACTCTGGTATAATTTGCTTCATGCTTTTTTAGGGGAATTTAGAAGGAGAGAAATTAAAAATACAAGATGCAAAATATCTTTAAAAAATATTTCCTTGGATTTTCAAGTTATTTCCAAGTTCCATCCAAATAGAAAAGCACTAATAGGGTAAGAAGTGCATTCCTTATTTCAGTGTACATCAAGTGTTAGTGAAAAATGTCTTAGTTCAGCCACAGCTTCTCTCCTAGGATGGGTATGGGTACATTCTGAATTGCAGCATGCCAGATGTTCCACAGAATGATGAAGCCCACGCATAAAAAAACACAGAAAAATTATGCAGAGAACATTGTTTAAAATGCTCTGCTGTCTCTTGGATTATTTCCTGAAGCTTATTATACCAATCACCTGGAACATAAACCTAACTTCAGCAACTGTTCTTCTCTTCTAAAGCAGCTCCCCATTGCCTTTGACTGTTGCTTTTGTATACAATTCTTTATCAAACCTAATTGGAAACAGCATTGAAAGCAACACTTACCATCTCCCTATGCTGCTTACCCCTCTGCATCCAGAACATTGCTGAACATTGCACAAGAAGATGCAATCCTTTGAGAAGCAAAGGATTCTCTCCATTGCTGAACCAGATAAGACCTTCTCATCACTGGGACTGCAGGGTGATCTAGATGTCCCATGAAAAAAAGCTTAAAATCTCAGGTTTTCAAGGTTACCAGTTATGAACAGAGACAGAAGCATCCTGCTCTATGAGTCTTATGGAACTGACAAGAAAAAGCAGTTTAGTCCCTTATAATCCCAGACATGCATCACTGTCACCTACTAGTACAGGCTTGGGGTTTATGGTAAGAATTATGGATATACCTCAAAAGTAAAATATATTTAGTCCAGACACAGATAATCTCCTCCCATTTTAGTTCTAGTATTAACATTAGTTAATGTGCTGCGTTGCAGAGAAAACAAAGTGTGTTTTCTGATGTTTTAGTTCAAAACAGATAAAAAAGGAACTAAAAGGATATATTTTTTAAAAAATAATTTAAGGCTAATACTTATAAAATTAATGGTTCACTGGATGCACTGCAGGTCACTGAGGAAGCATAAAGCCTTTCATTTCCAGGCATCACCGATTTGTTTTTATTTTTATGCATGATTATATACCTAAATCTTTTAAAACTTTGAATTTTGATCAACTGAAGCATAAACATGACATTAAAACAGATGTTTCACTGGAGAAGTAGGAAAAAGAATAAGTAATGTTACTGCACAAAATATATTTGCATCTTCATAAATGAAGTAACACAAATCTTTTAATTCCTTAACTGATTTCATGGTGTGACTGTATAACAACTTTATGTTTTACTTCATTTGGAGAGTACTTGACTACCACATATATAAAAATTCAATGTTTCTAATTTTATAACTTTAAACTGATGTTTTGGTGCAACATATTACATAATCTGTAATAAATAACTTATTTGCTGAAGAAAATAGAGGAATCAATAAAAATCAAATTCACTGTCCTATGAATATGAAGTGTCTTAAAAGTGACTCAGAGAAACCAACTGGCTTTACAAAGTCAACATTAGATGTATTCCTAAACCACAAATGTGGATAAGTCTATGACAATATACTCCAGCAATTTATAATTTCCCTCAACTCATGCATTACATCAGCTCCAAGATATTCCTATGTGAGTTTGAAGTTTAACTAATGACCAGAAAACTTTATTCACTTTCTCCAAATCACATATTTTTCCTCAAATGTCAGATATTCTGAACTACATTTTTTTTCCAGTCAAAGCAAATACAATAAAAAGAGTGCTACTGTGGGTCCAGCTTCCCACAGTACCATCAGCTCAGACCCCTTCATTTTTGATGGAAATGTGAACTTTTAGATTATATGTGTTGAAGTTAAACCTTCAGTAGTGTCCCTGATCAATGGAATCACCAGCCCTGTAACTTATGAAAAAATATAGATACTGATGGGTACTTCAGCTATAACTGCTGTAAATATTTAATATTCTTCTGCCTGAAATAAGACAAAGAACAGAAAAGGTATCCAAAGGTATCCACTTTACTGTTCTAATGATTAGATTATTCTTTAAGAAAGAAAATTATACAGTTCCTGTCTCTCCCTCTCCCTCTCCCTCTCTCTCTCTCTCTCTCTCTCTCTCTCTCTCTCTATATATATATATATATATATATTTATGTGTATTTAATACATGCAGGTTACATATTTTTTCTCTACTTATTCATATGTAGAACCATATCACTCATTTAAATACGAATAAGTATTTAGTCAAATTATTCTTCCACATAACAATTTTGACATATTTAGAAAGCTAGCTTGCTCTTCACTTGATATATATAATGGATACCTGATGCAACAGCTCCAGTGGTAATCTTGTTTACTTTTAGTTGAATACTCAAGTAGGTAACTTTTAAAATTTAAAAATTCATGAAGGAACTAATGAAAAATTTTAAATTCCTGACAACGGCAATGTATTTATCTTAAACTCTCACTTAACTGACTGGCCCAGATTTCTGCCCTGTTCTCAGAAGGCAGCTGTCCCTGTTTCCACAGGAGAGTTGCATTATATTGATAGCAGTGTAAGTTCCATGGTCATTTCCTTACCTTTTCGTGATTATTATTACTTGAGCTCTCGGATTAAACGTACCAAAACACTCTCAACACACTTTTCAGGGATTGTCTCCCTAATCCAATGCCCTTGTAAAACCTTGTAATCCCCCTTGGCATTTTGCATACTCTGTTCTTCTACCCAATCCAAATATCCTTCTTAAAAATCAAACTTTTAAAATTTCATTTTGTTATTAAAATAATTTCATTTATCAAAACTGTGTATGCTATTTAGCAAATACCATAGAGTAACTAATAGATTTGTAAAAGTTCCTTAAGATCATAGAGTTCAACCATCAACCCTGTCAAATCCACCACCAAATCATCTCTACATGGCTTTTAAATATATTGTGAGCTGCTGACTCCACCAGTTCCTTGGGCAGCCTGTTTCAATGCTGGACAGCCCTTTCTGTGAAGAATTTTTTCCCAGCAACCAATCTAAACCTCCCCTTATACAACATGAGGCCATTTCCTCTTGTCCTATTGCCCGGTAACTGGGAGAAGGGACTGACCCACACCTTGCTACAACCTCCATTCAAGTAATTTTAGAGAGAGATAAAATCACCACTGAGCCTCCTTTTCTCCAGTGCAAATGGCTTCCTAGCCATTCCTCCCAGGACTTCTGTTCCAGACCCTTCACCAGCTCCTCTGGGTATGTTGCAGCACCTCAATGTATTTATTGAAATGAGGGGGTCCAGAACTGGACACAGGATTTGAAGTGCAGCCTCCCCAGTGCTGAGTAGAAGGGTCCTGGTCCTGCTGGCCACACTGTTGCTGACACAGGCCAGGATGCCATTGGCCTTCTTGGCCACCTGGGCGCATCTGGCTCATGTTCAGCCACTGTCACCAGCATCCCCAGGTCCTTTTCTGCTGGGCAGGTTTCCAGCCACTCTTCCTCCAGCCTATAGTGCTGCATGGGTTTGTTGTGACCCATAGGCAGGACCCAGCACTTGGCCTTGTTGAATCTCATAAAGCTGGCCTTGGCCCATAGCTCCAGCCTGTCCAGACCCCTCTGCAGAGCCTTCCTGCCCTCCAGCAGATCAACACTCTCACCCAAATTGATGTCATCTGACTGCGTGTGCACTTGACCATCTCATCCAGAATCCTGTCAAAGCTATTAAACAGGGCTGGGCTCAACACTGAGCCTTCCAGAACCCCACTGGTCACTGGCTGCCAGATGGACTTAGCACCCTTCACCTCCCCTCTCTGGCCATGGCCATGCAGCCAGTTTTCTACCCTGCAAACAATAGTTCTTAAAGAAGCATCTACAAGAGCACTTCTGCCCAACAGACTGTGGAAGTAGCTGTAGGAGCCCCTTTTATAGTTAGTAGCTTGAATTCCCTTCTGGCAGGAGACATTCCCTTTGGTATACTTACAGGGTTTTTTAAAATTTCCAGCTTTTAAATATTAAAAAAAATAAATTGTATAGAAATTTAGTTTCATTCTTAGCATTTGAAGAAACAGATGGTTGTACAGACAGAAAAACCCTGAACAAAGAACATATCTCCACTATCTGTAAAGTTATCTCATTTTAAATAACATTTTTCACTTCAGTGTGTGAACTGTTCAGGTTAAAAACACTTTTTGGACAACAATTTTTGCCTGTTACCTAGTTAAACTTGCTATAACACTTTTAAAACTTGATAAATAATGCATAGCAAAGCAAGATTATCGTGGGTGAATATTAATGGCAGAAATTAGAGCACAGAAACTAATCTATAGTCAGAGAACACTAAAGCACAGAGTACTAAGTGACATAAGTAGGCTAATTGGATGCTTCTTACAGGAACTGCTTTTCTGCAAACATTAGATTCACCTGACAGAGATTTATTTGACAACTCTTGGATAAGAAAGGAAGCAAATGCTTCTTTTTTGTGTCAAAATAACAGATCTGTGTCTTGACATCAAGGAAAAAAACAACCAACCAAACAAACAAACAAAGAGATGCAATATCTTAACGGTATATTGTTTTCTTCCTCATTTATTTCAAGAATCAAAATAATTCTTATTACTCTTCTCACAATCCTTCTCCTACCCTTGACAAAGACTCAGATTGTTAGAATAAGATAGCATTTAATAAAATAACTATTTATCAGTAGAGTATCTTGATCAATGTTTGCACATGGTCTAGATGACCTAGTTTAAAATAATACAGTTGTCCTACTCACAAAGTCTGGAATCAACCTATGATTTGTGGATTCTTGTGGTTTTATGACTTTATTTTAAAAAAATTGATAGCCATAGTCCTTCCTCAGCCCAATGAACTGCAGAGGCATAGATCAGTGCTAATCAGTAGCCCTGTTTACAACTACATATCACAGTTTATGTGTCTCTGGCCTGTGACTGGTAGCCTGGGTAGAGTGACCAAATCCCACTCAGCAAGTGAGAGATACCGGGGAAAAATGGGAGCAACAAGAGCTGACAATCTACTTAGAGCATTTCCTAGGTAAAGGTGGAAATGCCTTCACCATTTTGACAGCAACCTGTCCAAAGCCTCACCTGCTCAGCTTGATCAAAGAACCAAGGGGAGCCAGCAGAATAACTTTGAGGGAAAACTTGAAGAATGACATGTCAATGTAGGGAACTGCCAGGAGTAAGCCCATGCTGTGCTATAGCTCCATCAAACTGAATCAATTAAATGTGTGTTTGATAGAACTCAACATGACTGGCAACCATATGAAAAGCAACATGAAATCCAGAAAATTACAGGGATAAAACAACCAAATTTTACTCTTATATATAGCTATATTCTCTATAACATTCAAGGATCTTGTGAACAGCTGTTACAGAGAATGCAGATTGTGTATGCCATGTTTGCATTATTGGTACTTGTGAAGGCTTCCCTTTTAAAAGCTCAAATTAAAATAGGAAAGTGAGTTTCAGGCACAAAGTCACCTTAATTTAAATTTATGAACAAATAATCTGTGCTGGCAAGTGTGTTAATTTATGAAAAACTCTGCATAATAAAATTCTAGATTCCTGTCTGACCTATATCTAGGCTTCTATTAATCTATTGTATGCTAAATGGCCTCTGAAACTCTCTAAAAAAATTACTTTTGTTCCTTCTGATCAGGATAGTCTTAGTACTTTATTGATATAAAGACAAGGCTCTTTTTAAACTCTGAATATCAGAGAGCTGGGTAAAAAAATATTGCCCTACATTACACCAATTTCATGGAAGATATACATAATTACACTTGTGTGATTTTTGCTGTCTCAATAGCATTTTCAACTAAGTGAACATAAGGTCAAATAAAGCTAGATAACTTTCAGTAGCATAAATGTAATCTAACTTGAATTAATACTGTAGATGAATTATCCAGACCACTTGTAAAACTGATTGCTAAACCAGTTAGAAACCTTTTGACAGGACTTTACTACAGGGAAGTCAAGTAAATAGAACCATGGTAAAACTACAAATACATTAAAAGAATTATTACCTAGCTACCTCATTCTTACGGATTCTTAGATTCTTACGGATCAATATAGACTGTTATACACTCTCAAGCCATCTCAAGTAAATAGAACCATGGTAAAACTACAAATACATTAAAAGAATTATTACCTAGCTACCTCATTGCTTCTTATGGATCAATATAGATTGTTATACACTCTCAAGCCATCATTTTAAAAGTACACCTTTCTTAAGTGGTTCATGAACAGCATTGCATTTCAAAGATATTTTTGCATTTCAAAAGACTCAAGAATGAGTCTCAATTTCTGATAAATACACAGAATTGTCATACATACATATATATATATATATATATATAATCACGGAAGTTAATTCTAGAACTATCAGTGGAGATTTATGTATATATACTTATATTTATACATACATATATATACTATGTATATATATCCATATCTGAATTTACAACTTTATGCTTTTCTATGCTCATGTTTATATTGCAAAACAAAGTAGAAATCTTTATATATGCTTTAAATAGCACACATTTTTTCTACATTTGACACCTGTTTTATACATCTATATAATATACAATCATATGAATAATTTAGGTGGCAAGTCCCGTATTACCTTACAGGTTTTTGTTAAGAACACAGGATTGAAATCTTGTTCATTTCATTTTTTGTTGATATAAATCTATACACAATAGAAAACAATATATTTCCATATCAAGCCAAGAACAATTTTTTTGGTTGTAATTACAAGACCTCAAGTAACACATACAGACTCTTAATTCATAGTTCTGTATTTTTATTACATCAATGGTTTTATCACAAAAGAAATTTACTTAAAAGCTAAATATTCATTGTGGTGGGTTCTAAATAATCACTATGAAGGTAGCTTATGCCAGAACAAAGATTAACAGAGGGAGGAGAAGTCCCTGCTATATAGACAATAGTTACTGAAGGAGGAATCTTGGTAAAGTTTCAATTGTTTTCTTTCTACTGCTGCCTCCTTCCTTGTTATGGCCTGATGTGCAGTGTTCAACCACAGGAACATCTCACTTCTATTTTATTGCAAATTTCTAATTCAAAAGAGGATTCTCCAAAATGATCTTTGGCTATATGCTATGCTACTCTTCCATGCTCTTCTACACAGCTACTAGCCTTTTTGGGGTTATAGGGCAGATTCCACTGAGGTGAGAAGAGCCATTGCCTTTCAAAGACTACCTCTTTCAAATGCTTAGGAGGCAACTAGGCATGGGAAAATCACCCCAGACTGAGACAAAATCACTAGGTGCAGCTTGTGCACATCCACTTGCTATAAGATACTGAATCATATTTCCAGATCAATTGCTATATTAACAAGTAATTTTGTCTCTAACATTTGCAATTGTATTATTTTCTCCCTAAAGGTACATCAAGAGAAGAAGAGAAATAATATGGGAGAAACAAGGTAGAGCAAAGAGACATTCCAAAAAGGCTTCTTTGTACTATGTATCTTAATTTTTGTATGATTGACTCCTAGGAAAGTGAAAGGGAAAGCATGATACTGTAATTTTGTAAATATATACTGAAATCAGAATATTCAGTACAACAAAAGGATTTTATTCCAGTGGTCTGCAATAAGCATTTGTAAAGCCAACTATTAGCATGAGAACTCCCCCTGTCATTCAGAGGTGCATTTCTCAGACCCAGCAAATTAGCAGCCTTATTAGCTACCAGCTACTAGCCAGGTCAGTATGAGCAGATATAGGGGAGTTATTAAGAAGATACTGTCAATATATTCTATGATTACTGTTTGTCCTCAAGGGTCTGCACAACGTTATCAGTAAAATCTCTATTCCTGTAAATATGTTTCCCTCTTTTCACCAGCTCTCAGTAGGGAGAGAAGTGCAGAAAAAAATATCACTCCATCATGCTCCAAGCCTTGCCTCTGTGGCAATGTTATCGCAGTCAACATGGAATTATTTCAGAAAGAAGGAATTTTAAGAGCTCAAACCTGCTTCTCTAAAGAAAAAGTGGTTGAGGTGCTTAGGAACATAACATTAGTAACAGTGTGTTAAAGTTTCTGCTATTAATATTACTCTCAACTTCTAACAACATGACTGAAGCAGCTTTTTCCTGGACTGTGGATTTAAACAAAAAACAAAAAGCCAAAAAGCAAAAACTCTTACACATAAAAAACAAAAAGCCAAACAAAACCCCAAACCAAAAAAAACCCTGTCCCAAAAATTCTTCTCTTTTCTCCCTTCCAAACTTCACTTCATAGTGCCCTCTGGTTTTTAATTCTTATTACATAGTATTGAAAATGCAAGAAAAGGGATTGCAGAAGGCGATTTCATCATGAAGGCATTTTTGGTCAAGTTATTTTATCCTACTTGTGCAGTAAGAGTTGTGCAGTAGGGACAGGATAGCAGTTCATTCTGCAGTAAAGAAAAATAGTAAGCAGGTTCTTTCTTTGCCAGGCTTCTCCAGGATTTCTCCTTCCCTCTCTCCCCACAAAATATGTTTGTGTTTTGCATCCCTCCTAAGTTTCTAAGATGTGGAATTTGTATTCTGACCATACAGTCAGATTGCCTTTGGCCAGAGCGAGTTGCTTTTCTTTGTACTTTTCTAACATAAACTATATGTAATTTCCTAAGTTTCTAAGATGTGAAATTTGTATTCTGACCATACAGTCAGATTGCCCTTTGGCCAGAGCGAGTTGCTTTTCTGTGTACTTTTCTAACATAAATTATATGTAATAACTCTTCGTGGATGCAAGTTTTAGACACTTTTTTCCCCTCCTCCATTTTCTTTCTCTTTTTTGTTCCTTACTCTGAAAACCCATCCCAGGTCCAAATCATGCGCCTGGATGTTTTATGCTTTGTTTCAGAGAGGGACAGTGGGTAACAAGACAAGAAAAAGATAAAGCAAGTAGTATAGAAACTTTTCACATATTGAACAGGGATGACATTCAAATGTGAGAAGAAAAGGACAGATTGTTGTTCATTGTCAAGTTTCAAAGGATGCAGACTTTATTTCACTCTGCAGTTCTGAGATACCATTCTCTAAGCTGTTTTTGTTCCCAAGCTAAAGGAATGGAGGGGACCTGCTCAGTTCACATTTGTTAAGCACTGGAGGACAAGTGAGATATGTGGGGGGAAACAGAGGTCCAAATGCTGTAGTAAAAATAAAAATATTTCAGCAATAGCCAAAGTATGATTATGGATTAAAGCCCACTGAGGCTAGCAGACAGTCCTGTTAGTGTTGAATATGTCCAAACTCCATATAAATCAAGAAAGAAAAGAACTATTTGGTCAGGATAGCTTTGGTAGTATCTGGTTAGTATCAGTGGAGAATAGTGTTCATATTGCTGCATTGCACAGTACCTCCCTGAAACCAAATAGCTGAAACTTAATAAGCCCCTACTCAAGAGCCCTGGAGGTAAGAGTTGGACCCTGCAATAGTAGAATCAAGTCTAAAGTTCATGCAATACCAGAACATGCTGAAAATTCATGTGCCACAGAGATGTCCTAAAAAGAACTTGGTACTTGAGAAACAGTTTCTAGTTCATTATCAACACTTCATTCCCTGTTTAATACTTTAAGTGATGAAGAAAATGATCACATATCTATAGTTTAACAAGTTTTCAGTACATGCTGAATTAACTGCTGTTTTCTAGACTTAGCATAACTGACTCCCCAAACCACAGGCAGCAAAAGCAATCTGCCTGGCAGTCTACTTGACAGGTGTCCATGTGCCCCTGCACAGTGAATCTCAGCATGTAAAGTTTAGGTCAGTCCAGAGGTCCTAGGTCTGAAGGGTGAAACCAGGGCTGCCAAGTTCTTCAGTGGCAGTAATTTTTGTGGTACATGGTTATCACTGAGACATCCTCTGCTTCTACAACTTGGATATCTTCAGATATCTCCATATTAAAAGTTATATCCCAGGGTTTGGGCATACCTTTGCACGTGTTATTGATCATGACATTGCCTGTGTTGTCAGTTCATCAACCACCCCTTTGGTAAAGCATAGTGTGATGTTGTTACCTCATACCAAATTCCTATCCAGCTTGTTTTAATTTTATATTTCATTCTGTCTTATTTTAAACATGAGTTAATGACTCCATTAATGTTTCTACAACCAAACCACATTTTTTCCTCAATCTTTGTTTCCCTCCTTTTCCCAGTATTAGGTGGTGTTAAAACTGAGACATTCAGGATAGCTGCTGCTGGATGAGCAAAGAAAGGATAAAAATCATAGAATAGTTTGGGTAGGAAAGAACATCCAAAAGCCATCTAGTCCAACCTCCTGCAAAAAGCATGGACTTCTTCAAATACATCACGTTGCCAGATTGGCAGATACAATAGGCAGACACAGGCTTTCACTGAGTACAAGCAGGTGTGCAGAGTTTGTGGTAAGAAAAAAGAAGTTAGTTCTGATCACTGGGTTCCCTGAAGATGGAGCATATATAGGAAGTGCAGGAAAAGCAGCAGGAAAAGCAGCTGGCTTTCCTTTTTTTTTTTTTTTTTTTTTTTGTGACCTGGATAAACATTTAAACATTTCTTGTTGTGGCATTTCTGATGCCTGAATCTTACTAAGGAGACTTACTACAATTTGGACAAGGATAAGAATAAGAATCTATGTTTCCTTAAATAGTCTTCTTAATCTAGCTATCAATGAATTAATGAAAACCTTCTTCAACAAAATAAAAATGTGTTATATTTCCTCATATAGTAACGTGGAGAGCAAACAGTATCTAAAACATGAAATATATTGCATAAATTGAGGTATTTCCCAGCACTCACACAAGTTTTTAGAATCTGAGAGTAGAGGAAAATTTTCAGTGCAGGTTAAAATGATTTTTAGCCACTTATAGTTACAGGTAGGTGCTCTATATATCACATCAACAACTTAAATCTCCAAAGTATAAATGCCAAAGACCCTTGCTCTGTGTAAAAGCAATTTGCTAGATAAAACCCGGGAATTTCAATTAAGGATGAATGTGCAATTACTTTAAGGAAGAATAAAACCAAGCTTTCCATTAGGAATATATGAGCAGCTGTTAAAAAAAATAAAATACTGTCAATACTGTCTCTTCATTCAATTAACTCCTAACCTTGCAGACCACAGATCATTTCATTTGTCACCACATCGATTAGGCAGCTCTGCATTTTGAAGGTACTTCTATGCCATTAGGTTATTAGATCCAGCTAATTTCTTTCCTGAGAAATTACATGAATGCATTTGACACATTCATTAGCTAATGAAGTTAGAAGATTCCTATAGAATCCTTTCTGTAAGTATCAGAACTACTATTATCAAAACTCCAGTTCAGAGACAAAATATGTATTGTTTTTAAAGATATAATACACAACAGCTAATATTTTGAAACTAGCATTTTCATTTCATTGTGGCTGTGGAACTACAAGAAACAAGGAAATTATGTTAAGCAACAAAAATCCTCCAAATATCATCTGTCAAAATCATTAATGATATATTAAGTACAGCAGCCCTCCTTTAGTATTTTAAAATATATTTGAACTACAGATCCTCTCCTAACAGTAAAGCAATCTTCACATCTACTGTTTGACTGACCGTGAATGCACTAACCTTACAAGTTATTTTTATAGAGTCACATTCGACAAGTTAAAAAAACCATTTTCATATGAAGTGAACTGATAATGTAGAATGCAAAGTAATTTCATGTACAGCAAATAAATATAAATACTTCCTTATGTTTTCATGAGGTGTTTAAAAAAAAGCATTCTCCTACCTTAGTCGAAGATGCTTGCTGCTGACTGACTGGAACAATTTTACTTGCATCCTAGTAAACTCTTGAGCAGTAATCCTGTTATGTATCTACAGCAGTTTCACGGGGGTGGGACTTCGGTGTAATAATGAATTCACCAGGGAATCTTCCCTTTGAAAGAATGCTGCTGCAGAGAAGGAAAGCACTCTACACTTACTGTCACAAGCTTCTGGATGATTAAATTAAGACACAGGGAATAAGTACAAGTACACACATGGAGTGATGCAGATTCAAATATTTCCTGTATGCTAAACCTTTGAGAGGATGAAAACTGCAGTATGCTTTACAAGGAAAGTGTATACATAAATATGTATGTGTGTTTGTGTGTGTGCATACACTTTATATATGCAAAAAGGAGAGTCATTAGAGGTCCTTATGAAGAAATTAATTATTTAGTCTATAGATGTGTGGCAAAATAGCATGTCTGGGTTTATTAGTGATTCTAACCATTTAATCTGAGAAAGAGAAACTCCAAGTCAAGCATGATTACCTTACCTAAAAAAAATTATAAAAATGTAAGAGTATCATAATCCTGAATGACGAGTTACATAAAAAGCAGATACACACCCAACCTACTGGCTATCACTAATTTCCCGTGTAGAGTGGCAGCTCAGACATAATGAAGAAGATCTGCATGTTAACCCAATAACACAAAAAATAGCTTCCTGTGAGCTCTCCAACAAAGAACAGTGATGTTTATAGTGATTATTATTAAGATGTATGAGCAAAAAAAATCTTGGAGAGTGTGTGTGGTCACTTGATATAGTAGATAATAAATATAAGCACAAATTGATACTTTGGACGAAAGAGAGATATATCTGGCAAGGTTATGGCAGTGAATATGAGAAAGGGTGAAGGGTCCCAGTATTCAACCAACCACCTCAGTGGAGCTGTAAGAATAATGGTCATACGACCCAATTCCTGGGCTAAGTGAGCCTATCAGCCTTTATTAAATCATCCAGCACTTCCCTTATTTTCTCATTTACAGATAAAAAGCAAAACAAAGCTGACTCATGGACTTCCAGCTCTGCAGAGCTGCTTTCCAGCAGGTCAGTCCCAGCCTGTGCTGGTGTCTGGGATTACATACACAGATGCAGAACCCTTCATTCACCTTTATTGAATTTCAGAAGGTTCTCTCTGTCCACCTCTCCAACCTGTCAAGGTCTTTCTGAAGGGTAAGCATAGCACCCTGGGGTATCAGCCACTCCTCCCAGTTTTGATGCATCAGTGACCTTGGATGAAGGAGTAGAGTACCTTCTGAGCAAGTCACTGATGAATAAGTTAAACAATACTAGGCCCACTATTGAACCTTTGGGGACACTACTCATGACAGGCTTCCTAGATCTTGTGTCACTGATAATGACTCTCTGGGATCTGCTATTCAGCCAGTTATCAAACCACTTCCCTGTCCACTCATCCAGCCCACACTTCCTGAGTTTGCCTATGAGGATGATGTGAGAGTTGATGTCGAGGTAGATAGTACCCACTGCCCTCCACTCATCTGTCCAGGTAGCTGTTTAATTGTAAAAGTCAATCAGGCTGGCCAATCCTTCCAGTGACTCCACTTGTCTGTCACTTTATAGCTTTCTTGTTAGCTAACTCACAAGAGGTGAAAACAATCATAGCTTTCTTCTGAATAAATTCCAGCATCCATTCAGGGTGTGAAAGAAAAATTCAACTCCTTTCCCTTCCAAAGCAACGTGCATTTCTCAACTCCATGCAACTGCCCTTACCAATAAGACATGAAGTGGTCTGTGTGCTTGCCACACCTTTTTTTGAAACTGTCCCAACAGGGATGCCACACTCAAGAATCTGAGTTACTTAAAAGACAAACAAAAAGAATAAACATCATTCTAGAATGTTCAAATGTCAGCATTACCTGAATAGGAGATAACAACTTTATCTAAAGTAGAATTCTGAAGATTTTGTTTCCAGAGAAATGAAAAGAATTTACAGTTGCTCAACTCAAAGGGCAGAAGGTGAAGGAAAAGCAGCAAGGGAAAAGAATGATAATATTTAGCTATGTCGAAAGCAAGAGATGTTTCCCATCTTTACAGAAGACACCATAACAAGGAAGAAGTTTAAATTGCAGGAGAAAAAGCTTTCCAATGCCTAACCATTGGATCTACCAGTAAACAGGGAGACTTCTCAGTCTTCTTATTTCTTGGAAGCCTTTAAGAACAGGTTAAAAAAAGTATCATAAATAATCTGGGAAGGGTTAATTGTACATTGGCTGAGAGGTGATCTACACAAGTTTTTCTGTACAAGTTCAGAATATTCAGGAGTCAGAAATGAGGCATGTTGCTGTCAGAAGTGATTTTATCCAAGCACAAGTATACTTTTTTAATTTGTAAAAATATTCAAAATAATTATTTTGATAGGAATTATTTATGTCAATAGAAGTGTGAACAACATCCTGATAATAAGACATTTAAAAGTAATGTAACACTAATTGATCTCTTCAATTAAATTTTAAATATATGCTTGATACATTAATTAGAAAGCTTTTACCTTCACCCAAAAACCCCATAAAAGAATACAAGCTATTTATTTAAAAGTTTTCCTTTTTCATTTTGATGCAAAAAATTAGAAGCATGTAAGACTGCATTTCATACTGACAGAACAAAACCCATGTGTCACGTACTAGACTTCTCCAAATGCCGTGATTCAGCTCTTTATATTTAATTGCACCCTGGTAGACCTTAGAACTTAATTATTCTGACCTAACAGGATGACTTTACTAAGACCTTCTTTTATTGATCTAATATGCAGTTGAATGTCTGTTTCAATTTCTGGCCTGTGCTTGCTTGTATTAAATTACTTGTTTTCACCTACTTTACAGATTACTTCATGGAAAAGTGATGCCAGCCAGCCAAGACATTGTCTTTTAAATAAATAAACTACATGCAGCCCCCTTTGCTACTGTTAGTTCGTCAGACTTGCAGTTACACTTCTTCTATTTGATAGTTATATTCAGTATTGGATAAAATTCTTCTATACAGTTGCTCTTTAATCACTTAAACTGCAAAGTTTTGTAAGTAGAAAGTGTCCTTTGATAAAGGAAATTAAATGCCATAAAATGCTGTCTTTCTGCAAACAGTGGTTGGCTTTACCGATGTTGTGTTGTGGAGCTGTGACCAGTGTTTAGCAATACCTGCACACCATAAAACCCATTAATATTTTGGGGAAAGACACAAAGCACTCTAGATGTTGGAAACTTAATTTCATCTGCAAGCTGTAAACAGAGACATTGATTGTCAGAAACCAATCTGGGCAGAATCATGGCTCAATGTCATTTAACACAAAGAAGACACCATCTCACATAAGTGTTTTCTATCATTTACCCCTTCCAGTCAGAGAAGCTCAATCTGCATCTCTAGTACACAAAATCTCAGACAATTTTTCTTTACTCTTCCATGCTAAAGTGCAGATCATGTGAACAACTGGCATGAGCTCACATGGATTCTGTATTTCAGTAAGATATCGATAATGTGTAGTGTCTATCACTTTTTACTTTGGTGATATAAAGGCTTCTGTGTCTAGTCAGTTCTTTTGATCATTATGAAAACAGCAGAGCTCTTGTTGCCTCTCAGGGTATTATTCAGCAGGAGCATACTTCACATTTCCTTGCAACAAGGGCTCTCAAAAGAGCACCTGGGGCAGCCCTCTGTAGAGTCACCTGGTGTATCTAAATTTAGAGTTATCTAACTCTTCAGAGATTGCAGAAGTGTACCTAAAAGTGTTTTTGAGACAGTCCATTTAAAAATGCCATCCTGTACCATAACATAAATACCTTTAAAAAATATTTTGGTTGCAGAGGTTTTGAAATACAGCCTTAGTAATGACATTTGGGGAGACTAGGCCAACATATTTACCATAAATATACTTTTCCCATCGAAATAATAATTTTAGAAAGTCATATAACTGTAGTGAAGATAATGAAAAAAATGCAAGATGGACCAAAATGCTACAAATAGACTGGGATATATCAAAGAGTATTGCACTGAGAAATAGTTATAATATCTCTGTGCATATTTGCTCCATTAAGGGGTTGTAGTGCTTAGAATTATTTTTTTAACCATACTTCTCTGCAGCTGTATATGAAATAAAAGACTGCAATGAGGAAAAGTCTCATAAATTGCTTCAGAGAAGACTAGCAAAAACTGCATTTTTTCAGTTGACTTCATGACTGACTTGGTGTGTGGTGTTTAGTCAATGCTACCATAAGTTTCTTAGAAAGTTCAATAAAAATACATGTTTTTCCTTCTGCAGTTTTTCTGGAAATGCCTCACTGCACTAATGTACTGCTTACCACATTGAACAAACTGCTTTCTAAACTTTTACTAAGAACACAGCTCTTAAGCCCAAGTATTATGGTGTTTACGTCAATACAACTCTTGATGCATTCTGTTGCTAGGATAAGTTTGTTTACAGCTTGTGGATGAAGTTACTTTCATACCCTTTTTGTGAGGATCCCCTGTTTTTTCATTGACTGAATAGTTACATCTGACCTCTCCTGCCCTCCGTGCGTGGGCAGCACTTCCTCTCTTTGGATCATATCTGATATTTCAATGGCAGCATCAGTTCTTACAAGCACCCAGGGAATTGTGCTAGTATCCTAGTTTTAGTGTAAACAAGAATAATTATATCTCATCTCTTCTGAAAACCAGGCACTGAAATGGTAGCAACCCAATACACTTTAATGAGATTCCTTTCTAAAAGAGTTTAACCTCCTTTCTTATGACCACCTTTCCTTACACTTAATTAAAAGATATAATATGGTTCAACAGTTATTAAAATGAATAGGATAGGTTTTGTTCTTTTAGGTACCATTTTTCTTGGAATTTTTCCTTTCTTACCAAGCCAGAGGACGGTTGTTAGGTTTCAGACTGGTAGAGAAATAAGGAAAGCACTGCTATATCTAAAGTACCTCAGGGCAATAATGAATCAGAAAGAACGCTGAAGAGTGAAAATGTCTTTACATATTCAGAACACTCAGTTTGTCTGGTAAAGTTTCTTTGGATTATATAACTTAACATTTCAAGACAAGAACTGCTTCACTTCTCATGGCACTGTGGAGGACAATTACCATTCTCAAAACTCTGCTGAAGTGACATCCAGGAAAGCATCCTTACTATCCTATACTGAAGAGCATGTGCTGACAAATAAGGTAAGAAAGGAAAAAACATAGGGAAATTCCTAATTTCATATTGACATTTTTTTTTGTTCGTTTTCAAGCCATTTATTCATTAAGATATGAATGAGAACTCAACTGAAAACTGCCAGGCTCAGATAAGAACAAAAAATTTCTACAAATGAAATTATTATGTAATCATTTTACATAAAGTAGAATATTATTAGAAGGAAAAAAAAGTCAGAATGTTTATGGGTTTGGATATGAAAACATTTAGTATTGGAGAATCCAGTTCACAAAAATCTAGTTTGTACAGGTATGAGAATCTGAGCTTCTTATTTTTCCCTCATCAATGTTAGGCATTAAGAATTTTTTACAGGCAAGAGAAATTGAGAGCAGTAAGAATGATCTGCCATAGCAAAAAATTGATGTCTGGGAGGTTCAAGCTGAAATGTAAAAACATCTTGTTCCTTCAGGAAACACTGGAGCAAATTCTCCAAGGACACTGCAGTCTCATCCTTGAAGCTTTAAGGCTCTGCTAAACAAAATGCTCAAATTCAAGCAGTGCATTCAACCACAATACAGATTGTTGACCATCACTAGGCAGCTGGGGAGAGTGACAAAGCTTTCAACCACACATCATGCTGCAGAATACAGATTGTAGTCCAAATCATCTGCTGAGGTGAAAGCTCAGCCAGGAGGAAGAAGAGAGTTCTGAAATTCTATGGAAAAATGGACAGATTGAGATTAAACTCAAGGGAGGCCATCCTCCAGAAATCAAGCTCCAGTTTTTCATAAACTTATAGGCAGTTTAAGTAAGGATGAAGAACTCTAATTATTGGATAAAATCATGACCCTGTGATAGTGAGGGCTCTATCACTGATTTGAACAGGTCCACGTTTTCAGACATCATGCTATGTGTCAGAGTACTTGTTCTTAAAGAAACCCAAAAACTCCCACCAAACCCCACGAGCAATAGCCATCCACCTGCAGTCACAAAAGAACCCCCCCCAAAAAACAACCAACCAAACAACTCTAACAAACAAAACAACCCTGAGACACAGGTAAATTTAATAATTATCTCATAGAATAAATCTAAACCCTTGGCCACCTGGCAGAGGTAAGAATGGACTACAGCTTTGCTGTCTTGCTTCAAAACACTGGAAATATTCATAACTCTTGATACTGCAGAAGCTTCTGCATTTCTCATGAAAAACTAAACAGATTATAAATACTTTCACTTTGGTATTCATAGACTGATATCAAAATATTGAAACATTCCCTGAGTTTCCTGTTTCCCATGAATTCAGTCTCAAATCTTTCTTAGTGACCTTTGAGAAGGGGAAATTTTTTTGCTCTCCTGGATTCTGTGAAAATTAATGTAGCCAAAACCAGAACTAAGACCAATATTTAGAGACCGTTCTTCCTACTTTTTCTTTTCTTTTCTTTTCTTTTCTTTTCTTTTCTTTTCTTTTCTTTTCTTTTTTTTCTCTTCTCTTCTCTTCTCTTCTCTTCTCTTCTCTTCTCTTCTCTTCTCTTCTCTTCTCTTCTCTTCTCTTCTCTTCTCTTCTCTTCTCTTCTCTTCTCTTCTCTTCTCTTCTCTTCTCTTCTCTTCTCTTCTCTTCTCTTCTCTTCTCTTCTCTTCTCTTCTCTTCTCTTCTCTTCTCTTCTCTTCTCTTCTCTTCTCTTTTTGGGATTATCTTCCTACTTTTGTTCATATACTGATGCTCTTTTTTGCCTGGTTTAGAAGTCTAGGTTTTACCATCATTGTATAAAGCTTTTCAAATATTTTCAAGCTGTTATGACCTTTATTTGCTTTAAGTTGTCATCCCTCTAGCTTTTATTGTGATAAATTTTGGGTCAAGTGCATTTTTAAAATATATATAAACTTAAACACATGCATTTCACAGTCATTTTAGGGAATGAGGGAAATAGCTGAATTAAGCTATAGAAGACTAACTGACTTTAAGATTTTATATTCTGTATAATTAATGCATTAAAACTAATTTTAAACAGTGAAGAAATAATTTGCTAGCATACTCTAACTGTAATTCAAGCAGCAATAAGAAAAAAAAAATATATAAAAATTCCCACAACATACAGACAATGCAAAGACTGAAAAATGTGTAACAGATGATGGTATGTTTTGTTGGGTGTTCTTTTAGGTTGGTTTGGAGGTTGTAATGGTTTAGCTTTTTTGCCTTTTTTTTTCTTTTTTCTTTTTAATATACAGAGTGGACTTTCTTTAAGAGGTGACGTGTAAACAGGCAGTCAAAAAACACCCCCAGACACCACAGAGCGAGTGAACAGGGTTCTGCTGTGCTCAGTGGGCTGCAATGAGAGAACTGGCAGTGGACAAAGGGAATGGGTCATTCCCCTACACCTGGCACTGGTGAGCAGTGGCTGAGGGAATGGAGCTTGTTGAGGCTAGAGAAGAGGTGGCTAATGAGAAACTGGATGTACTCTGTGAGGAGAGATATAGAGAAAACTGAACAATGCTCAGACAAGTAGAGCAAAACATCAAAGTGACAGTGGTAACAACAAGAACAATTACATTGGATATATAAAAAAAAATTATCTAAATAATGAAAGTAGTTAAGCACCAAGTAAGGGTCCAGAGCAGTTTGGATTTTCCATATCTGAAGACTTGCAAGACAAGTTAAAAAAATCTACATTTAAAATTAGTCTTTCTTTAAAAAGGAGCTTTAGCTGATAGATCCAGCAGTTACTTGCACCCTAACTTTTCCTAAGATTCCAAGATTCCTGTGCCCTTCAGAACTGCTTCACAACCATACTACATGGAATGCTTAGGGTTTCATTGAAGGGGATATGTTCCACACAGTGCCCTCCCTGCCCCCATCACATTGCTAATACAACTGTAGAAGATTAAAAAAAAAAAAAAAGAAAAAAGCCAGATCTACCACTTGATTTATTAACAAACATCTGTTTGTTAGCTACAAATTGCAACCTAAATACAGTTCTGTACTACTGCATATTGCTCCTAGGTACACACCCTACATGAGGGAGGCTGTATCCATAAATTCCATCATATTTTCAAAAGCTGTCTTGTTGTTTTTCATCAAACTGTTTTTTACTAAGCTATCCTTAGTGAAAGAAAAAGAAAGCCAGAGAAAGAAAACCGAAAGAAAGCTTAGATTGCTTTCATATTCGAAGAAACCAGGCTGGGAGCTAGGTCTGGAACTTCCTCCACCTCCCCCTTCACCTCTCTCTACCCTCTTTATCATTTATTGACCTGAGAATTCAATGAGTCACAAAAGTTCACAAAAAAATTATTATCTATTTATCTTTTAAAAGCTACAGCTTCAGGTGCTCTATGGTGGACTCCATGGTAACATAACATCTTGCAGCTTCAGAATTTGCAAGTCCAAGAAAATAGATGAAACAAGCAAGATGAAGAACATAAGTGGATGTTTAGAAAGGAAATATTTTTTATTTAGTGACAAGGACTATTATAAGATTTATTTATCATGTTTTTTGCCTTCATATTCTAATTATAACTTACTCAGCGAGTTGTGTTGCAAATGAACATCTGGACTTTATCTATTGGCTGTATTGTACTTGTCCTGCTTTTTATTCCAAATTTATTTTCACATAACTCTCTACAGCTCTTCACATTCCCAAGGGAGTTGTTCCTACCAGATAGTATTTACATGTCCACGTCCTGCCTTGATTTTCAGTAGTTTTTCCACAACTGTTTTCAAATGTCAGAAACCAAGTGGGAACATATCATCCCACACAGCTGAGTTTACGTGACAGGATTCTGAAGTAGAGAAATATAATGTCACAACACAGTATTCAAAAACTGCTTTGAATACATGTTTTATCACAGGACACTATTCTGTCTGCTCACGAAGATCTTGCTCAAGAAGGTCTTGCAGTCTAATCAGGATATAACCTCTGTGATCCCACAGAGATCATCAAACATATGACATTTCCTTTGAGATTTAACACCTTGCCACCTACCACTATATTTTCAAATCTTTAAAAAAGTAAAAACAGTTAGAAGAATAGTAGTTAATGAAAATCTTAGAGTTCAGCTTCCTTGCCAGCAAGATTTAAGGCAAATAGATTTTAAGATAGCTATTCTGTGTCCTTACAGCTACAGCAAAAATGAAACTCTGGAGTAGGAAAGGAGCTTCTTCAGAAGAACAATGCAAAAAGCCTGCTCAGCAATAATTTTTGAGAAGATTCAGCTGTTGATATTTGCTTGGTTTTTTTATTGGTTGTAAACCTTATAACACACATCCTGCCAAATATCTATCATACATCACTTTCATTAGCAATTCATGGATATAAATTAATAGTTATATTGGATATGCCAAACATGCATATTGGAGTGCAATTTAGTAGTGCAGATATCTTCAGGTCTTAGCAAAACAGAATATTCCAACACACAATATTTTTATACTTCATCTTTATGTTAGTACGTCCTTCATTTAATCATCTCCCTTCTCAAGTGTCAGCCATGCAAGATATGGTTGTTTTACTCAAAATTGCTAAGTTCCAATTGGGTAGCAATTTTTTTCCATCTTTAAATGCATACCTACCAGAAAGTTATGAGGTGGAAGTAAAACTATTAACCACTTTAATCTAAAGTTATTAAACACCTTGGAAAATTACTTAAGAAAATTGGAGGAAAAGAAATCATTTATACAAGCACTAACAAAAAGAATCAAGCCTACTGGGACAGGCTACAGGTATGCTGAGGTATTGAAATACCCTCTTAAAACGTTACAGCATGATTTAAGAACTAAACCAAGATGACTTTAGCCTTATGCCCAGCGCTACTGTGGCTCCTTATCTGTATTTCCATAGAACAGCTTACATCCTCCAGTCCTGTGTGTAATGGAAAGCAAAGATGACACTCTGCAGTCACTGCTCACTGTGTCAGGACACAGAGACCATTTCTAAGACACCTACTGACACCTGACAAATAACGATAAATGGAGCAAATATTAGACAATACCTGACACACCAGCTGCCAGAAGCAGATTCTGTCTGCTGTAAGTCTTTTATGAGCAATATTACTATTAATCACTCAGTGGCAATTTTTACAACTTCCCTTTTTAAAACATTTACCTACAGCCATTGCAAAAAAAATCGCCATTGCAAAAGGTATGACAGCTAAGCATCTCTCATATGCTAACACTGACATACTGATACTGTTCTCCTTTAGATATTGAGTAGGCAGATTTTTTGTTTGAACAACAACCTAACCATGTTTTGGCAGTCAACTACAACCATCTACATTCAACCAAAATCAGTATTTCTGCAAATGATAAATAACAAGTAAGCAAGCAATTGAGACTGTTCTGGCAAATTATTTTGAAAAATATATCTTTTCTAAATTATGAACCAAATTCTCCTCAAGTTTCTGCCTCACCTCTGCAAGCTTCTTGGTTTTGGCCGAAACTGTAGAGCACCTAGTAGAAAGCAAAGCAGTAATAAGACTCTTCCTTTCCAGTCCCACAACTACTAGGCAAGAAACTCCTCTTTCGTATGAAAGTCAATTGATTATTTCATTGCATTAGCAATGCAATGCATTGTATTAGCAGTGCTTTCAAGGGAAGACACAAGCTGTTATTCAGATGCAATCACCGTGCACTTCCTTTCTCTTTCCTTATGAACTGCTTTACCTGCAGTAACCACTAACTGAAAACAAGTTAAAATAGGAATAGTTGTAACAAAAATAAAAAATACAGGGTTCATTTACCATCTTCATGAGAAAAAAGAGAAGTATTTCTTACCAAGAACAGTCTCATAGTCTCTTTAGAGAAAGATCATAAAAGACAGAAGCATGAATAACTTATAAATTTATTTTTTCCATCTAACAATGCAATAGTTGTTTCTTGCTTCTCAGTTGACATCCCTTCATACTGTTGTGCCCTGCAGAACAATAGAGGCAGTTGTAGAAATTAAATGAGTCACAAACAACATGTGACTTGGGGCATGCAAGGCAGAGCTGACGATATCACTTTGTCTCAGCTGCCAAAGGGTGTAACAGAATCGTGTTTGTTTACTGCTTGAATCCATAACTTTGCTGTTAATCTGAACACTTTTTTTTTTTGAAAGTAAGACATTATGTAACATGCAGTGTAGCTCATAACTACATTATTACTAACTTGCATTTTGGTTAGCCCTGATATTGTCATGACACAAGACTCTAATCATGTATTGAATCATCTCAAAATATGCAGGTGACAAATATCTCTGCTGGATCAGCAGGTAAAGATTAGTTCCTCTATGTAAAAGAAAGTTGGCTCTTATGGCAACACACCTTCATGACTGAAGATACAATAATTTTAAACTGAAGTTGCATTTCTCTCCTCCTAGAGCTTTGATCATCATGTACTTACTTAGGTGGGCAAGATAGAAACACAGTTTTTATTGCTTATTTCCCCCTAGTCTTTCAGTGGGACAAGCTGGAAATAAAATTTATAACTAAACTGAAGGGGGTTTTCTGTCATCTGTTGTTGTTAAATGGCTAACTATAATCTTTCAAATCTTTGCAGGCTTACTCCCTTTAAGTGTCAGAGCACATGCCTATTATACATTATCCATTACACAGTGACAGCCTGAGACTTTCCCATTCATGTTAGGTACTGGATTAGAAAATAAAAACAACAACAAAAAACCAAACACACTTAAAACTACCACAATGAGACTTTTTTTTTTTTTGTCTAACTAGTAAGCTATAAATCAAGTGCACTAGATCAAGAAAAAGAAAAGCATTTTGAGCAGAAATTAAATTTCCAAAGTGAAATTATTCCTTTCATGCCTATATGAAACTTCCATTGCTCTCAGTGCCAAGATTAGTTTCCTGAGTTTTATAATCTGAGACCAACAGTGCTCTCAGATGACTGTTTCTCCCAGTATTATCTGATTATTAAAACTCTAAATTCTAAAATCCTTCTGAGATTGGATCTAAAA
Source organism: Passer montanus (assembly GCF_014805655.1). Classification (NCBI taxonomy): domain Eukaryota; kingdom Metazoa; phylum Chordata; class Aves; order Passeriformes; family Passeridae; genus Passer; species Passer montanus. Next base: position 984,168 of record NW_024359832.1, on the reverse strand, counting down.
AGTTAGAGGTGAGTGCTGTTAAATGATCTATGAAATGCAGATATTGTTTCTTCAACGAAGAATTCTAGAACTACATTTCTCTGGCAAGGCACGAATGGTGCTACACCAAAGTTTTTCCAGAACAGCTCTGGTTCAGCTGAATTTTAAGTGATGTTTGAACACATTCCCTCAGCTGTAGTTAAAAAGAGATAGTATTGAAAAGGTATTCTTGTGAAGTTGTACCAGAACATGGTACAGAAGATGTCTGGAAATCATCTGTCATCACTGTCATCTTAGCATGCTGACAAGATGAGAAATGACCATTCTTCTTGCCCTCTTGTCCTCAAGTTTAACTTCAGATTTCATAATCTTTTGTTGGCCCAAATAAACCAGTTTGTGTAGTTATCATGAGTCTCAAGGCTTGCATTTAACCATTGAATGAAACAATTCTCTGTGATTCAGACCTAAGTGCACAACTGAATGCCTTTCAGTTCAAGTTGCAGACACAGGGGTAGTGACAAGTTAACCTTCTAAGCTCCAGTAACTATTGCACACGTGCTCTTTGTCACCTCCTGCTGTTAAATACAGCAGCAGGACATTGAGCTAATGTGTCACATTTTGCAAGTTGGGTGGTCTTAGGAGCATTCAGGGTGAATTACCATACCTCAGTAGTATTATAGTCCTGGTAGACACTTAGTAAGCTGTGCTAGTGCACGCCTGTAAGATCGTATGAACATATCCAAGCTGCCATAAAGAACAGAGTTCTTTATGACAGTGATTATTTAAATTTATAATTTTTATCATTTTTATAATATCTACCAGTCATGTTTTTGCAAATAAAAAATGTCTGCATGTCTACTACAAATCTTACTCTTAGGAAATTTCACACGTAAATAAATGCCTAGAACCATGCAGCTGATAAATTAGATACAAAAATATATATTGTCCAAAGGATCAATAAAACAGCTTATATCTAATGACTTGTGTTTGAGCACCACTTTCAGCAGTTACTAACACATAACTTGACTGTATTAGGAGGAAACAAATCCTTCCAAGATGGCCCTGCATATTAGCATTCATGGGACTTAGAGCTGAGATCCATTGAGAAGGGCCACAAAACTAATTTGCCTGAAAAACTGCAATTTGGTCACTAACTTAAAAAGCTTTGTAGGCAAAATAACATAAACATATTTCGTCTGGCAAGTCCCATCCACTTATATCACACAATATTCTGATCTGATGGTATACTCAACTAAGACCTGGGAAAATGAAAAACATCAGAAGAGTCAATATTTCTTGACTGACAACTTTATAGTAATTCATGAAAAACAGAGGTAGCCAGGGAAAAAAATTGTATCAGTTCCAAAGAAAATAGTTATAAAGCTCTAGGTTATGATTCCTTAATAAGGGCTCAAGGCTTATCTTGAATTACTGGATATGAGATTGCAGTGTGAAAGCTAATAAAATGGAAAAAAAAAGTAAAAAAAAAAAAAAGTAAAAATATCACCTGGGAGTTATTAGTCCCATCCTGTGCAATTGTGCCCCATCCTCCTCCATCCCACCTCCCCCTCCTGTTTCCCTGCCCAACCCAGAGGAGACTGGGTTAATGAAGTAGGCCAAATCCAAGTGTATATTTGTTTGTAGGGACTCTTATTTAGGAAATAGATGCTCAAATTCCTTCAGAAGTAGAAACGCTTGAGATCTGTCTTCATGTTTGTTTTAATGCTTAAGCATTTGCTCTAGTAGTACTCTGATGGAAAGTCACTTAAACTAGTCTGTAAAACCTAAGAGGCAGCAGAACATGTGCAAGTCCCACATTCTCTGGCTGGCAGCAATCAGTCACAAGCAACAACAAAAGAAAAAAATTGAATCTCAAGAAGGGAGACTTATACTTTTGCTTTGGCTCAGAGTGGGGGCAGAGTAGTTCCATATCACAGGATGAATCAGTAACAACTCCTGACTCTTCCCATGGGGGCGGGGGGAAGAGCGAAAAGGAAACCCTTTCCTACCCTCCCAAGCACATCTCCTCTCCCCACGGCCCTTACATCTTGCTGACCACTTCAAAGTGGCTTGCGCGTTGTTGCTGGCTTGGAGGAGTTTCGGGAGCTGAGTGGACGGCAGCGCTGAGCCTCGAGCAAACAGTAGAACACAGAGTGCCATCGAGTGGCAAGATTCCAGCAATACACTCCTGCTAGTGCCTTGTTCAGCAGCCCGTTTTTTAAGGCCTGTGAATCTTTTAATTCTGAGCACTAACTTTTTAGTATTTAAAACAGGGCGCATAGAGTGGAAACACTAATTTCTGTCTTATTTTGGCTTGAACTTTCAACATTTAATTTGAAAGTATTCTTATGTGAAAGAGGAAAGAAATAAGAGAAAAAAGAAAAAATAAACATATAACCGTAATCCACACTAGAACAGAATTAACCGATAACTTTAAGTCGACCAGCACTAGAACCTAGCCAGGTTTTGACGCAATTATAAAGCCTTCTACTCTGAACACATGGTAATACTTCTGATGTTGACGAAAAGCCTTGAGCAGAATTAAAACAGTACATGTGAGCCCTTCTACCAAATCCTCCTTTTGTCCTAGAAATTTAAAAATAAATCAAGGAGATTTTAATTATTCTAATTAAATGTTTTCCTTTCCATCCTGAAAGAGTCACCTTTGAGTGACGCGTATCAGTATTACTAGAACTCATAAGTTTCTAAATTGCGTTTAGCTGTAAGCTTGGTCATAAAACACATGTGCACACTGATCTATTTTTCAAAGACTGTACTGATCTTTCAACATCTTTGTCTATAAAATGAGACATGGATTTAGTACTTTTAGTTTGTTTGGTTGTTTTCTCTCTTAACTGCTGCTAGTCTTCTGTCAGATACATAGCCAGTATGGCAAGAGCCATTTTTATGACTTGGAATGTGCTAGGTCATCATAATACTCAGATAATACCCAGGTGGTTAGACAGTGACAGAAGAAAAATGGCTTATATTTTCTAGGACTTCAGCATCATACTGTGCCCAAAGACTCATAATGCATAGGGGACTTTTATTACTTGATAACGCAGGCGATGCAAGAGTGTTATTCGTTATGTTCCCAGGTCCTGGGCATGATGTTTCCTGGGTAGTTCACAGCATGTGCACAGCTGAATTTTGAGTGCTGAGAAAACCGTATTTGCTAGTGAGGAGTATATTCTTTCCCCTGTATCACCACATGTTGTAACTGCAAACCCTAAAGTTTAATTTGAAGGATATGTGCACAGGCCATGTTAGGATAACAGCAAAAAATGGGCTTAAAAAAAAAAGGGAGTACTTCACTTATATCCACCTGAACAGCAAATGGAATAGAGGAGAAGAAGTTGAAATAGATTCATGAGAATGCAGCATTAGAAGACATATGGCATATCTTTGGCTTCATGGGAGGAAGTTATTTCATTAATTGCATTATGGGATGCTATACATTTGTCAGAATAATCAAAGAAAAACAATTTCCTTTATAGACTTTAAAACACGAAACAAACAAAATATTAATCTGTTCCAACAAGTGATACTGTGTACATATATAAAAAAAATATATATAAGAAATACAGGGTTATTTCTTTTTTTTTTTACAGTGTTATTTTCTCCTGAAAATCAGAAAATTTATTTATTCATTTATTGCATAGTCACCCATTTTTTACATCATTAGAAATTTCTATGGAAGTGCTAGTTAGTATTTCCTTCCCTCAGCTCACTGTTGAGAGGACTCCACAAGAACAAGTTTAATTTAATTTCCTAATTTTTCTGTACAATTAATCAGAAGATAGACAGCAAAAATAATCTGACTTCATTCTGCTTCTCTGATGTTTCTGTAGCTCAAGAAACTTTCAGAAGAAAAACAAAACCAATTTGTGAAAAACAGTCTATACTTCATCTTTTCTTGTTATGACATCTTGTCATGCTAGGGAGCTGTCTAACCAGATACCACACACAGAAAGGAAAATACTCTTGTTAGAAATTAGTACAGTCTCTAAGAATAAAATGTGTTTTAACAACTTGATGTTAAAATGAATTTGGTAAAGGAATATATACTGTTTCTCAACTCAAGAGTTATTTATCTTTCACAAAATAATACACTTAGCAGACAAACCCTTGGATTTCAAATTAATGTCTGCTTGAAAATGGACACTAGGTGCTTGTGTAAGCAATAGCATTTTCAAAACAGTGGTTAAACTTTGTTTTGCACAGTATTTCTGATAAAATATTAAAGAAGCTAGCAATTCTAACAAGTTACAATGTAAAATAAGCCAGACATACTCCAATGCAAGAAGTTTGAGCAGCATTTTGTGTATTTACAAAATATTCAGCAAATTCTGAATCACATCTCCAAAAAAAGATGAAAATAACACTGAAGACCTTTTTTAACCTTTTTTATAGATGCCTTTTCAAATAACGAGGATAACGCATAAGAGATAACAGTTCACAAAACTACACCATTTTGATTTTTTATATTTCTTCATTTTGGGATCTAAAGGTATGTACTAGGGTGGGCAAACCCAGGACAATTTATTCATTTCCCAAATACATACTGTAAAAAATTGAGTATTTTGTTATTAAGAATTCAGCATCACAATGTTTGTGCACAGCATAGGACAATGACTTTACACTGGCATTTTTGGTCCATTAGTTTTTGCAAGTTCAGATACCAAATGTTGGTTACTCCATATGGCCAGCTGTTTCCTATCTGTACTGCAGTCCAAAGCCTTGAATATGCATGGCAAGACTTGTGTGTACTACACATACAGTGCTCTGTTTTGTCCCAAACTCCATCCTTCTTGGAACTTTTCTCACAGCAGCCTATACAGTGGGAAGCCAGCTGGAAGCAGGCAGAATTACATTTGACCTTCCAGCCCCTTACAGATTTCCCATGGCTTTTCTGATATTCTCAAGTGGATTTTTTGCTTTACACAAGCCAGCATCGCTTTTGAACAACTTTCAAAAATATAGGACCAGAACATGTTGTGGGCAGTCCTAATAAAAAGCTGATAGAAACACCAATATCTCAACCACAGGAAGGGATAACTTTTTACAGTCAAGTAGCAGCTGAAATACTTAAAAGGTATTGATATCTTTATTTATAACTGCATTTATTGAGTTATTTCCCTTATTTCTTATAACATTCAGAAGTAGTATAGAGAGGCAGAAAGGAACTAGATATTCTTCAAAACTATTTTAGTGTGGCAAAATTTAAAGCTCAAGCAAAATTCAGCCCCAAACTACAGGCAGTGAGATTCTATTTTGAGAAACACAAATAATTTTTAGTAAAGTGGTGTGCAAAAAGAAGTCTATTTCACATATGGAATACCTTAAGCAATATTTTAAAAAAATTATTCCTTTACATAAAGAGCAATATGCTGTGCTCAAAACCTATAAAGAGTGATCTTGCAAGTAAAATAAAATAAAAACAAACCAACAAAATCTCCAGTAAGTAGCTAGTTTCTTTGGTTCATTGTCTTATTAATCTTTTACTAGGTTAAAAAACCCTAACAGATGATGGAATAAAAGAATTGTATAACATGAACCTATTTCTAGTCTTTCAGACACTTGTCACACATTTTTTGGTGAACGGCTTCCTTCTTTTTGGGATTAGAGCTTTCCAACAAGAGTTGATTCTGTCTACTCAGATTACTCATATCCAAATATCATGGCAGTAATTTATGTTATCAGCTGCTGCTTTTCACTTCAGGAGCAGCTCTTCTCTTCTGGCTTCATCTCCTTCACAGCTGCCAAAAACTGGGTGCTGCTTTAGCCAAGTACTTACAGCTTACTGTTTAGTTGAGTGGCAGTTTGAGAGTGAAAGCGATGCAAATTTAAATTTCTATTTCTCCTCCCAATCTCGCCATGTAATATATTTACAATCACTCAAATTCTTTTCTGGTTGATAATTTCACTAGTTTTCAGGAATAAAATGTGCATGCCACAATTTTTGGCAGGCAGTGGAATCAGGTGGTTGCTGCCTTGCCCATAAAGATAGGAGTCCAGCTGTAGTTTGATCTTGTCTTAGCATTGCTCAGAAATATAGAAGCTAAGGGTGTCACGAAAGGAAGCATCTACAGAGCAGAACTTCTAGTCTTATTGCTTAAAGTATGGAAAATATACTGAAACAAGCAAACTTCTCTGAAGGCACAAGATCACAGCTTGGGTTCATTATTTCACCACCTGCACATTTGCAGAGTGAGTGTCTCAGCAGAGTTCAATATAATTCTCATAATATTAAGGAAACCAACACATGAGTTTTAATTTTAACACCTAGTGCATCTAGATTTGAAGAAAGAAACTCCCCATAAGGTGCATCTCAGTAAAGCTGTGCACCAGAAAGCCAAGCACTTCCCACAGTAGGTAGTTTTCCTCATTTGAAGCCAATTGAGCCATAGCTGACTTATGGGACTATGGTTTTTTCACAAGTAGAAACTGGAGTTTCACACTAGCTATTCAGCCTTGGATTCATAGTTTAATGACTCCATTTAATTCTCTTCAGAGTCCTCAAGAATTTTATATAATTTTCCCAGTATTTAATACAGGAAAAATCCATGTTTGTGTTCAAACTTAGAGGTCTTCTTTCAGGGAAAATTCATCCCCCATGGACCTTAGAGTTTCTCTGAACTATATCCAGGCAGTAACTCTGCTCAGAATTTCCCCTCTGTAAAACCTTATTGTCAGCATAAACACTATTGCCACTCCTATAACCTACTGTAAGATTACTCCTAATAACAACAATAGATGTAAATATAAAACACTCTCAACTTTCTCAGCATTCCTATCCTCTAAGGGGACCCAGAGGTTTGCTTACTCCCAAATAATTTTATTAGTGACTACTCACGGCTGGGACCCATCTTAATTGGACCTGGCAGCTCTCCATGTCCGAGGATGTCCTTAGTTATTTGTTTTGTGGTCTGGCTAATTCTTCCAAGGTCAGGAACGCATCCTCCTTTCCCAAAGTTTTACGACAAATTCTCTTGTGTTTCTTTCAACCTGCATAGAGGAAAATTTTGTGCTAAGAATATATTTGCAACATTTTCACAGTATAATTCAGAATCTTAAACCAGAAAGTTTTAAGAACTTTTTCCAAAATATTTTTCAGAATATAAGCGGGGGAGGGGGACGGACAGGCAATCCCCAGTGTTGTAATATTAAATGTGTTAAAAAAACAAAGAGACAAACAAAAAACTGGTTTGTAATCTATAGATTTTTGTTCCAAAAATTCAAGCATGAATTAAAATCCCAAACAAGCAGATAATAAAAAAAAATCTTTATGAAAAAATATATAAATAATGTACATGGAAAACATTTCAAATCGAATTAAAATCCCAAACAAGCAGATAATAAAAAAAATCTTTATGAAATAATATATAAATAATGTATATGGAAAACATTTCAAATTATGAAAACTTTCCTAAGAATAAAGTACTATTTTTAAAGGTACTTTAAAATTACTAACTGCAGGTTATTTATGTGAAACATGTTATTGTGTTGATATTTGTTGTCTTTGCTCTGGTTAAAGGGTAACATCTTCTTTACAATCTTTTTATACTGAAGAATTTTGTATACAAATATAAACATAAATATATAGTTATTTTGTTTTGCCCCATTCTAAAGAATTATACTCATTTCTTTCACTCTGTTTTGCTTGTTTATTTTGCTATTTTCTAGTTCTCAGCCCATTAGATCAGATATCTGTTCTCATTTTCAAAAAAAGACAAACATCTGTTCAGGGTTGGTTTTCCCATTGGCAATTTAATAAATAGTGCATCTGCATCTTTCCTGATATGAGAGAGAATGGTTATTCTTTTTTGCTCATTTTTGTATATTTTATCTATTCATTATTGAATTTCAGTATTACATTATTGATACAATCGTTATATGAAGTTTTCGTACCAAGCCAAGCTAAATAGTTATTTATGTTTTTAGCCATGGCTAACTATTTCATTAATTGGTATTTGCCTCAGTATCAGCTTTAGTATAAGGGTTTATATAAAACCCAAGGATTCCAGTAGAGCAAATAAAATAAAAGCCCTAGACACCTGCCTGTAGATACAGTGAAATAATGGAAAACATTTAATCTGTTCTGCCATTCATAAACATCCATTAGCCCACATGAAATGTCACAAATAAAACTGCTACTTTTTGCATTGACTCTTGTTTTTATCCTAGCTTTAGCATTTTTCCTCCTGTTGTGTATAGCAAAACCAGATAAAACTCCTGCTGGACTCCATCTGAGTTACATAAGCCTACAAACTCTCAATTCTCCTCAAAGATACATGCAGAGCTCTAACACTTCCCTTCACATAGGTACCTCATCTACATCATCACTACTTTTCTGAGCTCCACCATCAACAGTGTTAGCTGTCCAGCTTCATGTGAAAGTGAATTTCTGCACTAGGGAGACCTTCCTTGTTCTTGCCAAGCACATTTATTAATACTTCTGACATACTGTTTCAGCAAATGTAGCCTGCAATCACAGGGGCCATTAGATCTATATTTAAACTTCGATGACATAAAATAATGAAAACTTCAATGTATCAATCTTTTAATTTTTCTAGGAAAGGCTATAGGACAAAAAAATAGAACTGAATTATTCATAGAATTATTATTACAGTCTAGACTGTACATACAGGATTTTGAATTTCTACATTGTTTTAAGGAAAAATTAAGTTATCTGCTCAGCCTGGAACTTCGTCATTTGGATCAGGTGACAGGATTCATCTTGGGACTGGCTGTTCTTTAGGACACTGTGGAAATAATACCACTGAGTTGTTCGCAACAGAAGTTCTGCCTCTTGCAGAAAACTTCTTTTTCGCTTTCTCCTCAGAGAATCCTAAGAATTTTTGGGATATTTACAACAGATTTATAAATATTAATAAGTCCTATATCAATAGAAAGAAAAAGAAGACTGCAAATACATTAATATCTACAGCAATGCAAACTAAAATCACTCAGGCATTCTCTTTCTTACAAAAAAAAAAGAAAAAAAACAACAAAAAAGAAAATATCCTGCAATTTACTTTGATGAAATTCTTATTTACGGAAAGGAAAAAAGAAAAAGTAAAAAAAAATGTTGGAAGGTCTTGTCTCTTCTTGTTTAGCCTGGAGAAAAGAATGCTCAGGGATGACCTTATCACTCTCTACAATGACATGAAATAGGTTGTAACCAAGTGGGGGTTGTCCTTTTCTCCCAGGTAACAAGTGACAGGACAAGAGGAAATGGCCTCAAGCTATACCAGAGGAGTTTCAGCTTGGATATCACGAAGAATTTCTTCACTGAATAATTTCTTCACAGGCAATGGAATGGGCTGCCCAGGGAAGTGGTGGATTCACCATGCCTGGAAGTATTCAAAAATTACCGTATGTGGCACTTAGTGCTGAGATTTAGTTGACACGATGGTGTTTGGTCAAAAGTTGCTTAATGTTGGAGATCTTTTGCAACCTTAATCACTTTATGATTCTATGGTACTAGATTTAATTTTTGAAAAAAAACCCTGAAGAATTCTGGAATTCTCGTCTAGGTGAGCTTAAATGCTACTGTCTCTCTCAGAAATGCATGCAACTTCATACAACCATAAAAGATAAAAATGACCACATCACATATGTGATTGACATCTAAGTTATTATCCCTAACATATTGGCTCTATATCACTGGTTATGTCAGGAAATGTAGTTTTCTGACTAATGTCATGGATATTACCTGTCTCACTTGACTAAAAGAGAATATCAAGGAGTTTGGTAGGATTGAGGAGTTGGAGGAAGCATAAAACGAGGTAGTAAAACACTAATTTTGTAATTTTTAGCTCATTTCCATTGTCTTTTTGTTCTCCATAATTCTCTCTTATTCCTGTGAGGAAAAAGAGGAGATGCGAGGTGTGCAGTTAACCCTGATGAAATGGAGTTGTTTGTGAGAGAGTATCTTTATCACTGAGCTGTTGATTAAAAATCACCCAGGAAAGAGCTCTTTCAGATGAGCAGAAACCTATTTCTGCTCAAGATAGTCCTTTCTGTTCCCTGTCCATCCAGAAGAGTCTTTTCAAGAGCTCTGCCTGCTCAACACCTCACTTTATGTACCGTATCCACTGGTAAACATAAACTTTTTTGCTGAGAATATTTTCTCTATGCAATATTTCCAGTTGGGGGGTCACCTATTACTAATCTACAAATTGATCACTTTTCCTGTTTCCTGAGAATAGTGTATTTTAACTTTGCTTACCTTCAGCACTTAGGCTTCAGCACTTTTTGGGAAAATTGATCACTTTTCCTGTTTCCTGAGAATAGTGTATTTTAACTTTGCTTACCTTCAGCACTTATGCTTCAGCACTTATATCTTTGGGACGATTAAACCTTTCAAGCTTGGAGAGAACAAAGGCTTGTCTACCCTGCCCAACTAATGGCACAGCCATTTTTACATTGATTCTTCTGAAGCTGTTTATCTGTCTTTGCTGCTCGTCTGTCTTGACTGCCTTTCTCTGGATGTTTGTTTTTCATTATGCTGCCTTTGACTTACATTCTGACAGCAATTCTTGTTTGTAGTGAACAGATAAACTGATGGGGAACATGACATTTGTAAAAATGGGATCTATAAGTACTGAATTCTTCAAACTCTCCTACAAAATTGTTTCTGTAATTCTGTAATCTCAAGGATTCTCTTTTCATCTCTTTTGCATGGCAATGTGTACAAGGACATACTTAATTTTTGTTGCTCTATGAATTTATGTTTCTTCTGCAGCCTTTATTTCTCAAATTCTTCATAATTTTGCTCTGCACAGAGTTTCTTTTTGTTTTCTGGAAGTGCCTGAGGTTTCTGCAGTACTATTTGTTATTCTACTGGCTTCACTTATTCTTTCAGGCTGTTATATTTAAGACTGATGAGGCATTCGTTCTCAGTCAAGAAGCTTTTTAAAAGTACACTGAGTTGTATAGATAAATTAATTACTACAATTAAATGCTTGTATATGTTTAGGAATGATTGTTGACTTCCCCCCTAAGCACATTGTCTTTAATCAAAGACTTCAGAGGTGAAAATAATCAATTACCTTCTGCCTACTTCTACTAAAAATATCCTCATTTCTCAGATGGGTTTGCTGACTGGCTACATGAGAATTTGCTGTGCACACAAAAGGCAAGCAGGAAGAGCCACAAAATCACACTGGAAGAGGACATCTATGATAGTTTCAGACAATGTTTCCTAAAATTTAAAAGAAAAGAAATAACATAAAAATTTCATTGAATTAAAGCTTGTTTACAATCCCAGATTGCTGTTTTAATTTTTAGCAAGCACTGTTATCTCCTGGATGTGACTACCACCACAACTCAGAAGGCATGTGTCTCTGTAACTGGCCTTTAAATATAATTAGAGTATGATGTTATTTCTATAATAGCCTGAAAGCTAGACTATCTTAGGAGTTACTCTTGTGATACTGCTGCTAGGCTGTCAGAAACTAGTGTGGGAATTTCTGCTCTAGACTGCAATGTTGATATGCCTTTAGTATGGAAAATACTATCTGCAAAAAATACTGAAAAAATGAGTCTTTCTAATATAAATTTAAAACATAAATCACCTACAGAGTGAAGAACATAAATAATTAATTGTAGTTCTAATGATACTTTTGGTGCTATTTTACATATGAGAAAAATCCGGTTTTAAACAGTCAGAAAATCTTATAGATTAAGCATTCCTCATAAATTTTCAGGCAGATATATTTAACAGAAAAGAAAACAAAAAAACAATCAGAATGCAAGAGATGACATTTGCTTAAATAGTATAGCAATTGTAAATTCAATATTAAGGTGAAATGTGATGATAAATTATCTCTTTTTGGACTAAAGCTGCATCTATACCTTCTGAGTGCAAAATGAATCTATAATAACTACTAAGCTGACAACTCTTACTGCTACCTGTTTTCTTTTTTTTTCTTTATCTTTCTCTTTTTTTTCAGTAAGAATTGCTTAGCAGCATAATAAAACAGTGTTATGTGACATTGCACTAGGGAGATGTAGTTAATGTATGCCATCTTTGTATAGCAGATAAAAATGTATCTCAGGACACATGACAAAGACCGCAATGGAAGGCTGCTGAAGGGAGCTGCTGCAGTGTTTCAGCACCCTTGGAAGGGTAGTCGTAGTAACATACTGCAAAGACTGATGACTGAAGTCAAGAATATTCACCTTGCTCCCAGGACTACGGCTTCTGAAGTGAACTTTGGGATAGAAGATGGATGGAGGAAGAGGATAAAAGTGAAAAGAAGGACAGGAAGAACTGAAACTACAAAGCAGAAAAAGTATACTTATATTTCCCTTGGCAAGATGGGGAAGACATGGGCTCTCACTAACCTGGCATATCTGCATTGTGCAATGCAGGAATAGGTGTTGTGGTTTTGTTTTCTTTTCCTTCAGGACAGCTTTGTTTCACAGTCCATGCCCTGACAAAACAGCTCTCCTGCATTCTGTCCAGACCACAGCAGTGCAGTGCCAATGAGGAGATTTCTGCCTGGTCACTGCCTACAGTGTCAGCTCCAAGAAATGCCAGTGACACTCACAACATACCTCCTCAGTTATACATGATAATACACTCTTGGTTCATGGGGTTTGACACAGAGTGATGTGTTCATCTCTTCACAATGTATGTACTAACAGCTTGACTTGTTAGATTTGAACCGAACAGTAGGAGGGGCAATTATTGTGTTCAGCTCTAGGTTTTGCTCCAACATGAGCTGACTAATTCTCCTTTTCCTTAATTCTGAACTGAACTGTTGTAATTTAATGGCAATGTAAGGAATTCGGATTTTTTAAACATTTTTTTTTAGTTTACTAATTAGACTAAAATATTTCAACAGTTGTTGCTTTTGTTTCCATAATCAGAAAACATTATATAGTTATGGGCTGTACTGGAGCAATGAAGGTTAAACACAAAATCAATTAGCTAAAATCATTGTCTAAATTTCACAGGCACAAATACAGAATATCTCTTCATGGTTCTAAGAAGTTGTGTCACAGCTCCTGGTAATTCAAGACATCAGAATCTTATGTATCCTTGATACACATAAGCCAAAATAATGCTTGAGAACATCAAGTGTCATCTGTCTTTTAAGTCAATCATAAGTGGATAACTTCTGCTTCTAAAAATAGAGAAATATTTTCTCACTCTATATGTAAATCTAGTAAAGGAGGTATATAATAGTAGCACACTAGTTACTAGTTGTGCTTTAACTATCAGCATTACTTTAGAAGAACAACTGTGTATACTAAATCTCATGCAAAACAATTCTAAACTGAAGAGTTCCTCTAGGTAGCCAAACATACCTTTTGGACATAGTGCCATGCCCAGGCAGATTGTGAGCATTGGGTTTGCATGGCAAGGTTTTGGTAGCAGAGAGGCTACAGGGTTGATTTCTGGGAAAAGCTGCCAGAAGAGTCACCGTGGTCAACAGGGACAATGCCAGCAGGCTCCAAGGCAGACCCACCACTGGCCAAGGCTGAGCCCAACAGCCACAGTAGTAGTGCCTCTGGGATAATGTATTTAAGAAGGCAGGGAAAAAATGGTCAGGAAAACAAAAAAAAAATGTTTGTGCAGGAGTGGGAGGAGATACTTCAGGTACCAGAGCAGAGATCATTCCAGGAAGGATTCATATTAGATGTTCATAGGTGACTGAAGGATCCCATTCTAGAGCAGTAGGAGAGTAGAAGGAGTCCTAGCCCTGAGGAAGAGGGCTGTGCAGATAACCTTTGATGAACTGACCACAACCCCCATTCCCAGTACCCCTGTGCTGATGAGGGTGGATAGAAGGGCAGGAGGTAGAGAAAATAAGGAGTGAAGTTGATTCTGGGAAGAGAGGAAGGTAGAAAGACATTTTAATATTTAGTTGTTATTTTCTTATTAAACTACTCTGATTTGGCAGGTAAGAAATCAAGCTCTCCAAATAGGGCCTGTTTTGCCTGTGATGGTATTTGCTGAATGATCTCCCTGTCCCTATCTTCATCCATAAGCTTCTCATCACTTTTTCTCCTCATGTCCAGCTGAGTGGAATGGCTTAATGAGTACCTGACATCCAGCCAAAGTCAACCCATTACACCATAGAAAAGTAGAATTAGATGAGGCTCCTACAGAGATAGATCTTCCAATACAGAGTCTCCAGGCTGCTGCTGGAGTGAAACCGTACACATGGAATTGTAGCTTAGATAATCTGGGCCCTTGGAAACCAGATTTTTACTTCTCTTTAAGAGTGTAAAAAACTTTCATACTTTGTAATCTGGTTGAGTTTTGATTAATCAACAGAAGGTTCTCAAGTTCTACCTTTCTCTTCACTGAGCAGATAGTTAATTTCTCAGATCATCTGAGATTTATTTTATTTCGTTTTGAGGGCTGTCTTCACATAAGAAGAGCTTTCCCTATGCCCTGGGGTTAATCCAAGACTACAGTTCAAGGTTTTCACCTTTCTCTTGAGGATGTTGCTATGCCATCCTATGAAAGGTTACTTGAACAGGCTGAGTAAAACATTTACTGTAACTAACTTTAATATGTGAAGTGAACCTTTCCTGGCAGACATAGTGGCAGTGAAGACAGGAGGCAGCCAATGCTGGGACAGATCCATAGTAGCTGGGCATTTTTGATCTCATATTACCATTGCATACTTCAAGGATATTTGGCAATTGGTTTTAAGCAGAAAAGAAAATAAATCTCAGTGATTATGACCGTGACTCTGCAAGGGGCCAAGCATGTGACAGTTTCCCTGGTGCTTTGGATAAAAATGTCCAAAAAGCTGCAGGTCTTTATAACACATGGCTTATCCTGTCTTCATTAGCTGCTGGCAGACTCTCTTGGGTGAGGTTCTTGCAGTGTCATTATACTGCAGAGCTTTTGTAAATGTTACATTGTATTGAATAATATATGTAGAGTTTATTCATGCTGGTAAAAGGAAAGGAGACTTGTGCTGTTTTGCAATGCCTTAGGGGAAAGTTATTCAGTCGATTCAACATTTTTTATTATTTTTTTCTGATGTAGGGAATAATATCCCCACGAATGACAGGCAGCCAAGAGGATGTCTTTTCCTTTCATATAAATGTATTTCACCAGGCAGGGACATGTACTTTGTTTTCAAATGAGTTATGCCTAAATTCTTACATTTAGGCACTCGCAGCTATCAATTTTAATAAAGTTTCAGCACAAACCAAACCTCCTCTACCTCCTCCAAACTGCCTTAAAGACGAAACAAGGCCAGACTCCCAGCAGGTGGCAGCCAACTCTAAAATATGTCAAAATTAGCCCACTTCTGTGTACAGCTAAAAAGATCTATTGCACAGATGATGCACAAATAAGCAAGCAGTGAGTTAAGAGGCAATTTCACATAATTACTGTTCCTTTATGTTCTGAATCTTATAACGTTTACAATTGTTTCATACAAGAAATGCCAGCTTCCCTTGGTTTTAGGTGACAAAATTGCACTTCTGTAACCTATGGCAGTTTAATATTTTTGTATTGTCAGAAGAGTTGTAATAATCTGATAACTGTTATCTCCCCTGAGAAATCCTTATAAGTTCAAAATAATATTTCCCAACCTGTGATTGATCATGTAGATCAGACACAAACATACTGCTTACATTTCTAAAACGCTAAAATAATTGTAAAATACTAAAATAATTAAAAAGCATAATCTTAAAAATATCTCTGAAAGCAATATATATATATATATATATAAGTACTTTCGAAAAAAAATTGTTCTAAGACATGTGAAAATATTCCTATACAGATAGAGAATGAACACTAATAGCAGTTCCAGTCTAAGGGAAGATGTTTTTCACAGTACAACCTATAGTACAATGACTAATATCAGTCTGGCTGTCACTATAAAAAAGAATCAGTGGAATTTTCCTGTACCGATGATATATACTGATGATTCAGTAAATTATTCAGCATTTCATAAATAAAATGGTTATTCAGTTCTGTAGCTGGACAACAAATGCCAAAATATATACATTTGGTGAATCCGTTACTAGCCAAAAGTTCTTTTTTTTGGTGGCCAAGATAAAACCACTCTGTCATCTAAGGGCTGAAATTTGCCCTCACATATGAACTGATTGCCCAGTTAAGCAAACCACTTAAAGAGCTGCTGTCAAGGGATAGAGAAGATATTCCATGCAATTGTGTAGGAGCATATTTTCCAGCCCACTCTGAAAATAATGCTTCCTGGTCTGGACAAAAAGTGGCTTTCAGTCTTCTTACTTGTTCTTGTCCATGTTCCATCTTCAGCCTACTAGGCAGGGTACTGGCACTCAGGGATAGACTGAGTCAAAAGATAACCTATAATAACAGCCAGTTATGCAAGAGTATGACTTGGGTATACATGATGAGTGAAAAGCCCATATGCTTGAGCAGCCTCTGATTGCAAAATTCTAATTGATTTCTTTAGGACACTGTTTGCCCTCCAGATAGATGGTGCTGGTTTGTCAGGCTGTGAATGCCACTATTTAGCTGGCAGAGTGCATTGTATTTAGTGCCTGTTGTCACTCCCTACAGCTGTAAATTCCATGGAGCTTCCCCAGTGCATATTCATACTCAAATCTTTTAGTCCCATTTTATTTCTTCAAAAACTTTACTATGTAAACCAAAATGGAATAATTTTTCTCTCTTAACAACAGTTTCAAGAGTGGAACATGCTGAAGCAGAATTAAATCTAATTGCTAGATTTAATATAATGAATCTAATTCAACCCAGAATGAAATATTACTAAAGGAAGCTGCTGAAAGGCACTTGTGGCTCTCCAGTTTGTTTAGTGTGAATGACTTCCAGCTCTGGGCATAACAGCCTATGGATCTTGTAGAGATGGGCAGATTAGGTTGGGCATGTAAACAATCAGAATTTTGTATTTTGAAAGAAAAGTTGGTTTAACTGTTTATCTTTTATAATTAAATGATTTTACTAAGACTCAAGGACTTTTGGTCACTGCAGTTTTTCTGAGTCTTTGTGTTTACAATATAAGTGACATACAAGCCTGATTTATTCAGAAGATGCTTTTGTAGATGGGGGAGGTTTACCTGATCTCACATAGGAATGTATGCCACAACAATTGCAATCTGCTTCTCTCAACTTTGCATACTGCTCCCTGATTTTTCATACACTTACTTAAAATGTCAAAAGGTCTTAAGGCAACGCAGTAAGAGCAACACAGGAGGGCAAAGGAGAAGGAATGTGAACTCTGTCCTCTCCTGATAAGACACCAGGATTTCTTGAATGAATACTTTAAGATGGCGCAAATGACTGAAAAGTCTAAAACACACACATAAAAAGAATGAGGCTCATATTAGCAAGTAAAGATGATTTAAATATGCAAATTTTAATATTACTCTTTTACTTGTTTGCCAAGAATCATTTAATAATTCCTTCCTAAATATTTTTACTATCTTTTTAAACTTGATAATATTTGACAACCCCAGAGTATAAGACAAAAATTCCTGAGCAGACTAATGCACCTGTGGAGTCATAAATATGGAAGAATCTAGCTACACCTTTGAAACAAGCATATTTTAAAAATTTTCTCCTGATCTTCAAGTAATTTGGGATCCTACTATTTATCAGCATTACATCTCACCTTTAAAACTGAGAAGTATCAAAATATTTTGATGCTCTTCAGCTAATTGATATAATTCAAAGTCCCATGAGCTCTATTAATGAGCTTGCCTTTCAGTACCTGTGAAGAGTCACGGTGTGCAATTTTCTGTAATACAGTTGAATCAGGTTTTATTTTTTCCCTCTGAGCAGCAAATTAGATATTTTTCTATGATTTAGGACACTGAAACTCTCCAAGACCTCCTTTGGGAAAAAAAAATGAAATAATATAAAAGGGATTGTAATTAATATGGGAAGTATTTTGACATAAAGCATCACATATCAATCAGATGTTGATTTTTCAAATGGGTTTGGGAGTTTTTTGGGGGTTTTTTGTTTGGGTTTTTGTCTATAAGGAAAGAAACAAGTTCTTATTATTGTAGACACTATTTTTTAGTAACTGTGGACTTTTACAAATTATGATTGCCGCAAAGAAATGAACTAATTTTTTTAATTGCTGGGAGGTCACAACCCCCAGGAAGCCAGCTGAGCCCTATGTGTTTGGCAAAATCCAGATTCACAGCAACAGGTATGGTTACATTTGTACATTAACCACACAACAGATGACAAAGAGTGTAAGGGAAAAGTGTCCATCCGAGATAGATGGATATGACAGAAGTATTAGTATGTCAACAGCAGTATCCATCTAAAGTGCAAGAACTTCCAAGAAATTTAGTAAGTAAAGTCCAAGCAATTGTTGAAAGTACAGAGTTGCAAAGTAATTATTTAATTACCTGCTTTTAAAAAAATAAATTCAGAAGCATAGTAGGTTTTCTCAGTTACAAAAGTCTTACAAGCTGCACATATCTAAGAGAAATGACAAATGAGAAATGCTGGATACTTTGTATCTTTTGATTATTTCAATATTGAATAATTTATATGATTCAAGTTTTTCTTAAAGTTAAAAGTTAATTACATCTCTTGTGAGTAGACTCTTGAAGTGAGTAGTTTTTTTTTTTCCTAATACAATTACTATCTATAAACAGGATTCCTCTAGATAAAACTAAATTAGGAACTACTTTGCCCTAGTTTCCTAGAGAAAAACTTTACATTTTTGAAGAAACTAAATTAACTTTTATTTAATTTTCTTTTCACACACTCACACATGCACGATTATAGGTGATATATCTGCCTCTTTTAGCACATGGATATGTGTGTGCAAACACGATAATGTTGAACTGACTTAACAATATCAGTCTCTGGAGCCAAACCTCTTTGGTTGGTGTAACTTCTCATCTCTCCAAAGGCTAGCAAAGTCTTTATAAAATGCTGCATTCACTTCAGAGTTATTTCAATATTTTTAAATGACTTCTTAATAAAGAAATCATCCTGACTTCATTATGTCTACTGTATTTGATGACAGAAACTACTTCCCACTTGAGATCGGGTAATCCTCATCTCTAAATCTTTTTGTCATTTGTAAAAAGACCCAAAATATCTTCTCCAGTTCCCACTGTATTATGTGACAATCACAATTTTCCCGTTATCTTTTATTAAGTACAGATTAAATCACCCAGGGCAGTCCAGTATAGACAATGGTGAACTAATGCTGATAAAGCTCATGTGTATCCAAAGTCCTATCTGTGCCTTGTGCAATGAATTAAACACTACCCCAGATTTTAAAATCACAACAACTGTGTTAGCACAGGGCCATTGATTAACCCTCTCACCTGGCCTTAAACAAAGTGTTGGGATTTATTAGTGAGGTGGTTGGTGTAAACTGTGGGGGACTTGATTTCATTTTGCAGTGTAGTCAAAGGTTTATATTTGGCAAAGGACCTTGTTCCTCGGTGACAAGTAAGTTATAAATATTATTTATGAATGCTGATGAATTTTGAATGTGCCTTTCATGCTGGCATTTTCTAAAATTCATAATTTTTGTTACAATATTTTAAAGTGTATTTCATTCTTTTTCAGATGGGAAACGACTTCAACCACAGAACTATTGGAAATAGTTATTGTAATACCATAAGAGAAGGACTTACTTCTGTGTATCATTTATATAAATATTTTTGTTATATTAACTGAAGTGTTGTCAAGGTAACATATAAACTTGGTCCATAGCAAATCCTTGCACTCACTTCTTTAGAAAATTATGTTCTTGCTAGCTTTATTCCTAGATTTCCTGTTTGGGGGACTCGCTTTGTTTTACAAAACAATTGTGATAAAATCAGAAAGTCTACACATTTAAAAGTTCCTGATAGCTAATTGTATTTGTCTGTGACTAAAGTGACCACAATGATTTTTTTTTAAACTCATCTGAAAAATTTTTGCAAATTCTATATTAATTCTTCCCATGTCTCACATCCCTGTTCATGTCAGAAATGAGGAAGAATAAAACAGACACTTGTAATAAGGTGCTGGAAAATCCTCCCCAAACTACCTGGATGCATTCCCATATACAAATACTGAAGTCTTAGTTTTTCAGTGAAATAATATCTTCTCTAATACAATATATTATGGAGGACATCACAGAATCTATTTAAACGAGAAGTTGTTATCACTAGAAAAAAATAGGGCTGATTAAAGTAAATTAAAACTGAACTAACAGGAAACTCACAGGAAACTCTGAGAATTTCAAAGTATTCAAATGCATATTTGAACCCCCAGTGTTTTAAACTGATCTTTTCTGCATTCAAAAATTCTGGTCTGAAGTACAATTGGAAAAAAATTGCAAGCCAAGGGTGCTGTCATCCTCTTCCCACCTTAACAATTACAAAATGTGATAGAGATATTATTTTTTTTCTATTCAGGCTCTTTTTAGTAGTTCTCTTGCCCAGCAAAACACTTAAATTAATATTTTACAGTAAAAATGATAAAAAAAACCTCAGAGGAGGTCTCAAGAACTTTTTCTATTCAGGCTCTTTTTAGTAGTTCTCTTTCCTAGCAAAACACTTAAATTCATATTTTACAGTAAAAATGATAAAAAAACCCCAGAGGAGGTCTCAAGAATATCCAGTCCATACTTATTCTTTTGGTGGATGATAAACTGTACTTACATTATCCCCACTGGATATTTGTCTACCATACTTCTTAAAAGTACCACTGAAGAGAATCTCACGTGAAAAGAAGATGACAATTGCACTTGGAAAGCTTTCCTTAAAAATCTAAATAATAATTTAACTTTCCTTTAAAATAAGCTTTTCTCCCCCGGCTGGTAATCATCACTTAGGAGCAAGAAAAAACATATTTCTTATATTTTTTACAATATTAGAAGTCATCGGAGTAATTTTTTGTATTGAAAGTCATGACACCCTATGTCCTTTTGCAGGGCTCTTCTTACTTTTAAAACCAGAGTAATTTGAAAGAATTGCTCTTCCTGATACTGCCTTTTGTCTTTGCCATTTACACCATTTATTCACTTAGTCAAGATAATTTGGATTTCTTATTCTGTTCTCCAGAGAGCTCACAAATACTCCTAGCTTGATATCAGCATTAAATTTTAGAAGAGTACTCTCCATTCTGTCATCCACGTTGTTAACACTAATCTTATGAACATGTCATGTGGAACAGTGTCAAAAGCCTTATTCATGTCAAGGTACAACAATTTCAGTGTTTCTTTTATCCACTAGGTCAGTTGCCTTGTCAAAGAAAGAAATGAGAGTACTTTGGCGTGATTTTTTCTTGACAGATCCACACCGTCTTTTTAACGTCTCACTATATGTTAGATACTTACCAATGAGTTAGTTTATGCTCTCATGTCTTTCAAAAATGAAAGTGGGCAGGCTGGAACAGATTTGCTCAGACCATCCTTCTCTCACCCTTACTGGTCTTTAGAGAGAGCTGCTATATTTACCTGCCCCTTCCCTTTCTTCTTGTTCTTCTAAGAGTAAAATGTCTCAAGAAAAGGTAAACAGTTTAACTAGTTTCCTTGGGATTATCAAATGAATCCATCAGACCTTCTAAACTTAAGACTCTCTAATTTTGTAAATATTCTCCAACCTCCTGTTCATTTTTTTTTGATCCACACCTCTACACCTGTGTTTTGAAACATCCTGTTTTGAAAAATCCATTATTCCTTGCACCAAATAGTTATTTCTTTATTTTATTATCAGTTTGAGGAAGATTAAGAAATGTGGAGGAGCGGAAAAAAAAACCACAGACAAGAACAACAATGAATGAATGAATGAATGAATGAGTAAATTAATTAATTAAAATATATTTTGGCCAATAGTACCTCAGTCTTCAAATTTAGTTCATAAAGTATGTGCATGTGTTTTACTTGTGACTTCCAGTAAGGATTTTTGAAGTGCACTCATAGTACTACACCTAATAAAATCCATGTTTTTATATCAGGAAACAACATGATTCTGCTGTGATTTAGTTCTACACTGGAGCAGGGGGATTATTTACCTTTTCTGAGTGACCTTTATCTATCTGCCAATTTACAGCTGTGTGGTTGTAATAATCCCCCCCAGAGTTTTCCTCTGTGAAAGTTGTTATCCATACTGGAATAGAGATTTAATAGTGCCTTCAGAGAATAGTTTCTTAAAAACTCTCCTGTTCACTTTGTCAGAGTGGTGTATGACTTTGACATGCAATGTATTCTGAGGTAGGCCACAATTACTCATTTGTTAAATCATAGATGGACAATTTATACTTCTTGTCCTTCTATTTCTATTTGGTGTTGACAAGCAAGAGGTGTGGGTCCCACAGGCTCCTGCTCACTCAGTTTGTTGAGGGGTTTTCCCTGATTCTTCACATTTTTTGTATGCTCTCCTTGGTGGCTGTCTCTCTAACAAAGGTTAGCTTTGCAGCGTCATTAATGGCTTTGTGATTTTCTGAAAAAGCACCTCCAGAAAAAGCTCCAGTGCAGCAGTATGAAAAAAAAATTTCCTTTTGCCATAACAGTCTCTATAGTCTAGGGTTAAATATCATAGGTCTGTTCTGCAATATCTAAAAAAGATCAGGGAAACAGAATGATGTTTATAATTAATTAAGTACTGCCCTTACTAATTCAAGTTAAGAAACAATAAAGTGATAACATCTTACAACTCTGCTTTTGCAAACACTACAGCCTGGATTTTGTCCTGAGGTGTCCAAGCTCAGTCACTGAAACACAAATGCCTTGATTTTGAAGATTTTCAGATTTAAAATAAAGAAAACAAAAATAGAGATAAAAATTTACTGGAAAATGAAAAGGAGGTTATACCAAAGTTTTGAATGGAAAACAAAGTGTAACAGAAAGGAAAATATTAAACCACTTTGTGCTGGTTGTGGCTAGGGTATACTTAATTTTATTCATGATGGCTAACATGAGGCTGTGCTTTGGATTTGTGCTGAACACAGTGATGGTACTATAGAGATATTTTTGTTATTGCTGAGCAGGGCTTACACAGGGCCAAGGCTTTTTCTGCCTTATGTGGTGCCACACTGGGGAGGAGGCTGTGGAAGCGTGGGACAGCCAGGACAGGTGACCCCAAGTGACCAAGTGAAAGGGATATTCCAGGCCGTGCGGCATCACACTCGGTTTATAAAGTAGGGGGAAGAGGGAGGAAAGGGGTGAACGTTTGGAACAATGGACTTTGTGTTCCCAAGTCACAGTTATGTGTGATGGGACCCAGCTATGATGGAGATGGCTGAACATCTGCCTGTCCATGGGAAGCAGTGAATTTTTTGTTTTGCTTTGTTAGTGTGTGTGACTTTTGCTTTCCCTATTTGCCTGCTTTTATGTCATGAGTTTTCTGGCTCTTACCCTTCAATTCTCCCTGCTCCTGCTGGCAAGGAAGTGAGAGAGGGGCTGCCTGGGACTTGGTTGATGGCTGGGGTTAAACCACAACACACACAAAAATTTAAGGAATTGCAAAAAAAAAAAAAAAAAAGATTTAAAAGGAAGAATGTGATAAAGAAGCAGTTTGAAAGAAAAGAGATACTTGTGTATTCCATCTTGTGTATACTTGTGTATACTTGTGTATACTCATCATGATGAGCTTAATGAATCACCTGGCTGTGGTATCCAAAATATTAAGTTTACATTTATAACAGGAGAGAGCACTGCAGCAAATTTTGAGAGACCGGACTCAACAAAAGAACTTTGAAAATGAGAACACTGCAAAAATTATGAGAGGGGAAAAACAAGCAAAAAAAGGAGGAAAACTGTTGGGAATTTTTGCCCATGTGAGACAGTAAACTTGTAGTGGTGAACACAAGAAACAGAGAATGAAGGTCAAAAATAAAGGGAGCAATGTTGAGAATTAATAGCTGAATTTTTATATTCTTCTAGAAATCAAAGCAGTTGTAAAACTATTTGACTTGATATTGATGTTCAATAGCAGATTAAGTCTATAAATTAAATATTAAAGTATATTTCATATGTATAATCAATATATTAAATTTGCTAACATAAATATATTCTAATGTGAAAACATAAATTTTCCTAGAATATATGAATTTTAAAGTATAAATATATGCAAATAATAAATATGTAAACGAATATGTATATAAGTATGGTGAATCAGGATTTACTCTAATTTAAACACCTGTTTCCACAAATCTTTTGCATTTTCAGAAAAATGAACCTTAGGAACATTGTCATCTTATTCCAATTTCTGGTTTTATAATGCTTAGAGTACATCTACTATCAGTGCTAAATTATTCATTTAAAGATCATGAAAAGTTTCCTGTCTGTAGAGCAATTTAACACCTTTTAAGTGTTTACTTACAGAAGCCTGGCAGTGTGCAGCTCTGGATATTCATGCCTGTTAGGAGTTTCCATGTTTATGACATCATTTGTAGAGAACACACACAGACCAGGGCAGCCAGGCCCCTAGGTTCTATTTCCCAGACAAGAGTACTAGCCAGATGCTGAAGCAGCAGATTTGTTCACTCCAACAACAAGCTGCAAACAGAAATTTTTTGTCTGGGGTTGAAGGGAGAAAGATACTTTGACATTTGTTCTTCTGCGTGTACCGAGATGCTGAAACACTCGAATTTGTGGGATGACAATGAAGGCCCATCCAAACAGCCAATAGTTACTCCTGTAAATAGCTTTCAGGTCCTCAAGCTGGCACCAGGATCTCTGAACCCATTCTTGCTTTTCCCACACCCTGGAAACCCATGCTTGCTTTTCCCACACAGGGACATCACTGAAAGTGCAGCTGAACTAGGGTGCATCTGGAAGAATGAAGGGATGGGAAAAAAAGGAAAGAAAAGGAGCTAAAAAGGTGTATGATAGAAAGCAGTTAACTCTTAAGACATCTGATATGGAGAGGAAAATCTAGAAGGCACATGAGGATCTATGGTGAATAGGAAAAGCACATTCATTAATGTATATAAAAGTACCTACCACAGAAAAAAATCCCATGCAATTTAATTTACACATACTAAACCAAAAACGGATTCTCAATTACCACAGGAAACAAAATTTTTTTTTTGGTCTTCAAGAGTTCTTTCAGTATTATACACATTGAACGAATATGAATGAGTGACTGAAGGACAAACCTCACCTTTGCTGAACCTGTCTCATCTACAAGTCATAAAGATAATTTAGGAGTTTGCCTCTACCTTGAAAATCAATCATTGCAAAACTTTTAAAAATAATTTCCTTGTGAATAGTCCAACATTTTTAAGCCCCCCTGTAAGACCTCCAGTGTCAGTGAGAAATTATTTAGATTTTTGAAACAGAAAAAAGGCTTTTCAAGTATTAGTATTCATCCATTTTCAGATTTATAAATTTAAGGTGGGATAGTGTGTGAGGAAATCTTTATATGGCTCAGATAATATATGTTTACCTCACTTAAATGCTTGCTTTTCCTTTCAGATCAATAGAAACAATAAATAACTAATTTATATGTGCTGTGCAACTTAGCAGGGCAGGCACAGGGAGGTTATGACCTGATGAAGTCAACAAAACAAGTAATGGCAGAAAAAGACATGAAAATAAGGGCACAACCATTTCTAGATGTAGCTCAAAATCATGCCACCAGCAGTGGCTAGTTGTAAGTAGATAAAAATGAATAAAAATAGAAGTAGAATAAAAACATGCTTCCCTTTTATGCTATAGCTGCTTAATTTCTTATAAGTCATCAGGGAAGAGACCATCTCAAAAGTCTCTTTTAAAGTTCTAGCTTGGTATGGTTAGTAACACCTTAAATTTGGAAGTCTCCAGGTCTCCCCTAAAATTCTTGCACTTGTGTCTTTCATACTATCTTTCAATTTTGTTACTAAAAACACTTTGACATGAGATGTTACAAGCTGCTTATAGTAACTATGCTATTTCAACCCTCAGTTCTTTTACTGTATGAATTCCATATAGTCCTGATGATTTCCAATTGTTTATTTTGTCAATAGGTAACAAAATTTGTTCTACAGCCACTTCAATTTTCAATACATCTTTCAACAACACCCGCAGAAAAAACCCAAACCAAAGCAAACAAACAAACCCCAAACAAGCCAACAAAAAACCCAACAGGTTTCAGCATCGGCATTTTCCTAGCTTTTGTTACTCTAAGTAAATTGCCATTTTAGATGGTAAGAGAAACTCAAACAGTCACATGGAATGTTTTAATTTTGTTCCATTTCATAAGGTCATTACATAGCTATCACATGAAAATGCAGATCAAGTGAAGCTGTCCTCATCTCAATGTAAAGTAAAATTCCTCAGCTTAATCCCAGGTTCAGTGGTCCCTGGCCCCTGAGGGCAATGTAATTGAAACACTTTCAGCAATGTACTTTTTAAATTCTCGAATGAAAAAGCATTTCTTGAGAATTTCAATTAAGAAGTAAATTTCAGCTCATCAGTCAGATATCTTACTATCATAATTTATTTTCTACTTCCCTTTCCATCTTATTTCAACTTCATAGTCCTGTTTTATAACAACATGCATTTGCCTTTATCTTACTCTATGTCTCTACTTCAGTGAACAAACCGGTCATAACACCGAGGCTTGTTGCATTCTGATTGTCCTCTCTCTCCATCTCAAAATCATTTCCAAAAGTGCCATTTTTCTTTGGTTGAAATCCCTGGGATTGCACTTTAGTGCTGACCCTGCGGATTCATCTTTGATGCT
This sequence comes from Passer montanus, assembly GCF_014805655.1. Taxonomy (NCBI): domain Eukaryota; kingdom Metazoa; phylum Chordata; class Aves; order Passeriformes; family Passeridae; genus Passer; species Passer montanus. Next base: position 957,558 of record NW_024359832.1, on the reverse strand, counting down.
GATGTATTTCAAACACTCTCAGAACAAAGGTATTATAAATTTCCTCTCTTCAACTCTGTTTTCAATTCTTTCAAAGAACAAAACCTAGCACGCTTCTAAGGGCTTGTCATTTCTTTCAAAGTCATACAGAGTGTCTTGCAGCTCTGCTCTGTCCATTCTGTCATCTTTTTGATTTAGTGTCTTATTCTTCCCTTCCCACTTTTCCCGTTGGAAAGACAATAGTTCCGTTTTTGAGGAGGTCAGGATACGGTCATCTCTTTCTTCATGATTTGTGTCTCTTGAAAACCTTTGAGCCTAAATGTTTCTGTATAGGGAAATCTCCCATTTTCTGCTGGACCTGTGCTCACAGTCCTCTCCTTTCCTTGAACGCTGACAGCTGTTGGCATCTCTGGGGCCTCCTGCTCACACCTGCTTCTGATGGACACTCCACCCCTGCAACCTCTTTGGATCTCATGACCAGAGGTTTTTTACCACACCTGGGAGAGCTGTTAAGTGGTAATTCAGATAGAAGCAAGAAAAGATTGTGGGACATGCTGGGATTGAGGCTTGTATTAATGACTTGAAAATTAAGTTAAAATATCAGCACTTCTTGGAGTATGATCAAACTTAATGTATTAAATTTTACCTTTTTTTCTCCATCAGAATTATCTTTCTTGTATCATGACCATTTTGTAATCAATACTTAATTGTTATCAATTTTTAAATTTTGTCCATATTTTAACCTGGCTTAAATCCTAGAACTTAATTAACTTTTTCTGTGGAAGACAAGGAATATGTACAAACCTGCTGGGAGAAAATTTACAGTTCATAATCAATAGATGTACTTTAATATACTACTCTTTTTTCTTTGTTTAATGCTACATTTATCTTCATGGTTCTTTGATTTAACTGTACATTGACTTTTCGTTTTTATTTGCAAGGTGAGGATTCTGCTTTGTAGTTTTTACCTTTCTATCTGCAATCACTCATGTGAAAGGACTAGACAGCATGGAAAGTGATCAATATTTAAAGAGTGGTTTTACCTGCCCAAACCAAAGTTTTTGTATTAAATAAATGGCCTCTAGACCTACAGTAGAGAAAGATATGTATCATTTATATATATCAGAATTTAGAAAAACTAAGGAAAGAGTTTTAATAGGCAGCAAGATACAGAATTTAGAAGTTATAAAGTACAGAGAAGAGTCTCTCCAATGGAGTCCATGACATAGAGGCAAATATTTAAGGAGAGGAATGTATTTAAGTATTTAAGTATTGAAGAGAGGACTGAAAGGAAACCTACTTTCAGTGTATCACTTTAAGAGGAAGAAAGCACAGCCTAAATTATTGTTTGGTTTCTGTTCTGTAAGGAGCAACATGAAAAAATTGCTGAAATCTGATGCTAGAGAAACTCAGGGACTTCTTTTTAAGGAAAAGTAGGAATGTTTCTGTTAAAACAATCTTCAAGGAATTTGGTTTCTTCATCTTTTCAGCTTGGCTCATCTTCTGAAAGATCATTTCATTCAAGTACAAACAAATTCTTGGCTTTTAAAATATCTTGTGAAATTTAAAAAATCTAAGACACACAAATCCAGACTGATTGACCTAATGACTACTTTGAGTCTTAATCTCTCTGCACCTGTGATATTAATATTGGAACTGGAAAATAGCAGAAAAGAGGGAATACATAAACCAGCCTGCCTTCCTACTTAGCTGGTCTTGAAACTCAGTCCTGGGGAAAATCCAGCTGGCTCCCTGTAGGCCCTGGGCTCCTGTAAGAATGCAGTCAGGGCATGGCCATGCAGTCATGGCACACCATGGAAGGCAGAGGATTGGCACAGAGAAGGTTGTGGGAAGTCTTGCTCACTTTTACCCTCTCAGTTACACAGCCCCTGATCTCCTTCCAACCTCCAGGTACTGGATGCTTGTGCACTGACTTTCTGCTTTCTAGTATAATGGCTTTATTTTCCTGATGAATTTTAGACATGCTTACACTTCGACCAAGGGTTCCTTGTCTAAGGACCTTGTACTGCTCTGCCCTCCCTTTGCCAAGCCAGCCCTACTTGACAAGTCAAATGACATAAGCTTTCCTGTCCTTCCCAGCAGATTAATTTCTCTCCCTTTTCATTCCTTCTTGTCTTCTGTGTGGGATTAAATCTCTTTTGGCACAGAGCTTTGTGACATTTGACACAGAACACGTGAAAACTGCAACCACCCAGATACATGTGGTTGCAGTAGGAAGAAGTAGTTTAAGTTTTCCAGGAATTATGTGGGATCCAGCACTACTACCTTACATAATAAAACTTAAAATGGGAACTTAAACTTGTTTATTAGCAAAAAAAGTAACTCTCAGGAGCTACTCCATTCACAGTAGAAATTGAAAGGTGAATTAATCTAACTGTATTCTACAAAATCTAATGTAAGTTCTCCAATACAAACTAGCATCACAGCTTCTCATTCTTTGAGAACTTGAAGTAAAAAGAGAAATACTACATCCTGAGTTTAGTTTTCTAAGATGTGATACTGAGTTCTCTGATAGCACCAACTCAAAATTTGAGTAATGACTCCTTATTTCTATCCTGTTTAATCATATTTACTCACTCTTGCTATTACTGAAAATCTTTTGAATTGATTTTCAGTTTTGCTGTATTCTGTTTCATCTAGAAAGACTTTTTGTCATAATATAGCCAGAAATTTCAGGAGATTTTTAGCATGCATAAATATTGTGGTCCCCTTATGATTTTATACGCGAGGTTTGTTTTTCACAGGAATAGGTGAATCACTATAATTTTCAGTTTAAAAATATATTTCTTTTGTTCATATATTGGTTTGACCAAATATTTAGTGTAACATAGCTTTCAATATTATTTTTTCCCTCTGTCTGTATTATTTTTCAACTCTCTGCATAAGAGAATTTCAAAGAAATTCTTTGAACCTTTTTACATACCATAAAATCTATTTTTCATATTGATCATTTAATCCCCATAGCAAAGTTTTTGCTGACGGTACCTGAGGTTAGACAGTCTGTAGCTCCTTGTAATCTATAATTTTTATAATGCTGTATTTCTCAGTGGTTACACTTAATATCAGGTATTGTTTTATCTTGCACTATGCTTAGCATGCTACATGTTTTCTGAAGAATTTGTCCTTCAATGAAAACCAGATTGTCTTATACATATGGTATAGCAGAATGGAAATAAAAGAATAAGAGGAAGATACCACACAATGAGACTGCACTGACCTTATCCTCTTGTGTATTCCAAAAAATTCCATCTCTCAGCACAGATGAGACCTGTCTCATAGTGCAGGACAGCAGAAGGGTGCAAAGCCTCCATTGAAATGTGTGTAAAACTTCTTGGTAGGCACTCCCAGATGTAGTGCAGAATGTGTCACAGACGTTCTGTGGAAATATAAAAGTCTGTTCTGATGTGATTATTCATGCAACCTTGCAAGTGTTCACTCCTTGATACACAGCAATATGTAAGTGCATTTTTAATAGTCTGTTCTGAATATTGCTGTGCAGCAATTGCAGTCTGTATAAAGGGGAAATAATTCTACAGACTAAAGTATCTCTGCCATACAGAAAATCCACTGTAAAGAATAAATCATTAAATGGACTTAATTACTCTATGTGCAAACATAGACTGCTTACAAATTTTTGGTTTGCAGATGGGTTATGGATACTTATACACAAGTCCTGTAATTTTCTATGGCTGTTAAAGTGTAGTTATCTTGGTCATTATGTGTTCTCTTTATTCAAGTAATCTGGTTTTAATTGTCAACTAATGTGTCAGCTATTTGAATAATTAGCATAACTTGAAAGAACATGGAACACTCTTAGCTGTCTTATTTGTTATCAGTGGTAATATGGCACTCCACCTGAGTCTGGCTGTGAGATGCAGTACCATCAGTAATAAACCACTGGCTGATAAATCTCTTCAGAAAGACAGATGATCAATTCTTACTCTTGTCCCTGTTATTATTCTTTACAGGTAAAAGAGACCTCTCAGTTTTATTTTAAGATTTAAAGTTTCATATAACATTATATGAATTAAACTTTAATTTGAATTTATTTAATTTCCATAGAATTTTTGGGTATCTGTTTTAATTTGGTACTGACTAATAAGAGCTTCCACATGCAGGCAGGGTGAAGCAATGACTTCTCATCTCTTCAGAAGGCTGGACTCATCATTTCCAAAATCTCACAGAGTAACCCAGCATGTTCTTTCCTTTAAATATGTAGATACCACCATTGTGCAATATAATTTTAAATCATTTTTTCTTGCAGTCGCAGCCTGTCATATCTGCTGTTAAACTTCTGTTACATTTCCTTTGGGACTCCAGCTCTGTAAGTACAATACTCACAGAAATGATAAAAGCTGCCCATATGACTAGGGAATATTCAGATCTGCAGATTTTTCTTGATAGAACTTCTATTTTATCCCTGTCTGAACTTCTGTTTTAAATGCATGTCAGCATTTCTAATGTGATAAGGCCAAAACTGTGTGCTGTATCTGTGTGGAACCTCTCAGAATAGGACTGTTCTCCCACAAGACATCTTGCCCAGGAGTGCTTTCTACCCAGATCACCTTTTATGTCCTATCACAAGCTCACACCTCCTTATCTGAAGCTTATTTCTTGATATAATTACTCCTATAAAATAGAAATCAGAATGTCGCTTTCTGCTCTGTGTCTTGTTTTAGAACAAAGCAGGAAAAATATCTAAAGCTTTCATTTTATACATATTTGAAATGAGAAATGGAATTAGGAAGTCCTTTTTGTATAGAATATGCAGTCTAGTTTGGTATTCTGTAAATAAAATTATGATAACTTTAACATGTTTTTATGATTTATAGTCAAATTACTCAAATTCATGCTCTTAAGCCTTAGAGTAGTATGTAATTTAAATTTACAATGAGATATGCCATAGACATTATACTGCCGAAAATTAATATTGTATTTTACAGTATAATCTCAATACTAATAGGTAAGATGACCTCAATTAAAAATATATTCTTGATCTATTTTTGACTGTAAGAAAACAGTTTTCCTATCCTCAATTGAATATTACATTACATTTTTCTTTTTTCATTTATCCCTTTCCCTTTAAAGGCAAGATCTTAATAATAGAGACATTAAAGATGCAACCAATATAGAAAAACATAACCATATTTCAAGATGTTTTATCAAGATCTTTTATCAGCATTTACCTTTGTCCTGAGTTCTTTGAAAGCTTATTGTAATCACCTTCTGAGTTTTTTAAAATCATTTGAATCACTTATGTGACAAATTTTACTATGCTTTTCATTTTGTCTGTGTATACATCTTGCATCGGGTGCACAGGTTATTCACTTCTCTGGAATATATTTTTCTATTGCAAAACTACACCAGTACACATCACAACTAATTAGTTATATTGGGGTTGTCCATCTTGGGGAAAAAAGGCTTCAGAGAGCCCTTAAAGCACCTTACAATACATAAAGGGGGAAGAAAAGACAGCCAGAGAGAGACTTTATACAAGGACATGTGATGACAGGACAAGAGGGAATTGCTTTAGATGTAGATTAAGTAGATTAAGGTTAGATATTGTGAAGAAATTCTTCCCTGTGAGGGTGATGTGCAAGTGTTCAATGCACTTTGGTTGGATGTGGCCCCGGGAAATCTGATCCAGTGGATGGCATCCCTGCCAGTAGCAAGGGGGTTGGAATGGGATGTTTGAAGTCCATTTCCACCCAAACCATTCAGTGATTCTATGAATCTGCACAATAGAAAAGCCATAGTAAAGCTGTCTTCTCTTCCTTGGGATATGTAAAAAAAATCAGAACATCTTAGATTTGAAAATGTAATCTTCCCCAAATAAAACTGATTGAATTATTGATTCTTACCTAAAATCAGTCTGTAAAATGTATGTGTTCCTGGCTGGTGGAAGATCAAAACTTGCACTTAAATATTGCTTGATTGGCAGCCACAGCCCTAATTTTGGGGTCTGAATACACTCAGACATTTTTAGCCCCCAGGTTTTCCACTACTGTATCTGTGAGACAGACCTGCTCTTGCTCCACCTTTCTTTCCCTCTGGCTGGGTGCCCACATCTCCAAGTCACATCTACTGTGGCCCCAGCAGAGATTACAGTACTTACCTGGGGCATGGTGCCCTCGCATCAGAGCTGACATTCAGCTACTTACTGCAAAGTCCAAGCAGCAAGTGTGGGTCAGTCTTCAAAGACCTTGCAGATATAACACAAGCTGCAAGGGGATCTAAGTCTCTGCAAAGGGCTTTACTCAGTCTGGAAGAGAGAGAAATTTGAAAGAGAAGAATTCTGAGGATAACAGTGCTCTGTTGAGACTGAGCACTTATTGTCTGCCTTTGCTTATGCATGGATGCATGTCCATATTTTGCAATGGAACACGAATACTGAGTTTTGAAAGCAGCTCATCCCGTCCCTCTGGAATATGAAACACTTAAATATAGTTCTTGTTTTATTGTCAAGCTGTCAGGCCTGCAACCTATATTGTTGCACTTCAGCAGTCAAAATGCATCCCTGAGGGGACTATCCAAATGTACTTAAATGTTATAAATAATGGTGTTTAGTAGATTTAATCAAGAATTGTTTCAAAAGCAACACTAGGACATCTGTTAAAAAGCTTTATGGGAATATCTAATGCTTTCAAGACAATTTTTTGCTATCTTATACTTTTATTATGCCCATACAACCCCACTGCTTTTATTTTCAATTGTTATATTTATTAGATCAAGAAAGACAGAAGTGAAACTTGGCTCACAGTACTCACATAGAAGAGACCTTAACCTTCACTCAATACATTGACTGGCATATTCTGTTGTCGGTTATTACTTAATAACTAAAATAGATAATAGTGAATACATAGTGTTTCCTTCCCAGAAGGCTAGAAAATGCACTTTGCAATGCAGCACATTTGCTGGAATATAAAATCTGACTGGATGTAATGGTTATCTGTTAAAATGGTTTGTTCACTCTTTTACTTTCAAATACATAAAATGTTGTGATTCTTACTTGTGTTTGTGCTTGAACAGGAAACTAATATGTTTATCAGTTATAAGAATCTGCAATAGTTAAAAAACCAATGTAACTGATTAAAAAAATAAAAGACATGTTTGTTCTGTCCTTCCCTTTGTTAATTTAAAGATCTTTAAGTTAAACTTCTGCCTGTAAAAAAAAAACCTTGGGTATTATTGCTGGTAAGGTCAGGATCCCTGTGGGTATGAAAAGGTGAGTGTATTGTATGACATTTATAACTGAGAATTTAAAATAAAAAAATAAATGGCTCCACAGGACCTACTATCACAGCTGTTTAGCACAATGACTGCATAGTACAGGCCACTAGTGCCAAGCTGGCTATGCAGGTAGCCTGCAAAACTTGAAGCAATAAATATTAGCTCCATGCTTTACCCAGCTCTGATTTCCAAAGTTATTCCAGTAGGGCTAATTAGATCCTATTTTACATCTAAAATAAATGTGGTTCTCTCTGAGGCCATCGTAGTGTGGACCTCCTGGGAAGGAATATCTAGTGGGTGACCTTGTCCCACCTATCTGCAGTTTTAAGGAGGGTTTTCACCATCAGAGAGATTTTATGCTTAGTCTGCCTTTACGCCTTGCTTTCTACTAAAGTATTGGTTAATTAGTCAAAATAAAAAGGAACATAAGGCAGTGAAGGCAAACATTTCTAAATTAGAAAACAACAGTATTATTATAGTCATATCCACTGCAGTTCTGATTTTTTTATGTGTCTTTTGCACTGGAATAAAATGACCAGGTAAATGAAACCACATTGAAATAAAATTAAGTCACAATTTTTTAACAATTCATCACAGCCAATCAAACTCTTATGCGGCAACATTACAGGGTTTTCTTTTTGTTGGGATTGTTTGTTTGGGTCTTTAAAAATTGGTTTTCAATATTTTATTGGATGGGAAAATGTGAGTTGTATCAAGAAAGTTCTGTATTTTTCCAATCAAAATTTCAGACAAAAAATATTATTTTACTTAGGCTTACATACTGGTCTGTACAGGAATTTTAATTAAAAGTAAGCACATATACCCATGACCGTAATAGTCCATTTAGTGATAAATCTTATAATGGAGCATTTTAGTCAGTGAATTAAATCATGACCTAACTGATGAAATGGAGCATCATTTCAATTTAAACAATTTGTTGAACCATAGACCTATTCTTATTTTCTCATATTTTCTCCCATCTCATATCCTTTTAATATTTATTAGTTATTTAGTATATGTTGAAATTACAGAGAAAAATGATTACTTACAGCATATTTTCTGCTTTGGTAACATCTCCTTTACTGACACTATCAGATTATTGTATTATTTGGTTTTGAATGCTTTCTGTGTCATCTCTTATCTGTCTCTCATTCACTGTGACCTTGGATGCAGTCAAGTGGCAAAAAAAAGAAAAAAAAAAGAAAAAGCTAGTGGAAGCAAAGGGACGAGGAAGAAAATAAACAAGCAAAACTCTTTCCCCTAATTTCCTTTAAAATGAATGCTTCCCTGTAATTTACTGCATTCCCAAATAATCATTCCATAATTATTTACATCTCAGCACTGATCATTTAAATAATCTATAATCAAGGTCTGTTTAAACATGTAGCAAAACAATCTAAGGCTGCTAGACATCAAATGTTTATTTGTCCCTTAAAAAGAAATTCTATGTTGCATGCAGGAAAAACAAATTATGTTGGTTTTTTTTTTTTTCTACTTTAAGCTTCTTCTTGTTTAATTGAAGGAAGCATCACTTTAGAAGATTGGGAAAAAAAGGAAAAGTAGAACATTCAGCTTAATGATAGATATGTTGACTTTGCACATTGTACGTTATTTTTTTATGGCATAAAAAAGTAATTAAGCTTATTTCCAAGACAGCAGCAATGCCATGCTGGGTAAAGGAGTAAGGACAAAGACAGAAAACGCAGGATGAAGACCCCTCAGAGAATGAGATATGAAGTAAAGATACTTAAACATCTGCCCTCTGGAAAAGAGGTCTCTTAGGCGAGCAGTCTCCCCACATAGCATAAAGAAATGTTGGCCAGAATGTCAGCCTGGGGCAGAAGTGAACAAGTGAAATATCAGCTTATTCACTGGGAAAACACTGAACCTACCAGGTCCAGGAATTCTTTCCAAGAGAGCACCTGAAGTGGGTGGCAAGGAGGCTTTTCCCACTCTGGATAGAGAAGCTATTGGTCATACCCCATGCTAGGAGGTAGCAGCAAAAGCATATTGTTGATCTATCTGTTGGGCAATTGTCAATACCAGCCATCAGTAAATTAGAGTGTCTTGGTTATTTGTGGGATTTGCAATAGTTTTCTGAAAAGCACATGGGTGCTTTAAATTCAGTATTAGTACATAATGCTTTCAGATATCGTACATATTTGAAATATATAAAATGTACAGTTGTTTTTTGAGATAAAAACAATGCAAGTACTGTAAATTACTGTAATCAAGCTGTTTTCCATTTATCTATGCCCTTGTAGATACCACAATGCTTCAGTAATCTCAAAAATAAACATTACTTATCTACTTCACTGCAAAGAAATTCTGGCACCTGTGTCAGGTTATCCAGGACAAAACCAATTAAGCGAGGGTATATAGCCTGGTGCTCAGGAGTAGAAAATTCTCATATATGGCACATATTGTTGCATTGAGTACTGTATGCAAGAATTTAATTCAGCATTATTTGTTTTGAAAATGAAAACACAGCTTCATTTTCACTGTCCTGGTGTTTGGTATTTTTTCATGTTATTACCACTTGAATCTCAAGGTAATCTACATGTGAAGCATTATATTCATGACATGCAATTACTGTGCTGTAAGTAACAAAATAAATTGGCTCTCTCACTGCTGAAAGAATAACACAGAACAACACTCTGTAATTCCTACTAAAAAAAGAGAAACAGTCATCACCACATTCTATTATTTCCAGTCAGAATAAGTGCTATATTTTAGAATCTGCAGTTCCTTGGTGCTTTATACACCATGGTGTCATCTTTAGTAGAACTCAGAGTTTGGAGGTAAGTGATGAAATATTGCTATTGCTACAATAACACAACTCTAAAAAAATAGTCTTTATTAACAAGAGCTTGAGAGCTTTGGACTTTAATTTGCTTTCCTTGGGAAAAACTCCAAACCCTACAGTGTATTCAACTATGAATATGTCTGGATGCTCCTGCAGCAGTTGATACATGAGGTTTAGCTCAGCAGGGCTACTAGAGCATAAGCATGTTAAGGCAGGTTGGAGAAAACCATGTATATCTGTAATTGCGTAATACCTGACAGCCATCTGCAAAAACCATGATTTCACACTAGAGCTATATGAAGAAAGATTAGTTATAGAGTGTTGAAAATTAAATACAGGCAGGGTCTATACCAGTATTTTGTTAAAGGTCTGTCACTAGTGGTATTCCCCAAGGTTCAATACTGGACCCAGCATTGTTATCTTACTTCTCATGACTTGGATGGAGGGGCAGATGCCTCCTCAGCAGGTTTGTTGATGACACAAATCTGGAAGAAGCAATCAATACCCCAGAGTGCTGTGCAGCCCTTCAGAAGGGCCTTAACAGGCTGGGGAGATGGGCGGAGAACTGTCTGAAATGTAACAAAGGCAAGTGAAGGGTCTTGCACCTGGGGAAGAATAATCCCACATATTAATACTTTCCTTAGACAAGTAATACACAATGAAAAGTCACAATTGCACTCCCAACCAGCAGACCTAACCTGTGCTACCCATGTTTGATTTTTATTGTTATTCCAAGTTTTACACTATTCCAAGTTTTACACTATCCTGTTTTTCAAGTGCCACACTTGAAAAACAATATCTCAATTAGCACAAAACCTTCTCAGGCAATTCTTTCTAATTGTGCTAGTAGTGTATTAGTTTGGTTTAAAATCCTCGCATTGAACAAAACACTGTGTGATTCTGTTGCTATTAGGTTTAGAATATATTTTCCTCTTGCAAAAGGATAAAACACCACCACAGTAATTTTTTCTCCCCAGTGTCAGTAAACTCCAGTTAACAGTTATATACTCTGAAATAAGTACTTTATTAAGCATCTGCCTCAAGCTGTTGTACAAATTGCTTCATTACCACTATGGAAGCAATCACAAAGTGATTTACTCGGTTAGATTTTTTTTTTGTGTGTGTGTATTCTGTAGTAATTGTACACCTGATGTTTGGAAAAGCATTGTTTGGTAATACATTGAATAAAATATTGCAAACAGTGTCATATATTTGTTCATGTAGAAAAGGGAATAATTTCACTATAAATGATTAAGCCTGCATTTCCATATGCTTTTATTCAAAGTTGAAGTCTTCTTGACGTGAATTGCTGTGCTTCACTTTGGGATAGGAAATCTACATTGTATGTTTTTGTTTTTTCTCACAACAACACAGGGCTTACACTTAGGGAACTACAGCACTAGAACAAAACCACCCTCAGTATAGGATCACAAGGTGCACTTACATCATGCAACTTTTTTTTTGAAATTGTCTTCAGTAGAGACATAAATTTCTTTCCAACTGAAAACAGCATTCAATAAGGCAATAATATGAAGGGACAAGACTTTCTAATGCCATTTATACATCTGGTAGAAAGAAGGAGAGATGTAAACACGTAGATGCTTTTTGTAGAGGCTGCATCTGAACTTTCCCACAGTTAATGGAAAACTTTTCTCTCCTGCAACTCAGGAGTACAAGTGGAAGCTGCTATATAGACAGAGACTTTAGATAATCCCTCAGCAATCCTAGTTCCTGTTACACTTTCATTTTTCACTTTGCTATTAATATATGAATTTTAATTCTCATGGACTGGCATTATCACACAATTCAGTTTCTTATTATCAAAGATGCTCAATTTCAAATAGCATAACACTCCAGTGACACCTCTAATCAGCCCCAAGAATAAGGATGTGCTATCTTCCTTCCAGACAGAGCCATTTGCAGTTTTAAAATTAAGACTTTCAGTCTTTCACCTACTCCACACACTATATCTACTTGTAAAGGAAAATAACTCTATACAATTTTCAGTAATAAATCATATGAATAAAAAAATCAGTATGAATAAAAAGAGTCTACCATAGATACAGAGAAAGTAAGGAGCTAATAATTAGAGAAGGTAAAATGCATAGAAATGAGCCTTATTTATTTCTTCAGAGCTGGTTCATTTTTAATTACACACTTTTCCTTTCCCCTCCCAATGTGTTTGTACACCACACTATTTAGCTTGTATATATATATATATATATAAAATTACATTAAATTTTCCATCTAGTTTGTTGCTTTGGAGTTTTTTTCTGCTTTTTTTTAAGATGTTGCATTTTGTGCTTTGTTGGGAGGTTTCAATAATAATTGACCAAACTTTAAGGGAAGTTCAGTATTAGCTGACAAAAAAATTCTAGCAATGTGTTTTGATAACCTTCAGGAATAAAATATTCCTATCCTCTCCTTTCCTTCCATACTTTTTGTAGCTTCTTTGAAATTTTGCTCCAGTTTTCTACTTTTAGGGTATTGGTTACGCATTAGAGTCTATTACAATATTTTTTGTACCATGCTTCTTCAAGAAACATCTTTGCACCAAAGCTTTACACATTGATTTCCATGAAATTCTTTTTTTCAGACTGAAAATTTTGAGCTGGTGCAAAGTTTCTTTACAGCAGTGTGACTAAGATGAGTAATTTATTTAAATACAGTTGAAGTTGGAGCTTCAAAAGAATTATCTGTAGTCCTTCAGCTGCTAACCTGGGAACACAAATCTCCATTGGGAAGTGAAGGCATAAATTACAGACTTCTCTAAACTAGGAAAACTTCATTTGAGGTTTGCTATATTCCAAATGAATACCATAATTTATTGATAATATTTACAGTCAATGGATATTTTTTTCTGTTTTCCACACAATCAATGCAACATTCTTGGTCTTTCATCTGACATGAAAGGATAAAAATACTTAAGTCTCCTTAGCTTTCTTTAAATGCTCTATAAACTCTAATGGGCACAATAATTTCATTTTTCTTTTGGGAATAATTTTGTCTGCTGACACAGCAGCAATGATATATGTTTCTACCTGACAGCTACAGTTTGGTCTATAAATTTTCTATGCTACCTCTAACTTTTCACAGGAATTTCCATACCTATGAGAAAAGAAGTTTATGTACCCAAACAGTAACTTTCATTTGATGATAGGTGGTCCATTGTAATATCTCTATAACAAAAAAAAGAGACGAAACAGGATAAATTTGGTACAGAAGAGCCAAGGCTTGGTGACAATGTCAGCTTATTAATGTCATTCATAACTGGAATATTCATGCCTCACAACAAGGATTATGAGAAATATTTCTGCCTCAAAATAGAGAAATTAGCAATAAAATGGTAGCCAGAACCCACAAAAATGACAATCATCAGACCTTTTTGATTTTGCAGATAAGCACAGAATACTATTTTTTTTTAGTTTCTATTTTAGCAGAAATCTACCCAAAATTCATGAGCTAGACCATTTTTCACAGCACTAACTGGATCATAGTAACCTTTTATTCTTTTTTTAAATGGTTATTTTTATTTTTTTAACTATCTTGTCTTTATTCTTTGAAATTTCTATTCAGAAGAATGCATCAGGAGTGGTAGGTTTATGTAATTTTTTACTGTGTGTGAAATATCTTCTCAAGTATCTTCCTCCCCAATGAATTTACTGTGGCTGGAAATTTCAGAGGGACTTAACAATTTTGCAGTAATTTATAAATCTACTCTCAGGAAAATAGAACTATACTTCATAGCAATCAGATTGAAATTATTTTAGCTTAATTAAATTTAATTAAAATATTTTATTCCTCTGTCTTTTCAAGGTAAATTCAACAGCAAAAATTATGTAAAAGAACTTGACATATTCTGGGAAAGATAAAATTCAAGGTCTGCAATCCCACTCTTCTTTGGGGATGATAACCCCAGACATAACACAGCACCAGCAGACATGGCATATACTTACACATCATTGAATAGTCATACAGAAAATTCTTATTGACTTTGTTTCAATTTCATAAATTCCTAATCAGCAAAGTTTTTTCCATTTCAATATTTAATCTTGAATCAGAGTAATCACTGGTTTTCAAAAAAGTTTCCACAGCATTCATCAGACCAGTCCCCTCAACATAAAAGGCTATCATGTTGATAATGCATGATTTCCCCTTCACAAAGTCCCTCACCTGAGGCAGTTCTGTTGATATGCACAGAGACAGAGGAATAGCTTCATCCTCAAGAGAGAAATAAATTACTTTTCCTTTTGCTTTGCTCCCTGTCAGTGAACAACAGTGACATGATTAAGCAACTGCATTAAATAGCATGTCAGAAGGTGGCCCAAGGCTTGGCTGCTAGTGGACCTGAAATGCTGGTAAGGCTGCCACATGGACAACACACATATTCAAGTGTTATTCATGGCTCTTTTGAAAATGTTAGTAAACTGATACAGATGTGAGTAGAACTGAGTCAAACTCTTATGTGGAGTACCAATGTTCTTGTTGAGACCACTTTGAAGATATTTATCTGGGGCAAATCACAGTTCTATAAATTATAGTATATTTTTTATTACTTTCTAATTTTAATGTAGTTTAAATTGCAATACAACAATGTGCTGGCAAACACATTATTTTATTCATATTGGCCCAATACATTTTTCCTGTTATCATCCCATTTATCTTTACCAGCTGATCACTGTTCAAGTATTTGTCCTGAGAGCATGTCCTTTAAAAAATACAATAAACCCATTGTAATAATCTGGACTTAATATTAATGATGCCAATCAGTTACATTTCTGAATTTTTGCAATGATTTAAATTTGAAAATGTCTTCTGTGCAGAAAAAGAGGACACAGGTGAGAGTTCTTTCAATTTTTCATCACAAGTCTCACAGAAGATCTCTGGAAGATGGGATTTTAAAATTAATTGTATTAAATTAATTGTATTAAATTCAAATATTCTGACAGAAAATTTTTTTTTAATATACTATATTATGAATCTTAGTATTTTAAAATTTATTTACTGAAATAATTGTTAAGCATCAGTGATGTGAAACAAATTTGTAGACAAAGGGTTTTCTATAAAACCAACAGGCAATGAGGAGCCTCTGTCATTAGGTGATCTGGCTTCTCCTAGGTGTGTATACTTCCCACATATTTATTCAAGAGGATTTAAAAGATGTTAAACCTATAAACAGTCTGACTCCTAATCTTTTAAAATGTCTACTCTCTCCCCTCTATGAGCTTGATGAAGGACTGATGATCTGAACACAGCATTAATTTAAATTGGATGGAGGGAATGATGAAGCAAACTTTGAAGTTAATAGATTTTTGCATGCTTTGCTGAAAACAGGACTTGAAGGTGGAAGTACAAACTATGTGCCTACCTCCTCAGAGAGCCTGAGCTGTCAGATGTACAAGAAAAAACTTTATTATACTGCTAGACTAGCTTAATATTCTAATTCACAAATTTTTGTGTTGGTCAACAATACAATTTTTAGTGGTCTTATTCTAGATGAAGCTTTTTCTGAATATGACTGTATGTCACACATAGGATCAAGGTTGGGATGCAAGATAGTTAAAGGGAGCGGATCATAATAAATAAGAGGGGAAAAGTAATGTTATTCTACACAGATCCAGTTATGAAAGTGTTTATGGACACAAGCCCTAAAAGCATATATGGTGCTATTAGACAGAAAACTAAGTGGCAGAAAATTAGAAATCAACAGGGCTTTGCACAGTGCAGATGTGTGCAGCACATCTGGCATATCAGAAAGATATATACACTACAGATATTGCTCACTTCACTACAAAATAACCTGTTCCTTTCTTCCCCTGCTATTTTAACAGGCTAACATTTATCTGCTTTTTCATAGATTTAAACATAGTTTCTATAACATGAGAGCATATTTCTTCTTTTGTATCTTTTTTCTAAAGCGTATTGACACAAAACACATGCACAGAGCATAGAGACCAAGCTCAGAAGAGCTAACATACTTTTGATCTATTTTGAGACTTACATTCTTCCCCTTTATTATTATTTCACGTAGATTTTTAGAATTTACATTCCAGTATTTTCTCAGACAGTCTAAAAATCAAGAACTTTGATTATTCTCACCTTCTTCTAAACCTACTCCAGCTGGTTCATTTCTGCATTGGTAGAGCAGTGTCCAGGACACAGTATGCTAGCATAAACCTCAAAAATGGTAAGAGAACAAAAAAAAATATTACATATAAATTGTAACAGGTCTGTTCTATTTTATCCCTGTATGCCTGTTATTTGGAAAACTTTTTTGTTGGTTTTTTTTGGGGGGGGTTTGATTTTTTAATATCTTTTTTTATAACTTCTTTCAATCTTCTATTACCTTACCCTTCATAGGGGATTTGGTGACAAACTTAAAGTTGATAACATCTAATTCAATCCTATGTCTTAAACCAAGGTATGAGATCAAATTTTATCAAGCTCTATAAAAAATTACATTTTATTGCAGGAAAACATAGACGCAAACCAAAAAACCTAGCTTTCTAATGGTATTTGTTTATTCAATTTTAAAGAGGGGGAGAAAAGCCAAGGTAGCAATTTTTTCTAGGGACATATAAAGCTGAATTCTATCCCTAAGTTGTGGAAATGTCTGTTCTAACACTTCAATTTCATAGTACTAAAACCAGATTTTTTTTTTATTTTGCAATACTTACTTATTCAGAAAAATATCCAAGTACATATAGATATTGAGTAATCACTTATTAAGATTATATACTAAGCAAATAAAAAATAGATATTGCAAAGTCTAGCTGATATGTAAAGTTCTGTGAAGCTCCTTATTCTTGTGGACTTGGTGTATCTCATCATATTGTCTCCAATAATTTTGGTGATATAGAAGACTGCAGTTACTTTAGAGGATTGGTAAGAGCTAAATTCAAATTGTTAATGGTGCGGTTGGTTCACAAGAAAAAGAAGAATATAGCTCTTCCAATAGTAGGTCTTTCAACCTAAATTTTGAATATTTTCTATTTCAGTTAAATATAAGATTTCTCTTTTATGAAGGGTACCAGCCAAAATTTTTTTCAGACTATTTTTAAAATTTGCAATTTATAAGTAGAAGCAATCCAACAGCAAAGATATAATGAGAATTAAATTATGAAAATTTATGTTTTGATAAAGGAAGGTGTCTTAAGTACTAAAATAATGAATAAAAAAATAAAAAGGCAGAAGGACATTCTACTCATATGGAAATTACTGCATTGTACAATGATGACCTTGTTGTTATGTCAAAAAACAGTTAATATCATCAAAATGGCTACTTTCTTTATTTTTTTCAAACCCCATCACATTTTGGAGTTAAATTCAAATGTAGGCAAAATGTGCCTTGAATGCCTGCTTCCAGCAGGAAAAAATGCTTTTCTGGTCCCTGACCTTGTCATTGCCTCAGTCTTGCCCTCTGAGTTACTGTTTTCTAACTATTGTCTGTTAAAAGGCTTACAGAAAGATTTATCAGCTGTCAAAACCCCAAAATCCAAAACTCCCCCCTCAAAAGCCAGTCCCCAAACCCTACCAAAACCCTACCAAAACCCTACTAAAGCCATATTCTTACTGACGAAGAAAGAAAGAGACATTCTTGTCATCAAAATAGCAGCAATTAAGGATTTTGGTCAGGTAATGTCAGAATTAAATGATTTAATGCTACATCACTGTCTAAACTAGCCATGCTGAAAACAAATAAGTTAAACATTATAAAAGAATTAATGAAAATGCCTAAATAAATCACATGATTTGAAAGGATGTTGTAAATTTCTAGTGCTTGTTTTATTGTGATGAGACCCACTTGTGTTTGTTTTGGTATTTTTACATACTAAAAATATTTTTGTAATATATTTATTAAGGTCATAGTGTACATACTTGTATTATTTACTTTCTTTACAAAAGTTTAAATACAGAAATGGTATTAAAAAATGAAAACAATTATTCAATTTTCTGAATAAACAAATTTTTCAATGTTTGCTGCAATATTTACCAAACACTATTAAAAAATCTGAAAATAGATTTATCATATTTTACATCTATTTCTAAGAGCCCCATAGAGCAACATTCCTCAGTTTGAAAGGTCACAACTACAAATGAATCAAAACTGTCACCAGCTAGAGCATCATGCTGATAAAAGAAATAAAACAATTTATGGAGCTATCCTTCTCACAACAAGCCTTTGTCAGACTGTCATCTATCTAACTTCAAACAGTTCTTTGTAGAATACCATTTTACTTTTCTTCTACTGTGACTTTTCCTATAAGTGTCCATTATGACCTTTCCATTTATAGTAAAACAAAGATCAGCTTTGGGACACCTTTGATGGAGTCTTTCATGTTGTTTACCTATGTATTTTACTGCCATTTCAACACTAAACAGGCAGGCAGAAAAGTTAATGTATTAAAGAACTAACTTTAGTAATTTATGCAGGTTTATATGAATGTTAGATGACATGAAATATTTATAACTGAATTTTTTTTCAGTGATCCCCAGAGAGAGTCTGTCAGAAAAAAAAACCTGCTTATGAACAATGCCAATAAATCAAGAATTCTTACTATTTTTCTGCCTTATGCATTAACATAGCACAGATGTTCTTGGTTTCACAGCTTCTAACAGTTGCCTTCCTCCCATCTGTCTTTATTTCAAAGTATGAATTTAGGTTCTTATATAAAATTAAATTTTGTCACTAAATTTTTCCATTTGAAACTAAAATGTCCTTTCCATTTCCACAAATAAAAATCAATGGTCACATTTAAAATTTGCTTTTCATGATAATTATACATCAGTTCCTCTAATGTGGCTTTTCCTGATGTTCATTACAAAAAAATTATTTTTAATAGTGCTTCCCTTCATGAAGTTAGAATTTATTCTAAAATTTTTCACTGCGTGTGATGTAGAGCTTTATGATAAAAATCACACTGGCTTTTGTAGCATGTTCTCATCAAAGAAGTTATCCAAAGTAGCTCCCAAAATGAACTCCCAGGATTTAGATTTAAGTGGAACTCCATTCTCTGAAATCTGCATTAAACTTTTTTCGACTTTCAGCACTTTCTCAGTCCCTCACTGTTAAGCTGAGAAGTAAAAAAGTCAAGTTTTTGCATAGGTGATCTAGTTTAATTTAATTTCACTCCTGCTGCAAGTAGATACAGCCTTGTTAAAGTTAATGAATTTCTGCTCGTATTGATAATAACCACAGTGGTGTTTGTTGTGCTGAGATCTAATTCTTTCCTTGGAGTACAACTTTACTATGTTATTGAGACTTTCAGACAAGATAATTGAAATTCTACTGGAAACACCTTCATATTGGGGGGTTTTGGTGTTTGGTTTCTTTTGGTTTGGTTTTTATTGTTGTTTGTTTTAAATTTTATGGCAATAAGCACATATATTATGAAACGGTTTCTAAAATTCTAGATTAATTGTACTTCAAAATTTATGCAATAAACAGTCCTCATAAGTGTAACTAACTTCTAGAGAACATAGGAGAAAACCACTTCAGAATGCAGCATTATTGGATTTAATTGTTTAAAAGCAAAGTATTTTTTTACAGCCTTGACTATGCAGAAAGGGAAACTATGTTCAAAAATTCATTTTTTAGTAAATTAAAATTAAGAAAACCTTCACCCAAAAAAACAAACAAACAAAAAAAAACCCTCACCAAAACAAAACACAAAAAACCAAAACAAACCACAAAACCAAAACCCAAACAACTCTGCCTAATATTTAATTCAAATTTACCTCAGGCTCAACCTCTCTTTTATAAAGCTGTAATTGAACACTAATGTGCATTTTGGCTTATTCCTGAAGGACGTAGAAAGGGGATGCATGAGGGAAGGTTATCCATCTGAAGTTCTAACTATGGAAGCTGGAGATGTTTATGAGTGGGAATACAACTTAGGCTGGGTGATACATCTGGGATATCCCCCACAACAGGGGGTAAATGTTTTAAGCAGAATATCAGTTGCCATAACTATCTTACAGGGATCAATCTGCTCACTGGACCCAGGAAAACAGCAAGGACACAGAAACACTATAGGAGAAAAGGATACCAAGTGTTTATTTGCCTACTTATTTTTTTACTTATTATCTGTTCAAATATTATGTGTGATTTCTAATAAGGCTTGGCTGGATAAAGACATAAATGCAATCATTTATTTATTTAGTTTAATTACATTAGATTATGATATAAAATACTTTTGTCAAAATAAGGCATGATATGAAAGATGAGACTGAACTTCAAACTCACCAAGACACAGGCAATACAATGAAGGAGCTGTTTTGCTTGAATAGGGGAGCTGTTTCTAGGAAAGTCAGTTATTAGGCAGGTATTGTCTGCTACCAGAGGTTAGTGCCTGATGGAACCTCCACTTCTCCAAGACAGAAATTTCTGACCGGAGAATTGTTAGAGTAATTACTAAGTTGTTAATAAGGGACAGTATGAAAAAAACCCCCAAAAACTGAAACTCTGCAGGACTCCAGGAAATGGTTTCTGTACAAATGCTAGTGTATTTTGGCAGGAGGGGAATTTACCTCATGAGTACAGCCTGAGATGAGATATATTCAGACATCAGAAGTTCTGTTGAAACGAATAATCCAAATGTCCACAGCAAGTCAGATGAATATAGAGTGAGACATCTTTTGGATCTGATCTTGGGGAAAAGTAGGTAAGCACTGTTTCCCTCGCCTCTTAAATCTGAAGATTTGTCACTGGGCTGTCTCATTCTGCTGATGCAGAAATTGAAGGCAATACGTATTTTTAACCTGACTTGACCTAAGCACAGATTCACAGTGCCTGGCAGCTAGATTTCCCCTATCCAAAGCTAAGGCAGATCTGTGAACCTTGTTCAAGTGCCCAGGATTTCCAGCAATTTCTGCAGAAGCTATGCATTCCTGGTTTGTGACCTTACATCAAAAGGATTTGCAGAGAGAAATTTTGTATTGGTGACTTGGGATAATTAGGAATATTCAGACATTAATAGGGCAGTCAGAAGTATGCCTGAACCTTCACAGTCTTGAGGGACTTTGACACACAAGACAAAACCAAAGCCAAGCAAACAAAAAACCCCTCAAAACAAGAGATCTTGTAAAATTTTGGGTTTTTATCCTAACCAATATTATATTATTAATGCACAGAGACAAGAGACAATTACCACTGTAGCACAGCAAGGGACTGTAGCGAGGAATTAAAGAGCAAATTCTAACAGAACTATACTGGCAGCACTAGAGCAAGCACCATGCCTGTGCATTTTATTGGCTTCACAAACACTAATTTAATTTGTTGAATCCTTTGCTTTTAATTGTTGGTGTGAAAGTACTTATCAAACACACTTGACTGAAATTTTTTTCTTTGGAATAATTTCAACTTATGAACTGACTGAGTTGCAGGGAGTCTGCTTTTGAAAATAAATAGGTTGCAGTGTTTTTCTTTAGATAGGTAAACTGTCATATCACCAGTTATTGAGTAGGTTTTATGTTTTGGGCAACCCTTGCTGAGTCATGCCAAACTCTTTCTGCTGCCCTGCTAAGAAAAATGGAGACTTATAATCACCTGTCATCTTTGTCTTTATTGAGAATGAATGCCAGGAACTGAGAAAAAATTAATCAGTGTTACATGTTTACATGTAACGTTTCTTGGTGTTGGAACTGACATTTTACAGCTTCCAGGTAAGTGCAGTATGTGAACAAGCATTCTGCAGTAGCTTTGAGATGTCAAACAATCAAGAGAGACATAATTTCAGAGTAGAATTTATAATTCCTTAAAATAATTTCCACTTTACATTAAGGAGCCCAGTTTATGGACACTTCTTTTGAACATCTTCTATTGGAAATATTGGCAATGATGGTAAGGAGTTGAGTTATAGTCTCCAGCAGAATTTTGCTGAATATGCTATAGGGTATAGGACTTTATAGGGCTATAACTCATTTTAGAGTATTCGTTCACATGCAGTTAATGATGATTAGCTGCATCCAAAATGATGACCAGGCTATTAAGAAGAGAGCTAGATTTTCATTAAAAGAGAAGGGAAAACAAAGATGCAATAATTAATGAAGAAGTACTGATTGAAACACCTTTCGAAGTGTTCTTCTCATTTTAAAATTGATCACGTTTCTAAGTCAAAATAATACAATACTATCTGGTATACATGTGTATATTTTCCTACAGAACATATAACATTAAGGGACAATTTTGTACTCTAACCTGGTCAGCAAGATATTGGTATATCCTGCAAGAGCAATAAAAATATCCTATAAATCATAACCAAGTCCTACAATATAACTTGAATTGTATTACTCTGAAAATTATTGGTACTCATAGTGTAGATTTTAATGCATATTTTAGAAACAGCAATTACTTTAACGGTTTTAAAGATATGGTCTTGTTAAATTTTTTATTTGATGAAAAAACTACTGAGCTTTTAAGATCATACTACAGAGCTTATGTATCTTTATCAGGAGTAAAAATCATTATGATATTATAGCTAAAGATTTAATGTCATAATCTGTATTAAATAAGTAAAACATTTTATGAGCAATTAATGGAATGTCTGTTTAGCTGAGATGTTTAATGATGTTTTAGAAACTGAGGTCATTTTGACATGGGGATACTTGAAGCTTAAGCAAACATTAACAGGTATTGAAATTTCTGAAGAAATAATTGCACCTTCAGTGATTTCAGAACTGTTTTTGCTTTTTCCAGTGATGAATTTGTCCCAGACTGCCTCAGTGCATCTGAGGTTTGGGAAACCACAAACCATGTTTATTTTCTGCCCATGTTGATAAATTGCTGTTTATACCTCCTGTCTCCTTAATCCTGACTCATGGTTTTGCATACCTACCTCAGTTGGTTGGTGACACATTATGAGCAAGAAAATTTCCCAACAGCCTCATTGCATAATAGATCAGCTTTCCAACTCAACTGCAGCTTATGTTACATGAGCAATTCAGCCTTGTGCTGTGCTTCAATATCAAATCTTACCAGAACAGAGCAGAGTAGCAGGAGGTTTTTTTTTTTCCATCAGTGTTTGCAAGTCAAATATATAAAGTTTTTTCTTTGAAAATATGAGACTACCTTTTTATTTTTTTACCTTTCATTGATCGGGCTGATATCACCCCAAATTATTCAGCTTCTGAAGTTTTTAAATAACCTCTGATTTATTAAAAAAGAGTTCCCGATAAATATACTTTTGTAAAGTTTATTCATACTCATTGAAAATCATATTTTAAACTATATTAAATCTTTCTTTCCTTACAACCCTCAGTATTAAAATGGGTTTTCTGTAGTTTTCTTTTTTTTTAATCTTGTAAGAAGCTTTAAGTCAGATTGACACCTTATTCTAGTCTCTGACCTGCAGGAAGAAAACCTTTCTTGTAGTTCTCAGAAGTCTGACATTTAATTCTTTCATGGTTTCCAGTGACGTGGTGCTAAATGCACACAACCATGTGCTAGCCAAATAAATGTAGTGTGTCTGCAATGACACTAAGTCATAGAGCAGGAGGTCAGATACTATTCTGAATTTAAGTCATGAAAAGACAGGGAGGAATTATTAGCCACTCAAAAATGCATATCATCAGCATCCACAATGGTAATTCTAAGTAAAAATGACATTATTATCAATGTTCTGCTCTTGGAAGCTTGACTAAAAAACATGATTTAATAAAATAATCCTTCATGCAATTACTAGAGTGCACTGGTAGGTGAACACATGCTAATTTAATTTACATTTATGTTTCATGCGATTCTCAAATCACGTGTCTGGAGTAAACACACTCAACAAATTTCAGAAAAAAGTTTGAGCAGTCATGTAAAAGAAAACTACGTGTTTTTGTTGGCTTATAACTTACGAATAATACTATCCATATTTTAATTTATTTCTACAGCAGAACAGAATGCAATCAAATAACCCATTGCAGTTAATTGATTTTCCTGTCAACCTTTCCCATTTATGTAAATGGAAATACATGGCACAAATGCTCTGGAACATATGGCTCTCCTAGCTGTCTTCTACATGCATGTTAGGATATGGACTGTAAATATAACCCCAAGCATAGCTGATAACATGAGGTGTTCAGAGACTGCATCTATTTATATGAGTTGCAAAAGCTAGTTGAAACTGGCTGGGGTCTCGTCTGCAGCCTCAGGGTTAGCATATATCATAACCATGAGATTTCAACTGAGCCCTGCTCTCAGCTGTGTAGCAAATGAAAAGTAGACTTGTCATGGTGAAAGTGGGGCTAGGGGCTGCTTTTTACTCTTCAGTTAGAATTGTTCAATGGCTTTGATAGTTATTTTAAGAAAATTGAAGTTCTTCCACAGGAAGCAACACTCATGACTGTGAGGTGTAAATTTACCTACTGCCAGCTTCATCCCAATAAACTCGTATGACTCAGCACTCTGTTGAGAGGTGCTCTAACAATTTAACAGAAATCTTTGCTGTATTTCACTTAAAAAACAAAAGTGATTGACTGTTATTTCATTCCTGTGTGCTCATGGGCACAGAGGTCAGGGTAATATAATGGTAGCAATTTTTGGTCTTATAAATCTAATTGATTTCAATATCAATGTGCACATAATCCACATTCTAGGACCAAATATTTCCAGCTCAAGACTTTTATAATGAGATAATGTAATATTCTCTCTCCCATTTCTTTATAGTTAAATCTCAAGAGAAAGGACCTACATTTATCTTATCTCCTAGTCATTACCAGCTTAGTAAGAAAGACAGGGAAGAATTTACTTGATTTTACTTTTAGAATGGAGCAAAAGGAAAGGTTCTACACAATACTATGCTGTAATCAGTTGGAAGTATCAAAGTCATAAAGGAACACTTTTGCAGATACTTTATCATGCAATGTTTACATAATAAAATATATGCATTGTAGTTCTTACTTGTGACAAAAAACCTATTTTACTGTAACTAAATACTAACTTGTAACTCTGTCAACCCTATAAAATAACTTTAATGAAGCTTAACACTGGGAATGTGACACGCATATGAAGCAGAGATACAGAACACTATTTAAATTGAAACAAATGTGGGACTAGTATGTGGGACTTACCCAAAAATGTCTTTTTCCCTGTAATTTTCCTGGTTTCCAAAAGAAAAATGCAGAAAGGCATCCACAAACAACTGTGACAGTGTTTAGTAAGCTAAGATCCTACATTATTCTTTCCAGGCTGCAAGTGGTTGGTTTGATAATAATTTTCATGTATTGCTGAAAGTGCATGCTATGTTTAAAAAGGATGTTTCTCAGAAATGGAAAAGAAAGTTTCCTGTTTGCTGGCTTGGCTGAGACAAAGCAGGAAAAGGAGAGTTTAGGCCTCAGATTGGAGAAAGCATCTTTTTTAAAAGCTGGTCAGAGGAGGAAGAATGAATGCAAAGCCAAGGGTGACTGAGCTTGTCTATTGTAAGCATGGATGTCTAACCCAGCAATAGCCCTGAGGAAATTTTCCTGAGCACTCAGAGGAAGTGAACAAATCCAGGAATGCACTGAAATCTTCAGGGCACACTGGGCAGAGGAAAAACTTATTTACAAACTCTCTAGAATACCACTGTCTTTTAGTAGATCTGGTCTTTATTTTCTGCTTTCAGCGCTACTTGGTTTTTGTTTGTTTTCCTTCAAAGCCTATTGTGATAAACTGGTAAGGCTTTGGAGTGCTCACTTTTAAAGAAGATGACACAGTCTCTTCAAAACTCTGACCAACACCAGGGCTTGTTATATAGACAACAAAGATTAGAAGAAAACGGGAGTCTAAAACAGAGTTAGCTTCTCTAGTGAGAACTGAGTTAGCTGCTCTAGAAAGAATGTTAATTAAAATGTTCATTTGAACAGTATCAGTAGCTTCAGTCTGGGTTTTTTAGGTGTGCCCTAAATTACTTTGGCATAAGTTTCTCCTGTTTGACAGATATCAAGAAACCATTAGCTTTGTAATCAGCTAAGAAAAGAGTTCATAAAGAAAAGAGTTCATCATAAAGAAAAGAGCTGTCTTCAGTTTCTGTTCAGTTACTGGAGCTTGAGATTAATTCTCAACTTTCAAAAAAATGTAACATTTAAAGTAAGTGGCTATTGGGATTGCCATGGCTGCTATGCCTGCCCTGGCTTTACAGTGTATGTTTGCTTTATAATGCTACCTAAACAGAGATCACTGTGCTCTCCTGACATTAAATAAATAAGTCTGCCCATCACAACTATCTTGTCTCAATCTGATTAAAGTATACTCTGTGAGGATCAAAGGCCTTCCAACAACCGTTAAAAAAAAAAAAAAACTTACAAAAAAAAATTTTTATTGCTTAGACTAAATAAGATATTTAGAGTAACTGTTTTCAAAATAATTGGAACTGTATTTTCATTTTTTTAAGCATAATTTTTCAAAACTGCTTGCATACACCAAAATAAATTGTCATAATTATTTTACTGGGGTCTGTTGAATATGTCTTGCACATAACTTTCTATGATATGTAAAACAAGCACAAAATTTTTATTTGCTGGAGAATGTATTTGGAAACAATGTCAGTCACCTGGCAAGGGGGAATTCAAGGTTACTTGAAAATCCCAAAGCAACAAAGCAACAAAAAGCAAAAAAAAAGCTTGAAAATCCAAATGCCCCCGCCTAGACACTTAAGAGACCATCTCTGTACAGAACAAAGCATTCAGCATTCAGCAGTACTTTTTGTTACCTTATCTACCCATTTTAATTAGAGATCAGTGAATTAATTTCATACAGCTTCGCTTGCCTTCACCAGCATTCCAGCCACAGGGCAGTCCTAGAAATGTCTAGCTTGAGTCACTCATAAAAAAAAAATCCTATATATTTAAATAATTTATCCTGTTGAGTATGCAGCCTTGCACTGGAGAAGTTACTGTACAAAGTGCAGTTTCATAGTTTAAAAAATATTGCTCCTGGAAGCAAAACATCATTGTTACAAGTAAAATTAGTGTCTACCTTGAATTTCTGCAGTTGTGTGTGGTCTGTGATTTCCTTTGTGTTTGGAGGCTTGAAGACTTATCTTTTTTTTCTGTGTCATGTCTGTGCAACTGTAAACAACTCTTGCAGGATCTCAGAGTTTTTGTCCAGCCTTCATATTTGTACTCATTTTTAACCTGACACTTTGAGCCATCAGCTGTCTTTTGAGATCCAATGTGTTCCCACAGGACCATTCACTGCAGAGTAAAAAGCTGAAGTTGGATGTGACCTCCAGGCCCCTTCTTCATTTTCCAGCTTGTTAGCAGACTGTTCAAGTGCAGTCTGATAACAGTCAGAAACTATTACTATAGACCTATTTTGTGCTTTTCCCCCCCTGTGGTACCATTTATCTCTTGGTTATCTCCTATTACCATACCTCTTGGTTTTTTAATTTTTTTTTTGAAGAAAAATAAATTCTGCTCTAACAATACATGGGACATGAAAATTTTGCCTGTAAATCTGCAGGTGAAGACACATTCTATGGAAATAAAATTCTCAGATCATACTTGAGAGAGAGAAAAAGAGAGAAAGAATAAGATTTTCTGGACAGGAAAACTTTGTGCTATTCAGACTTTTATGCTGGTTATATGTACAAATATTTTTCTATTCCTAGATAAGAATTGCAATTTATTTTTTTTTTTAAGAAATACACATTAGCAGAGACAAGCCTGGGATATTTTTGTCTCAGTTTAAATAAAAGCTCAGACTTTTATGCTGGTTATATGTACAAATATTTTTCCATTCCTAGATAAGAATTGCAATTTTTTTTTTTAAAGAAATACACATTAGCAGAGACAAGGCTGGGATTTTTTTTGTCTCAGTTTAAATAAAAGTACAAACGAAGTCAAAATGGATTTTAGTTTGAAGGAGAAGGTAATATAGCTGTGTATTGAAGTTATTCCCAGGTGGCACATATACAGTTGACTAGCAGAGTTTTTTCCCCCTCCCTCTGTTAAATTGAAAAGTTCTAAGAATTAGCAATTAAAAAATCCCAGCCCCTTACCTGCATTGTGTAGGTAACTTTTCCCTGAGGAATTCTGTGAGATGGTTATAGCTCATGTACTGCATATTGTACCATACCTTAATTTTTTTTAACTCTGAGGAAAAACTCAACTCTGAAGCAAGCAGAGTCTGGGACAAAAGTCATTGTGCTTTCAAATACAAGAGCTGTTTGAAATCCCATTGACTTCCTTGTCTCTAAACTGGAGAGACAGGAATGTGATGGACAGACCACTCCCTAGATAAAGAATTGGTTGGATGGTCACAATCAAGCAGTTGTGGCCAATGGCTCAATGTCCAAGTGGAGATCAGTGACACGCGGTGCTCCTCAGGGGCTGGCACTGGGACCAGCAGTGTTAAATATCTGTGTCAGCATCATGGACAGTGGGACTGACTTCACTCTCAGCAAATTCACCAGTGACACCAAACTGAGCGGTGCAATTGATACTTGTTAAATATCTGTGTCAGCATCATGGACAGTGGGACTGACTTCACTCTCAGCAAATTCACCAGTGACACCAAACTGAGTGGTGCAATTGATGCTCTGGAGGGAAAGGAAGGCATCCAGAGGGACCTCATGTAGTTCAACAAGGCTAGCTGTCTGTCAAAATGGGAAAACAATTCAGTAATCTATCATCAAGAGATATTTGTCCCAACTTTCAAGATGGCAAATCATACTTAATTTTTTAACTGGCAAATGAAGTTAAATCAGTAGATTAAATTTGGTTCTGGACCTTTGCCATGTTCTATGTCTGCTCATACCTGTCAACTAAATTGGCAAGAAAAATCAGCTAAAATTCTTCCCCTAGCAATGTCGTCATGAGAGGTTCAACACTGTAGCAAAGGTTAACTTATTTGGCAATAAAGGAAGGGGAATCTGAGCAGCAGAATAGAAACAAAATATTTAATTAATTCCCCAAGCAACATCCCACAAAGATCAGGCCTCCATAAAACAAAGATCATTATTTACAGCAACTCCACTGCTGCAAGATCCTCAAGGGAGAATGTAAACTCTCCATTCTCCTTCAGGATGTCTGCCTTCTCTAATTTCTTTGCTATACACTAGCTAAAAAGTCTTAACACAATCCTTTTGCCCACTTGTGTGTTTCCAGAGGTTGTAGCTTTTCATTTGGTTGTTTGCGTTGTTTGCTTTGGTTTTTTTTGGGTTTTTTTTCCTGGTTTTTTTTTTTTTTTTTTTTTTTTTTTTTTTTTTA